>NC_064418.1:35587500-36798750 GCF_023375975.1 Astyanax mexicanus
TTGTCTGCCTCTCTCTTTACACCTGATTACCTCATTTTTTATATCTGCCTTATCTTTGTCTCTCTGACTGACTTTTTCT
Organism: Astyanax mexicanus; assembly: GCF_023375975.1. Taxonomy (NCBI): domain Eukaryota; kingdom Metazoa; phylum Chordata; class Actinopteri; order Characiformes; family Acestrorhamphidae; genus Astyanax; species Astyanax mexicanus. The sequence continues at coordinate 35,587,580 of NC_064418.1, forward strand.
CGTTTTTTTCCTCAGTCTCTCTGTCTGCCTCACTCTTTATCTGCATCATTTTTAGTTTTTGTCAGTCTCCTTCTCAGTGTCTTTCAGCGTCATATGTTAATGTTGAACGAAATATCAGTATCACTATATTTCATATTGATTTTGTGGCATCAAATTAGTGCAGGGCGATTTTCACAATTAATTTGAGTTACAGTTCTAATGAGATTTTTACATACAGATATTTTATCGTTTTAATCTAACATTTTGGAAAGTGCTACTCATTTCTGAAGTGTTTATCCACCTTACCTTGGTTATCGGCGCAACCTGTGCATAGTTTGTAAACATTTCACTTTGTCTGAGGACTGAGATTGTACTGTGAAAAGTTCCTGCACATCCGACACAAACACCCGGTGGGATAAAGCATGTATTTTGCTAGAAATAAACCCCACCGTTTCCAAAATCTGCAGCGCCATTGCTTTCTGGAGATCCGTGAATAATTATGGAAAACAATAATAATCCCTCCTTTAAACTGAATTATTTCTTAATTTTTCAGTCAAAAAAGCAGCATTCTGAAATATAATCCAGTGTCCATCAGTTTGAGTTTCTCCATGACTTTGGTCAGCGTGTTTTTTTTTTTTTTTTTTTACAGGTAAACCTAGTTTTGAACCAGTTCTTTGTCATCTGTAGTTTGAGTTGTAGTAAGGCCATAATTGCCCAGCACTATGTCAAATTGTATTATTTATATTGAAACACAGGCACTTTAGACTTGCAATTCAACTTGACTTACTAAAGTCTCTGCTTTATTACTCTACATAGTGTTGCTAATCAAATAGATAGGGTAAACCTGTGGTGAGGAATACTGGTTTTGAAATTCTGTAAAACTGACACAAATACATTTATAATTCCTGGTATTTGCTTATTTAGGTGTATTTTATTTAGGAGTAAAAAAAAAGAATTGTCTTGTGATATACCGAGTATCACAGAATCACAGTATTGTGATAGCATCATTATTGCAGGCAACATAGCGTGATAACATCATATTGTGAGATGCCCTGTGATTTCTACCTCTTTCTCATATCACTTCCTCTTTGCCTCATTATCTCTCTCTTTCTACCCTCACTCTCCTCATTCTTACTATTTGTCTCTGTTCTCTCATTCTTTTTTTTCCTCACCCTCTAGAAAATATTTTAACAGTGTGAAGGGAAGGAGGGAGAATAACACTAATAATGCTTCAGCAGCCCCCACCCCAAAGTTGTTCCACCACCACCAGCAGCAGCAGCCGCCATCCTACTCACTGCTGCTGAATGCTGGCAATACAATGGTGCAGCTTCATGGCTTCAACCAGGCTGATAAACGACTGCCATTACGATTTTTCCCTCTCGATAAAGCACAGACCCAGCCTGCCCATTTGCATGACGGAGAGAAAAGAGAGAGAGAGAGGCGACAGGGAGGAGACAAGGAGGAGAGAGAGAAAGAGAGATGCACAGGGAAAGAGAGAGAGAGAGAGAGAGAGAGAGAGATGTAAAAGAAGGTAACCGAGAGAGGAAGAGCAGCAGGATTAATTTGCTGGGTACAGTCGGGGTGAGAGCAGGCCAGCTGCAGCAGCGATTGCTATCGGCGGAGAGACAGCCGTCCCCAGCCTCGCTGCCTCTGTTTATGGAAATAAGGGCAGCCCTTTTCACTGCGCCTTTATCACACAGCACGTTTCTGAGCACATTAAACATGACTGTGTTCAAAAGCCCGCTTTTTATTTGTCTGCTGACAAAAGAGCCGTGATGAGGGCTATGTATGCTAATGCACACTGCGGCCTTAATCAGATGCATTGAACCGTTTGATTCACGGCCTTAAGGAACACGATCCTGGCTGATCTGCACATCTATAGATGATTTGGTTTGGGAAGATTATATGGCCGGTTTGATTTTGTACAGCTGTTCTCCTCCCATCTAGCCTTGTCCTAGCACTTTCAGAAAGCACTGTAATGGAGCTTTTTGTGTAAAAGTGCACTGTGTGTGTGTGTGTGTTTTGCATTGAGAACCAGCAGGTGCAGAGCAGGACCCAGGTGTTCTGTTGTTTGGCTACCAGTGAGCGTTGTTTTTAGACCACCTACAGACTGAGGCTCTGTTTTTGCATTTAAGTAATTAAGAGTTAATACTGTTGATCTGGACTGGTCTCTGTTGTGCTTCTGATTTAGTGGGATTATCCTGTGTATAATGAACTACTGCTGTTCAGTAGGGCTGTGTATTAGCAAGAGCCTGGCAATACAGTATTGTGCCACTTAATTGTTTTCTGTATATTATTTATTTTTTTCTTTTTTAAATGGAAAAAAGGTTTCGAAAATGTTGAACCAAGTTTAGCTTATGAACTATTTATTATGGTAATTGCTTTGTAATGCGAAAAAAAATACTGTTATCTGATTTTAATACTCTTCCGTTTTTTTCTTATTTTCTGCCAAATTCCGTTCTGCAGTGTTTGAGATATGGACGCTGTGTAAATTCCAAATAGTTTAATGATGATCTGATTGTGGAACTAAGGCTTGTATACACTTTTGTAGTTTGGCATCTAGCAACCATTTAATTTCAACCACATCTAGTACCATTCCAACCACGTAGCAGTAGCCTAGCAACTGCCTGAAAATCGGAACCATTAAGCAGTGTTTTTTTTTGTTAAACATTGTTACATTGTTTTAAAAAAATTGATACAGCCATGTGTTTAAAATATACTGTTGCGATACTAGGGTTGTCCAATATTTATATATTTAATTTTTTTTTGTACAAGATTTTAAAAAAAGACAATATTGCCATACTGTGTTGTACGCAATAATATCGCCAACATTTTAAAATATCGTGAATTATATTATACCTTGAAATATGGAAAAATCACCCACCCCTAATTAGTATCACATCAGGGTACTACTTTTTTGCTGTTTTTAGCAAAAGAAAAATTCACACTGATCTGATTTCAGAAGGATTATATCTGTCCAGTATCATTTATTTTACTTTAATCCTGGATATATAGAGATATATGGAGTGCATTATAAGTATCATGACATTTTGGATCAGTGACTTTTGTTACAAATCTGATAAAATTCTTGTATTTTTTAATATCTCAGTTAGGGATGTGCAATATCATAGTATACAATAATAAAATGTAACTTTCATTTTGTTGCAGTAGTGTATTCTTAAAAAAAACTTAAAAAATAATAATAATTTATTGTTTTCGCCAAGGGTATCAATATTTCTTACACTGTAATTGTTCAGCTGCCTCTAATTAGTCTTTCAATACTGTAAAACTGAACTTAAACTAACGATTTCAGCCCCTTTTTTAGTGTCTGCAGCTTTTTAACAGTGTTTTATCCTCTACAGGATGTCCAGAATGTTGCTCATCTTTCAGCTTACTCATCTCCTCTCCTCTTTCTGTCCACAGCTGCTCAGAGTGAGGAGAGAGAATGTGCCTTTAATGACCAGCATCAGCAGTTTGACGAGCAGAGTGTGGCCGGTGATTGGCACGTTTCGCGGGAGAACAACACCATCCTGTGCAGCAAAAGCAGCCGCTGCTATGGCCTCTGGGAAAAAACCCACGACGGCGACATTCGGCTGGTCAAACAAGGTCAGCGCACACACGTGCACAAACACACACTCACATATTGACTTTTTAATTATTCAATACCTCGCAGTGTTAACCCTTGTGATAGACATGTGTGCACATACACACATCTATAACTATAATCTATTCATTGCAGGCTGCTGGACTTATATCGGCGATCATCAGGACTGCCATGATGACCGTTGCGTGGTGACCACCACACCATCACAGATCCAGAATGGCACCTACCGTTTCTGCTGCTGCAGCACAAACATGTGCAACGTCAACTTCACAGAGAACTGGGTTCCCAGCCCTACCAGCGCCACCATATGTGAGTCTTTACAGTTAACACACTGCGTACACACTCAGGCTTCACTCAGACCCTCATTTGAGGGTCACTTTAGGTCACTACCACTCTAGCTCCCTTCAGTTGACCTCTACTCTGGCTTCTACCTATAGCTTGCTATCTGTAGTAGGTCACATGGGGCTGAACAATAATTAAATATCAATATTTATTGCATAGGAAATGAGCAGTATGTTGCAGTGTACGATTTAGCACACACTGACGTTTTAAAAGTCTATGGATAGCAGTAAGTAAATTGATCATGAAGTATTACCTCAGGAGATGACTTGAAAATAGAGCTGCACCATATAGGAAAATTTTGACATTGGACTGTTTTTATTGTTAGACGATATTTATCGCGATATTAAACAATGCACGGACCTTGACGTCACTGTGACGTCACTGTGACGTCAGCAGCCCTGCCTCCACCCGTGCGCTGTCTTGCGTTAGAGATCCGAACCGACCGAGAGCTGAGTCAGTGCTTTAGAGTCAGACGATCTCTTAAAACCCGAGGAAAACAGTAAAACAATAATAATCTTCCCTTTAATCAGCCATTTAAATGGTCCTTTAAAAGGTAAATAAGAGCATTTTTCTGCGATTAAAAGTTGGAATTCAGCTGTAACCAGAAATATTTGCGCAAAACTGTGCCAGACTGAGGTGCACAGCATTCGATAGGCTGTCTGCCGCTGCCTTTACAAGCACATGCCCAGCCATGTGAAGGTTATGCGGTTAACTCGTGTTTACGCCAGCTCCACCTCCTTTTTGTGTTCTCAGGCAGCAGCAGCCTGTCACTCACACAGACACAGAGACAGCACTGTTCTCTCAGAAACAGTGTGATCCAACCAAGGCAAAATACTCTAATAAAATTTTGTTGGGATGCTTACAACACAATAAAAGCTATTAAATGAGTGTTTCTCTAGAGGGCTTGTCTTTTATTTGCCTGCGATTTCAGTGTTGCAGTAATGATTAACAAATTATGTCTGGAGTAGCCCTGCTGTGTTTGTCCAGTTTCATCATTGTTTTGTTCTCAGCTAAATTTATTATGTGTTGTATTTTACCTCATCAGTGGAACAGTGGAGGTGCTGAACTGTAGAATGTTAATTCAGGCCTGTTGCCAGATCACAAGATTACAGATGAAAGACTGGCTGGTTTTAGATTAAACTCCAAAATCCCCTCATAAAGAAAAGCATGCTGCACACACAGACTTCTGTTGTGCTGAGGAGTCTGTTTGATTGGAATTACATGGCTAAGAGATGGATTGTCAAACATGACTTACTTCAGCATTAACAGAGCTGGCAAACAAAAACGTACACACTGTTATTGTTGATGTCGTAGTTTTTGTCCAAAAAATGCTAGACCAGTCCAGTTAACGCCTCAGATGTAGGTTTGTCACTAGGTTGGTCACTAGGTTTTTAGTGTATAGAAAGTGTAAAGTGTATAGATCACCTCTATTGGCATGCACTGAGGGAAGTTAGCATTTCAGTCTATTGTTCTGGTAACATTTATCGCTGTATTGACTTATCCTGGCTGGTTGTGGAATGCTCAATAGGTTATTTCAGCTTGCGCTGTCCATTGTACAGTAGGTTTAACTACTGCTGTCTACACTGAGGTTCTTCTAACAATCATTTAGTAATGGCTTGTATGTTTTAACTTGTAAGTAAGAAGAAAATCAAATAAACCTGAAGATAAGTAGGTGAACTTTATTTTTTTTCAAATTATATGATGTATTAATTGTCATGATACTCTAAAATTGAGATTACCACATTTTTGGCACTGAGGCAAGCTGTTAGCCGCTTATGCTAATGTTCCAGCCTTAGTTCAGGAGAAATTTCGGGAATCTAAGCTTACTGTATAAACGAAATAAACGAAAGCGCTTTACTCACCCAAGTAAACAGTTTTCAGAAGTGAAATTTGTGTAGATTAACATCCAGTGCTCATTTGTCTTTAAAATAAAGTCTTTTTTTTTTAAGAATTAAAGGTTTTTTTTATCAACCCCCCAGCACCTTTAAGCAAGATTAATTAATTTGTCTTCTGACTTTCCAGTATACCACAGTGCATCAGTTTACGCTTTCTGATTGTGTGATTTACTCACAGTACAGAAGGACAATCTGCTGTAAGATTAAAGATTGCTGCTGACTTTAAGTGAATGTATTGGTTTCCTCTGGTTTCTCGTTCCATTTCCAATGCAGAAGTTCTAATCAAAGACATTGTTCAGGCGTTCCACAGACAGACTTAGCCTAAGCCTGGATTGAGTGGAATTTACACCATTAGCACATTTAGTTGCCAGGCCATAATGTTAATCTGCCTAGGTCTCTCTAACCACCTGACTATACCTCCTCAACAATGCACACAATGCACTCGCTGAAGTGAATTTCTTGGAACAATCTGGCTCAAAATGAACATCAGCCATTATGAAATATGATAACACATTTATCATAGTTTATTTTTTATTTTGTTGCAGTAGCATATTCTTGAAATATTTTTTTAAATTCAGTATTTAATTCATATTGCCATGAGTATTGTTATTTTAGGGCCATATCGCCCTCTGCTAGTGTGTACACCATATTTAATGTCACACAATCAGTTAGAAGTATTAATAAGCTATATAATACTACTGCTTTTACTACTGCTAATGTGTGAGGCAGACATTATGTATTGTAAACATGCGAAACTGACTTTCTAATCTGGATGGTACATACTGTATGTACATAGATCTTGATCTAAGCTTACTTAGTTCATTGGAAAAAAGGAACCTTTTCACTAGAAAAATAGTGCAGTTTGCCTGCAAGGCTTTTCCAATAGAAGATGCAGTGTGGTGTTCTGCAGCTGTCTGCTCTGCCTGCGTTTCCCATTCAGCTTTCTCTATTTCTCCACCCTGGATCTGTGCACTGCCTCAGGACATAAAACCCCTGCCTGCTTGTTCACTCTCTCTCTCTCTCTCTGCACTGCCTTCTATCTCCATCAAATCTATCATATTTCTCTCTCTCTCTCTCTCTCTCTCTCTCGCTCTCTTTCTCTCTGCTTTGCTCTCTCCCACTCTCTGTTTCACTCTGATTCTCTCTGTATGTCTCTCTGTTTGTTGTACTCTCTCTCTCTCTCTCTCTCTCCCTCTCCCTGTGTCTTGCTTTTCTCTTTTTGTCTTTTGGCTTTCACGGTGGCTCTATAGAAGCAGTGGCCCTGGTGAAGGAATAGGATTGAGTCACGGCCCAAATGCAGCTGAACAATGCGCTGAAAAATGGAAGGGAAAAAAATCGATGGTTGTCAGATTCTGTAGCCGTGAGTTATTCGTTCGCGGCTCTCTTTGATTTGCCCAGCAGTTAAGCAGGGTTATTTTTCTTCTTCATTCCTTTTGTTCAGCGCTAATAATACAGCATCTCTAATGTTATGATGAAAAATCTAATGTTATTATGGAGTAATAATGAAACATGTTTGCGGTGAGTTAAAACAAGAAGAAGAAATGACTCATGAATACATTTACAATACAGTTTGCAAGAGCTAATGCAAGGGAATGTGTGTGTGTGTGTGTGTGTGTGTGTGAGTGTGTGTGTACACTCCACAGGGTGCATGTTGCCTCTGTTTTGGCCTTGTATCAGGCTTAGGGGCCTAAAGAGGGTGAGCTAAGATTAATCAGGCGGAAAGAAAAACTTTTGTCCAATCACCATTCTTCTCAGTGCTGTTGCCAGGCAGAATAGCCAGACCTTTGTGTTCTCTTTATCCTCAGAAACTGCCCGGCCAATTGCCCTGTCACCTCCGTGCCAAGTCTACTTAGGGCTGCAGGACTGTGATTTTTAGGTGTTTTTTTCCCCACTGCAATATGCAGTAGCAGTAGTGGTGCAACACTGCATAGATGCATGGAAACATTATACATTCATAAAGACTGCAAGAATATGATGGTGTACATTGAGTAGATTTGACCATACATTATAGAGAATAGCCAAAAAGCACCAATCAACAACCTACTTCAACACTGTTTTTTTTTTTTTTTCATTGTACAAAACTAGTGCCATTTGTGTCAGAAGATGCATTAAGATTTAATCCAGCAGATTTTATTCGCAAAGAGCTGGTGTGACCACAGTTTTTTTTTTATTCCATAAATGGAATCAGGTGTGTTGCTCATAATTTCATTAATGGAAAACTGTGTAAATAAGATTTTCAAGCCGATTGACCCACCTTTTCAGCTGCTAGTGAGCTGTACATCCCTCATCACTAGTGATGCTACAACACAAGAAGGGTAAAGACTAGCACATTCCTCCTTTGACACATGTGAAGTCAGCCACTTCCTCTTTTTGAACTGCTGCTGATGCAGCATTGCTGAGTAGCATTACAGTGCGCTCGGAGGAAAGCGCATCGACTCGGTTCCCATAACATCAGCTCACAGACGCCTTGTGCTGATCGACATCACCCTAGTAGTTATGAGGTGAGAGAGCACCATCTACCCACCCAGATAGAGCAAGGCCAATTGTGCCCTCTCGTGGCTTTAGCAGCTGATGGCAAGCTGCATGAGCGGGATTCAAAACCAGCAATCTCCCGATCATATTGTCAGCGCTAGACCACTCTATTTTTGCTGTATATAATAGATCATGTATTTACTGTATCATTAACCGGTTATGACGTATTAAGTGGAATTTTAAATGGACACCCTTGAAACCACCACTGCAAATGGGAATAGGAAGGCTTTCAGCAAATAAAAGCAAAATTTTCCCAGAACTAGAAGTGCCATAATGAGCAGCAATCAGACTAAATGTTATTTAAATGAATGCAGTGTTCATCAGTAAATGGAGATGGATCTGAATGTACATCATTATAATTTATATATACATTATGTATGTATGGCGTGAGATTTTGTATAACTATATATAACTGCCCACTGCAGCTTTAATTCCTCTCCATAATCTTTCTTTATTGTGTAAATTGATCGTTTTCAGCAGAGTATGTATCTCTTGAGTTTTTAGTCACACAAATTTATATATATACAGTATGTTATTATGTCGGTAACATCGTGTAGCAGTGCTGCACTGTAACAGTGTGTACCTCAGCTTTTCGTTCCGTTCAATCTTTGTCTGTAGTGTAAATAGTGGCTGTAAAGTGTGTATATATATATATATATATATATATATATATATAGGGGAAAGATGCTGCAGGCGCATGCTCAGCCATCAGCAGCCTGCAGCTGTCCCTGCTCTATCAGACAGCATGCCCAGTGCTCAGGACCTCCAATATCAGGCGTCCACAGCAGCACATTCACACACACACTAACTCCAGCATGTTAGCATGCACGCACACACACAGACACACTCACAGACACACACACATACAGCGGCTGATTTTCTCGCCCACACAAGGCCTGAATACCTGATAAGCTTTCCAATTAGAGCTTGTCGCTGTAAGCTCTCTCACATTGTGTAACCCATTAACTCAGCGAGATCACGGGATGTGTGTGACCGTGCTTGTGTGCGCGCGAGAGAACGAGCAAGACAAAAGAGAAGTGTATCGGGCATTTATTGCACATGTGCAGGTAATGTACGCCTATTTTTCTCCTGAATGAAACACTTTGAGTCTGCGCTTCACCCTCGCTCGCTGGTGGTACATTTCCATTTAGCTTGAGAATGGAAGCGTGACTCATTTGTTTTTCTGCCTCAATTTGCAGCAGGTTTATGGTGCCGATCTGCTCGAGAAGCCTTTCCCGCAAACAGCTCAGGCAAAACAGGAGCGCCCGGTAAACACCAGCAACCCCCGCCACCGAGCACGATGTGATGAGGGCAACAATATGACAACCAACCACAGCCTCAGCAGGGCTTCTCCCAGAACAGGAGCGAAGTGAGGTGCTAAGTGCCTCTCATCAGGGTGCTAGAGGGGAGGGGCAGGTAGCACAACACTCGAGCAGCTTTTTCCCTAAAGGTCAGGTAGTAAATCAGCTATGATACACAGTGGGCCGTGATGATACACAGTGGGCCTTGATCTGGAGCTACACTGGCTGTGCTTCGGTTAGGAGGCTTTGTGCTGCGTCTGGACAAACAACCTTGTCAGGTCAAAGGTTAACAGGAGATTCACAATGACTCACCTAGAGAGAAACAGTAAACCAGACAAAGTGAGGGTAAATACTATGAGGCAGGATTCGCATAAAGACTAGAAATAGGCCTAATATTGGACTACACAGCTTTCTGAATGGAGATTTCCTTTAAAATAAGAGAAAAGTAGTCAACATCTAGGTCTTATCCCTGTATGTGTAACGCAGTCCATACACATACACTACATAAACACCGGTTCATTCGTTGTTTGGGGGTGGATCCACCAGATTAATATGTAAACCTGGCTCTAATGCGCAAACTTCCAGCTTAAATTCTATAGTACCACCAAGCCTATGCTATAATTGGTCTATAGAAACACAGAACACATTGAACATATGATGGATATTATAAGTACTCAGTAAGTTTGCATTTACTACACAGAGTATAACTATTCCTGTTTAAATGCATGTAGCATTTAGTAAGTTATGAATAAAACAAAATCTTTCTTTATTTACTGTATAAGGTGCACCGGATTATAAAGAGCACTATCAAAGAACATCTATTTTCTGGTCGGTTTTCATACACGAGGCACACTGGATTACAAGGCACATTTTATGCGACACTAGTAAGGAACAGGGGTGTCGCCATGTTTCCATTCTAATTCAGCAGGTTAGCTAAGGAAACAAAACTGTAATTCTAAAAAAAACACCAAAAACATTTTCTTTCGAAGTCAATAGAGTGCTGGATTTTAATCGGCACAGATTTCTCTCTTTGAAAATTGATTTGTTTAATTGACGAGTAAGTAAAGCGCTTCTGTTTATTTACAGTAAGCTTAGATTCCCACATTTCTCCAGCACTAAGTTTGGGGCATTAACAGCGAACCACTAGGGCTAGAGTCTCACAGCTTGTTTTAACACGGTAAACGCGCAGGCTACAGTCCAATATACTCACCTCTGAACACCTTAGCGTCTAATGCTATTGCTGCTCCAGCAGTGCTAGCAGGGGGTAAGCAGCAGAGTACAGGCCGATAATACTCACCTCTGAATAGTGAAAGAGCTAGTGCTTAGTGCGGTTAGCAGGAAATGCTAATACTGCTCCAGTGTCGGTGCTGGAGAACTGAACTGAAAGTCTTGTATAATGCTGTACTTCAGCAGAGTGGCTTTACTGCTCCTTACAACCTGACTGGCAGAAATTATATATAAGGCGCAACGAATTATAAGGCATATTGATTTTTGATTTTTGGGAACATTTTTGCACCTTATAGTGCAGAAAATGCAGTAAGCCAGATGTCAGTTGTCCAACAATGGTATGTATCTAGTTTTGAAGTTAAGTAAATGACATTTGGCAAATATAATCTTCCTCTGGTAAAGCCGTCATTGAATGCTAACAGTTATGTTTTTTATTTTGTGTCAGAAAGTCAAAAATGTAGCATTAGGTTTGATTTAATCTGAATTTTTTCCCCTGGCAAATTTGTAATGCATGTCCAGCTATATGACTGTGTGCATGTGCAATAGTGATGCTTATATGATCTATTTTGTGGCCCCATGGTCACCATAAGTCTCTGTCCAAAGCTGCAGCTAAGCTGAGATCAAAGTGGAAAGTTTTGATGGAAGGTGGACAGTGTGTGTGCGGCTGTGACTGGTGTGATATAGTGTTCCCTGTGTGTGTCCTGTGTGTGTTCATTCACCAGAGCTTCTCTCTTTGTGGGGTAGGCCAGCAGGTGATGGCAGTGTGTGTGTGTGCGTGTTTGTGTATGTGCAGTTGTAGTTCTGCTGATTAATGGTCCTTACTCATCAAGAGCTACCTCCCTACATGATACTATTGTGTGTGTGCACTTGTGGCTTTGTGGGTGTGTGTGTGTGTGTGTGTGTGTGTAAATGGAGTATGGTCACTAGCACTGAAAATGTGTGTGTATATTCAATAATACTGTTACTTAATAAAACAGCCCGGCCTTCAGTGCAGCCGAAAACGACAGCTTGGTTTCATCAAAGCCAGTATTGTGTGTGTTTGACGGAGTGTGTGTGTGTGTGTGGTGTGTGTTTGAGGTGGGGGTGCAGGGCTGTGAGTGTGAAGGCAGGCGTGAAGGCCACGAGAAGCTGATCGATCAGGCATAGATTAACCTTGGCAGTTGATTTAATTGCAGAGGAGGAGCTGAAAGTATGAGCTCCCTCATGACACTACGTCTTGACTCATCTCTCTCTCTCTTTCTCTCTCTCTTCCTCTTTCTTTCTCTCTCTCTTTCTCTCTCTCTCTTTGCCTCCCACTTCACCCCTACTATTTCTCTTCTTAACCTCCTTCTCTTGGTCTGTCTTCTTACATTTCCTCACCTCTCTCTCTCTCTCTCTCTCTCTCTCTCTCTCTCTCTCTCTCTCTCTTTCCTCCTCTCTCTGATGGAGTCATAAATATAGACAGAGTTGTCCACTTTCGCGCAGGCCTGGCCCTTTAATTTATGACCATTCTCGTTTCTTCTTCCCTTCCATCGATTTTCCACGTTCAGCCTTATACCGCCGGATAGAAGTTCCCTCCTTCCTGAAACTGGAGTAATTAGGGATGGGTTATATGACAATATGCTGTCATCACCACCGACATGAGACATGAGTTTTAGGGCGTTTTCTCAACCCGAAATAGGCTCATGTTTTTTTTTTATTGTATATACTTGATCCGATATCACTTTAGTTTAGTAAGCGGACAAAATAACTTGCTGTAACCTATCATCTCTGTGAACTATAACCGCTGCGCTCCTCCAATGAACGTCGCCTCGCTTTGCCAGACATTCACACAGAGCAATCCAGACTGTTCTCATACAGAGTTCCCCAATGGTGGAACAAACTACCTTCCACTACCAGATCAGGAGAATCTCTCGCTATCTTTAATAAACTCCTGAAGACAGAGCTCTTCAAAGAGCACTTACTCTCCTAACACCTCTAACTAACTACCTTCTACTACCAGATCAGGAGAATCTCTCGCTATCTTTAATAAACTCCTGAAGACAGAGCTCTTCAAAGAGCACTTACTCTCCTAACACCTCTAAAAAAACTCACTAATTCTAACCTCATTTCCTTCTTCCCCTCCTTCACTCCTCTATCTCCCTCCTTTAGGCCCTATCTGAAGATGTTTTTATCTTTAACTTCTATTACATTTGTACTTTACTATTGTAAGTCGCTTTGGACAAAGCTTCAGCCAAATTTAATTTAATGTAATGTAGTGTGATCGCTCCGAACCCTTGCCAGGGCACTGTTCACTTGGTCGCGATTCTTGCAAAAGCACGAAACAACAGGGTCCCTGCCGGTCCTTAAAAAAATGTCTTAAAATGTCTTAAATTAAAGTCCCGGTAATAAAAAGGTCATAAATTGTATTAAATTTACTGTAAATTGGCTGTAGGTATTATATTTTCAGAAGATGCATTTAATTCCGGTGGGAAAGCGATGAGTTAGCTAACATTACTGAATAGAGAACCAGGGTTAGCAGTGAGCTAGCTAACATACTAACATTAGTAGCGAGTTATCTAGCCACATTACTGGGGAGAGAACTAAAGTTAGCGGCGAGCTAGCTAACATACTAACATTAGTAGCGAGTTATCTAGCTATATTAGTGGGGAAAGGACTAAGGTTAGCGGAGAGCTAGCTAACATACTAACATTAGTAGCGAGTTATCTAGCCACATTACTGGGGAGAGAACTAAAGTTAGCGGCGAGCTAGCTAACATACTAACATTAGTAGCGAGTTATCTAGCTACATTAGTGGGGAAAGAACTAAGGTTAGCGAATAGCTAGCTAACATACTAACATTAGTAGCGAGTTATCTAGCTACATTACTGGGGAGAGAACTAAGGTTATTGGAGAGCTAGCTAACATAGTAACCTTAGCAGTGAGCTAGCTAACATGCTAACATAATAACATTAGCAGGGAGTTAGCTACGTTACCGGGTAGAGAACTAAGGTTAGTTGCCTAGCTAGCTTACATTAGCGGCGAACTAGATAACATAGTACCGTTAGTGGCAAGTTAGCTATGTTAGGTTTTGATTTATAATACAACGAATTATCTTCTACCAAAGAAAATATGACTACATTTTTGGGCCTTAAATTACATTTGTTGCGGTCTAAAAAGGGCTTTAAAATCATTAAATTTGACCTTTAAAATTGTGCAAGAACCCTGAACAAAATGGCGCTAAGTAAGTTAAAGCAGATTATCTCCGCTTTTATCAAGAAGAAGCGCTCCCGGGGGAGGGTGCTTTTCATGGCAGGGGTGTAAAATTCGACACAACATCGACTAGCCTACTGAGCAGTGAAGCGGGGAAGTGCCCCAGCTAGTGTGAGTACAAACTGTATGGGCTGTGTCTCCGTATACTTGACACTGATTGGTCTGTGTGTTGTCAGTTGTGCATGTTGCCCTCATAGGTGTCGTGCTGAATTCAGACACCCTTCCAGAATCAACCTGTTATTTAATCTACAGTTACAGTAGATACAGAAACCACAGGCGTAATATTTTGCGCCCATGCCGGGGATTCTGATTTTGGCACAACACTGGTTCTTTTTATATTGTATTGTTTAATAGATGCTAATAACCTACCTGAACTTCTTGTGATTGGTCGGAATGTCAGAACCATAAAATAAATTTTAAACTACAAATGAAGCAAACCATGGCTCAGCTGATCCACACTGTGACCACCTTTTTTGTGACAAACAAATTTTGCTGCTTTTTTTTTCTGGACCGTGGTCTGTGGCACTTTGTAAACCTGCTATTTTGGTTTGGACCAAACTGTCCAAAAATTCCACAGGTCCGGACCAAACTTTGATACTACTGTTGAGAAGGATGTCATAGCTTGGCTAACCATGCACTATTAAAATGCATCATTTTCTGCTGGTATCAGCCTCTGTAAATGTATGCATCCCTACCAAACACTCAATAAAAAAATGAATGAACTTTTTAAAACCATCCTACTGTAACCAGATCATTCTGTGTTTTTCGTGACTCACCAGAGAACTCATCCTAAATGCATATCTGTGATTCATGAAAGGCTTTCAGAGATCGTCATGCCGTATTGTTTCCTAGAGTTAATTAGTGCGTGTTTTGTCTGTGTTTGATGTGTATGAGGAAGTAGTGTGGGGTTGTGACACAGACATTCCTGTTTGTCGTTTGAAGTGTAAGCATGTGCAGACATGTAGGCGGCCTGCAGACAGTATGGAGGCGAGGCGGGCGGTGCTGAATGGCTATACACAATGTCTGAACTCGCGCTTAGAAACATCTACAACCTTGAGGTCTTGCACTGTTCAGAATATTTATTTTCACTATTATTTAATAGAGAATAATGAATGTACAGTAAGTGTACATGTTCTTGATAGAGGGTTAGAAGATATCAATATCGTAGTGCTGGGCGAAATTTGAATTACAGTTTTAATGCAATTTTCAAAATGGAGTAATCACATACATTTTTTAATAAAAAAAAAAACAGGAAATGCTACTCATTTCTGAAGTGTTTATCCGTCTTACCTTGATTACTGGCGCCTCCCACAGACTAACGTGTGCATATTTTCTAAACATTCCGCCGTGTACCAAAAAAAAAAATCCCTGTGGGATAAAGCATACACAGCTCTGGAAAAAATTAAGAGGCCACTTCAGTTTCTGAATCAATTTATATGATTTTGCTATTTATAGGTATATGTTTGAGTAAAATGAACATTGTTGTTTTATTCCATAATCAATAGACATTTCTCCCAAATTCCAAATAAAAATATTGCCATTTAGAGCATTTATTGGCAGAAAATGAAAAATGCCTGAAATGACAAAAAAGATGCAGAGCATTCAGACCTTAAATTATGCAAAGAAAACAAGTTTATATTCATAAAGTTTTAAAAGTTGAATAACCCTGGTTTTAAATCACAGTTTTCATGCATCTTGACATGTTCTCCTCCACCAGGCTTACACACTGCTTTTGGATAACTTTATGCCACTCCTGGTGCAAAAATTCAAGCAGTTCAGCTTGGTTTGATGGCTTGTGATCATCCATCTTGCTCTTGATTATATTCCAGGGTTTTTTTCCAGAAAAGTATTTAGCTAGAAATAAATCCTACCGTTCATCATCGCTCTTTTTTTTTAGGTAAACCTAGTTTTGAACCATTTCTTTGTCATCTGTAGTTTGATTTTTGATTATTTATTGAAAAAAAAATGTTTAGGCCATACAGCACTACAATATAATATCACAATATTTTGCTTTGCCATACTGTATAGACTGTATGGATTGTATTGTTTTAATTGTTAATAGTATTGGCATTTGATCCCATTGTTCTCATAGTTTAAAAATTAAACATTTTATTGTAATATGTTGAGAGTATATTTGATCGTAAGCACTGTATCACAATACGTTTTGTAGCTGCAAGTTCTTGTCAATACACAGCTTTAGTTCTTGACTCCTCCCTCACGCTGTGTATGACTGGCTGTAGATTAGGTCTGGAACACGCAGACTGCTGGTGATTGATGAGGCCGTTACACTGGTGCTGGGCAGTTTCCCGTCCGGCCGCAGGTCTGATTCATGGCCGTGTCGGCACTCTCTCCAGCGAGGGTCAGAAAGGTCAACTGCTCCAGGGTCACACGAGTCACGGTCACAGACACCCATCCCGGTGTGTGAAACCTGAACCGGCACTCACACCACTCCAGCTCGTCCCTCCAGCCACAGACGTCTAGACGCACAGCAGCGGGGACACGTTGACTCAGGAGCAGTGTAAAGTCTGTGTGTGTCTGAGGCTGTGTAAAGGCTCCTGTTTGCATGGCTGTTTCCAGGTTGGTGATGTTTAGGGTGGAGAGTAATCGGAGTGTGCCCTGATAGGCCGATCCATTTTGCGTCCCTGCCTTTTGTCATCAACCCTGTTATCTCATCAGATCTCATCTCAGCCTAGACAGCTCAGGGCTGTGGAATTGAAATGTGGGACTCCTTCCTCCCTTCTCGCTTGCCCCACCCCTCTCAAAACACTCTGTTCTTTTGCTTTGTGTGTTTTTTTACTTGTTCCACTTCAGTCACTCACTATCCTTCTCTGTTCATTCTATCTATCTTTCTCTTTTTCAACACCTTTTCTGTCATGTGTTTCTGCTTTCCCGCTCTCTCTCTCTCTCTTTCTCTCTCACTCTGTGTACGTCTCTTTGTCTCTCGTTCTTCCTTTGTCTCTTCACAGGGCAGGTAGACGGGTTGGCTCGTCTGAAAGCAGATACAGCTATATTCAGATACACGCTGTATTAAGCTCCTCCCTCTTTTATAACCAAGGTAGAGAAAGCAGTTTTGCACTAAGCCAATTTTACCTATATGGATTCTAAATATAGACAGAGCCTGATCAATAAATTTGGTCAGAATTTAGTTTTAACACATTTATCAGCATGAACAGAAAACAGATTTTTACTGAATTTATGGCTCACTTTTAACCTTCTTTCTTCTAGATACATTCACAAATTAAATGCATTACTTGTTATTTCCTGGGCCAGGTCTAATTCCTAAATCTATTTAAATGTCATGTAATCTAATAAAGAGCTACATGATGGTTGTTTGTTTGAGCAAAGTTTTCTGGAACTTTAATCTAAATATAATCAAGAGGATAATGGATGATCACAGCCATCAAAGCATCAAAAGCTGAACTGCTTGAATTTTTGCACTAGGAGTGGCATAAAGTTATCCAAAAGCAGTGTGTAAGACTGGTGGAGGAGAACATGCCAAGATGCATGATAACTGTGATTTAAAACCAGGGTTATTCCACCAAATATTGATTTCTAAAATCTTCTGAAAACTTTATGAATATGAACTTGTTTTTTTTTTTTTTTTTTTTTGCATTATTTGAGATCTGAAAGAGGAAAGGGAAGTTGTAGGAAAGTCTTAATATAGTGTGGGGAAATGACGCATATAAATACCCCAGCATGTCATTTGTTAGGGGGTCTTGCCTTTTAGTAACATGTCCGGAACATGGCCACCATCTTGAAAGCCACCAAATAAAAGGGTTTCCTGCAACTTTAGACTCACCATGTATAAAATACAGGGGTTGGACAATGAAACTGAAACACCTGTCATTTCAGTGTGGGAGGTTTCATGGCTAAATTGTAGCAGCCTGTTGGCCAGTCTTCATTAATTGCACATTGCACCAGTAAAAGCAGTGTGTGAAGGTTTAATTAGCAGGGTAAGAGCACAGTTTTGCTCAAAATATTGCAATGCACACAACATTATGGGTGACATACCAGAGTTCAAAAGAGGACAAATTGTTGGCGCATCTGTGACCAAGACAGCAAGTCTTTGTGATGTATCAAGAGCCACGGTATCCAGGGTAATGTCAGCATACCACCAAGAAGGACGAACCACATCCAACAGGATTAACTGTGGACGCTGTAAGAGGAAGCTGTCTGAAAGGGATGTTCGGGTGCGAACCCCGATTGTATCCAAAAAACATAAAACCACGGCTGCTCAAATTACGGCAGAATTCAGTGTGCAGCTCAACTCTCCTGTTTCCACCAGAACAGTTCATCAAGACAATAAATTATTTTGGTCTAAAACCATTTGTTTCAGTTTCATTGTCCAACCCCTGTATATGTATTGCTTTTATGAAAGAGCCTTTGTTTTAAGCTTGTTGGAGAAGTTTCTGTCAGACAGAAAGCCCATACAGATCATCCAAAATTGCTCAGCTGTGGAGGTGAACTGAAGAAAAGGATAGTAGTTCTATATGAAGTAGAATGCTGGATTGAGAGAGACGCAGAGAGAGAAGGAGGTGTGTGTTATCCGCAGAGGAAGTGCCTCTTTGGCTGTGTGGCTGCAGAGCTGCTAACTGGAAGCTCTGTGATAGGAGCGGCCGACTCTATCAAAGAGCTTAATTATCTACTGCGACAGTAACACACACTGCGGGAGGAAGAGACTGTGTGTCAACGAACTGGAGAGGAAAGAAGTGGTGTCAGCGTGCGCTATCAGACCTGATAGCCTTGTTCTATCTGTAATTCATCATTTACACTTTTACAGTCTGTGGCAGCTTTACAAGCTCAGAATTTCCTACTGAATGCTACCCAGTGTTTTCATTATGCAGAGATACACGCCTGGCTTCAGAGTCTGGAGTCTGGATTCTAGCCTCCAGCCCCATGAGCCTCTTCTAAAACTGGGTTGGTAAATTTTGGCCGTGCTTGTTTTTTTGCATGGTGTTGTGTGCAGTAGGGGTGTGCCATATCATATTGTACGCAATATTATCGGCAACATTTTTGAATATCGTGAACAATATTACACTCTGGAATAGGGGTGGGCAATATGGTCCTAAAATAAAATCACAATGTTTCATGTTATTTTTGCGATAACTGTACTCCTGACGATATGACAAAACACTGATTTTTTTTCTTTTTCTTCAAGAATACACTACTGCACAATACTAATAATGCACTCCATATATCTCCATATATCCAGTGCTGCAGTTAAATTAATGATACTGGACAGATATAATCTCTCTCTAGCAGAGGTGGAAAGTAACTAATTACATTTACTCACATTACTGCAATTAAGTAGATTTTATGAGTACTTTGTAATTTTTAAAGTAGTTTTTAAAATAGGTAATTGTACTTTTACTCAAGTACATTTTGACACAAGCAATTTACTTCGCTACATTGGAAAACTCCCCGTTACTGAGTACAAAATGAAATACTAGGGGGAAAAAAAACAAATTGTCTGAATTTTAAAAAAAAAGTTTTCATGTTTTTTATAATAATTCCTTAAGTTTTTATTAGGAACATTAAACAATCTGCTTGGATGTTAAAAAACACGTAAATAGCAGTTAAAGCATAGCAATGGCAAGTTAAAATAATAATAATAAATTGTAAAACTATAAAAATGCAGTTTATAGTCACCTATATGACCAAAACGTTTTAACTTTTTATCAGTAAAGAAAAAAATGGATCATAAAAAAACCTATGCCACTTGTTCCTGAAAATGTTTTATGGGGTGGTCTAAAGAAATACTCCCTGAAAGGTCCAAATTATTTACTTTTACTCACAGTATATTTTATATTGAGTACTTATTACTTTTACTCGAGTAGATTTTTAGATGGATACTTTTACTTTTACTTGAGTAGAATTTTAGCAAAGTAAAGGTAATTTTGCTCAATTACAATTTTTCAGTACTTGGTATCTAGTAGATATTTAATGGGAAATGAGAACAGTATGAACTTTTCTTTTGCTAAAAACAGTAAAAAAGTATTACCCTGGTGTGGTAATTAGGGATGAGTGATATGGCAGGATATTTTAGGGTCAAAAATGTTGGCGATGTTATCGCGTATGATACGATATGGCACACCCCTACTCTGGAATATCATGCCATATCGCCCAGCCCTGATTATAACATCAAGGTAATACTTTTTTTTTTTTTTTTTTTTTTTTTTTTTTTACTGTTTTTAGCAAAAGTATAATTCGCACTGTTCTTATTTTCCATTATATGACAGTTTATATCTCTCCTCTCCAGTATCATTCATTTTACTTCAGCCATAAATATATATATATATAGATATTTGGAGGGCATTTTTAGCATCATGAAATGCTGCATAGTTGACTTCTGTTACAAATCTGATAAAATCCTTGTATTTTTTAATATCTCTGTTAGGGGTGTGCCATTGTTGCAGTAGTGTACTTTTGAATTATGTTTTTTAAATTCAGTATTTTGTCATATCGCCAAGAGTATCGTTACCGCGATAATACTATGAAAAATCGTGATATTATTTTAAGGCCATATCGCCCTCCCCTAGTGTGCAGTGGAAGGGCAGGTTAATCCCTGGACTCTTCAGTCAGCTTCTGTGCACGGCGCAGAGATGGTCCGATAATGGAGAATTATTAATACACCGGTAATAACCCAATTTCTCATCTGATTGTTGAGCGGTAAGGCAAACAAGCATGTTGTTCTCTCCGAGAATCAGGCCAATCTTATTTGCTAAACCACATTAGCGATAGGAAGCACCACTGCATATTTTAATGCCTGGCTCTGACAGTTAATGTGAGGGTTGGAGATTTGCAAAGGACCGCACTGACAGTGTTTGGCTCTGTAATTAATCTGCGTGGGCGGGGCGGGGTAGGTCGGTGTAGGTGGAAGTCACAGAGAGCACTCAGTCAAAGAGTAACTTTGCTTTATAGGCCTGCAGTGTGTGTTCTGTTTAAACTGGAATGGTATGTAGCCTATACTGTTTTATTAGCCTTTTTGCCCCTTTTTTATCTCAGACCTTGGTATCTGCTGTTGTCAGATCTGCACAGAGCTTTGTAGGGTCTTTGCTAAATCCCCCTGTACTGCTGTCTGTGTGCTGCTGCTGATAGAGGCCCTCTTTTCTAGTTTCCACTCCGCTTCACTCCCCCATCTCTCTCTCTCTCTCTCTCTCTCTCTCTCTCTCGCTTCCTTTATCTCTTTTTCTCTTTCTCTCTTCTACATCTCTAGCTAGGTTTCTGTTCAAATATTTCACAAAAGTTTTGTGCAATTACAAAATATCTGTAAAAAAAATGCAAGGAAAGTTGAGTTTCCGTCCACTACATCCACTTATTTGAAAAAAAAAAACTTTTGATAACATTGTGTAGTAGGGCTGTATGATTTGGGCAGAATATCTAATTGCAATTTTTCTACAAAATATTGCCATTAAACCCTAAATCTGTGTTAGTGATTATACACTTCTTGTAAAGTTGTATATATATATATATGTACAAACACACACGCAGCTCTGGAAAAATTAAGAGACTGAATTAGAATGTCTGAATTAGTTTCTCTGATTTTGCTATTTTAGAGGTATATATTTGAGTAAAATGATTTTATAACTAATCCAAATTCCAAATAAAAATGTTGTCAGTAATAAAAAAGATGCGTTTTCAGACCTCAAATAATGCAAATAAAACAAGTTTATATTCATAAAGTTTTAAGAGTTCAGAAATCAATATTTGGTGGAATAACCCTGGTTTTTAATCACAGAACATGCATCTTGGCATGTTCTCACCAGTCTTACACACTGCTTTTGGATAACTTTATGCCACTCCTGGTGCAAAAAATCAGGCAGCTTGGTTTGAAGGCTGTGATCATCCATCTTTCTCTTGATTATATTCCAGAGGTTTTCAATTTGGTAAAATTGAAGAAACTCAACATTTTTAAGGGGTATCTTATTTTTTTTCCAGAGCTGTGTATATATAGTCCAAAGACTACAAGACCCAGCACTCTATGGACTACAAACGTGGTGACGTTACAGCACACGTGCTGCATCATCGTAAAGCATCTATGGAAGAACAGGCTGCGTTTTTACACACAAACACACACTTGCAGGCTATTGGCTAATTCAAATCGCAGCCATTCAATTCGCGATTTCAATATAAAAAACGATTAAGTGTTCAGCCCTACTGTGTAGGCCAAAATGATTAGGAGCTGAATGAGAAAAAAACAGAACAGAGAGATTGAGAGAGTCATCTTTTCAAACTTTTCAAACGTTTTTTGGATTTCGCAAAGGAAGACAAGCAGCGACCCACGTGGGCTGGAAACTCCGATGTTCACCAAACATATAGGAGTGCACACTCACCAGACAGTTCTAAGAGAACAGTGCAGATCCCTTTTTCAGATAATCTTTGCACAATTCTCAATAAATTGGTGGATTGAAAACCTGCTTCTGTTTCACTTTCTCTACATTCTTAACAACACAGGTGCTGCAAAAGGTTCTTTAAGCTATAGAAGAACCACTTTCTGATCTATAAACAACAATTTTTGTAAAAAGGCCCCATTCAGAGAACCATTTATTGCACCTTTTTTTTTTAAAGTGTATTTCTTTCTCTGCCTTACTCTGATAATGTTCTGAGTTCTGTCTGTCTTAAAGTAGGTGAGTGACTGTCTGTGTGTTTGTGTGTATGAGAGAGAGGGAATGAAATGGTGCTGTTATCTGGGTCAAAGACTGTTATCACTTTATCATGCGAGTGTGCTCCGCTACTAGTTTTGCTTGGAGGCAGGGAGTATGGGTAATAATGCAACTCACTGATCTATTCATATACAGAGCAAGAGAGATAGAAAAGAAGAGAGAGTGAGAGAGAGAGAGTGCTTCTGCTTACTAGAGAAGAGAGTGAATCAGGAATGACTAAACTAAAAAAAAGTTTGCAGAATGACTAGTACAAGAGGAAATTGCCAATTCCCAATTCTATTTTTTCTACTTTTAAGTACCAATCAGAGAGAGCACTTATGTGTGAATAGTAGACATATTTCTGTGCCTTTTGAGAAGCTAGTCTAGCACCCCACCCCACTGCATGTGACTGGAAATAAAGCAGAATGTAGGCCAAGGAATTCCCACTGAGTGAGGATTTTGTTTTGTTCATCGTTGGGGAGCCACAGGCAGGTAGTGGTGCTTTTTTTTTTTTTTTTTTTTTTGTAGTTTTGAGGGTAATGCAGCACCATTGGCCGGATGAAAGGCTGGAGCAGCCAGCTGAATTACTCCCATTAAAGCTTTCTGCTGTCTGAGTTCTTTTTCCCCTCTCTAGACCTTTTTTTGATGGGATGCTCCACTTTGCTTTATTTATTTATTTTTTTTAAGTACTAAGAACAAGTAGGAGGAATATCCTACACATTCTAAAATATAGCTCCTGAGCTCAACATTTTTGGATGGCCCCTTTACAACTAATTCATGTAAATGATCTCTGTCCTCATTTTAAGTATTCTGGGCTGACACACTCCTTAAACTTTAAATTAAAAAAAAATCTCCTAAAAAAATATCTCCTAAATGACACCTTTAAAAGACAGTTTGCAATAAGAATGGACATTTTATAAAGCTTTTGTATTGATCTTATTATTATTACATTTTAATAATGAATTTAAAATATGTAAAAAGTTTAATGGACCAATCATTGATTTTTAGTGCTGATTCTTTTCGTCAGGTTTTTTTTTTTTTAGCAAAGCTAGAAGGCAGTCATCTTCAGCCGTACAAGACGAACCTCTCATTTCTAATAAATGGGAGGATACCAAAAAAGGCAAAAAATAAAGTGGCCGTACCAGTGTGCTGGAATGATCATTCCTGCTAAGCCCAATATATACTCATTTTAAAAACTGGGGTGTCGGGTTGCTTTTGCGGGAGTTCTTCTGGCCACGTCACGCGTTTTTACATACTTATGTCACACGTACAGCCTCTAAAAGAGGATCCGAATCAGTTTTAATGAACGCGAGCAGCTGGTGGAGCGTTGGAGACTTCAGAAGGGGAAACAAGTGTGTAGTTGAAGAGAAGTTTCTGACTAAGTGCACTCTTGCTCTCTGTCTGAACGTAACCTGGAATCGGATTCATCCGCTCTGAAAGGAGACCGCATCACACCCGCCCAGTTTAAAATGATTCTTTTGCATGCTTGGTCAATTACCCATTCTCACTTAATCCCTTCACTTAAAGTCAAATTACTTCTTCAAAAATATATTTTAAATCACTGCTGAATCTAAATATAAAATAGAAAAAATAGAAAAATGAATAGATTGTAGCATTTAGCACAGTAATGCACAAAGGTTTTTGTCTTGATGTAGCTACTGCTCTTCACAGATCTCCACATTGAGGGAAGGTTTCCCCTCTGGCATGCAGACTATATTATAGGTACTCCTAACAGTACAGTCAGAAGTAGGGCTGCAACTAATGGTTATTTTGGTAGTCGACTAATCTTGCGATTATTTTTTCGATTAGTCAATGATTATTTCTGCCATCTCAAAAAACGACATGAACAGCAGGACATGAGATTTAAATGGCATTTAAATTTTTTAATGTTATTTAAACGTGGAAAGTACTGATATTTAGTGATAAAATACGTAATCTGTTGTGTTTGGGCACTTCTGGAGACTCAAACTAAGTTGATTGTAAACTGTTTGAGTGAACCATTTACCCATCTCCTATTGTGCTTTTGTCCCCAGCACTTTGTGTAGTGCAGTACTGTTACAAATGACCGATTAGTTGACAAGAACAATTTGTAGTCGACAAATTTAAATAATCAACATTGTCGATTATATCGACTAATCGTTTCAGCCCTAGTCACAAACTTATATATTAAACCCAGTCGTGCAAAAAATATGAATAAATAATAATAAAAAATACCATAGTATATTATGAAACTGTCAGAATCTTGCAATATACTGTGATATACATTTTTGGTCATACACTACATGTCCAGCAGTACTTGCTACATAAAACTATACTTTTTTTTAAAGAGAAAGAAGTGCACTTTTTCATGATATAGGCTTTAAAAAGCTGCACACACTAAGCTGCCTAGTGTAGAGGAAGGGGCTTATTTGGCTGTCTGCGGCTGTCTCAAATCCGTGGCCTCTGGGGGGGAGGGGCTTCAAGGGCATTTTGGCGAGGCAGTTCATATAAAGTGGGTTTCCATTAAAACCTGCAGCAGCAAGCAGTCTGGTTTGGGAGAGAGGAGCGTGATTGACAGCGCTGCAGTCAGGCTGGCGGTGGGCTCACCTGCGGTTGCTATGCAGGCTGAGTGGGAGTGTGTGTGAGTGCGTCTCTCTGAGAGGTGTGCTGGTAACCCAGGGAGACTGAGACTGCTGCTGTCCCTCTGTTTCCACAGACAGGAGAGCGGAGGAGAGCAGATTAGAGAGAAAACAAAGAGGAGAATAAGGATGCAGGATAATGAGACTGTGTCAACAGTGGCAGATTGCTGATTGTTTGATTGTTTACAGCCATAAGCCCACCTACATTATCGGGGATCAGTTCAGAATTGGGATGTGATCCATATTTTACAGCTGATATAATGTATTAATGAGTCAATGCATGTTTTTTGTGTGTCTGCAAAACTGAGGCAAGCAGCAGATGTATAATAAATCTAAAGTATCAGCGCTGACAGAAACAGAGTGAAATATTGATTTGTTGCATCGACCTAGAATTTCATACCGGTGCATCCTGGAGCAGTAAACAGAGAAGCAGTAAAAGAAATAATATTTGGTTATTGGTTGTAATAAATGCAGACAGGGAAGATGAAACTTGTGGAACGTTAGAAGGATGGGATATGTGAGAGCTTTAAAGACGAGGAGACATCA
Organism: Astyanax mexicanus; assembly: GCF_023375975.1. NCBI lineage: Eukaryota > Metazoa > Chordata > Actinopteri > Characiformes > Acestrorhamphidae > Astyanax > Astyanax mexicanus. The sequence goes on from NC_064418.1 coordinate 35,613,496, forward strand.
GAGAGTGAAAAAAAAAAAAGATAAGATTTTGATTAATGCGTCAGATTCATTCAGAGCGGTCGGCCCAGAGGTTTGGTCATTCTGTACCAGATCACACACCCACTGCTTCTCTTTTTGAACCATCCTGCATAGGCCTGTCACAATATTTGCAATATCGATTTATCATACGATAAATGAACATGTGATATTCGTGATATTGTGTCGTCTATTTTTATGCCGTCTGTTTATTTGTATGTTTGTTCACATATATAACAGTGAACAGTATTGAAGCCAGTCGGGTGGCGTAAATGCCACCCGACTGCTCTACACTAAGGAACTTTAAGAGTGTTCTGGTAAGCCAGAAAGTGCGCAGACTACAGCCCAATATACTCTCCTCTGAATGGCAAAAGAGCTAGCTCTTAGCATGGTTAGCAGCTATTTATACTTCAGGTATAATTAGCTGCATCATTCTGCAATTACACCGTGAAGGCGGGAATATGACACTCAGGGGACCAATCACAGTTTCTGCTGTCTGTGTTACGGTGCACAGGGTATGCATTGTCCTTAAAATGCTGCATATCATCACTGTAATATCATTACAGTGACCAAGTCTAATTTATATTTTTTTGTTCTCTTGGTGCAGTCCAAATCCAAAAAATAGCACTTTATCAAAGCTAAGAGTATGGTGAGGTTTAGAGGCAGTGGTTTAGAGAGGCACACGAGATGAGAGGGGTGGAGAGGACTGATGGAGTGAGCTTAAGTAAGTAGAGAAGAGGAAGAGAGGAGAGAGAGAGTACACAATGGATGGAGTGATGAAGGGGGAGAAGTGCAGGAAGTGGAAGGGGAGTGAACATATAGGCGGGGACAGGGAAGGGCAGGCAGACATTCAGCCTCCAGGCCAAAACACTGCTGGCTCCAGGACATGTAAACACTGCCTGCATGTCTGTGTGTTGAGTGATAGAGAGAGAGACAAAGAGAGAGAGAGAGAGAGAAAGAGAAATCTGCACATTATAGATTATAGATCACAGATCATAGATCAATATTGATATGCTCTATATGTGTTGGAATATCTTCCATTCATTGTTTTTTTCTGAATTAAAGGGAATTAGTAAAGATTTTATCCTGCTTTTTGGAGAAACTCTATTTACTGCTGTAAGGATTTGATTGCATTCAGCTACCAAAGTGTTATTAAGGTCAGGATGTTGGATGATCACCACCAAACTCATCACCAAATTATACACAGCTCAATACTAGGGGCTTTATACCACCTGGCATTAGGCATGGTGCCAATAGGTTCATGGCTGTCTTCTCTAGAGAACCAAATGCTATCGGTAGAGCTGCACGATATTGGAAAAATTTGACATTGTTATGTTTTTTTTTCTTTTTTTCGACAATATATATCACAATATTATACAATGCAGGACCAGTGATGTCGTCAGCTTTGCTTCAGAGTCAGCCAATAACTCAAAACTAAAGAAAAACAGCAAACAACAATAATTAGGCATTTAAATGGCCTTGTAAATGAATTTTAAGAGCATTTTTCTTGGATTTAAGGTATGATTTCAGCTGTAACTAACAGTTTCTGTCCGAAACTGTGCCGGTGTGTTTACAAGCACGTGCCCAGCCATGTGGAGGCCATGCAGTTAGCTCATTTTAAAGCCCACTCCCCCTCTCCCTCGTGCTTCTCAGGCAGCAGCAGCCAGTCACTCACATAGAGACAGAGACAGCGCTGTTCACTTAGAAAATTACAAGGCTGTGTATCTACTTCTGTGTGTTTGTGTGTGTGGAGAGATGGGAAAAGGGAGAGTGAGAGAGAGAGAGTGTCCTAAAAAGCTTGATTTTATCTCCAGTGTGTATACCTTATGCAGCACTTTGGTTGAAATCATGTATTTATTGATTGGCAGTGGGAAATTAAAACCAGTACATGTATTATGATGAGAAAGCTCTTCTGGCTCCAGACTGAAGACGTTCCTGTGAGACCTGTGGGGAAGAGGAAGAGAGTTTCTGTGTGTAGTGTGTATCAGTCTGTAGGTTGTATTCCGCTCATTATTGGACTGCTTCTTATTCACACTTTCCATTCCACCTTAAGTATTGCAGCAGTAACATTCAAGCACACTTGCAGGTGTATCATTTAAGGTGGAATGGAAAATTTGAATAAGAGGTTGGCAGACAAGAAGCTGGTGAACTTCACCTTCATTACTTATTCAGGAAAACATTGAACTTGAAGCCTGACACTGACCTCAGGTACCCTGTGTGTTTTGAATACACACAAATGTTCCTCAGAGTTTCCATCCAAGTTCATGTTTTGTTTTAGATAACCGACGACGGTCGGACTTTAACCTCAAGCCTTCAGTGTTCGTGTTTCAACATCCAACATTGGTGTAACGTGTCCAAAGACAAGACGCATACAGGATTATAGAGTCTAGCAGCTGCTGATGCTTTTGCTGATATTCTGTGTTGCATTGTTTTTTAAAATATCCATTTCCGCTGTTTTTAATGTTTTTTTACATAATTTAATTTTGACGGATTGTGTCTGAAATTCAGAATGAGTGGACCAATAGATATGCTCTAAAAATGACTCATCAACTTCCATTGAATTGATTTTTTTGGGTAACAAGCAATATTTTTGTTCAATTATGAGCATTTTATTCCACTTTTAAAAAGATAATATAATTGCATAATAATGCATTTACATCCTTTCAAAGAGAAATAACCTTTAAATAAATAAGAAAGTTCAGGCAATAGACTGGAATATAAAAAACATCCTGATTGATAAAATATAATGTAAAATGCTGATGTTTTAAAACAGTGTTGAATGTATAATACAGTAAAAATAATCTAGTTTGCTAGACCTAAACCACACTACTCTATTATTACTGTCCTGTCACAATAATACGGGGAACTAGCATGATGCATGATTATAATTAAATTTTAAGTGTATGGCACAACTGATATAAATCTAATTTAATTTTGCTTAATCTAATGCTGACATTTCTTAAAAAGAACTCCTAAAAACTAAAATGCATCCAGTAATATACTTTTTGTAGAAAAATGTTTGTAGTTTAAGCAGTTAAAGTAATGCTGTTTTTTTGTTTCTTAATTAATCGCCATAAACATGCTCGTTGTTTGTTTTAGCAAAATCCTGTCTGTCTGTCTATCTATCTTTGTATCTATCTAATTATTATCACTTTTTATATTTTTTGGTTACAATTTAGAAACGGTATTGAAAAAATGATGGGCTAGATATCAGTATCAAATTTAAAGTATCGATGCCAAAATGTTTTGAAAGAGACCCAGCCTTAGTTATGGGTGAGTAAGTATAGAATAAAAGCTAGTAGATTGTTTTCTTGTCTTATGGACGTGTTATTCGGTTAACTATAGGTTGGTTGCTTCAGTCAGAATCATTACATCTCAGCCAGATCTACAACTGCTGTTTACTCTCATCACATTTCACCCACGTCTCATACTGCTGTTCTCTGCCTTTGTTGAAAAGGTAGTGTGACCTTTTTAATGATAAGTGGCAAAGAGCACAGATCTGGGGTTCTATTTTTATCCATGATTCATGTTTGCTCTGTGCAGCCAGAGGAAGGTCCTGGATGTCATATTTTATCTGTTCATTCATTTTGTCTCTGTCAGACTATCAGTGATCCTGCAAAGACTGAAGAAAATTGTCAGCATTTTAAACTAGTGTGGCACTGCTGCTAAAACCTTTTTTAGTGCTGTGTTTTAGAACAGCGGAAATTAAAACCCGTAGATTTAAAGCAACATTATGAAACATGCAGCACTGGAAAAAAATAAGAGACCACTTCAGTTTCTGATTTAGTTTCTCTGATTTTGTTATTTAAAAAATATATATATTTTTTTGTTTTATTCTATAAACTACGTACAAAATGTCTCCCAAAAAACAAATAAAAATATTATCATTTAGAGCATTTATTAGCAGAAAATCAGAAATGGCTCAAATAACAAAAAAGATGCAGAGCTTTCAAACCTCAAATAATGCAAAGAAAACAAGTTCATAATTATAAAGAGTTCAGAAATCAATATTTGGTGGAATAACCCTGATTTGTAGTCACAGTTTTCATGCATCTTGGCATGTTCTCCTCCACCAGTCTCACACACTGCTTTTGGATAACTTTATGCTTCTCCTGGTGCAAAAACTCAAGCAGTTCAGCTTGGTTTGATGGCTTGTGATAATTTTCTTCCTCTTGATTATGTTCCAGAGGTTTTCAATTTGGTAAAATCAATGAAACTCATTATTTTTAAGTGGTCTCCTTTTTTCCCAGAGCTGTATATACCTCAAAATAACAGCTTTGTCATCTTTGTGAACTTTCACTATCCTTTATAACTCTGGTGAAGTGGGCAGGACAACACTGGAGAACTGGAGAACTTAGATTTGCTTGTCTAAAACTCTGTAATATCGACCTGAAATAAAGTGTGTCTGTGTCTCTCAGCTTGTCCAGAAATGCTTGTTTGCGTGACCTTTTATTAGTAGAGGCTCAAACAGGTCAATTTTAGTTTACCACTGTAGAGGGAACCCAGGAGCAAGACATACCAATTCTCACATAATGCTACTTTAAACCAGTAAAAAAAACATTTATTAGCAATATACTATTTCTGACATTTTTAATAACCATTTTGACCCCATTTCCTGCAAAAAGGGCTGCCTTAAAATACTGCTAATAATTTATTTTATTCTATCTTTCTCTGTCCTCTCAGTGGACCCAAGACCTCTGTACCGTGAGGAGGCCATCTTCATCGCCCTGGCCTCTGTCTCCATAGTAGCTGTGCTCATCGTTGCACTCTTCTTTGGCTACCGCATGCTGACAGGTGAGATATAAACTTGTATAAATGGTTTTGCATCGATTCAAAATTCTCATATCACTGCATCTTTAGTATTGCTGTGTTTACCTGACCTCTTGGTTTGTGTGTGTTATTATTGCAGGAGACCGTAAACAGGGCCTGCACAACATGGACATGATGGAGGCGGCAGCATCTGAGCCCTCTCTGGATTTAGACAATCTGAAGCTGCTGGAGGTGAGTTTTTCTCCTATCTAATGGCTGACCTCTTCACTCTCCACCTGCTCTCCACTCTGCCTAAGATTTTGTTCCCAAAGAGAGAGTGTTTTTAGGGGCTATTATTGTAGAAGAAGAGCCCAGTATAATGCACTACACAGTGTTCTGCACAGTATGTTCTGGAGTCTAAATTAGGTATGTAAGTAAGCACTGATATGCACTGATATAGTAAAGTACTGCAATTTTGTGAATTAAAGACTGGACTGATTCTGAAAACAGTGATTTACTTTATGTTGTATTTGAATATACAACTCTGAAAAAAAAATAAGAGACCACTTCTGAATCAGTTTCTCTGATTTTGCTATTTATAGGTAAATGTTTGAGTAAAATGAACATTTTTGTTTTATTCTATACACTACGGACAACATTTCTCACAAATTCCAAATAAAAAATTTTTTTTGCACATTTAGAGCATTGATTTGTATAAAATGAGCCATCTAACCTAGCTGACCAGCTTGATTTTTTGCGCTAGGAGTGGCATAAAGGTACCCAAAAGCAGTGTGTAAGACTGGTGAAGGAGAACATGTCAAGATGCATGAAACGTGTTATTAAAAACCAGGGTGATTCCAATAAATATTTTTTATCTTAATATATATATTTTTTATCTTAATATTTTTTATCTTAATACTTTATCTATATGAACTTGTTTTCTTTGCATTATTTGAGGTCTGACAGCTCTGCATCTTTTTTGTTATTTCAGACATTTCTCATTTTCTGCAAATAAATGCTCTAAATGACAATATGTTTATTTGGAATTTGGGAGAAATGTTGTCCGTAGTTTACAGAATTAAACAACAATGTTGATTTTATTCAAACATATACCTATAAATAACAAAATAAAAAAAATTGATTCAGAAACTGAAGTGGTCTCTTATTTTTTTCCAGAGCTGTATAGTGTAAATACTGGGATCATATTACTCAGTATAATGAAAGTATCTTTTTGTCTTTTTTTAGAAAATGTTTTGATTGCTTTGAGCGCTGGTTAGAATTTTTATCTTGACAGTTTGTCCCTCCTTTTGCAGCTGATTGGCCGAGGACGCTATGGCTCAGTGTACAAGGGCTCTCTGGATGAACGACCAGTGGCTGTGAAAGTCTTTACCTACGCGAACCGGCAGAACTTTGTGAATGAACGTGCAATTTACCGGATCCCCCTGCTGGAGCACGACAATATAGCACGCTTCATCGTGGGCGACGAGCGGCTGACGACGGATGGGCGGATGGAGTACCTGCTGGTGATGGAGTACTATCCACACGTGAGTACTGGTCTGAGGTCAGCACGGGGCAGAGGACTTGGAGCTGGACTCTGTAGACCAGTGTAGAATTCCCTAGGTTACCTTCAACTGCCCTTATCTCTCTGCTTTCCTTTTTATTGGCCTCTGAACTATTTTTGTCAAAGACGGGAGCGGAGTCAAATGTCTTGCCGGTTACAGAACTATCTGGCTAGATATTTTTATCGATGATTCAGATGAGTTTCCAGCAGCCTGTAAGAGAAGGGTGTGTTGAATATCAAGAGTATTGTGCTCTCTCTCTCTCTCTCTCTCTCTCTCTCTCTCTCTCTTGGCTGGAAGCTTCCAAATACTTCCATATACTGTAGCTACAGCGCCACAACAGGTTAGATCAGTGCAGCGTCACACAGACAAAAGCAGGCATCTGCCGCTCCACTCCTCTGATGTAGAATGACAGAAAGCAACTCATTTCTCCACATGCCAGTCTAACGTGTTAGAACAGGCACACCTATCTCAACTGTGTGTGTGTGTGTGTGTGTGTCTGTGACTTACAGGAATGAATGCCTCTTCAGTTGTGTCTCCACACAGGCAGACAGACAGACAGACAGTCAGACATTACTCTGTTCACTCACTGTCTTGTTTGTTCTTGTTCCGCTCCGCTGCTAATTATTTACCCTGTATGGAAACACATTAGCTGCCTTAAGCAATAGGGGGAGGGGCTTACAGGCTAATGTTTGCATTTCCTCTTAGAGACAGAGACAACTGGCCTCAGGCTGATTTAGAAGATTCCACAGACGTCTCTCTTTAATGTGCTCAAATAAAGATAGAGCCCTGTGGTTTTGTGTTCACTCCATGATATATGTATATATATATATATATATATGTATACAGTTCTGCTGGTACAGAGTCAGCTGCTGGGGGTAGCTTTCATGCCAGTCTCTATGGCAACAGGCACTTCTGGCAGGGCTGCGATTGGAACTTTTTTGCACGTTTAGAGGAGAATAGGAGAGTAACCCTTTCCAGCTCTAGCCCCTGAGGTTACTACTTTGCTTTACGATAGGGCTGAGCAAAATTGTAATCAATTGAAGTCTCAATACTCTTTAAAATAATAAGGAATTTGGCTATGATTAGAATTTTAGAAGTGAAAAAAAAAAAAAAAAAAAAAAAAAAAAATATATATATATATATATATATATATATTCAGTTTTATACTTGTTTTTATTTGTAGATGAGCCAAAATAGTAAAAACTCTATTTAGAGCTATAAATGCAATCTGTTGTCGTAAATGTATTTAAACTCATATGAAACAAACAAATGTTCAACTTAAGATGCAAAAGCAACCTACTTATACAGCTCTGGAAAAAATGGCGAGACCATTTCAGTTTCTGAATCAGTTTCTCTGATTTTGCTATTAACAGGTTTATGTTTGAGTAAAAAAAACATTGTTGTTATATTCTAAAATCTATGAAACTATGACAACATTTCTCCCAATTTCCAATTATAAATATTGTCATTTAAAGCATTTATTTGAAAATGAGAAATGGCTGAAAAAACAAAAAAATATGCAGAACTTTCAGACCTTAAATAATGCAAAAAACAAGTTCATATTCATAAAGTTTTAGGAGTTCAGAAATCAATATTTGGTGGAATAACCCTGTTTTTTAATCACTGTTTTCATGCATCTTGGCATGTTCTCCTCCACCAGTCTTACACACTGCTTTTGGATAACTTTATGCCACTCCAGTTCAGCTTGGTTTGATGGCTTGTGATAATTTCACATCTTCCTCTTAATTATATTACATTAAGTGTGAAAATCACTAGCACATAAGAGTTCTTTACAGCTTTCTTGACAGAAGCATACTTTTGAAAATCGTATTTAAAAAGTAAGATTATATCATAAATAGAAAAGAATAGAAGAGTAATGCCAGATAGATGATGGGACATTCCACCTCCAGAAAGTAGTGCCATATGTCTGTATCAGGAATACATCATAGAATACATTACCACCCACTGTAAACAGGACAGTGGGTGCAGTTCCACTGCTACAAACTTCAAAATTTGGAAGCTTTATAGCACTTATTATTTCATCCAGTGCATCTCCAAAGAGTCCCATTCAAACTGTGTGTGTGCTTATATTTGCACATTTGTGTCAGCAGTATTTAGGAAGGAGTGTCCACAAACATTTGGACATATACTATAGATAATAGACATAAATCAGGTTTTGAACTGATGAAAAAAGGTTCCATAAAGCTCCAATCATTTACATTATTATTAGCTTCCTGAGATTAATTAGCCTATACATATGTGTACACTACTCTGTGTAATTCATTAGTGTAAATAGCTTCATAATATAACTGTACTGATAATTGTAGTGTGCTTATAATTTAATTAGTTCTGTGGTGTAGAAGCACTTAAAGACATTTCTTCATGCTAAATGCTACTGCATGATTTTATGACTTTGTTTGCATTTCTTAAGCGTGAGGATAACTCCTTTGCAGCATAAGGGTAGCATAGAGAACAGTCTCTTCTGTTGTACTTCTATTGTTGTACCTCAGTGTATCGTAACTGTGGTTTATGTGTCTGTGTTCAGGGCTCTCTGTGTCGGTACCTGAGTCTCCATACCCTGGACTGGGTCAGCTGCTGCCGTCTCGCCCACTCGGTCACCAGAGGACTGGCCTACCTGCACACAGAGCTGCTGAGAGGAGGTGAGGGTCACCTTGATATGCGGTACAGATGCACACCCACACTGAGACAGACTCAGTTACACACACTCAGTATATAAACTCACACACACACCCCGTCTCTGCTAATGCAAACTCACAGGCTACACAATTTCAACACTTGTCTTTGAAGGACTATGACTTAGACACAAAGGGCCACCTGCCTGCAGATATGTTTTAGGAAAGCATGATGTGTTTATTATAGAGGTGGGTGATGCGGCAGAAGTGTATAGGAAATCATGTCATTTCTCTAAAGAAATGTGTGTTCTTTTTCTTCCTAATCTACCATGTGTGTAGAGTACAGTTGATTCATCACAGACAGTAACTTTTACGCAACTCTCTGTGCTCGGAAAATAACTTGTTTACTTAAAACGCGCTTAAAATAGAAGCCAGTGGGCGGGCACTTCAGGAAAATCTGTTTGTGCAAAGTAATTGATCACATGCTAGCCGTGCAGCTGATAAAGATTGTAAGGGGAAAAAATAGATTTATTCCTGGATTCGGTTTGTTCGCTTAGTATCCATTGACTTTTTTTAAATGCAGCACACATTAAAAATCCCTCCCTGTCGCGTCCAACCAGGTCTCATTCAGAAAGGACACGGCACGTATGCACAGTCCACCCTGCTGCTGTAAGGCCGAGTCTGTGGCCCAGCTGCTATGCAGTTCTAACCGCACTGGATAAAAAAAGCAGTGTGAATCCACCCATAGGCCAGCCGGCGCTGGGCAGCATGTTTGCGGCGGTGCGGCGGCAGACCGCCCCAGTCACCTCCAGGGCCGACTCTGATGTGCACATCTGGGTCAGACGGCACGTTTTGTGAAATATGAATCAGAAGCTGATTCATTTTTCATGCTGCGTCGTTGTGTTAGACAGAACAGTGGCGTGTTGCCTAGGGGTCCTAGTAGTAGCACAGAGCAGCGTGGAGCACGCAGCATGAGTGTGTGTGTGCACCGGGACTAAGGTAACAGGATGTTGTCTTTACTCTAGCGTATTTTTCGCACTATAAGGCTCACTATCATTAAACATCTATTTTCTGGTCTTTAAGGCACATTAAGCGACACTAGTAAGGAACGGGGCGTCGCCATGTTTTCCTTCTAATTCAGCAGGTCTCACCACCGTTGGGTGGTGTTTGGGGTAGTTCACTAAGTTACGTAAAGCTAAGCTAATTAAACAGTAATGTAATTCTTAAAAGAAAACTTTTTCTTTCAAAGTCAAATGAGTGCTGGATGTTAATCTGCACAGATTTTTCTCCTCAAAACTGTTTATTTGAGTGAGTAAAGTGCTTCTGTTTATTTACAGTAAACTTAAGACTGGGTGCAGCAGCATTAGTATTAATGGCTTAAAGGAAATGACACCTGAGAGAGCTACACTACTGAGTGTTCCGCTAAGCCATACTCTATACTCACCTCTGAACAGCAAAAGAGCTACTGCTGCACTAGCAGTGTTAGCCAGGGTACAGGCAGATAATACTCACCTTTGAACGACAAAAGAGCTAGTGCTTAGCGTGGTTAGTGGCTAATACTAATGCTGCTTAAGCAGTGCTAGCCGGGGTTCGCAGCAGGCAACAGTCCGATAATACTCACCTCTGAGTGGCGAAAGAGCTATCGATCAGCGGCTAATGCAAATGCTGCTCAAGCAGTGCTAGCTGTGGTTATAGCAGCAAGCTACAGGCCAATAATACTTACCTCTGAATTGCAAAAGAGCTAGCGCTTAGTGGCTAATGCTAATGCTCCTCCAGCAGTGCTAGCTGGGGTTAGCAGCAGGCTACAGGCCGATAATACTCACCTCTGAACAATGAAAGAGCTAGTGTTTAGTGCGGTTAGCAACTAATACTAAGGAGTGCTAGCCAGGGTTAGCTGCAGGCTGCAAGCCATTAATACTTGCCTCTAAACAGTGAAAGAGCTAGCTCTTAGCGCGGTTAGCGGCTAATGCTAATACTTAAACTCCTGTATAACGCTGCACTTCAGCAGAGTGGCTTTACTGCTCCTTACAACCTGACTTGTAAAATTCATATATAAGGTGCACCTTATTATAAGACGATTTTTGGGAAAATTAAAGGATTTTAAGTGAACCTTATAGTGCAGAAAATACAATAGCAAAGATTTAGAACCAAGGAATGTTTTATCTAAACAGGCTATATATGGAGAACATGCAGCTAACCAGGAAGCTGCTGGTCACTGGAGTTTAGGGGAAGACACACAAAAGGAGAGAGAAAGAGAGAAATTTTAAGAAAAATGAACATGTCATAGCTAAGCATTTGGCTAACAGCACCTCAGCGGCCTGCTCTTTTATAGAGGCAGCAGCAGGAGCAGTGCAGATAAGATAGGACTAATTTGTGTGTGTGTGTGTGTGTGTGTTTGTGTGTGCTCCTCTAGTTTCTCTGCCGATGGCACTGTGCCAGGGAGCTGCGGCAGGATCCTGTGCTCATCGGGCCTCTGCCTGGCTCTGCTTCTTTTTCTCTCTCACTCTGACACTCTGTCTTTCTCTCTCTGTCTTTCTGTCTCGCTCTCTTTCTCTCTCTCTCAGCCCTGGCTTCATTAGAGCCTGAAGTTCAGAGCCAGACACACAGAGCTCTGAGAGAGCTGGTGGGGGAGGAGTGGCTGAGAGGACATTTATCCCAAAGCCACAGACACTCACACTACAGGGTTGTAGCACTGCCACCTTGTGGCCGTCTCCGTAGCGTGCGTCTCCTGGCACCGATACACTTTGTTTTGGTACATTGCAGTGTTATGTAGAGCAAACCTAATTTGTGAAGATGCCTGCCAGCCATCCTGTGAAGAGGGACTGGCGGGTAATAGTGTTTCACACAATTTTCAGCAGCCCAGTTTTGTTCAATAAAGCCTCCCCATCCCCGGAGATAAAACACCCTTTTCCAGCTTTCTCAGTAGAGCTGCAGTCACACTTTACTGTCTTACACTGTCTCGCTGTCTTACTTTATAGATGTATTCGAGTTGTGTGAGAAGACAGAAGCTTTTGAAGTGATCTCTACTTCCATATTGTGTGAACAGCTCCTAAAATATGATTTCTGGGAATTTTAACCGTGGTTGCACACATTTAAAGCAAAGTTTCTTTTCAGAATAACTGATTCTATATAAGCAATTGACGCACAATTCTCAGCATTCATGTACATTTTATGTACTCTGTACCTGTACACCAAAATGTAGAATATAAATTGTTTCAAGTGTACATAATTGATAAATGATACTGGTTAGGATGCACTATCAATAAATGTCTATTTTCTGGTCTATTTTCATACATAAGGCATACTGGATTATAAGGTGCAATGTTTTCCTTCTGATTTCAGGTCTCGCTGCTGGGTGGCAAAACCTGTAACGCTATGCTAAGCTAAAAAAAAAAATAATTCTTAAAAAAAATAATAATAATATTTTAAGGTCAAACGAGCACTGGATATTAATATATAAACATTTCTCTTCTGAAAACTGTTTATTTTAGCTAAACTTTTAGATTTCCGCAATAGCTGGGTGCAGCAATATTATCATTAGCAGCTAACTGCTAGCATTAGCCATGGTTAGCGGCTAATGCTGCCCGACAGAGGTACATTGAGGAACCCTGAGTGTTCCAGTAAGTCAGGGTGATATCAGCTAGCAGTTCTTCCCACGTAGCTTGTTTTAAGACGGTAAACACTTATACTACAGTCTGATAATACTCACCTCTGAACGGCAAAAGAGCTAGCGCTTAGCACGGTTAGTGGCTAATGCTAATACTGCTGGGGAACTAAACTAAAACTCCTGTATAGTACTGTGCTTCAGCAGCATGGCTTTACTGCTGGGAAAATTGGGAAAATTAAATTAAAGGTTTTAAGTGCGCCCTGTAGTGTGAAAAATACAGAGCGATAAACTTGTATGAGCTAAGTAACACAGTATCATATATTTATGAAGAAAAAAAAAAATATGGTTAGAAAAACTGTCAATCATTGATGGACAAGGGTGTAACTAGTAACTAGTGAAACCTCTTTAATTGTCAATAAATCCAAACATTTATTGGACCCTGTGGACAGTGCTACGTAGATTGTTTTAGCTCATACACAACGTAGTTTGATTTAAAGGTGTGTTTATAAGTGTGGAGTATGTCCTGAACACTCTGCACAGTCACTTTTTGTCTGTTTTCCGGACCATTAAAACCGATTTCACTGTTCACTGTGGGTGGTAATGGCTTGATGTGTTCCTGGTACACTTGTGGACCTGTGACTCTCCACACTATCAGACCTCAGACCTTGCTTAAACCTTGCTTAAAATAATTTACATTTTTTTTTCCATGAGCCTGGTAGATAATGTTTTATCTATGCATGATAACTCCTCACAGCCTATATAGCCCATTCCTGAAGTAAAACTTCATTACCAGTTTACATACTGATTATCCCATAACTTTTAGCATGTTGGTATGAATGTTACATGCAATACATCGAGTAAAGGGCAGTTAATATATATATATATTTTTTTTATAATTTTATTTCTAATTTTTCCCATTTTCTCCCCAATTTACACGGCCAATTACCCAACCTATTCATTAGGACTCCCCCTATCACTAGTGATACCTCAACACACCAGGAGGGTGAAGACTAACACATGCTTCCTCCGATACATGTGAAGTCAGCCACCGCTTCTTTTCGAGCTGCTGCTGATGCAGCATTACCGAGCAGCCAGCGCGCTTGGAGGAAAGCACAGCGACCTGGCTCCGGTACATCAGTTCACAGACGCCCTGTGCTGCAGACATCACCGTAGGAGTGATGTGGGGAAAGAGCGCCATCTACCCACCCAGAGGGAGCAGGGCCAATTTTGCTCCCTCTAACGCCGGCAGCAAGGGCAGTTAATATTTTATTGTTTTGTTACATTGAACCTGCCAACATTGAAGAACATTGTGCCGATGTACTTACTTAAAAAAAATTAAGATGCAGGGGTAAAAACTTCTGTAAACAGTGTAAAATTAGTTTCTCGTAAGTGTTTCTTATTTGTAGGAATGGCAAGTACCGTGTTTAGCTTGAACTATTGGCTAATCTGCCCCCACAAACCCCAGTGGTATTGCTCCATTTTGTCTGTATTTTTACCCATATCTTCCAGAGAATGTGCACAAGTACACAACGAATGAACGTCATGTATGGAAAGAAGGCTCTGTCTGTCTGTAACTGTGTTTAATGTTGAGCATAAATGAGCCTTTAGGGACTGTAAAGGCAAATTCAAATGGTCTTTAGCAAAACTGAAACAGGCAGACCTGACTTGTTTTTTAATGGTTTTCTCAAAACTCAGATACTGCTGGAAAGTAAATGATTAAATGTATTTCTCTGTATTGCATCACCTCTGTTGGATGTGCAGTGGCCAATACTACATATAAAGTATTTACTTTCTTATAAAGAACGACTTTGCTGCCATATCTCAGAACATCACACTAATGAATATGCTTTCTCTCTTTGTTTACTGTCTCAGATTTATATAAACCTGCGGTGTCACACCGAGACCTGAACAGCAGAAACGTTCTGGTGAAGAACGACGGCACCTGTGTAATCAGTGACTTTGGCCTGTCTATGAAACTGACGGGAAATCGACTTGTTCGCCCTGGAGAGGAGGAGAACGCTGCCATTAGTGAGGTACAGCAATTTGTGTTCACACGCATTGAACACACTCTCTCATCTCGTAGTAAATGTTGTCTAGAAAACTAGGACTCTTGTGAAGGCGATCATTGCTTTAAATGGACGTATCTTGCCTGATCAAATTGCAGTCCTTTCTTAAGGTGATTTATTCCCACTGCTCTTTGTTTATACCACTGTCGTAGAAGTGGCGTAAACAGACATTAGCCACAATTTAAAGCAGTGAGAAGCACATTTCCTGACTGCTTGTGGAAGAAAATATAAACAGCTGAACAGCCACTTGTAAGATGTGAAATGCTAGTTTATCCACGCAACTGTGGATAATCTAGCCTTTCATCTAAGCACATTCAAACTAGCTGCACTTAGTAGAAAGAGTGTTTCTCTTTAAAGCCTGGAAAAAGAGTAGGCTGCCTTTACCATGTTAGATCAGCATGAAATACCAAAGTAGTGTTTTAGTACTATACTATGCAAATACTTCCAACATATTATAAAAATGTTCTAGTATGTTTCAGTGTATGAATTCTACAATAACAATTTAAAGCTCTTACATATAATGCATATCTTAATATTTTCTTTATAAACTTGTCCAAAATTTGAAGCATAATTTTTTTTAACTGTTTTTACTTGCTTTAACATGAAGTGTGCCCTGTGTAGGTCCATCCTATTTAAAAGTATAAATATCAGATGCTCAAGACTGTAAGACTGTAACTGAGATCAGGAGCAAAAAAACACGATTGAGGCATGCCCATTTGTCTGTTTCAGCCATGTGACCTTTTCCCACAGCAGCCATATAAATGATTGTTTTCTACAGTGCCTCAGTGGAGGATGATGGCAAAGTCACAAGAAATAAACGTATTTTTCAATGAAACTCAATTTAAACTAATTTTATATAATTTTGGAGTATATCTATTTATTCATTCATCAATACATTTTTACGCAATGTAAAGAACAGCAGCCATAATGACATACACAATGCATACACAATGCAATAATAAGAAATCTGAAGTCTGACAAAAAAAAGCAACAAAAAATGTAATCAGTAACTTGGATCTAAATGTTTTCCCTACTAGGAAATTATCTTCTGAATATTTCATAGGAAATGTAGTGTTTAACACCATGGTTTCATCAACTGTGTACTATAGAGTTAAATTAACTTTTGCATTTACAGTTTTGCTGTTTTTGACTTTTTAACAATGTTGTTAATCTGGCAGGTGTTCTGGATGAACAGACCAATAGAAATGCTCCACTTTAAATGCAATCAATGTTGGAGAAACATAAATGTCATTAAAAACAGTTAAAGCTGATGCCTTATTAGCAAACTAAATAATATGCTGTTACCAAGATAAATTGTGTGGATTTACTACAGGGTTCTGTTTGGCTTATTGTGGTGGTCAGTATGATGAACATAGATGATTTTGCATAGTAAACGTTCATAAAAACGTTCATAAAAACGTTCATAAAAATTCTGCCAAATATTAAAATACTGTACAGCACCAAACTGTGGTATTTTTCACACAAAAAAATACAAAATGGGAAGTTTAAAGGGGAAGGAAAAAAATGATCTGAATATAAATTGTAGTCAGTGTACAACAATTTTATTGTTTATGTTTTTAGCATTTCTGACACAAAGTAAAAAAAAAACCTGCCAGATTCATATTGAAAACATGAAATATGAAAATCTAGATTTTTTTTTTTTTTGCATGACAGTTGCAAAATATTTAAATTCTCCTGGTCAGAAATGTGTGTTATGTAGAGGTTTCACATAGGACGGACAAATAAAAGTGTTATTTGTTGTCTGTGGTTGCTTTTCCATTTTAAGGTTATTGGCCACTAGGCCAGCTTGTCTGGCACGTCCCACATAATGAGTGTTCCTGTCTTTTTCAGGTGGGAACGATTCGCTACATGGCTCCAGAGGTGCTGGAGGGGGCAGTGAACCTGCGGGACTGTGAGTCTGCTCTAAAGCAGGTGGATATGTATGCTATTGGCCTGATCTACTGGGAAACCTTCATGCGGTGTACAGACCTTTTCCCAGGTGAGAACTAGTCCAGCTCTGTGTAATGCATGCAGTCACACACTCACACACATATCCAGGGCCTGTGAACGTTCTGCTGGCTAAGCAGAATGGCTGCGGAATGTTAGATGACCCAATTTCAGCATTCTAGTATCTCGAGTCCTATCTTCTGTTCCCTGCATTCATTAGGTAGTCAGGATTAGGACACGACCGCGGCTGCTGCTCCGTTTATGCCGGCGGTTTTATAAGTGCACCCTTGGCAATCTGCAGCGTCAGTTTACTGAGATCACTGGCAATTTAATCTGCTGTGTCTGTTTATTGGAGTTGAAATGGTGCAGGACAGTGCAGTGGAGTTAGCTGAAACCTGTGTTACTGTCTCATATACTCAGCTTTATTTAACTGTCACTCTTTTATTCTGTCAGCATGTTTCGTTAATGCGGGAGACAAGGCGACCTCTCGGCGAACCGCTGCTTGTGTACAGTGCTGTAACAGAGTGTGTGTTTGTTTGCAGGGGAGACGGTACCAGAGTACCAGATGGCTTTCCAGGCGGAGGCAGGGAACCACCCGTCTTTCGAGGATATGCAGGTGCTGGTGTCCCGAGAGAAACAGAGACCAAAGTTCCCCGAGGCCTGGAAGGAGAACAGCCTGGTGAGTGGGACATATGTGCTCATTTTCTGCTTCTGTGGCAGGGACGGGCAACCTAATTTCTAGCACCCCGCAGTGCTGCAGATGTTTGCAGCATTTCATTGTGTGAAATGATTACTAATTGATTTCCTTCAGCCACACAGTTTCAAAAAAAGGCTCGCAGCTGAGCATTCGAGCGGTTGCAGTTAACCAGAGCAGACCGCAAGAAATTACATTTCTTACCTCAGCTCTGCTCTGCTTTGTGAAGTTAGCATATTTTTTTCTGTGTGTATAAATGGGTTTGTATACATCTTCTATTTTATGTTTTTATGGCATGGATGAAACAAATTCCTTAACAGTCTACATTTCTGCCTCTTCTGTCTCTTTTGTCTCACAGGCAGTGCGTTCTCTGAAAGAGACGATGGAGGACTGCTGGGATCAGGATGCAGAGGCTCGTCTGACGGCTCAGTGCGCAGAGGAGCGCATGGCCGAGCTGCTTCTTATCTGGGACAGGAACAAATCCGTCAGCCCTACAGTCAACCCAATGAGCACAGCACTTCAAAATGAGAGGTCTGCTAACAAACACACACTTAAACATTAGAAACAACAAACTATCTGTTTAAGCTTTTTAAAAGTTGCAACATGTTTCTAAATAACTGCATGACATGCTACTGGTAGGAGTTGCAAATTAACTGAATGCATTTAGTATGAGTTATGCATGTTATATATACTATACTTGTATATACAATATTATACTATTATCTAGCATATTTTTCGCACTATAAGGCACAATGGATTATAAGTTGCGCTATCAGTAAACGTCTTTTTTTTTGTCTATTTTCATACACAATGCGCACCAGATTATATGGTGCATTTTAAGCGGCACTTGTTAGGAACAGAGGGGGTGTCACCTTGTATCCCTTCTTATTCAGCAGGTCTTGCCCCAAGCTAAGCTATGTAAACAAAACTGTAATTCTAAAAAAAAAACCATTTTCAGACGATTCAATCAAGTAAAACCAGCACTGGATATTAATCTACACAGGAGATTTCTCTCCTGAAAACTGTTTATTTGATTGCGTTATGTGCTTCTGTTTATTTACAGCAAGTTTAGATTTTTAGATTTCACTAAGGCGGGAGCATTAGCATTAGCCTAACTGCTGCCTGACAGCACTACGCTGAGGAACCTATAGTGTTCTGGTAAACCAGGACAATATAAGTAAGCAGTTGGTCCCATGTAGTTTGTTTTAACACGGTAAACGTGCAGGCTACAGTCCAAAATACTCATCTCTGAATGCTGAAAGAGCTAGCGTGGTTAGCGGGTAATGCTAATGCTGCTTCAGCAGTGTTAAACCGGGTTAGAAGCATGCTACCGATAATGGCTAGCGCTTAGCGGGTAATGCTAATGCTCATACTTATAGTGCGAAAAATTACAGTAAATATACTGTATAAATAGAAGTATTGGGACTGTTATTCATTGTTTCTTGTAAAAATTAGGGTATTGATAAAATTGAGTTGACTGTGGCCCAGACTGCTAATTAGTGGCATATTTTTCAGAATTCAAAATTTATATCTGTGGCTATAAGCACAATTTTCGTTTTTTTTTTATCTGATTGCTAGCACATGCTTAACACACTAACATGCCTTGTGTAATATGACAGAAAATTGTGTCCCATGACTTTTGTCAAGTATCTTGGAAGCTAAATGTTTGTCCACTATGGCTATAAATAGATGTAAGTAAATTAACTGGCTTTCTTCTTCTTCTTCTTCTGTTGTAGGAATCTCACCCACAGCCGCAGGGTTCCTAAGATGGGCCCTTACCCTGACTACTCCTCCTCTTCTTACATCGAGGACCACGAAGGCATGGTAAAGAATCTTCCCGGAGACGTGTCCACCTCAGGCACTTCCTCGGTAAGCGGCATGGGCGTGAGCGGCATCAGCACAGGCACAGCGGGCCCTGGAGAGAAGAACAGGAACTCCATAAACTACGAGAGGCAGCAGGCCCAAGCACAGGCTCGGCTCCCGAGCCCAGAGACCAGCGGAGCTAGTCTCTCAACAACCACCACCACCACAGGCCTCACCCCCAGCACAATCATGACCACCATCTCCGAACTGGGCCACTCTGAGGAAGCCAGTGCGGGGAGCAGTGTTCCTGTGTGCCTGCAGCTGACGGAGGAAGACCTGGAAACCACCAAGCTGGACCCTAAGGAGGTGGATAAGAACCTGAAGGAGAGTTCTGATGAGAATCTCATGGAGCATTCTCAGAAACAGTTCAGTGCTCCTGACCCACTTAGCTCAGGCAGCTCCAGCCTGCTTTACCCTTTTATAAAGCTGGCGGCGGAGGTGACCGGAGGAGCTGGTGGTGGAACGCAGGCAGAGTTTGGAGCGGGCAGCAGCGGAATGGGTGATGCCCCGCCGGCCATGTTCCCCCTTCCTAAGCAGCAGAACCTTCCTAAGCGGCCCACCAGCTTGCCCCTCAACACCAAAAACCCTGGCAAGGAGTCCTCCTCGTCATCTCGACTGAAGTTTGGCAAGCACAAGTCAAACCTGAAGCAGGTGGAGACGGGCGTGGCCAAGATGAACACGGTGGCGGCTGTGGAGCCTCATCTGGTCACTCTTACCAACAACGGGCCTGTGGTGCGGAGCGGAGTTGGGGTGGTAGTGGTTAACGGTTACGTTAACGGATCCTCAGGGCCGTTCGGAACGACAAACCCTGCAGGGCCACAGGGTGAGGGAGGGGCCCCGCTGCTCCAGAGTCAGCTCAGTGGAGAAGACAGCCGCCTCAACATCAACATCAACTCCAGCCCAGACGAGCACGAGCCTCTGCTGAGGAGAGAGCAACCTGCTGCCCGTGACCACACGGGCCGCACCAACTCCAACAACAATAACAGCAACATCCGCACTGCTGCTCTTGTTCCTGCTCCTGCTGTAGCTCCTCCTCCTGCTGCAGCTGCCCCACCCTCAGAGCAACCAGCCCCGCCCTCAGTGCCACAATTGAAGGAGGAAGTTCCCTTAAGGCAGCCCAAGCCCAGGAGACCTGAGCGACCCAACTCTCTGGACCTGTCCTCCACCTCGCAGGATTCCTCTCTGTCCAGTAAGCTTGTCTCATATATTCGTGTTTTTTATCATGTTGTGTCCATTAATTCTTGCCCTCCCTTCACCATCAGCAGCCAGAGCCTAAGAGAGCACAATTGGCCTTGCTCTCTCATGGGGGGAATAAATGGCACTTTTCCCCTCATCACTTCCATTGTATTTCTTGCTGATGTATCAGCTGTATTAAGATCCTGTGTAGATGGCATGTGCTGGTCCTCACGCTTCTAGAGTTTTCTAGAGTATTGCAAATAATAATAATAAGAGAACCATGAACCATTTGGTGCATCGCATCTCATAATAATTACACAACAGTTTATATATATAAAATAATAAAGCATTTAGAGCTAGGATATATTTGCTTATCGTATAGACAATATGCTTTATTTTTATATATATTGAGGATATTATCCATGGTAAAATGACACTAATGCCACTGTGCATTTCATTACGGAGAATGTTTTTAGTACTGTTAGTAATTTGATGATGTGGAGCCAAATATGAATAAAAAAATCATTCAAGTATTTCAATTGGTTTCGAAACTCTATTTAGAAATCCTGGCTCAGCACAGTTTGTAAGCATTCCATGCTGAGCATTGTAGGTGTGGGAAAATCATCTGAACAGCAGCCCAGAACCATTTAGACATACAGTGGAAAAAGAGCTGAAATCAATTCTGACAGACTTAGTAAAGGAGGTCTATTTATGGACCAATTTGAGATGAAATGTTCTGATAAAAGTGTCTTTTCCGCTGTACGTGGAAGATCTTAACTGCATAAGATAGCATTTCCTGCTGTTTATCAGACCTGGAAAACAGGTGGAAACAGGAAAAACTTGGTTTAGAAAGAATTTAAGAAATTGCATCACTGAGAAAATACTTCCAGAACTGATAATGGCACCTATTGTTTGAAGATACTGCAAATTCCTTCCCTGCAAATATGGACAATTGTTTATCACTCAATCAAAGTCTTAATTTCCTCTTATCCACAGCTTATCTAACTGAATATGCTTAAAAAGATCCAGCTCTCACCATAAAGCACCTTAGACATTATTTTCAAATAATGTTGTTCTTCTCTATGGATTATGTGCAGGTATTGCACAGTCCTGAAGTGGGAAACTCCTTTAATACAATGCATATATTATATCTCTGGAGGCGAAACTTGCAAACATTGCAAAAATCTCACAAAGATTTTTTTTTTTTTCGCCCACAGCAAATGTATTTGTTACTTTCTTTTCTTTTTTTTTTTTGAAGCTTTGGTGTCGGAATGATTAGCCCCCGAGCCAAATACTTGAAAAGCACTTCTAGGGAAGCCTGCGTTATTGTTATCTCCATTTCTCTCTCTCACTTTCTCCCTCTTCTCTCATCCTCTTTTTTTTTTTTTTTTTTTGCATTTTCTCTTTCTTTCTTTTCTCTTCACGCATTTTTTTTCTGTCTCTCATCCCGGAGTATTGGTGCGTTTCTCTTGGCTGATAATGGGTTCTGAGTGATCCCCTTTGGCTGAGTCATGCTTGGAGCTTTATCTGTGTGGAGACAGGCTCAGGCCCACCCTGGCTATTCCGATCCCCTGGAGACGGGAGGAGAGGCTGGAGTGCGTGTCAGCATCCCCACAAACAATAAACCTCTCCAAGTGGAAGGCAGGCAGGGAGGCAGGCTGTGTGTTTGTGCACTGCCTGTCCCCCTCTCTCCAGCCATTTAACGCTACCACTTCAAGCAGCGAGAGGGATAGGCTGTTCTCTGTTCTTTCCCTTGATTGCTTTGAGTGCCTGCTTGTAAAGAGGGAAGGAAATTTCTCCGAGCCGATAAGGATCTGCGGAACGTTCCGCCTCGGTTGCAAACAACGATAAAGGATGATGCATGTAAGGAGATGTGAGGGCCATTATGGGCCGACTGGTATGGCACGAAAAACAAAACAGGAAGATGAGAAAATAACATGTCTCGCAGTGGATAGCGGTGTTTATGTGCTGCCTGGTGCCAGAGATTTTAGCGGTAAGCGCTAGTCACAGTTTCTGTGGAGAAAAGGTCACAGAAATCTCAGGCTGTTGTAATACTATTATTTGGGTGCTGAAAAGGGAGGGAAGCTGTGTTGATTTAGCTTAGCTGTTTTGAAATCAGTGCTGACTGAATTCCCATTTGAGAACCGCTTCAGATTGTTTGTTTTTCTAATGTAGCATTGTAATAATTGTGCAATATACAGCTCTGGAAAAAAGAGACCACTTATAAATAATGAGTTTCTTTGATTTTACCAAATTGAAAACCTTTGGAATATAATATAATAATAAAGAGGAAGATGAATGAACTCAAGCCATCAAACCAAGCTGAACGGCTGAAGGTTTTTTATTTGGAATTTGGGAGAAATCATTTTACTCAAACATATACCTATAAATGGCAAAATCAGAGAAACTGATTCAGAAACTGAAGTGATCTCTTAATTTTTTTCGGAGCTATATATTTATACGAATTTTCCTCAGTGCTGGTATCAGAATCAATCTTTTAAGCATGTATAACTTGTCTAAGAGGGATTGGTATATTACATAAATAATAACAACAAAATAAGTATCATATGAATAAAATATACTTTATTATGAAAAAAATGGAATTCACTGAAATTCACTAGAAAAAATATGATATATGTAGTCTATGCGTATATTAATCCTTTCAGACCTGAATTATCTCCAGTGATGGGGAAAAAAAATCTAAGATGCTGTTTTCTGTCTGTAATGCACAGAAAAAAGACTGTAATATTCTACTATAAAATCTATATATCAAA
The DNA here is from genome assembly GCF_023375975.1 of Astyanax mexicanus. NCBI lineage: Eukaryota > Metazoa > Chordata > Actinopteri > Characiformes > Acestrorhamphidae > Astyanax > Astyanax mexicanus. The sequence continues at coordinate 35,636,582 of NC_064418.1, forward strand.
TGAATCCAGTTAACTAAAATATTTATTAGTTATTTTTTTATTTCAGTTATTATTGCACTGAAAGCCTGTGTGTAATATTGTATATTTTATATTGGCCTTTATTACATAAATCATCTTTACACAGTAAAAAATAACATGATTAAAAAGTGTTCTGATTCATATTTAATTAGTAAAAATGAGCTGTTACTTTGACACAATGGCTACTGTTTTATATATAAACATGTTCATTGGCTGGTTCATGGTCTATTCTGATGGACAGCAGCAGCTCTCAAATAGTGATATATGCAACAAAACATTATATAAAAAAAAAAGAAAGTACATGATGTCCATTGTAATGGATGCAGGGTCTAAAAGGGTTCATTTAACATGTTAAACAGTACTGAATATAATCTCTGTATTGAAATACACTATATAGAAAAAAAATACTGGGAAACACATCTTAATCATTGAATTCAGGTGTTCAATTGAGTCCCATTTCTAAGATCTGTCACACATATGTACACTTTTACAGTACAACAAAATCCTTCCTCTCAGATTCCCCAGCTTAGAAAGCTAGAAACACAAGGTCAGCCCCGCTACAGCCTGGCTCACGACCCAGTAGTGGCAGCTTAACAGCTCCAGCTATTGATCTTACAACCCTGTGATCAATAACCCAGCACTCTAACCACCGAGCCACCACTTTAGCCACTCTCTTCACCAGTTCAGATGACACTAAGATCCTAACACTGAGATGCTTTTAGGGAACTAAGTGTATGGTGTTCACACTGAGATAAAAAAAATATACGAACAGTATTGGGACACCTGTGCATTTAGAGTTTTTCTTGAAATCAGTGGTATTACATAGATTTCATTCTGCTTTTGTTAAAGCGACTGTGTCTGCAGTACAAGGCTGATGAGCAAAGCTTTCTACTTTTTAGATTTTAGAGCATTGTTAGAGCATTTTTGAGGCTTTGTGTTAAGTGACGTGTTTATCCACTTCAGTGAATCTTAGCATTCATTAGAAACATTTAAATATACAATTATTTAATTAAAATTCTTTTTTATATTCAAAACATGTACTGGTCAGTCTCAGGCAGCTTTACTTAATTTTTTACAAGGTTTCTAAGCTGAATATTGTTACAAAACTCATGTTACATTTAAAAAGCATGTTTAAAAGCAAGTCCACTAATTCCTTTGATTTTCTCTCAAGAAAGTCGTTATTTTAAAGAAATGATTATTTGAACTGCATGTTCAAACAATTGATATTTATGAAAAAAAAAAACACTCTTGTTACTGGCGCTCATTCCTGTTACTTTTTATGTTTTGAGTAACAGGAATGAAAGTAACAGGAATGAGTTTTAGCATAATATTAGCAAAACCATGAAAAATAACTAAAACTATGCTAACTAAATGTTGGTCTTCCCATGGTCTTCAGAAGAACCATCTGATGTCACTTCCTGTTGTAGATGAGACTTATAGAATGTTTCAACTAAATATTATGGATTTCTTATGAAAAACAAATATATTTTTAAAGCATAGACGGGATTAGGTGTCACAACAATGCTAAAAAAATTACATCTCTGAAAAATTTTAATAATTATATTTATAGTTTATAGTTATAGAGAGAGTGGGGACAGGTAACAAATGCTATTTTTTCAGTGTTCTAAGTAGTTTTTATTATTTTATTATTATTTTAATTATATATCCTACTTTTGCAATTAGGTCAATGTACAAGACACTATGCTTAATGATAAAATGTATTTTAAAGTTATTTTGTGTGCACATTTATACATATAATTCCCTGGAGACAGAAATGCCACCGATTCTGTAGAATGGCCCTTATATAATATTGGTCATGATTAGAACTATATTGGCAGAATTTTTGGCCCAGTAATCTGCAGTGACATTTTCCAACCAAGAGGGGGAATCATTATTCCAGATTTTTAAGGACTTGTGGATTTGTTCTGTATATAAACTTGTTCTCTCCTTCCTCTTCGCTTCCCCACAGGTGAGGGCTCATCACAGGAGGGGAAAGCCGGGTCGGGCGAGAAGATAAAGAGACGCGTGAAGACGCCGTACTCCTTGAAGCGGTGGCGCCCCTCCACATGGGTCATCTCCACGGATACGCTGGATGGCGAGGTAAACAACAACGGGGCAGGCGGGCGGCAGGGCGTGTCAGGAGCCACCCGCTCCAAATCCAGCACCGCCGTGTTCCTGGTGGGAGGAGGAACTGCCACGGCTACTCTCCCCTCTGACCCACCTGGCATGACCTGCCTGTGAACTCCTGAAGTTTCGAACCCTGCTGAGAAAGGGCCTGGGTCAGCGTGTGTGTACTGGAGGCTTTGGCAGCATGTTGATATTTTTGTTTCCCAAGATCCTGAGATTTAAAATCCAGTAAGAGAAAGTGTGAGAGGAGGAAAAAAAACAAAAACAGAAATAAAAGACACAGTTCTACAGTTCCTGGAGCGCAGACTCTCAGACGTGATTCTCGAGCACTTAACATCGTAATATTGAACTTCTCCTTTTCCTTGACTTTCTTTGAAGAAATCGCTTTAAACCGTACCCAGCTATGCAGCAACATTGGCTTAAAATGCTTCCATTATTTTTGTTGTTCCATTTTAAATCAAAGTATGATTGTACGTATGGCTGTTTGATTCTTTCTCTTTCTTTTTATTCGTTTATTTGTTGCACTTTTTTTACGAGTAATCTTAATCACACACTTCAATCTGTTTGCTTTGACCATGCTTAAGGCTGGTCTTAAAACAAACAAAAAAAAACGAAAAAAGAAAAGAAAGAAAAGAAATGAATCGAAAATGACAATGTGTTGATTTAACAATCATGCTAGACTGCTCTCTTATGGATTTAAATGAAATCTAGTCCATATAAAAAGTCACTAAGAGTCTCTAAGACATCATTGACTGCAGTCACATTTGTTAGACATTTTTTATACGTAGTAAAGTCATATGTTTTTTTGTTTTGTTTGTTGGTTTGTTTGTTTTTTTGTATGTAATATGTAATATCTATGTATCCCCCTGTTTTTTTTTTTTATTACATTTTGAAATGTGCAATAGGCTTTAGCTTTGAGGTGCTCTTTAAGACTTATGTTCTATATATTTTTGCAGCATTTTTTTTTGTTTTTTTTTAATAATATTGTCGACTAAATGGTGCACTTACCAGCAACCTTGTGTTCGTACAAGCACCCCCTTCCATGTTCGGTGGATTTAAGCAGCATCTCTTATGGATGACAATCCTTTAACCTTCTTCTTATCAATCCCATCAGAGAACCTGAGAAGGAGAAGAAAAGTAAAAAAAAAAAACAATCAGAAGAAACATAGGGGGTGTCTAATCTTCCTGTTTGTTTGCTTGTTTGTTTGTTTGTTTATTTGTTAGTTTCTTTTTATTATCTTTAATTTGAGTGTTGGAAAAGTGCACGGAAGAGTGCTGAAAGAGCTTTGTACACTTTTAAAGGACAGAGGAGGATTGTTTTCGGTTCTGTTACAGTTTGGATCTGGATCTGTGGAATGATGTTCTCGTTCTCCCTTGTCAGCAGACACGACACGACACTCGAGTGTGTACCTGTATACTTCTCGTATACGACACTGTGTCACATGGTTTGTTTTGCGGAGAGGTGGACTGGTCCTCTTCTGCATGCTGCAGCAGTGTGGAATGACAGTCATGTGTCTGTATGTCTGTGTGTCTGTGTGACCGTATGGGGAGTCTTCAGAGTGCATCTACAGCAACAACAGTCTAATAATGCACAGCTATCTCTCTCTCTCTCTCACTTTCTCTCTCTCCTCTTTTCTCTCTCTCTCTTTCTCCCTCTCCTCTTTTCTCTCTCTCTCTTTCTCCCTCAGTTTCGTTTGATTAATGTGTGTATATCTGCATAAGAGTATGTGTACGAGTGCCTGAGAGAAGTCGTGGCATTGGATTTCACACTTCTGCTGAAAAGAAAAGCTCTCTGCTTTACTCTCAGCTCCCTGGAGCACAGCTACGGAAGAGAGAGTGGACTAGTCAAGTCAAGTGGCTTTAGGTCAAGTGTTGCTCTTTCTCTTCGTTCATTCCACGACGTTTCACAGTCCGCACCGCCATCAGCAGCACTACATGCGTACGTGTGTGTGTGTATGTACTTCAAATGTAATTTATACGTCATGCTACACTACATAGACCTGGAAGCTATCGATGTATACATTAATATTGTGCATATTTACAGCTACTTCTGTTCTTCTGTTTTTTTTTTGTTTGTTTTTTTTTTCATGAGAGAAAACGAGGCAAAAGGATTTGATTGGGCTTGTATGTATCAGACTAAGAGGTTTAAGAGGTCTGAGTGATCATGCTTTTCTTTAATTCCTTATGAGTACAGTCATACTGAAATTATTGAAATTAAAGGGAGGCTCACTCTCAATAAATCTCATAAGCTGATACATACAGAGTCATACTGGAGTCTCTATTATTAGCTGTTACTCCACAGTTGCTAGTTTTTGTTAGCTAATCTTTAATTTTTTTCCTTTTGTTCATTTTATTTTATTTTTTTTTACGTAGTGCCAAGGGCCAAACCTCGACTCTGTACGTTCAGAACATGTCTAAAGCTGTCAATGCTGTTTTTTTTGTTTTGTTTTTTATTGTTCTTCTAATCAACTCAGTCTGTGAGATGCTTTATAACTGTGTAAATCTGTCATACTTGCATTTTATTTCCCCTGTAATGTTCCCTTTTAAGTTTATTGGCAGTTTAAGGGCTGCGGCTGCATCCATCCTCTCTCATCCGTTCTTCTTGCAACTCAGTCAGCCCTTCATTCATGTTGAAGTGCAGTTTAAAAAAACAAAAAAAACACTAAGATGTCTGTCACAAACACAAAACTAAAATCTTAATATAGAATCCTAATGTTTTATTAGCATTGCATTGCATCCCGGCTCATCGTTTTAAAACCATCCTCATTCTAAATGGCTTTGTAGTGAAGAGGGCAGTTGATGCGTACACCAGCTAAATTTCTTCCCGTGCCACAATTACGGCCTGTGGAGTCGGATGATGCTCTGAAAGCTGGGGCACTGCTATAAACTCCAGGCCTCTGAGCCATTCAAATAATTACATATTGCTGCTTCATGATGGAAAACTGAATCTGTGTGTATTGCACACAAGCAAAGCAAAGCATCCCCCTAATACAGATTACCAGTAATTCAGATACCCTATAAAATATATAAGCATAATCATGTACTCTTGGCAAATTACAGTGATGCTATTAAGGACATGAGGAAATAAATGTATATCAACCCACATCCCATGGATTTTCATGGCCAAGACAGCTAATCAAATAAAATTAAACAATTTGACATTATAACTGAAAACATCTGAAGAAATGTGATGCAATCAGTTGGTGTGAAACTCGTACTTTTCTCTGTACCGGTATGTATGATGTAAAATAGGCTCACCGACATGGTGTAAATATATCTGTATAGAAGTGCGGTCGCCTGCACATATACAGAAGACTCAACTGTTGCTATGGGACCAAGAACAATGCTACAAACAACACTGTGATATTTATCTCTAGATTAAATAGCACAGTTATGCAAGCCAGATCAGAGTTACATGTTATATATAAGGTGGTATTTACTCAATATAATAATACACATATAATGTTCATCTCTAGAGCCAAACTGAAGGAAATACAATGATTATTACCCATAGACAAAATTCTCAACAAAATAAAGGCACTACAAGAGTGAAGCCATGATAGAACATGTTTTCATGTTTCTATGGCATTTAACCTTTTGTTGCTCCTTTATTTTTTGTGTGAATTCAAATTCATACATTTTAGAGTCTCTTGATTTTAAACTGAAGATTTTGGACATAAAAGAGGAATAATATTTTAAGGGTGAGTTAAGGGTGTGTCCCAATTGTGTACTATTACTAATGCTAATAAGTTTTGTGTAAAATATATAGCTATAGTATACTGTAGATAAAAGTGTAAAAGTTGATCATTCTCAATTACCCAAGATACAAACCTGCGCACTTATGCTACACACACACACTAAGGAAATGGAACAATACTACAGATAACATATATAATAGATAACAATGCAATAGCAGCATATGTTAGTATAGCTAAATAAAACGGTTCATATCTTCCTGTTCATACAAAACAAGTTTGTATATTAATGTTACTTGTACTAATTTGACAAACCCACAATATTGATTTTAGTATACAGCTGTGGGAAAAAAATGAGAGAACACTTCAGTTTCTGAATCAGTTTCTCTGATTTTGCTATTTATAGGTATATGTTTAGGTAAAATGAACATTGTTGTTTTATTCTATAAACCATAAACAACATTTCTCCCAAATTCCAAATAAAAATATTGTCATTTAGAGCATTTATTTACAGAAAATGAGAAATGTCTGAAATAAAAAAAGATGCAGAGCTTTCAGACCTCAAATAATGCAAAGAAATCAAGTTCATATTCATAAAGTTATAAGAGTTCAGAAATCAATATTTGGTGGAATAACCCTGGATTTTAGTCACAGCTTTAATGCATCTTGGCATGTTTTCCTCCATCAGTCTTACACACTGCTTTTAAATAACTTTATATCACTCCTGGTGCAAAAAAATCAAGCAGTTCAGCTTGGTTTGATGGCGTATGATCATCAATTTTCCTCTTGATTATTTTCCAGAGGTTTTTAATTTAGTTAAAATCAAAGAAACTCATAATTTTTAAGTGGTCTCTTATTTTGTTCCTAGGCTGTATATTAAATACCTTATAGTATTAGGCAGAAGTATGCAATTGGGATGCAGCCAAAGACTCCTTTTAGCTTCATAACAGTTATTGTCAATTCTTACTCCATTGACCTTCTCTATTGTTGTGGTAAACCCTCCATCTAAGCTTAGTTTACCAAGGTTAAGTGCTTTGCTGAATTTTAAACCCTTCATTCTTAAACCATGTGCTGTTCTGTCTTCTAGATCAAACATGATGGCAGCCTTTGGTGACAAATTTGTCACATGGCTTGAACATGGGCCTGGTTATAACATGAGATCGAAGTGAAAGTCGGCCACATTGTTTTCTGACACAATCATGCAATCATGTCTCTTTAAATACGCCCCAATCATATCACCTAAATGTGAAACTTAATATGCAATTCAGTAAAAGAACTCTAAATATGCATTTCATACAGCCCCGAAACTGCCAGTTCCACTGAAAGCAAAAAAAATGCAAGTTCATTCATAATCCCAAAACCACTGCACCTCTTTTCAAATCCAGGCATGCCTCCGAATGCCCACGCCAAACTGGCAAAGTTTAGCTGGACGAGCGGAGTGTCAACTTAAAATCCTGGAGATCCAAGAATAATAGTTAATTTTTTTTGTGTGTGTTAATGTGTGTGTGTGTCTGGGTGTCTGGATGTCTGTGTGTGTGTGTGTGTGTGTGTGTGTGAGCGAAAGGTATTTGTTCATGATGAGCTGCTTTTCTTTTTTCCTTTCAATCCATTGAATTCATACTGATGCTGAAGGCTCCATTCAGATCTGTGGCCCCTGCATAGTTGCTGAAAAAAGCCACTGAAATGTTTTTCTATTACAGCTTGTAAAGTAAGCGCTTTGAGAAAAGAACAAATGATTACTCAGTTTAGTCTACTCAGAAAGATATATGTTTAAATGCCATTTAGAAATAAAGCTTGCTGTACAACCCTGCATTACTCAGTTGATTAAAGATTATATTAATGACAATATGGGCTTGTGTTGATTCTTTGGTATTGAGAAAACATTATATATACACACACACATACACACATTATAGCAGTCTTCCATAAAGCGTCTGCATGACTGTAGCAGCACATCTAAATGCACCTATTTAATTAACTGGTCAGTCTTCTTAACACCTGATTATTTGCTTCTGCTTCTGAAATGAAGACCTGAAGCCACACCAGAACTTTGCAGGTAATGTTGGATCTTTGCAATATATGGACAAAAGTATTGAGACACCGGTTTTATGTTCAATTTAAGAGAGGTACTGATTTAATAATTTTCTACATTGTAGATTAATATTAAAGACATTAAAACAGACATATTACACGACATTGCTTCCTATAAAATATATATAGAAGAAAAAAATAGGAAGCAATATTGCAGGTATTATAGTCCCTCATAAAAGGAAGTATGAACAATATAGTGTTGAACGTTGATAAAATGCTCAAGTAATGAGAAACACTGAATTATTGCTCAAATATAGCTGCATCCATAAAGATAAAAGTCCTTATTAAAGAGGCTAAACCATTTTTAATGAAATGTATTTGAAATATATTCTTCTAAAGTAATGAAACAAACCAGTCCTGCTTAAAATGTTATAAAATTTCTTTACTTCTAAAAAAAACTTTAAAAGGTTAAACTGTGCTATAGGCGAGGATGATGTGTCTGTGACACATTACAATATGCAGACCAGTCAATCAATAATACCGCCCCCTGGTGACTCTACACACTGCCCAGCCCAATCAGCTTTCCCTCCTGCGCCACCCCTAAACCCATACATCACCCAGTGCCCCGCCCAAACTACCTCTCCCATTTTTTTGGCATTTTTCAAATTTGAGCTAAGGGTGGAGTCAGCTAAATTCAGGGGGTTTAGTTACCATACACTGATGACTTGGTACAGTAAGCTATAAGCTTGAATTTATATATTTATACAGTTATTTACCTGCATCTGAGCCCTCCTGGTATATTTATTTATTTGTTTATTTATTTGTACAAACAAATTGCACTGTAGCCCAGATAAATTGTTTTAATACTTTAATAAAACTGTAATACTATGAAACTGCATGACTTCAAGTGTTCAGATTGGTAAGCGACCACACGAGGGTGTTAAAAGCACAGTCTAGATTCGAGGAGCACGTGCTGACCACAACAAAGCCTTTCCACTGTTTTACTGTTTTCACATTTCCAAGAGAGGAGAAATGATCTCCTCTAAAAAAAAACACACACACACCAAAACCACAACCATAATCATAATCATAACTACCATAATCATAACCTGCCTCATCTTCACACGCAGTCGCACTCATCTTAAGGAAGTCATTTATTTTTTTATTTTGGTTTTCTCTGGTTATGTTTCGCCACGTCCAACATCTCGATACTCCATGCAGCTCATACACTCAGATACAGATCCTGATGACTAGTGGACTATGCTGCTGCTCGTTTATTTTTTCTTAAATATAAATAACTATAAAAATACAGCATTTACACACTATTATTTAATTTAACGTTACATAATGTAATCCATACATTTTTAATAGATGTATATATTACATATCTGTACATATTTTAACGTAATACAGCTCTGGAAAAAAATAAGAGACCACTTCAGTTTCTGAATCAGTTTTAAATAAAATTCCCAATAGAATATTGTCATTTAGAGCATTTATTTGCAAAAAATGAGAAATGGCTAAATTAACAACAAATATGAGAGCTTTCAGACCTCAAATAATGCACAGAAAACAAGTTCATATTCATAATCAATATTTGGTGGAATAACCCTGGTATTTATCACAGTTTTCGTGCATCTTGGCATGTTCTCCTCCACCAGTCTTACACACTGCTTTTGGATAACTTTATGATACTCGTGGTGCAAAAATTCAAGCAGTTCTGCTTGGTTTGATGTCTTGTGATCATCCATCTTCCTCTTGATTATATTCCAGAGTTTTTTCAATTTGGTAAAATCAAAGAAACTAAATTTTATAAGTTTTAAGAAACTTATTTTTTACAGAGCTGTATATTTAATTACAGTCCATTTTTAAATAAAGGAATAAATAAATAACTTTAAGGAATTAAAAGGATCCACTCCTCAGCCAATAAGAAGTTCCCGTGGCTCCCACGCTGTCCTATCAGTGGCGGAGGGGCGGAGCTCTGGCAGCACTTCTCGGTGCGTGGCTCTGAATTTTTCAGCCGTTCACTTTTCAGCTGGTAAAAGCGGTTCGGGCGGCGGAGCGGAGCGGCCACGCAGTCTGAGCCGGGCCGTATGGAGTGACCAGCCGAGGACCCCTCTTCCCCCACACACACTGAAAACTCACGCAAACCCCCCGGCGTGTGTTTATACTCTCCTTTATCTCCTCTTTCTGGCTCCCATTTTGATAGTTTAGCCCAAAGTTTGGGTCGGGCCGCATCGTCGTCATGTCGCAGCGGCTTCGTAAAAACGGCTCGCCGACGTCGAGCTGCGGGGTGAGCGGCGGAGCGGCGGCCGGAGCTTCGGGGATCAGCGCCGGGGTCAGTCTGCTGACTCGCCTGCTGCCCATGAAAGCCACCGTCCCGTTCCAGCTCAAGCCACAGCCGCAGCAACAGTTACAGCCCCAGCAGCTCCCTCTGGCGGCCAGGACGGTGCTGTCGGCCGCGGCGGCTGCTGCGGGAAGCGGCGCCGGCTTGAAGTGCCTCGGCGGCGGCTGCGACTCTGCTGGATCCCGCTGCTCTGCTAACCGGAGCCCCACAAGAGTCGCAGCCTCTGCAGCTCTGAGCCCGTCCTGCTCCTCTTCTTCCTCCTCCTGCTCTTCCTCCTCCTCTTCGTCAACACTCAGAAGTAGCCCTACTCTCGCTTCATACGTGGCCGCGTCCACTGCCCCACCTGCTGCCGCAGGTAGCGCGAGATCCTCCCAGTCTCAGGCGGCCTCACTTCTGTCCAGCGCTGGTAGCCCTGCCGGCCCCGCTGGCGCTGCTCTCGGACTCTCTACCCACACCTCCTCCTCCTCACAGCTGCAGCAGTCTAGCTGCTTCACGGACACTGTGGTGCTGACCCCACCGACCTCCTCTTCATCTTCCTCCTCATCATCATCCTCCTTTTCGTCTTGTGGTCACAGGGGTAAAGCTCCGGCACCCCCTCAGTGCTGCTCCCCGGACAATGACAGACTGTCCCCGGAGAGAATAAGCCCCAGCTCGCCTGTCTGCAAAGGTAACCTGCACCTGTCCCACAACTGATGGGTTTATATAAAATAAAATCAAAAAGTTAATGTGGGGTTCACTTCATTCATTCATACTGATTTCTTTGTAAAACAAACTAAAAACATGGTTTATATATTGCACATAAAACATACATCCATTTGATATTAAATCATCATAATAATAATGCTCGACTTGAAGCTACAGACATACAGAAGCTGTCCTGTTTGTTGCTATAGTTTTATATATTATACACACCCATAGCTGACCATATGCAGCAAATATGCAGCATCCTAGCAGATAGGAATTAGATTCAAACCCCAGCAGTGTTGTTTCTCTATTTCAACATGTAGGCCTGTCACAATAACATAATGTAATATTTTTTTGTCCCAGAAATAATTTAGATACTTTTACCACCTATATAATTATAGTATAATAGCTTATAATAATTTGGCATCCTTTCACCAGTTATAAACATTCAAATTCAAATGCTATTCAAAAGTAAATATAGGATGAATAAAAACAAGAGCAATGTTTTGTTTTGTGAAACCCGAAGGTCGAATACTGAACATGTTTTTTTCTTAGGTTTTTATTCATTTTCCATCATTGCTACATTCATTTTATGAGTGCCTCAAGTCATACTGATTGCAATTTGCTTGTGTCACCATTTTATTTGACATTTTCAGAAGAATAATTTTGATTGCTGCCTATTCATTGCATCCCTATTTTTTGTACAAATTTATTACACAAGCCCATTCGTGTTAATAGGCCATTTCAAGGCATTTAAAAGCAAAAATCTTTGACAATAACATAATTATTGTTTTGTGGCTTGCCTAGAATAGCGTGATTGATGTTGTCTAGTGAGCTGCATACTTGTTGCTTTTACTTTGGAGACTTCTATGCAAATTCTGTTCAGCAGAGTTTTTGTCCTCCAGTCCTGTATCCACATGCCCGGCACAGTTTGGTGTTTTCCTCCTCTAACGGACCTCCTTCAACTCAAAAGACCCTAATCACTATCTGGTACTCAGAGTGGGGTGCAGGGTGAATTCCAGACCCTGCAAGATGGGGGAGACTTGAGCTTAACCTTCAAACGGTCCAGCCACTTGACGAGGAATATTGGGCCCCTTTATTATCCTGCACAACAACTGAAGACGAAGGCATTAACATGATCAGGGCATCAGTTTAACGGACAGTGGCATTGTCATTTCCATTCATTCATTCATTCTGTCTCCCCCCATCCCCCAGCTCATCAGGGCCCTGTGGATTATCACTGGCCCCTGCTGTTCTGCCACTCTGCCCCACGTCATGTTCGTAACTCATATTCTATTTGCTGGGGCTGCACTGGGCACAAAGCGATTAGGCCTCAAAACCCCCATCTGGTCTCCTGGTCTGTAATTGGGGGAGGGGTATCGATGGCAGGGGAAACTGCAGAAATTGGGGGCACCATGAGCATGAACCCACTAATGGTGCACCGTATTTGGTCTGCAAATGATACTTTATGCTCATCTGGCCCTGAATTTCCTCAGACAGGCAGCATTTTGTCTTGGGACTGTTGAGTGGGCAGTTAGGGAAGATCCATGTGGATAAGTAGGCCCACCACATGGCTAGGCCTAGAACAACAGCATGGCCTCGCTGCTTGCTGCCTTTAAATTACACTGAAGTGGTGTGGGAGTAGCAGAAAGTAGGCCTCTATCTGTGCATGGTAGAAGAGGGTTGAACCTCACAGTAGTTCATGAAGTGTCTGATATGTTTGTTTCAAGGCTACACATTTGAGTATTCCACTTATTTTTCACAAGTTCTCAATTACACAATGGCTAAGCTGCAAACAGAGTTGTTCGGAGTGTTTTGATGTAAAATGTAGTGACTCAGGGTTTGTTTACAGTGGTGTTGATGGGAAACAGGGGTTGGAGATGTCTACAGCACTGACTTTTGACCTAAATATCCAGAACATAAAGGGGTTTCTATGTAATGTTAATAGCAGTAGAACTTATTTGAAAGAGTTCCCTAGATTTTGGAAAAAATGATTTTGTTCCCAGTACACGTTAAACTGTGGATCAAGGAATGTTAGTTGCCTCACAAAACTTTAAAAATGGAATATGCCATATATCTGACCCCCACTACCAGGCCTCATTTGGACTCACTTTGAATTCACATTGCCTTACTATGAGCACACTGGCCAGTGTTTAGTCTCACTCACAAGATAATACCTCAAAACTTATACAGGTGTGGGCATTTCCCAGCTATCGCTTAGGGAAATAGTTTGATTAAAGTATTGATGAGTGTACATACTGCTGTCCCATGACGTTTGGCATGTCTGTGTTAGAGGATCGGTTAGGATTCCTGATGTCCGAGTTAACATTTCTGCTGATGTCAGCTTAATACCAAAATTTTAAGTGAGCTTAATACCAGATTTTTTAGTCATTGCATCTAGAGCTTGTCACCACCAGTACTGTAAACCAGTCTGACTGCTAGGGCTAAAACACTACATTTCACACCAAACCACTATGATTGACTTGATGTTTCCATTCCCATGACATAATGATGCAGATGTTCTGTATATTCTAAATGTCTTTGGAAGCACTGGTTTCTTCTAGAAAAGTTTTCAATAGATTTAACACCAACTGAAAGCATGCCCAAAGCCAAGAACCGCTTAACATTCTCTATTTTTAATAGTGTTGGCCGAGGAGGCGAACTTTTATTGATCCCTCACCCAACATTCGCACACACCATTTACAACCTTTTCTCCAGGAGGTAATCCATACATTTGCAAACGCGTTGCTGCCAATGACGCGGTCAATCCGTTTTTCCAAACGGTCTAAAGATAATAAGACTCAGCATGTAGAAGCTCTGAGGATTCAATATCCACCGGCCCAACTGTAAACAGGGCAGCTGAACATGCAGGGGATTATTTTAATACCGGCGCTGGGAGATTCGGGTAATTGGGGCCTGTAATGTAAGCAGACATGGCTAATCATGAGGTTGTTTCAGCTGCAGGAGCAGTGCTGACTCTCAGCTCCCCAAAGCCACGACTAGAAAGAGTGAGGAGTATCTCTCTCTGGATTTATCATCAGAGATAATCAATAGAAGCCCCTGATACAGTGTTAAGGAATATAACCCTCCATCCTGTGAACTGCCTGCTGATTTCTGTGCTCACTCCCCCCTGGCTGCCTTTTCCCTCGTCTCACCTTTTCCATTGTACTCCTCTGAACACACTGCTCTTGTGCTTGGGAAGTCTAGTAATTTTCCAGATCAACAGGCTTGCCCAAGACTCTTTGAAAGCACTAGTATTTGAAAGAGAGAGAGGGAGAGTGAGTGAAGGATGAGGAAAGAGGATGAAGACAAGCAAGTCAGGCAAGAGGAATGGAGGAACAGACTACTTAAGGGCTTCCAGGCTTGAAATCTTGTTTTCACTGGACATATCCAACAAAGATACTTAAGTAATTGGAGAAAACTGTTGAAGAACACTCACTAACCAGTTAAAAATGGGCTATTTTAAATCCAGTACCACATTGCTTTCCAATTACACTCACATGAAAAAAAGTAATTGGACTAGGGGTGGGTGATATGGCCCTAAAATAATATCACAATATTTTTTGGAATTTTCGTGATAATGATACTCTTGGTGATATGACAAAACATTGACTTTAATTATTTTTTTTTTCAAAAATCACTACTGCAATAAAAATGAAAGTTAAATTTTATCATTGCATACAATATGATATGCTACACCCCTAACTGAGATATTACAAAAAATGCAAGAATTCAGATTTGTAACAGAAATTAATGATTCAAAATGTCATTTGCTAATGATGCATCTCCATATATCCAGGATTAAAGTGAAATAAATGATACTGGACATATATAACCAGTCTCTAGTAGATATACCATGGGAAATGAGAACAGGGTGAAATTTTCTTTTGCTTAAAACAATAAAAAAGTAGTACCCTGATGTGATAATTAGGGGTGGGTGATATGGCACAATATTTCAGGGTATAATATCATTCCCGATAAGATATGGCACACCTCTAGATTAGACAGCGATATGTATCATAAGTTCATCATAAATTGTACCTCAGGAGGTTGCTTTGGAACATGTTTTTTTTTTGCCAACATAAGTTGTAAGGCGTTGTCTAATGAGTAAGGTTGAACACTGGGCATTGTGCTCATGGCAAGACAACATGAATTATTTTTCTTTAAGTTTGAGCACAGGCTGAAGGTGGCTACCAAATGAATGGGACATTCCCTTTCTAAAGTTGTGTCACGTGTACCAGGAAAAACATCATGAAAGGCATTACCACCCATAGTGAACAGCGCAGTGGGTGGCAATGATTGTGACCGCTAGCCCTTTGTGAACATTAGCAAACAGACAAGTGACTCCAGCAGAATTCACATCCACTGTGAATGCTCTACACACACACAATCTGCAGATTAGAGCAGCATTTTTTTAGCTTCCACAAGATATTGCAAAAGTCATTGCATGCGATCTTTATTTACAGTCATTATTTATTGATTAAGAATTTATTGATTAAGAATTGTGTCACAAAACTTTTTATCATAAGGTACAGGGTGTTTCTGAATGGAGTCGCTCAACCCATACAGTGCTTTAAGAAAGCAAAAAGGCTTAAATGGGGCAAACAGGGCACTCCCTGCTCTCAGGCTGAATACAGGGACTAAGGGCAGGCCAGGACTAGATTACACTGGATCACCACCAAAAGAGCCCAACTGGAAATCTGGCCAATCCACCCACTTCACCCTCCTTTGTCAGGTTATTTTTCCGCAGGTTCAGTTTGTTTGATAGCAGCTGTAGAATGTGTTGAGTCTGGACAGAGGTTAATTCTAGTTTTCCAGCCCAAACAGGCACTGGCGTTCCTTTGATAGTGGTAGGTTCAGGTTAATGTATTATTAACTCCTGAGGTGATAATGTTGTGATGCTACATAGACATTAAACACAGTTACAGCAAGTTTTTTTTATAGCTATTTTAGATCCTCCCTTTATGTTCTATATACTGTATAATATACACAAGTCGATTGTATGCTTATTGGGAGTGTTCTGACTATATCTGAGGAGTTACTCATTAGTAATCTACACTGACATGCTAAGAAAAAGTCATGGGATAGATATAAGTAAATTAATTGAGATGTACCTTATTTTTCACACTGTAAGGCGCACCGGATTATAAGATGCACTATTAATAAACATCAATTTCATATTATGTGACACTAGTAGTGTTAACTAGTAACTAGTAGTAGGAACAGGAGGTTGCCATGTTTTCCACCCAGTGTAAAGCTAAGCTAGGTAAACAAACCTGTAATTCTTAAAAGAAAAATTAGACTTGTCAAACAGGTGTTGGATGTTAATCTACACAGATTTCCCTCCTGAAAACTGTTTATTTAAGTGAGTAAAGCGCTTTCGTTTATTTACAGTAAGCTGGAGCATTAGCATTAGTAGCGGTTAGCGGCTAATGCCACTCGACAGAGCTATACTGAGGAACCCTGAGTGTTCCAGTAAGTCAGGGTGATATTAGCTAGCTGTTTATCCCACAAAGCTTATTTTAACATAGCAAACCAGTGACCAGTGGTAAGATGCTCCCCCCATATGGAGTGTCTTGGTCCTTCCAAGGTGTCTTCCTCCCCCAGCTTTGAGGGAGATTTTCCTTGGCTCCGTGCTTACTGTTCTGTATTCTGTTCCTGTTTTTCTATGTTTAATGTTTTACCTGCTTCTTTTTCCTATGAATACATTTCTGTAAAGCTGCTTTGTGACCTCAGTTGTAAAAAGTGCTGTATAAATAAATCTGATTTTTTTTATTAAATGCGCAGGCTACAGTCTAATATGCATGCCTCTGAACAGCAAAAGAGCTAGCTCTGTGGTTAGCGGCTAATGATACTGCTGCTCTAGCAGTGCTGGCCGAGGTTAGCAGCAGGCTACAGACTGATAATACTCACCTCTGAACAGCTAAAAAAAAACTATTGCTTCGAGCAGTTAGCAGCTGAAGCTGCTGGAGAGTGGAGAACTAAACAAAAACTCCTGTATAACTCTAAACTTCAGCTGAGTGGCTTTACTGCTCCTTACTACCTGACTGATTGAATTCATACATAAGTGGCACCAGATTAAAAGGCTTACTGATGATTTGGGGGAAATTTTAAGGATTTTAAGTGCGTATTATAGTGTGAAAAATACAGTATTACTGGTAACAGTTTAAAAAACGTCCACACTTGTGAATAGGTTGTGAGGTATTGTGAGGTGAGGGTGTGAGTCAGTTTAATCACTGGCCAGTGTGCTCATCACAAGGTGATGTGAATTATCAGAGATAAAGTGAGGCCTAATAGTGGGTGCCATATGTAATATATAAGACAATCTCTTTCCAAAATGGTGCTTTGATTTAACATTTTTCACTCTACTGTGTCAGATGTGTACCGGACATACGTCATAGAAGGTCCTAAATATGGCCCTAAAATAATATCACGATATTTAATGGTATTTTCGCGATAACGATGCTCTTGGCGATATAAATTAATGATTTTTTTTCAAGAATACACTACTGCAACAAAATGAAAATTGTATTTTATTATTGCATACGATTTATGTCACAACACTACCTGAGATATAAAAAAATACAAGAATTTAATCAGATTTGTAATAGAAGTCAATGATCCAGAATGTCATGATACAAAAAATGCACTCCAAATATCTCCATATATCCAGGATTAAAATAAAATAAACGATATTGGACAAATATAATCTGTCTCTAGTGTGTATATATAATGGAAAATAAGAACTGTGAATTTTTCTTTTGCTAAAAACAGTAAAAAAAAAAAAAAAGTTGTACCCTGATGTGATAATTAGGGGTGGGTGATATGGCACGATATTTTTAGGGTATTATATCGTTCACGATATTCAAAAATGTTGGCGATATTATCGCGTACGGTACGATATGGCACACCCCTACAGTGGACAGCATATTGATAGTAATAACCGTGACTGGTATCATTTGGCTAGAATTGTCCATCTGTGATCAGACAAGCAACACAATCACATCCTATCACATTCAATGCAGGAATTTTCACCCTCATATCCTATCATATCATGTCCCAGCTTTCACTGAACGTAGCTTATTTGGCAATTGGCGTGTCAGTGACTGAGCCGAATCTAGAAGATAGACATTGTGATGGGAGCACTCAGTGTTCCTCATGTTCCAGTGTTAGACACAATATACCGCATTCTCAGTTTTGGACACGTTCACTATCATTCAGTGTAATATAGCTCGTCTCCAAAGCAATTCTGTGCTCACTGTCTGTGTGAAGCTTTTAGTTTGTCCTTATCTGCGAATGATTGAACAAGTTCAGAAGGTGGAGAGAAGAAGGGTAGACACAACATGAGCGGGTGCTGAGTGCAGACTGCAGCTGATAAGAGGTTTTAGCATTCAGAACAGTATCTGCTCATCTCTCACACAAATACATTTAATACCAGAGTGAACATCCCACTCGTGTCTCAACACAGCAGCCATATCATTTGTGGTCTAACAATGAATAACCATACAGTACCAGTACCAGTCAAAAGTTGGATACACCTTAAATTTAGTGAGTTTATTACATATTTTTTTCCATTATTTTCATTTATTCTTTATTGTGGATTAATAATATAAGCATCCAAACTATAACGAAAAACATATTGAATTATTGGGTAAACTAAAAAATGTGTTAAACAAACCAGAATATGTTTTATGTTTTAGATTCTTCAAATTAGCTGGATTTTCTCAGTTTGCTTTATTAGGTAGAGTCACCTGGAATGAACAGCTTTCAGTTAACAGCTGTGCAACTCTCAGTTTCAGTTTAGCCGAGCATTTACAAATACAGGGATTGACATGACAAGGAAAATAACTACATTTAATCATTTTAAAATAATAGTGAATAAAAGATAAAAATAAATACTACTAATATAATAATAATAATAATGATAATAAAAAAACTTGGTTTAATTGATATAAAAAGATCAAAAGAAGATAAGATTAATATAACAAACCAGTTAAAGCTAAAACTAACTTTTACAAAAAATAATAAAAAAAAAATAATTCTAATAATAATAATAATAATAATAATAATAATAATAATAAAAATAATAAAAAATAATTTAAAAAGCAATAATACAAAACTATTGAAAATAAAAAAATGAAATAAATAAAAAGGGAATAAAGAACTAAAACTAATAAATAATTAAATAGTAATAAATAAAATAAATAAAAAAGGGTTTAAAGGTTGATAAGTGGTTATTCATTGAAAGGCCTCATTTACAGACCTCATTTATCCTCTTTGTATCCACTACATAACGCTACATAGCCACTATGTTACCATTGGATCCATAACACCATTTAAAAAATGAATTCTGTCATTCACATGTGTTTCTTCTAAATTTAGGCTTTGTGATAAAACCAGTACTGTGCACTTCAGTTCCTCATTAGGTAGAATGTGACTTTCACATTCTTGTCAGTATTCTGTCAAGCTTATCCTGTGTTGCAACAGTTTTAATGAAAGAATGTGTTTGTGGGAAGAACATGGGTGAGTCAACTAGCTGATTAGTTTGATCAAGAACGTGTACAGATGTGCAGAGCTGAAATACAGCAGCTTATGCTTTAATTGGAGCTGCATTAAGACAGTCATGGTTTATCGTAACAAAGTAAAGAAACATTGTTATGCGTCATTATGCAGCTTTGTAATTATGTTGTTGTAAAAGCTTTATTATGTCGCAATATTTGTAAGGAACAGAATTGGACATCTGTCAGTCATATGTCTACTCATGCTTTAGTAGAACTCAGTAATACTGAGATAAATAACTGATCAGCACAGTGATTTATCAGTCTACTCATGCTTTAGTAGAACTTAGTAATACTGAGATAAATAACTGATCAGCACAGTGATTTATCAGTCTACTCATGCTTTAGTAGAACTTAGTAATACTGAGATAAATAACTGATCAGCACAGTGATTTATCAGTCTACTCATGCTTTAGTAGAACTCAGTAATACTGAGATAAATAACTGATCAGCACAGTGATTTATCAGTCTACTCATGCTTTAGTAGAACTTAGTAATACTGAGATAAATAACTGATCAGCACAGGGATTTATCAGTCTACTCATGCTTTAGTAGAACTCAGTAATACTGAGATAAATAACTGATCAGCACAGTGACTGAGGGGCTGGAGTAGCATTAGCATTAGCAGCTAACCACTATTTTCCTTTCAGATTTGAATGTTATCGGCCTGCAGCCTGCTGCTAACCCTGGCTAGCGCTGCTGGAGCAGCATTAGCATATCGGCGAGTATATCGAACTGTAGCTTGCACGTTAACTGTGTTTAAACAAGCTACGTCGAACAAACCGCTAGCTAATATCACCATAGCTTACCGGAACACTCTCCTCAGGGTTCCTCAGTGTTGCGCTTTCGGGCGCTAGCAGTTAGCGGCTAATGCTCCAGCCTTAGTGCTTGAGAAATTTGGGAATCTAAGCTTACTGTAAATAAATGGAAGAGCCCCCACCACCACCCAGCGGCGAGACCTGCTGAATTAGAAGTTCCTTATAATGTCTCTTAAAATGTGCCTTATAATCAGGTGCAACTTATGTATGAAAATAGACGTTCATTGATCGTGCGCCTTATAATGCGGTGCACCTTACAGTGCGAAAAATATGGTATATATTTTTTATTAATGCAATATAAATTACAGTATAGCAAAAATATTGCAATGCTTATTTTCTCCAACATTGCACAGCCCTGGTCCTAATCATGAGCAATTTAAAGAAAAGACATGAAGATGTTAAGAAGAGGAACTTGTAGAGGAAGGAAAGGATCAGAAGGGAACCTGTCCTCTGGCACAGTGAAGTTGTAGTTTTGTTTGTGTGTGAAAGATGTAACAAACACAATGAATTTATTTTCTTTCTCCTACTTTTAATAAGGACTGAATTTAAAAGGTGGGCACACTGAGTGTAGAATAAGTGTATAATAAGTCTAACTTCAACGCGACACAAAAGGCCTTGCAGGCCTCTCAGGCATATTTCAGTTCCCATGTGAGCACGTTAACAAACACGAGGGTTCGCATACAGCTGAGACTGCAGCTCAGGCTCTGATAGCTTCTCTCTTCACACACACAGCTGGCACGACTTCCTCTGAATTCCTTACAGGTTCCTCCTCTTCTGCAGCGTTCTGCTGGCCTCACCGCTCCTCCCAGCACACTCACTCTCTGTGCTGCTCTCTCTGTTTCGAAACGCACAGCGAACGTCCACTTCTTCTTTTCTCTTCTTTTATTTCTGTCGAGTTGAGTGTCTGATGTCACCTCGGAGTGAAGTCAGGGTCCCTGCAGACGGTGTAAAGTTGTCGAGGTCGTTGTTTTGTCTGTGCAGTGTGTGTGTGTGTGTGTGTGTGTGTGTGCTCATTAGAATCATGAGCGCAAACAAGTTTAATGATTCCCCTCTGATTTGTGTTCCTGGGAGTGGTGGAGAGAAAATCAGAAGAGGATAAAACATGCGCAAACACACTGCGAGAGACACACACACACAAACACACACATGCGCGCGCTCGCACACACAAATAGAGGACTGATGTAATCTGTGTAGTAAAAGTTCAGCGATGAAGGCAAGGCTTTGTGAGGAGATGATTGTGCTTTAGAGCCGCTCTGAAAGGCCCATATGCTGTATGTCCTGCAGAAGCTCGGCACAAAACAGCAGGTGCTGCAGCTTCTTTCTTACTGTACACCTCGCCCTTCTGCAGAGCGACTGAATGGAGCAGATTTATATGAAAGAGAAGGCTGAGAAGGAGAGGGATAGAGGGAGATTGTGTGTCTGTGTGTGTGTGTGTTTGTGTGTGTGTGAGAGAGAGAGAGAGAGAGAGAGAGAGAGAGAGAGGGAGGCTGTTGATTGTGTGGTAGAAAGAATGAGAGAGGCCGAGAACATGGAGGGGAGGAGGAGTGTGTGGTGGAGGGGTTGGATGGGTGGGATAGATGGGATGGGATTGGGGTGGGATGGGGGGACAATTACTTGTGGAGTCTAAGTGAATGTAGGTCAAGACATGAGAGCTGCTTCATCCAAGCCAGTCTGCCACAGCCAATCAGAGCTTAATCAGCTTTGCCTTCATTAAAAGGGCTGCTGGCCACTAGACTAATGCTGTCTCAATCTGCTGAGCTTTACTGCTTATCACCAGCTACGCTGCCAGCTATTTACACTCCAGCCAACTTCTCGTGAAAAGAAGGGCCCAAGTACACATATATACACACACTCACACACACACACATATACACACACACACATATACACACACATGCCCTCATAGGTGTGCGGTCAGGCTCTCTTGGTGTGTTTTCACAAAGCAAACAGTCCTGATCCCGGTCGACTTTAATGAACTGGCCTCGCTGCACACGTCCAGCTCCTAATACTGACTTCACTTTCTTTTTTTTTTACCCCTTTTTTTCTCTCTTCCCCTTTTCCATCTGTTCCTTTTTTACTCCCACACTGTTTGTCCTCGTTGCACTTCACCCCACCCGTCTTTCACCCTTGATTGCTCCACTCCTCCCCCTATCTTTCCTGCTGTCTCTCTGTCTTCCCTTCTCTCTGGCTGTCTTCTCCACAGAGAGGCCCAGGCTTCCGCTGGCTGGCCCAGTGTGCAGCAGTAGCAACGGTATCGGCAGCAGCGGTGGCGGCAGCAGCAGCAGCAGCAGTAGCAGCAGCAGCAGCAGCAGTATCCGCCGTACCTCCTCACTTGACGCCCTCACAGGCCCCTACCTTTCAGGCCACTGGCCCCGGGATGCCACCCACGCCCCCTGTGGTCCCTGCATGAGGGACAAAGCCACCCAGGTGAGAGCCCCGTTTTAATCCCTCCCTCTTAAATCTTCTCTCCTCTACCTCTCTCTATCTCTTCTACCTCTACCTCTCTCTCCATCTACCTGCTGGCCCCACATTCATTCCACTGTCAACAAAGCACTTGAGTTTCAGCCTTCACAGTGTGCTTCTAAAAGCATGTCCTCACTCACCCAGTACACCGTGAAGCACACGTTAACCCTGTAGAGACTCTTAACTATTCACTTAAATAATAATAATTAAAGTATTTTCTGTGCAGCAATTTTTTATGACACATTATTTAGTTTAAACAAAAAGCTGTGTTTTGAGAATAATCTCACACCATGCCCATTTTGTGATGTCAGCAGTACTAGAAGGAGTGTCAGTATCAGGGTAGAATCAGCAGAAAATACTGGATCAAATATCAAAGAGAAAAGAAAAGATTGACGTCCTGATAAACTAATAATAATAATAATAAAACCCTATTACTTTACTAAGTGCTACTACTAAGCACTATTACTTCATTAAATGATACTGCTACAACTGTTAAATACTAATAAACCATATTACTTCATTAAATGATACTGCTAAAAGCTAGTACTAAACCTTATTACTTTACTAAAGGCTACTGCTAAAATTGCTAAATACTACTAAACCATATTACTTCATTAAACGCTACTGCTACACGCTACTACTACACCTTATTGCTTTACTAAAGGCTACTGCTAAAATTGCTAAATACTACTGCTAAACGCTACTACTACACCTTATCACTTTACTAAATGCTACTGCTAAAATAGTTACTACTAAACCCTATTACGTTATTAGTTGCTATTGCTAAAAGCTACTACTAAACCCTATTACTTAAGTAAATTTTACTATTAAAAGCTACTACTAAACCCTATTGCTTTACTAAACCCTACTGCTAAAAGCTACTACTAAACCCTATTACTTTACTAAATGCTAATGCTAAAAGTTACTACTAAACCCTATTGCTTTACAAAACGCTAATGCTAAAGCCTACTACTAAACCCTATTACTTTACTAAACGCTACTACTAAAGGCTGCTACTAAACCCTATTACTTTACAAAACGCTACTGCTAAAAGCTACTACTAAACCCTATTGCTTTACTAAACCCTACTGCTAAAAGCTACTACTAAACCCTATTGCTTTACTAAACGCTACTGCTAAAGGCTGCTACTAAACCCTATTACTTTACAAAACGCTACTGCTAAAAGCTACTACTAAACCCTATTGCTTTACTAAACGCTACTGCTAAAAGCTACTACTAAACCCTATTACTTTACAAAACGCTACTGCTAAAAGCTACTACTAAACCCTATTGCTTTACTAAACGCTACTGCTAAAGGCTGCTACTAAACCCTATTACTTTACAAAACGCTACTGCTAAAAGCTACTACTAAACCCTATTACTTTACAAAACGCTACTGCTAAAAGCTACTACTAAACCCTATTACTTTACAAAATGCTACTGCTAAAAGCTACTACTAAACCCTATTGCTTTACTAAACGCTACTGCTAAAGGCTGCTACTAAACCCTATTACTTTACAAAACGCTACTGCTAAAAGCTACTACTAAACCCTATTGCTTTACTAAACGCTACTGCTAAAAGCTACTACTAAACCCTATTGCTTTACTAAATGCTACTGCTAAAAGCTACTACTAAACCCTATTACTTAACTAAATGTTACTGCTAAAAGCTACTACTAAACCCTATTACTTTAAAAAACGCTACTGCTAAAAGCTACTACTAAACCCTATTACTTTACAAAACGCTACTGCTAAAAGCTACTACTAAACCCTATTGCTTTACTAAACGCTACTGCTAAAAGCTACTACTAAACCCTGTTACTTTACTAAACGCTACTGCTAAAAGCTACTACTAAACCCTGTTACTTTACTAAACGCTACTGCTAAAGGCTGCTACTAAACCCTATTACTTTACAAAATGCTACTGCTAAAAGCTACTACTAAACCCTATTGCTTTACTAAACGCTACTGCTAAAAGCTACTACTAAACCCTATTGCTTTACTAAACGCTACTGCTAAAAGCTACTACTAAACCCTATTACTTAACTAAATGTTACTGTTAAAAGCTACTACTAAACCCTATTGCTTAACTAAATGTTACTGTTAAAAGCTACTACTAAACCCTATTGCTTTACAAAACTCTACTGCTAAAGGCTACTACTAAACACTATTACATTACTAAATGCTACTGCTAAAACTAAACCATATTACTATGACTAATTGGTACTGGTAAAAGCTACTACTAAAGTCTAGTACTTCAATAAATGCTACTGCTAAAGGCTACCGCTAAGTTTATTATTTAAGTATTACCTACTAATGTGATCTACATAAGTCTAATACTTTTCTCTGCTAAACTGTTAGCTAACTTGCTAAATTAAATTTCGTTACTCTCCTGAGGGATACTGCTAAAAGTTGTGGTTTCACTCTGTGGTAAACAATTAAGACTGCTAAAGACTAATTTTGAATGATTTTACTTTAAACTGCTAAAAGCTACATGGCTAACAAACACAAAAAATGAATTTCATATATACAGTGTACAATAATTTTCTGTTTATACAGGTGAATAACAGTTTGAGATTGATGTCTAAAAATGGATTCCTTCTTTGTTTAGTAAGGTGATAATGCAAATATAGTGCAGGTTTTTGTTTTGGTGCGTAGTTTATTTAATAAGACAATAGAACAATTATCGAGACCAGTGTTCTCGTGTAAATGTACAGACCCATTCACATGGACATTTGATCAGCTGTGCTGCACATCTCTTGTGAACATCCACTGCATTAAAACTGTTATAGACATGACGGCTGAAGCTGAATATTGCAGAAACAAGACCCATTAGCAAACTCTGGCTACACTGGATGTAAAGTGGTAATTACCCTTAATGCCACTGACCCATAATCTTAGTCCAATAATTAAACCTCATATATTAATATGAATTGCGTGTCTCTCAAACTGCTCACAGACTTCTCCGCTGGACCACACAGGTGAGCAGATGTAAACATGTGTTGGTTTCCTCTCTGAACGGCTCCTACCAGTGATTACCGTGAGCCTGTTAGCTTTTTATGTGGTTTTCCTGCATACTTCAGTCTCTGAGGTGGCAGTGTTTTACCCAGTCTTCAGAACAGAGTTGAGGCGAGGTAAAACACACATTTTGTTTTTACATAAGATCTTGTAGCTGATGACTTGTTTTTATAGGTTTTTATAGATTTCATAAGGCTTTCATGCTTTTATGTCCTTGCCAGTGTGATTTTCCAGTTGTTTTCAGTATTTGAACATTTCTATTTAATTATAAATTGCATGGTAAATAAAAAGAGCACTGACCAGCTGGACAGATAAACATGGAGTGTGAGTGTGTGTGTGTGCGTGTGCACATGTACGTGCACTTGTGTGTGTGTGTGTGTTTGGAGAAAGAAGGGAGGAAGCCTCTCCCTGGCTTACTGAGAGATGAGCGGAAACTGAAGCATATTTCTGGTAAAGACAGACACTGGCTGCCATTACGGCCTCATTCTTTCCCTAAGCCCTGTCTTTTCCAGCAGCTTCCCGGCTCCAGACTACACCTGAGCTTACACTACTTACATTAATTTATGCCCTTAAACCGCTTTTATCTACAATATTGAGAAAAAAAAATAGACTGACATTGTGATATGTTATTGTTGTGCAATTTATTTTGCAATATTCAAGAAATACACGTGTTCTCTCCAGCTTAATACTGGGGGCTTTATACTTTAAACCCTCCAGCATAAGGAATGGTGCCAATAGGTTGATGTTCATCAGGTCTTTTGACAGTTTATTTTTTAAGGGGTCAAATCAAGCTGTGTGTGGATTTGCACGTGTGTCAGCAATGGGTTCAGCTTAAAGTAACTGAATACATTCAGTACACAACTTTTTATGTGTGGTCAATTTAGTAATCTTATAGGAATGGGTTCTAAAGGTTCATAAATGTTGAGGATTGCTTTGAGAGCCACTATTATTTCATCGCTGTCCAATAAAAAAACAAGTCTTTCCAAAACAGCAACTTTACAACTTTGGAAATCAATATAAAAAGCATTAATTTCAGGTCATTTTGAAGCATTTCTATTGGTCTATCTGTCAAGAAATTTTGGAGATACTTGTTTTTCACTGGACATTGGCAATACACAGCTCTGAAAAAAATAAGAGACCACTTAAAAAAGATGAGCTTCTTTAATTTTACCAAATTAAAAACCTCTGTTTTTATAACCAAGAGGAAAATAGATGATCACAAGCCATCAAACCAAGCTGAACTGATTAATCTTTTCGCACCAGGAGTGGCATAAAGTTATCCAAAAGCAGTGTGTAAGACTGGTGGAGGAGAATATGCCAAGATGCATGAAAACTGTGATTTAAAACTAAAACAAATATTGATTTCTGAACTTTCTTAAAACTTTATGAATATATACTTGTTTTCTTTGCATTATTTGAGGTCTGAAATGTTGGCCGTAGTTCATAGAATAAAACAACAATGTTCATTTTACTCAAAAATATACCTATAAATAGCAAAATCAGAGAAACTGATTCAGAATCTCAAGTAGTCACTCATTTTTTTCTGGAGCTGTGGACTGATGAGCCAAAAGTCACAGGATAGCAGGCTGTAAATTTATCATTAAGTGTTACCTCAGGTCATGGTTTGGGAACACCTGCACACGTATATCTTGTGTGTGGTTGAACGCTGGCCAACATGAGCAAAGCCAGTTGTGCTCTCTCAGGGCTCTGGAATCTGAGGCAAGCTACATGAACAGGATTCAAACCAGCAATCAGCAGTTAGGGTTCTTTAGCCTTATAATAATACTAGGACATGGCAAAAGTCATGGGACACTATTGATACTATGACTTTTGGCCTGTCTGTGTGGAATCTTTTAGCTAAGAGTTCACTTAGTGATGTAATAATAGCCAATATAGCCAATAGTTACAGTGGTTTGTTGCTTAGTTAAATGGTTCTCCACTATGAGGGAGAAACCCAAGATGTGTTTAGAACCCTGTTTAATAAAAGCGTAATTACTGAATAATTTATACTTGATGCCATATAAAAGGATGAGTATATTTGTGCGCATGAATGGCTTCCATGTACCACATCACACATTGTTTGTTGTCAAAAACACAGCTCAGAGACTTGGACAGGATGTGATATTAGAGCTGTGTTTTTGATCAAATAGACCTAATCACTTTAACCACAAAGTGTAGCACGCTTGACACAGCACTGCTGATTATGGGCTCTGGGTCTCAAGGGCCCTCTGTTATTGTCCAAAGTGTTTGTTTGAGTGTATGTGTGTGTGCGCGTATGTGTGCGCACACTTTGCTTCCTCTGGAGATCCCAGGTCTCCACCCAGCTCTCTCTCTCTCTCTCTCTCTCTCTCTCTTTTTCTCTCTATCTATCTCTCTCTCTGTGTCAGTAGCCTGGCTCACAATAAGTGCAAAAAACACAGGAACTGGGCGAGCGAGCTGGAGGAGAGTGTGGAATTTGGGTGGAATTTGCAGTGCTCTGTCTGACCGACTCTCTCCACCGCTGCTTCTGCAGCATCTCGCCAAAATAACCAGATCTTGGATCGTGAAGGTGGTGCGAGTTGACCTGAAGCTGAGCTCACACCTAGTGACCAAACAACAACACAGAATGGAGCCTTTGCTCCTTCGCTCCCGCCTCCCACACTGCGGAGAGAAATATGCAGCCGCAGACACGCTGCGCTCAGGCCAGCCACCATCAATATGCCCAATATGGGTCGATTTCTTCTTTTTTTTATAATAAAGCAAATGCGGCACATACCACCCCATGACTGCCACATGACCGCTCTCAGGATATGTGCCTTGGCATGCTGTTACAGTAAGGCTTATTTTGTTAAAGACGGTGTAGCACATGACTCGTGAGTTATCGTATCCCGGCTCGTTGCTTATGTTTCATGCTTTGTCCCGGGCTTTGTCTGGAATCCATGAGAAAGTGTAGCGAAGGGAAGCTGAGATGAGCTTTACACAAGCCTCTTTGCCACAGAGAACCATAATTACGCCAATAACGAAACCCAATCTGACCTGCGCACAGAGAACTGTTAAGAATAGGCCCCAGAAAAGGCGACGTTCAGAAGTTACTCATTTAGGAGAAATGAGCGCGCTGAAATTACATCAGCCTTCGCCCTCGGGGCGAAGATCCCTGGAAACAGGTGAGATTTTGGTGGATGTTTTCGTTGGGTCATTCACATACTACAAAAGGCTCTGTCAGAGCAGCACACCAGTCTGTGTGTGTTTATGTGGGTTACCCAGTGCGAGGAGGGGTTATGAGCTGGAGCATCGTCACAGATGGAATGCTTGGGGTATTGTGTGGAATTCCTCTGAGTACTTTTAGAAGAGTGGTTCAGTTGTGTATGGGCTGTGGAATACTTTGAATAAGGTAGAAGGGCAGATTGTCTATTATGAACATCCTTAACCCCCTGGGCTTAAATGATAGTACTGTGGAAACATGTAAGGTATTCATTTTTCAGGAATTATTTCTGAGAAGGTGACAGATAGAAGGAGCAATAAAGAATAGCAATTTCCCAAACTGGAGTGGGTTAGAAGAACCATTACATTACATTACATTACATTACATTACATTTGGCAGACGCTTTTGTCCAAAGCGACTTACAATAGTCAAGTACAATGTAAAATAAGTTTAAAGGAAAAACATCTTTGGATAGGGATAAAAGGAGGACAAAGGGGAATAATAGGATAGAGGAGTAGAGAAGAGGAAGAAGGAGATGAGGTTAGAAGTAGTTAGTGTGTTAGAGGTGTTAAGAGAGTAAGTGCTCTTTGAAGAGCTCTGTCTTCAGGAGTTTCTTAAAGATAGCGAGAGATTCTCCTGATCTGGTAGTGGAGGGTAGTTTGTTCCACCATTGGGGAACTCTGTATGAGAACAGTCTGGATTGCTTTGTGTGAGTGTTTGGCAAAGCGAGGCGACGTTCACTGGAGGAGCGCAGCGGCCGGGAGGTAGCGTAAGCCTTCAGGAGCGAGTGCAGGTAGGAAGGAGCCTGTTCTGACATCACCTTGTAGGCGATTGTAAGAGCTTTGAATTTGATGCGAGCATCAACTGGTAGCCAATGGAGCTCAATGAGCAGCGGGGTGACATGTGCCCGTTTTGGCTGGTTGAAGACCAGACGTGCTGCTGCATTCTGGATCATCTGGAGTGGTTTTACTACACAGGCCGGGAGGCCAGTTAGCAGGGCATTGCAGTAGTCGAGGCGTGAGATGACGACCGCTTGCACCAGGAGTTGGGTGGCCTGTTGCGTCAGGAACGGTATCATTTTTCGGATGTTATAGAGCGCAAAGCGGCAGGACCAATGAGACAATGAGACATCAGAGAAAATCACAAAATATTTGTAGATAAAATAAAGTTGCTGTGATGCTAAATGAACCCAGGTCTAAATCCAGGCCTCAGCATTATTACATTTGTTTGGGTTTACTTGGATAAGCAGGAACAGCAACCAACATGCTGCAACTTCTAATGGTGTTTTTACACCAGTGCTTTATTAATTTAGATTAAATTGTTAGTTTGTGAATTTTTTGTGGACTTAAACAAATGCAGGGAGACCTTGGGGGGAGGTGGTCTTAGACCAGTACCAAGCAAACTCTGCAGCGGTTCATTTGTGGTTAGAATGTGATCTGACCTTGACCTGACCAAACTCTCAGGTGTACTCTGCAGGTGTGCCAGGTGTATAACCTGGTATATTGCCCAAGATAATTACTACAGCTCTGAACAAACTCTGAACAATCTCTGTTGTTGCTCTATGTTAAAATGAACAGAAATATGCACTAATCCAAAACATCCGACCTTCATCCTGCTTTTCCTTTCTTGCTCTTGCCTTAGACAGGTCTAACCAATAGGAGAAGAGAGCATTCCCACACATTTTGATGTGTGTGTATTTTTCTCAGTGTAAAAACAATCCCAATCCATACCAATGGAAAAATGCTCACGTCTTAAATATGACGTTCAGTTCCTCTCATATCGGCTTCCTCTGTCAGATTTCTGCTACTCTTCAGCCTCATGTACCTGAGGGGAATGAAAAGAATCTATCCTTTGACAAGACCATGTCCCGCACAGTGTCTGTTCCCTGTACCCCTCTGTCCCCCTGCCAGCTTTGTTGCTTTTTAACAAGAAAGAGCTTTTTGTCATGCTAATCCCTCCCCTTCACTGTCTGTCTGAAAATCGCAGCTATTTTCTGACGCTAGTATGTGGCCCGCGATGGATTTCAGCCCCTCTCACGCTGACAGACTCTCTGCTGCCTGTAGAAAGTGAGCTGCGTGTGAATTATGGCTGGGTTGCGCTGAGGGGAAATCTATCCATAGGCGAGGAGCGGGCTATAGCAGAGCTGGAGAGGGTTTTAATAGTGGAATTATGCATGGAGAGAGCTTCATTCTCTGGTGCTGGCTTTCATCTTGGCCTTTAATCTCATTTCTAGGCAGCAGCTGCTGTTCAGGTTGAGCTCTCGCTCTGCCAAGAGCATGGAAACTCCACTCAGACGTATTGAAGCATAAGTTCCAGAGAGTTGTTCTGTGCTGCTTCGCAGAAAGAAGAGAGACACCAAGTTCTTCTCGGTTTCAGCTGGTTTAAATTCTGTATATTGTGTGGGATGGTGGGTTAAAGGGATGTCAGTAGGGATGCTTTGATATGGGGTATTCCTTTACAATATTGATACTGATACCTATCTTTACAGCTGCTAATCGATACCAAGTCTACTTCTACCAAAAGTGTTTTTTTTCTGTGACATTACTCAAAGAGCTGATGGTAGGACCATTGTTTTGGTACCTAATACATTTTGACAGGTACATACAAGACATTTTTCTGCTTTTCATAAAACAAGCATGGTTTTAGTGTTTTCTATTGCCAACACAAATACAATATTAGTTTTGGCTAGTGCCAGTGTTCTTACTGATACAAGTTTAGTTTTAGACTAACACTAGAGTTGTCACAGCACAAAAATGTTGATATCAACATTCCTGAACAAAAAGGGGTGGTTTCCTGGATGGCAATATAATGTTTTTTTAGGACTAAGGGTGCTTCGCACTTTGGGCCTTTCAGTTTGGTTAAAACCAAAATAGAAGTATATTTACTGTAACTGTAGATTAACTCTTATTTATGAAGAGATATAAAAGGAATCTGAGGGAAATCTGGTACTCTCATTTCTCTGGGTGGTGTGCATTCTCTTGAAGTGAGTCAGACTCTGGCAGGAAGGTGGAATTGGGCACAACACCTAAATAAAGGAAACTAACCACACTGATACCATGCTGCTCAATGCGTGCTCCTCTACAAACTAAGCATTGTAGTCGAGTATAGGGAGACGCAGCCCACATCAGGATCTAGCAAAGTTCCTTAGTCTGTGTGTCAGTGTGAAACCAAAACTAACACACCGAAATACAGCTCTGGAAAAAAATGAGAAACTCACTAATGAGTGTCTTTGACTTTACCAAATTGAAAACCTCTGGAATATAATCATAAGGAGATGGATGATCACAAGCCATCAAACCACGCTGAACTGCTTGAATTTTTGCACCAGGAGTAAAGGCATAAAGTTATCCAAAAGCAGTGTGTAAGACTGGTGGAGGAGAACATGCCAAAATGCATGAAAACTGTGATTAAAAACAATGATTATTCCACAATTGATTTCTGAACTCATAAAACTTTATATAACACTCATTTTCTGCAAACAAATGCTCTAAGAAAGCTCTAAATGCTGTAAACAGATTTAGACACTGAAATTGTTTCTTATTTTTTTCCAGAACTGTATATGCAGTGATTTTGGTCAAATTAGTTTGTTTTATTTTATTATTGACCGTTTGGTTCTGGTTCCAGTTCTTAATCTTGGTTCTCCATTGTTTTATATGGTAACTCCTCCATCTTGAATTAGTATTGAATTGTTTGCCAAATTGCAGCATGGAAGAATAACTGAAACTGATGCAACTGT
The DNA here is from genome assembly GCF_023375975.1 of Astyanax mexicanus. Lineage (NCBI taxonomy): Eukaryota > Metazoa > Chordata > Actinopteri > Characiformes > Acestrorhamphidae > Astyanax > Astyanax mexicanus. Next base: position 35,669,258 of record NC_064418.1, read on the forward strand.
GTTTGAATCATTGTGACATTGAATGTTAGCCAGAGTAGCTTTACAGATCACTTGAGGGGGTTCATCTATGGCTTTATTCATAGCTAACCTCCTTTATGTGATCTCTAGGCAATACATCAGCATCAGGTGACAGGAAATGCAAATAGATATATTTGCATACATTTCCTGTCTGTCTCAGCATGTGTGCACAGCTCAGGCTCATGACTATTGTGCAGTTTTTTTTTTTTTGTGTGACAGTACTGGGTGTGTTAACGTTCAGTTGAGTTGTTTTTCTTCCTCTCGCTCTCTATCGATGCCTTTCTTCCACACTGCAGAGCCTGGCATGTTTTTTATTATCCGGCAAATTTTCATGACTTTCCTCTTGAGTTTCCACTTGCAGACAGGCGTTACATCATCACAGGGCCTAGGCCTCTCCCCATGACCTGGGCTTCAAAGCAGGCCTAAACCCAGCACCCCATGCACATAAAGAGTCCTTTGTCTCACCATTAATCTACTCCCTGCACAGGCCAACTGTAACTTCACCCTGCTTATACACACAGACACGCACAGACAACACACACACATACATGAGTACACCTATACATATAGAGTTTTACTATTAACTTTTCTGTATGCATCAATCTTCTTCACAAGCATGTGAGTGTGGATTTGGAACAGGGCCTGATGGTGATTTTAGTATGCATGCTTCTCTGCAGTGGCTGAATGCATGAAATATGATCTGTAGTTGTAGTGGAAGAATGTCCACTGAGAACACACACAGACCATGGTATAATCAGGAATGTGTAGCACTACGGTAATATAGATTATTTAAGCCGTTTTAACATATGAACTCATGTACGCCCTTTCACACATGCAGCGTATAGGCGGAAATGTTTTGTGTCAGACATGATCTCGTTTAGACAATGGGTGTTACCTTTGCCACATTTGTAAAGACATGGCAAGATGCAAAAGGTTGGCGATGCGATGTGTATCACGATATATACATACTTTATTTTTCAGATATAATAGCAAAGTGAAATAAAATAAATTTATGTTTGTCAAAGTTATTTTCTCTTTTAATTTTTCTTTTCAAAAACTCCAGCTATTGACTGAGAATAAGCATCTGTTGAAATTCGTAAACAGCAGAATGCCTGTGTCTGATATATTAAGCTATAAGTCTGTGTACCGAACATAAATATAAATCCTTATAACTGACAGAAATACATATGACTAATAATAATTTATAGTTACTGTGCAGATTTTTGGGAAAACAGGTCGTGACGTTAAGAAATCGGCCCGCAAAACAGCTCACACTGTGAGACAAGCGACCAAAATTTCTGGCATGTCAGAAATCCCTGGTCGCGTCCGACTGCTCATTCGCAGCTCATATGGGCAATTAATCGGCCATCGCTTCCCCTCTCACACTGCACGACAAACGACGCACGATCAAGCTAAAATCCGGCCCGATCATGAAATTCAGTCGCATCTGACCAGATCGGGCTTAAAATCGGGCTAAAATCGCACAGTGTCTGCCTGGCTTAACCGTATCAAAAATGTACGTACCGAACCATGGGGCTTATATAGGTGTAAACCGAACTGTAAATTATCTTTACCGTTACACCCCTAGTAATGTGGTATAAGTTTGATTTGATTAAAAAACCTTGTCAGTTTCTCCTAATGAGGCCGCAATTTTATTGTATCAAATTTTGGTACACATCGTCCAAAGCTAAAACACCCTCCTGTATAGTGTGCACACTAGGGCTGAAACGATTAGTCGATATAATCGACACTGTTGATTATTTTAATTTGTCGACTACAAATTTCATTGTCGACTAATCATTACAAAGTGCTGGGAACAGAAGTGCAGAAACACAGTTCACTCTCCACTAAATAAAAAATAAATATCAGTATTTTTCATGTTTAAACAACATGTAGACATTTAAATGGCTTTTAAATCTCATAATTAGCTGTTTCTATCGTGGAGGTCATGGAGGTCATGGCACAAATAATCACTGACTAATCGACTTATCAAAAAAAAAGTCGACTACCAAAATAATCATTAGTTGCAGCCCTAGTGCACACACCTGCTCTTTTTTTTTAATACTAAATGGTGCCTGATCAGATCAGGTCTATGGAATATTCTATCATTTTTGATGTTCACGTTGGTTGCACATGTTCCTGCAGCGGCTGAAAGTACACATTTTGGTCGGCAGCCCAAAAAGTGCACAGAGCCCAGATAGAGGGTCACTTCACAAAGCACGGCACAGCTGCAAACCCCCTGCCCATAAAACAAGCGACAGCCATTTCTGCGTGCGTGTCCGAGAGCGAGCGGTATGAGGGCATGTATGTCACCCTGTCTCCTGTCAGTCGGGATTCTGGCATGCCTAGAAGCCAGATGCTGCCCCCCTGCTCTGTGCAGTGTGTGTCGCTGTGCAGTCTCCACAGCTGCTGAACAGAGCGGCGTTGTGCGCTAGCCCGGGCAGCCGCACTGGAAACCTTAAACTGGTGGGAAGAAGGAAGTGAGGGCTGGCACGAGGCCTGAGCTCCCAAAGCCCTGAGAGGCGGTCAGGAGCACACTGGACCAGCGCTAGACCCCCAGATACAACAGAGCCAGTCATAGACCCTCACTGCTGCAGAGCGGCTATGCTGAAAGAGGAGTCCACTGAAGCATGCGCACACGCACACACACACACACACACACACACACACACACACATCATATATATATATGCAAGTAGCACAGCAGTATTCATAGAGAAGTGGACAGGGGGTGTTTATTAGCATATATCATCAGCAGTCCACTGTGTGAGCAGACAGGCATGTCCTGGACATGCCCTGAACCCTCACTAGCTGCAGAGTGTGAGTGCAGGGTGCAGGTTGAGTAGAGGACGAGAGAAAGAAGGATAGAGTGGAGTGAGCTTTAGTAGAATTATCCATAGCTTTTTATTACTACTTTTGAGCAAGGCCTGTACACTGAAATTCCAAAAGTCATGGGATAGCAGTATCCCTTTTTACCTCAGGGGATGACCTCGAACTTGAACTTTTTCATATTTTGTCACATTGCAACCACAAACATAAATATTTTTCATTGGAATTAAATGTGAAAGACCAACACAAAGTGGTATACAATTGTGAAGTGAAAAGAAAATTTTGCTGCAATTACAGCTGCAAGTATTTTAGGGTTTGTCTTCACCAGCTTTGCACATCTAGTGACTGAAATTTGTGCCCATTCTTCTTTGCAAAACAGCTTAAGCTCAGTCAGATTAGATGAAAAGTGTTTGTGAACTGCAGTTTTCAGATCTTACAATAAGTTCTCGATTGTTTTGTTTTAAAACATTCCATTGTAGCCCTGGCTTTATGTTTAGGGTCATTGTCTTGCTGGAAGGTGAACCTCTGCCACAGTCTCAGGTCTTCTGCAGACTTCAACAGGTTTTCTTCCAAGATTGCCCTATATTGGGCTCCATCCATCTTCCCATCAACTCTGACCAGTTTTCCTGTCTCTGCTGAAGAGAAGAGCATGCCCCAGAGCATGATGCTGCCACCACCAGGTTTGACAGTGTGGATGGTGTGTTCAGGGTGATGTGCAGTGTTCATTCTCCGCCACACATAGCGCTCTGCATTTTGGTCAAAATGTTCAATTTTGGTCTCATCTGACCAAAGTGGACAACCCAGTGTGCGGTAATGATCGTGACCTTCGGCTTCTGGCTACAAGTGTCTGTGCAATAATCACATCCATGTTCAATCCCCCAGGTCAGAGCAGTGCCCTTTAATTTTAGTGAAAGTCATGGCACATGATCATTAATTCCTGTCTAATGACCTTTGCTATGTCAGTGTGTATATATTACACACACAAAAAAAGTTATTGACTATTAACAGTAGTGTAATAATGTTTATTCTGTGTAGAACCATTAGCAAATAGTTGTACACCATAGCCTATAGAACTATTTAACCAGACAAAGAACCAATTAAAGAGGCAATAAACCCCCTGATTTTTTGCTGACTTCACCCATTTGGACGGGGCACTGGGTGATGTATGGGTTTAGAGGCAGAGCAGGAGGGACAGCTCATTGGTTGAGCTGCAGCAGCAGCAGTTTGCCTATGATGAGACGCAGATGGTTGGACGTCACAAAGGGGGCGGAATTATTGATAGACTGATTTGCATATTGTGATGTGTCTGCATACCAAATTGCACATACCAAAGTGTGGGGCACTCAGAGGCAGAAATTACCATAATAAAAGTAAGAAATGTTTATAAAAGTTTTAAGCAAGACTGATATGTTTCATTACTTCAGCTATTAATGGAAAAATATGGTTTAGGGTTAATTACTTTTTAAGCTTCTGGTAAGTTTTTTTATTTATTTATTTAAAGTTAAAACTATACTGTGACTGTGACTATATGCTGTACTGTACACTAAGATGGCACTCTCATGCACGTGTAAATGGTATGTCCAAACTTCTGAATGGTACTGTACGTCACTCACACTGAAAGCATGTTTGTGTATGAAGAAGTTCTGTGCACTGTCAAACTACCAGTTATATGGCAAACAACTTTTGCAAGTAGTGGCCTGTTCTTCTAACTGCGACTACAATGAGACAGTCACTTATAAGGATGACATGTACTGGACTGAACAAATATCAGGTGTTTGCAGACAATGCATTTCACAGTGACAGGTAAGCCATTCTAAATGACTTTGACAACCCCCTGTACTTACATGCGTACTTACAGGTTGTCTTGTGTAAAATGGCCTCTACAAAATGGGCAGAACATAGAAACCTACTAGACATTTCACTAAAAAAGTGAGATGGACAGTAACAATGAATATCAGAGAAATGAGTTTTCTATTTTTCCATTAAAACACACCATAAAATAAGTATAGTCTTATGTCATAAATCCACTTCACCTGTATCTGTCTCTAGCCTAGGTTGCACCTTGGTTGTCAAATGGTTTTAATGAGGTTTGTCCATAAATTTTAACAAGTACCACTTGTAACGAGGAAACGGCCTGACCCTTAAAGCCTCTGCAGTCTGGAACCTGTGTTTATTTAGCCATACGTCGCGGGGCTGCATGGTGTGAGTGAATAGGGGAAGCGAGTAAGGCCTTCAGTTTCTTAGGGTTGCAACGAGGCCAACATGTACAGGTCACCGCACTAGGTCACAGTGCTTGCAAAAACAAAAAACACTCCAGTTACAACATAAATGTTTTGTTCCCATTGACTTGTATATTACTGTGGCTAAATTCTGCTTTAGTGCACGCACCACAACCCAAACCACCAGTACCCAGCTGTCAGTAACTAATAAGAAATCATTAGGCTCTTTTATTTGATCGCTGAAAGATGTATTTGGGAGGGAAATGCATCTGTCACCATCGTTCATCAGAAGTTTTTCTTCATAAACGCTGTTGAAATGTCCTTACAGTTTCAGATTTTTCATGTTATTCTGTCTAGTTTGTGCATTTGGTCCCCACAAAGAGAGCTAAACATAGTACACACACAAGTCATACACACAGGAAGAGGGTTAAACAGCTCTCGCAGTCAGAGGAAGTCCACAGGGAGTAAGACGAAGCGGTTGGAAGGCGAATGCGGGAAAACAGATCTGGGATTGAGAAAATATGAACAGGGAGGTGGTGGTATATATATCAGAAATTAAAAGGGTCCTCACGCTAAAATCCACTTTTTTTTTGTCTTTGGGAAATACAATAGGGCTCTCTCAGTGGTATATATGAGTTCTGCACATGAAACTATTTTGAAACTAAACCCTGGGGTGGATTTTTACTTGGACCTGGACTACCCACCTCTGACAGTGTTTTTGCATAGGTTTAGATAGGATCTCCGGTGGATTTCGGGTTTAACAGAGACTCTTAGACTAGGTCTTGGTTGAACTGCATTTCGCTGAGCATTACACATGTTGTGAAGTAACATATGACATTGCAAACGTTTTCCTAACTGTTGTCCGTCTCGCTGCGTTGCAGTGCTGTTAGCCAATCAGTGGCAATATGTTTGCATATATAAATATTCATGAGCAAGAGCTGAAATCCTGTCGTTCCTCTCCCCTCTCCTCCACCAGACTAAAGCAGTATTATACCAGATCAGATTTATTCTAAAGACCAGCTACACATTTTAAAATAAAAATGCGGTTATATGCAAACAAGAGGGTCATATAATACAGAAATAAATGCATGCAGAATTATAGATGATACTGAATTATACATATGACAATTTAGAAATTTTACTGTAATGTAGTAAAGTATATGCCAGTTTTCGACCACATCCCTGTTCAACCACATTATTATAACCAGCTTGAGACTTTTGCTTCTGGCATGGTTGAATCATCATATTGAAAGTAGCCGTTAGAAGGAGGGGAAAGGTGGGGCCATGAAGGGACACACATGGTCAGCAGCAAGACTCAAATAAGCTGTGACATTCATGCAGTGATTGGTGTTAACCGATCTACTCAGCGCAACTTCTGCTAGGAAAACCTTCCTCTCATTAAAAAAAAACAACCTCCATTGGATTGAACTGTTGAAGTGGATTCATGCTTTTTTACCATTTGTGTGCCTCAGCAAAAATCAAGGCTCATCAGACCAGGATATGTCTTCAATTGTCTTGTTTTAATGAGCTTGTGTCCACTGCCATCTCAGCTTTTTGTTCATGGAAGGCAAAACATGGCCTTGACATAACTGACATGGTTTTCTCTGCAGTTGCAGTCCATCCACCTAAAGGTTGGAGGTGTTCGGCATTCTGAGGTCCTTGCTATGGTAGCCTTTCTGTCAACTTGAACCAGTGTGAACATTCTTACTTGAGTTCTTTCCTCAATAAAGCATTTCTGTCTGTAAAACTGATACTGACTGAATGGCACCATTTTGATGCCACACGACTGGCTGATTGGATCACATTGTATATGTGTGTTGTTGTAGTCAGCTGATGCTGTGAACGAACTCAAGTAGCGAGTGTGTACAGACACATCTAGGCTTGTCTTAAGGCGTTTGTTGAGAAACAGAACCAGCAGCTCTGAGGATAGGACAAGACTCTCTGCATGTTTGTCATGATTTGTAACAGCCAAGGCCGAAAGAAAAGTGTGTCAACACGTCTCGCTGATGAATTAGTGCGCTGTCGGGTTAGGGTTTCATAGGTGTGGGTGTGTTACAGCCGTAGACAATGTGTGTGTAACGCGCAGCGTGTGGGAAAATGTGTCTCAGCTCGTGGTGAGTTAGTACTGGCTTTGCACGGGCTGTTGAGAAAAGCTATTAATGTATGACGTGTGTCGGAGAACGCGTGGGCGTACGAGTTGTTTAGTGGCAGCTCTTTCCTCTGGGCCTGCAGGGCTTGGAGCTCTGTCTGTTCCTCTAGTAAAAAGGGCTTTTGATTGGGTGTGTTTCTCCAATGGAGCTCTGTGCTGCTTCCAGCCAGCTTCCAGCTGTTCCAGCTGTTGAGGAGCGCTGCGGGGCCTGAGCCTGGGCCTGTTCCATTCCATGTACTTTTACTACTGCACTGCAGGCGCTGATTCGCACCTTCATGAAAGAGCAGTGTGTGTCTCTGCATATCCATGTGCATGTGGGGGTTGGGGTATGTCAGAAAGAATGTGAAACAGAAAGAAAAAAAAAAATCCCTTTTTTAAAATTAACCAGTGATCTAATTGTGAAAGTCATATTAGAATTTTTATTTTATTCACACTACACTAAATCTATGCATTTATAGATTGAACTTTGTAATCCAAATAGTCAAACAAGCAATAGTCAAATAGCATAACCATAGATTAGTCCTACACTAAAGCCCTATCCGGACGGGATTAGTTTCTCAGAGGGACATCTGTGAAAATTATTTCTCACTTCTACTTAGTGATAAAACTCTTGCATCCGGACTGCAATTAAAAAAAACAGGAGGACCAGTGAGTTTTTTTTTTTTTTTTTTTTTTTTTTTTTTTTTTTTTTGCTTTCTCGGTCACATGACATCATGTTCAGTAGCTCCGCCATTTCCACTCGCTGATGTGCTTACATGGATCTCTATGGAAACGCTCGCCCAAAGTGGACAGATTATTTATTAAACAGGCTATTTTATTAAACGTGAGGTGATGAAACTCAGATATGTGTGTCCAGATGAGACTAAAATTACAGGAAAACCTACTAGACATTTAGAGTTCAGCGAAAAACAGTAGGCAATTTAGCCTGTAATTTTTTTCCTCAGAGGACGTCTGAGAAAAACACATACATGGTCGTTCCAGACAGTAAAAAAATCACAGAGGACCCCCCTCCATTAAAGAGAAAAAGACCACAGGACCCCCTGAGAAACTAATCCTGTCTGGATAGGGCTTTAGAGAGCTACAAACCTGAATTGTAGTAAAGACACAGTGCAATATAATAGGAAACATTTTAAATATGCTGTAAAATGCATGTATTAAGTACATCTGATGTATAAATAATAGGTATGTTTGTTTGCCTCAGAATTAAACTCCTTTTATATACTTTGAGCAAATGCTCAGCTCGAGCTTAGCCATTGTCATACAGTTCCAAAATGTTTCATTATGTTCACTTGAACTTCATGATTTTATTGCTCTTTATTATATCATTAACATTGTTAATTATTATAGTTACAGTGTGTTTTATACCACATTTCACAGCAGGCATTCTACATACCAGAGCTTTGGATTAGTTTGGCTGTTGAGTTTCAAAGGGATGCCAAAACTGATGACCCCACCCTACATGATTATTATTGTACTGTCCAAGAAATTCATACTGGTATGTCTTTTTTTTTTTTTTTTTTTTTTTTTTTACAGTGTAGAGCAACAGCTGGCTGTTTAGAGCAGCTATCCTCTCTGCATCCTTTAATACTCTCCATATTTTGGCTGGGATATGAGTGGAATGTCCTGTGGGACCGCTGTATGGGCATGTCTAGCCGGGCGCTTATCACACTGTACGCACCACAGCAGGGTGCAGAGGGTTTGGTGTGTGTGTGTGTGTGTGTGTGTGTGAGATCCAGGATGGATTGTGGGTGCTTTGCTGTGTAAACCCACGGGGCTGCAGCTCAGGTGATCACTGCCGTTAAAACGCTCCGCTGGGGTATCTGCCAAACTCACAGCTGTAGTTTGTGGAGGGGTAAGAGCAGAACATTAAATCTTTCAAAGAGGTGTGTGTGTGTGTGTTTGTGTGGGCAAGAGAGAAAGCGAGAAGAGTAGCAGCATTTCTGCCATATTCAGTGGAAAACAAGGCTTCAGTTTGCTATTTCTTGTTTCTCTGCAGCGATGCAAGATTCTGATTGAGGAAAGATGTTTGGGTGTAGCCTACATAAATACAAATTCCTTACTGGAACATGTCCTGCTACACAGTTTAGATTTACAGAAAGATCTGCAGTTTCTCAGCATGTGTGTCTGTGTGTGTGTGTGTGTGTGTGTGTGAGTGTGAGCATGCATCTTTACACACATTCAAGAAATATTGCAGGCATCTAATTTTTCATGTTTCTTCCAAAATCAAGAGAATTAATTGAAAGTCTGTTTGGTCTTTGCTGTGGTAATGTCACTAATCTTCCAGGAAAGCATTGCACAATGTCTTGGAATTATATTTTCTATGGGGATTTGATTTTATTTAGCCACAAAAGCACTGGATCATTCATAAACATAAACAGTTCACTGTTCTGCTTGCACTGCTTGTATAATTATCTATGAGGATCTAACTGTCCTCATAATCTGAAAACATGCATGAATGAAGTAATCTTTCCGAAAACTGTGTAAGTGGCTTTTGAGAAGAGAATTGTCATGGGATAGCACTAGCACTTTGTACATTTAGCATCACGTGTTGTAAGGGGTTATCTCACAACTTAGAGTGAGGTTGAGCACTGGTCAGTGTGCTCACGCCAAGGTGACATGAATTATCGTGCACCCTATTTTTAAAATCCTTTAATTTTTCTAAAATTCGTCGGTCTTATGTATGTATGAGTTCTACCAGTCAGATGTTAAGGAGCAGTAAAGCCACTCAACGGAAGTACAGCGTTAAAAGAGTGAGTTTTCAGAGAACTTTTCTGAAGAAGTTTTCTTTTTTGAAGAAGTTTCTCCAAAACTAAGGCTGGGTGCAGCAGCATTAGCATTAGCTGCTAACCGCACTGCTAGATCTTTTGTCGTTCAGAAGCGAGTGTATTACACTGCATTCTTTGGGACGTGGGACGAACCACTAGCTGATAGCACCCTGGGTTACCGGAGGACACAGAGTTCCTCAGTCTAGCGCGATCAGGTGGCATTTATGTCCTGCTAGAGCTGCAGTTAGCAGCTAATGCTAATTCTGCTGCACCCAGCCTTAGTGCTGGAGAAACTTCACTGAAAACTCACCCTTAGACAAAATATTGGAAATCAAAGCTTACTGAACATAAACAATAGTGCTTTACTCAACCACAGCTTTCTCTCTGGAGAGAAAGCTGTGTAGATTAATATCCATCATGCGTCCGACTTTAAAAGAAAAGGGTTTCTTTAAGAATTACGGTTTTGTTTACTTAGGTGCTTCCCTCAGCTTCCCCATTAGAAGGCAGAAACATGGCGACACCCTTGCTCACTTCACTGTAAGCATCTTACTTACAAGAGTCGCTTAATATGCCTTATAATCAAGTGCGCCTTATAGTCCGAAAAATACAAGGCCTGATAGTGGGAACCAAATGGGTGGAAAAATCCATGTATCATTACTCAATCCACAGTGTCACATGTTCTGAGAGCACCTCATCGAAGGCATTGCTGCCTACAGTGGACAGCACTAAGTAGTGAGTAATAATGAAGCATGGCTATTATGCAAGCTGTGTTTGCTTACTCAGTAACTGCAGAGGTTCACCTGCTGTTAGAGCTGCAAAGCCAAATGAAGACCAACTCCTTATTATTGCCAGTAGATGCCATAAACGCTCCTGTAGGTGTAATATGTAGGTGTCCCAATAGACTTGTTCATATTGTGTACAGTGTGTGGCTTTAAATATAGGTGAGAAGTCCTGATATGTTTGTCAAGGCTGTAAATTCTGCAGGCTCTAGTGTGTTGTGTGTTTTTCACTCTTTGGCCTCCTTATCTTCATGTGCTTGGGGGTGAACTCCCAGGCTCTCTTCAACACAATTGTGTGTGTGTGTGTGCATGTGTGTGTTTGTGTGGCAGCTGCCTTTGTGCGTCTGCATTTGCTGCACTACTCATTATCTTGTGGAGGAATGTGGTTTTAGTGTAAAATCGGGGTATATAGTGTGTTAAACTGATCTATTATGTGCATGGGGGTGGAAGGCTGGTTCTACAGGCCCAGGCTGGTTGTCAGTGTTCCCTTTGGTTTATTGTTTGAGGTGAAAATGTCACGCCTCCCTGCTTTGGTCGTGCTCTGCCCTAAGATTTTGGACAATAAACTGTATGGCAAAGCTGTGTGTGTGTGTGTGTGTTTGCAAAGTTTTGCTCAGTGGCTTTACATAGCCTTTGCTGTGACTCTTTTAGCAGTTTCAGTGAAGGCAGCAGTGCTGTATAGAGGTGGTACAATATATTGTTAGCGTGATATATTGTTTAGTTTTGACCATATTGTACCATATTAATACCTGCCTTAGATTTCACACTATAAGACGCACCTTAAAACCTTTATTTTTGCCAAAAATTGTCAGTGTTCCTTTTAATCCAGTGTGCCTTATGCATAAATTCTTCCAGTCAGGTTGTAAGGAGCAGTAAAACCTCTCCGTTAAAGTACAGCATTATTTATACAGGAGTTTCAGTTTAGCTCTCCATAACTGAGACCCGAGACTGGAGCCATATTAGCATTAGCCGCTAACCGTGATAAACCCTAGCCCTTTTGCGTGAGGTGAGTATTATCGGCCTGTAGCCTGCTGCTAACCCTGGCTAGCACTGCTGGAGTAGTATTAGCATTACCCGCTAATCATGCTAAGAACTAGCTCTTTCACTATTCAGAGGTGAGTATAATCGACCTGTAGCCTGCTGCTAACACAGGCTAACACTACTGGAGCAGCATTAGCATTACTTGATAACCATGCTAAGAGCTAGCTCTTTCGCCATTCAGAGTTGAGTATTATCGGTCTGTAGCCACCGAGTGACAGAAACCTGCTGAATCAGAAAGAAAACGTGGCAAAACCTCAATACTTACTAATTTTGCATAATGCACCTAATAATCCAAAATAGACCAGAAAATATACGTTTATTAATAGTGCGCCTTATAATCCGGTGCGCCATAAAGTGCAAAAATATGCTAATGCTAATATGCTCAAATATGCTAATAGTGCCAGCTCAGTAGCTAAATGCTTACTCGAAGAGGTGTCCACAAACATGTACATATTATGTATATTTTCAGACATACAACTAAGGTGTGTTTGTGTGTTTTCACTCACTCTCTCACATTATCTGTCTCTCTCTCTTGTGCTCTCTCTCATTCACTCTGTCATTCACCAACTGTCTCTCGCACATTCCAGTGTCTCTTACTCTCACTTTTCACACAATTTGCCATTCTTAACCCCTTCTTACAACAACAGCAACAACAACAGTAGCAGAGAAATAGAAGAGAAAAGTTACTAAATCTCTTTCTCTCTGTCTTTCTTTTTTTCTGTTTCTCAGACCCCCAGTGCGTGGCTGGATGAAAGCGAGGAGAAGAGGCGGAGCTGTCACCAGCGCTCGGCATCCTGGGGCAGCACTGACCAGCTTAAAGAGGTCAGGATGCTGCTCTCCTTCCCCTGCTCCCTGTCTCTCTCTCTCTGTCTCTCTCTTTCTCTCTCTCTCCAGGCTGGGGTTTCCTCTCAGCGTTTGGGGTGAACACAGCGTCCTGGGGGGGGGGGGGAGGCCGTATCTCACCATTAGAATACTGGGGGTCTTCAGTGAACCGCAACCAGCCCAGTGTCACCTCACATTATAACCCCCAGTCTTCCTCTGTGTGTGTGTGTGTGTGTGTGTGTGTGCTCCCTGCTCTTCTCCTGTCACACCCTCTAGCAGCTTTATAAACTGCTCTGTCCATTCAGCCCCCCAGTCTTTCAGCCCCTTTCAGCCCTGACACTGACTCCCCTTAACACTGGGGCAACATCGGGAGCTCTATACAGAAACACTTCTATAGAGACTCCAACTACATCAACTACACACGAGTTTGCTCATCACTCTGAGACAGTAACTGTTACACTACAGATAATCCGATTATATCTGTCCAGTATCATTTATTTAACTTTAATTCTGAATATATGGAGATATTTGGAGTGCATTATTATTAGTATCATGACATTCTGGATCATTGACTTTGTTACATTTGTTACATTGTTACAAATCTAATAAAATTCTTGTAATTTTTTAATATCTCAGTTAGGGGTGTGCCATATTATATCGCATGCACTAATAAAATTTAGTTTTCATTTTGTTGCAGTAGTGTATCCTTGAAATAATTTTTTATTCATTTTTTTTTGTTTTTATTTTCAGTGTCATTATCGCAAAAAAAAAAACAAAAAAACATGAAATATCGTGATATTATTTTAGGGCCATATCGCCAAACCCCTGTCCTGAAAAATCTGTACTGTATTTAAAGATTCCTGATTCACAAATAGCACAGTTTGGACAAAAGTGTTGGTACACCTGTTCATCTCATGACCTTGCCATGAGCACACTAATTTAAGGTAACAAGGTAATGCCTTCACTACTTATAATACTGGACTAAGCATGTCCAAGCTGTTTCCTGAGGTAAACTTTAATGCAGTTTACAATTTACACACTTGTCCCATGACTTTTGGCATGCCAGTTTGTTACAGAGTACATTCTGTTCAGTTTTAGATTTCTGAGTTCAGTTGAAACAGCTATTTATTTCCTTTTTTTCTTTTCTTTTTTAATCCGCTCTGGATTGACCATTGGAATATTTGGCTGGGCTATGACCTTGTTCTTCATCTTTTTTAGTATCATTGCCTGTGTGTGTGTGTGTGTGTGTGTGTGTGTGTGTGTGTGTGTGTGTGTGTGTGTTTGTGTGTGTGTGTTAATGAGTTAATCATTCTGCTCCCAGTCACCGGGTCAGATGTGTGCTCTCACACACTGTAGTGAAATCGGATGAAGGCCAGGTCTCTCTCTCTTTCTTTCTTTTTCTCTCTCTCTCTCTCTTTCTCTCTCTCCCTCTTTCCCTTTCTCTCTCTCTCTCTCTCTGTCTCTCTCTCTCTCACTCACTCATGCACACACACAACAAGCTAATCTCATCCCAATAGAGTAGGGCAAATAAATAACCCAACTGTATGAACCTTTTGGCACCATGCCTAAGTCCAGGCATAGGCTAGAGAGCTATGAAGCTTCCCATGATAGATAGAGCTCTATCCAGTCCTTTTGGGATGAGTTGGGGAGATTGAGATGAAGTGGGGATCATCCAACATTCTGATCTTATTAAATCTCTCGTCTCTGAATGCAATAAAATCTTCACATCAATGATCCAATTTCTAGTAGAAAGATGACTGCTTTCAGAAGATACCGTAATTAAGCAGGTGTCCCAATGCCTTTTTCCATATAGTGCATGTAAGAAGAACTTGTAGAGCTCATACTAATACTAACCTCAGTATTTAGATTTTTTTTTGCTTATTTAGTTAAAGTAACAGTGCACACACACAGAGAAAGAGAAAGAGAGAGAGAGAGCCCACACAGCCTTATTGAGGCCTGCTGCTCTGGGAATGTGTCTTTGAGCGTTAGTGATTCTGCAGACTGCAGGCCATTGTGCTGCATCTGAAGGAGAGATTACACTAACGTGTCATTAGCTCCTCCACTCCCTGACATTACTCATTTATTGATTAAAGCAGCCGGCCCGCTTCGTTTTCAGCCGCACATCTGATCCCTTCCACCCGCACACTGTCCTACTCAATCCTGGGCTGCTGAGAGTGTGTGTGTGTGTCTGGGTCTGTATGTAGAAAAAAGTGTGTGTGTGTGTGTGTGTGTGTGTATATATGTGTGAGAGAGGAAGAGTATGGGCAGAACAGAAGAGATGCATGTGTGTTTGTTGTTGTTACAGGGTGAGACGGTGAGATTATCTGAGTGTGTGAAGTGTAGCATGGCGATGGTGCCGGGGGGTAATCACTGAAGAATGTAGGGAGCATAGCTGCTGTGTGGGGTCTCATTCCTTCCTCTCCCTGCTCTCTTTACTTTACTACAGAGTACTGAAGTTTGTGTTTGTGTGTTTCTGTGTGTGTGTGTGTGTTTATGAAGACACTCAAACTGTTTGTGCTGTTTTTACCTCCATATATGTCTGCATAAGTGATTGAGAACAGAGAGACACTGTTCCAGTGTCACCTTTTAACCCTAAGGCCAACCGGCATGCTCACAATCGCTCTCTCTCTCTCTCTCTTCTGTATATTTCTTGCTCTTCTTTGTCTCTCTCTCTTTTTTATCTCTCTTTTCTTTATCTCTCTCTTGCTCCCCATTTTCTCTCTCTATCTTTTAACCTCCTATCTTGCTTTCTCTTCTCTCTCTCGCTCACTTTCACTTTTCTGTATTTCTCTTACTCTTTCTCATTCTCTTCTTCCCCACTTTCTCCCATCTATTAACCTCTTATCTTTCTTTCTCTTTTCTCTTTCTCTCTCTCTTCTTCTTCTTTTTCTTCTTTTTCTATCCTCTGTATATCTCTCTCAGATCGCCAAGTTGAGGCAGCAGCTCCAGCGCAGTAAACACATCAGCCGGCACCATCGTGATAAGGAACGCAAATCCCCCTTCAACGGTAACCATGTCTCCATCAACCAATCACAGGTGAGCTCTCTTTTTTTTCTTTTCTTCTCTCTCTCTCTCTCTCTCTCTCTCTTTCTCTCTCGTTGTGTCTCTCATTGTTTGCTCCTGCTGAGTTATTTGAGGAAATACTGCTGTGTTGCACGTTGCTACAGAGACCCAGGAAACACTCTTTCTTTCTTTCTTTCTTTCTTTCTTTCATTACTGCACTGTGTGGAAACTTTTCGACATATTTCTGTTATCAGTGGCATTGCTTACAACAATGAGTTGCCCCAGTCCTAGACACATGCCCCTATTGTGTCCCTATTGTATGAAAAAACAATGGTTTTGAGTGTGTAGCACAGTCATAAGTACTGTGCATGTAGTATGTAGTACTTTTCATTCTTGCTTGCCTCTCTCTCCCTCTCTCCATCTCTCCATATATTCCTCTTTGTCTTGTCAGAAGCAAAAGCAGCTGCAGACCCCCATTTGTTTAGAAGATGAATCATAAATCAGTCCAATGTTATGAAGTTTTCTCAAAGTACCTCATAAGTACAAACAGGGCTCGTAGCGTGGCTGTGCTGAGGCCTTGATGGATGATGTTCTGTGGGATATGGTGACACTGTTGATAAACTAGAGCTTAGATAAGGTTGGGGTCCCATCCTTGGCAGAATCATTAAAAAAAAAGCTGTATTCTTGATTAACTGGCAGAATACATTATCACCATGTTAATTACTGCACTGCTTATTGTAATAGACACCACACACACACAGATACACACACCACCATCATGGGCACAAAGAAACTCTGAAGTATTGGTGAGAGTGAATGAAGTGAGCGTGTGACAGCAGTGTGTGTGTGTGTGTGTGAGTGTGTGAGGTTTGGTCTGAAAGTGTGTATGTGGGTGTGTATGTTGGAGCTTAATCGGCAAGGCCAGGTGCAGGCCTGAAGACTCTTTGACTGTGAAAGGCCTCTCTTCATGAGGAGGGAATTGGTGAATAAATTACTGCGACCGCATTTGTTTCTCTCCCTCTCTCCTCTCTTTTTCCCTCTCTCTCTCGTGCTCTCTCTCTCTCTCTCGTTTGCCTCTCTTTGTTTTCTCTCTGTCTGCTTTGTGTTTGCTCATGAAATAATCTTGCATGTGGCGAATGTCCTGCCCGTCTGCTCTGTACTGTACCCGATCTGCCATCCAGTCAATTAAAGGCCACTCTCCGACCAGCCGCCCCCTCACTTTGGGTGTGTGTGTGTGTGTGTGTGTGTGTGAGAGGGGCTTGTTGTGTGGCTGCTTTTTTTTATGTCCAAGTGCCTGTGGCAGACCCGAGCACCATCTGTCGCTGTACTGTATTGAGCAGCTTGAATGGTGTTGAATGGTCTTTACTGTACCCACAGCAGGCCCTACTGATCTCAAACCCTCCGGATTGTCCTCACAGACATGAATACACATAAGCATTCAGCATTCAGTAAGCATTCAGTTCTTTCTGCTCAAGCACAAAGAACAGAAGTGTGGACTGTAGGTCCACAACACAGCTTCTAATTAATGAATTTGGCTACTTTAAGGTGCACAGCTCCTATTGTTTCTCTTGAAAGTCATTGCCAGTAAAATTAGGTGTTCTTGAGCAGCCTCTCATAAGCCTATGGTCATTATATCAAATGAAACTCAAATGAAAGCAGAGATAAAGGAAAGTGTTCCTAGGTTAGGTTGAAATCAAATACCTTAACATGCTAAATTTCAGGGAATATGGGACTGGGATTGTGTCCCATGACTTTTGCCATGTCCCAGAGCTTCATTAGGTCCATAGTCTAGAGCAGGGGTTGGCAGTTAAGTTTGATAGTAAGTAAGTATATAGTAAGTAAGATATTTTCCAAGCCATTACGTGGCAGGCAAAAAAAAATCAGTTTTGGAAAATGAAGTGTAATGGGATTAAGACAGCTACAGACTACTAGAGCCAAGAGGGTTGTTGAAACCAATTGCAGAACAGTTGATTTCTCAGGTAGAATGCAAGAAGAATGAAAAAAATAAATAAATAAACGCACTGCTCCTCCACAGAATCAAACCCGTGTCGTCAGGGATGCAGTCCAATACACTATTGCTGCACCGGCTAGTGAATTGGGACAAGGCTGGAAAAAACGCCTTTATAAGGAGATAGGGAGCTCAAGAACGGGCGGACAAACGAGAACGGGCGGAAACTAAAGTCACGCCAAGCGTGACAGAGAGACTGGAGAGGAATGTAAACAAAAGCTCACCAGAGAAGCATTAAATTTTTTTCATTATCGTTATTTATAGTTCAAACAACCTCACGGGACAGATGTGCCTATTGTCGACCCCTGATCTAGACATAGAGACCCTAATAAAACAAAAGGTGCGACATTACAGTTTGTAAATTTATATGTATTAAGAAAAGTGTCTTGAATTAGATCAATACTGCACAAAAAGTCTCATCCTGTCCCATCCCATCCATCTATTTCTTCTTGAACCCAGTGATGTTAGTGGGCTTCTTTGCACAAACTAATCTTTTGCGTTTTTTCCAAAACATTTATGGTTGGTTGTGGCCTGGACTTTGACTTGGCTATTTCAAAATATTAAAGTATTTCTGTCATAAATAATGACTAGCACTTCTAAAACAAGGGCAGCAATTGAAGCTACTGCCGCCCTCATGCTTAGCAGTCGGCATGCTTTTTTTTTTTTTTTTTTGCAATTACAAAACACAATGCTTATTTCTGTCCGAAATAATAATATATTTTGGATTCATCTGTCCTTATCTGTGTGGTCTTAAAGCTCACCTTCCGCGAAAATCCGATTTTTCTTGTTTTTTGTGGAATACAGTAGGTCTCTCCGAGTTGAATGTGTACACCTGCACATTAAACTGTTTTGCAGCCCCCATTGTCTGCAGGAGCTAAGCAAAGAAATCCCCCCTCCCCCCCTCCGAAAAACGGGTGAATTTTGAATTATCTTTCTGCCTACGTAGGCAGAAACTCACAGACCAGCCCACCTTGGCTCGAGAAACTCCCAGAGGCGGAGCTGAAGCGACGCAACATTACCGCTCATCAGTTAGGAGGTGGGAGGCAGTGAGCGGCAGAGCGGTGGAGGGGCGTCGCAGTGCTCCTAGCCAATCAGAGGAGAGATATTTGCATGCTGTTTGCATGTATGAATACTCATGAGCAAAGCTGGAATCCGGTCATTTTGGACACACCCCTAAAACAGTCCATTAAAAAAGAGCTATACAGAGACACCTGAGCACTTTTTTTTTACAAAAACGGCTCACATGTCATTCATTCATACTAGAGACCACAACTAGACATTTTAAAATGAAAGAAAAAACGACGGAAGGTGACCTTTAAGCAAACGTCAAATGAATTTTGGATCCTCCCTGCCACAGCATTTTTGTCATGAACTCTGACGTTTCTCAACGTACGAGAGGCCAGTAGGCCCTCAGATGTTATTGTGGGGTTCTTTGTGACTTCCTGTAATATTATTAGCATCAGCCTCGGAGTGAGTTTTGCTGGATGTCCACTCCTTTAGAGAATAACAGTGGTGGTGGTGAACTTCCTCCATTTGTATATTATCTTATATTATCAGGCTTTCAGTGAACGAATAGAGACCAGAATCTTTAGAAATGGATTTGTAGTCAGCCTGCTAAATTATGCTAACACTATTTTTTTGTAGTCATGGTGAACTTTCATAAACTTGTGGGGGTTTAGACCAAGCTTTGATAGTGAACACCCAAGTTCATGTTACTGAAACTCACACTGTCCTCCCTGAGTAACCTCTTTAAATCAGCTTGTACACATAGAGTTTCAGATACCGTTTCTCACAATGATCTACTTAATAGTAGATCATTATAATTACATTTAATCATTATTATTGTATTATATGATCCTTATTTTATTGGATTACTTTTATCATGTTTAAAGGCTTGGATGAAGAAATTAATACATTTTACATCAATTTCATATATTAGTAGTAAACAAACTTTGTAGAGGTACTATACAAATAGAACTGACTCATCAAACCACTGTGCACACCCTAGATCTAATGAGCTCTCTCTCTCAGTCTCCTGTTTTGAGAAAAGCCTCCAGCAAGTTGTTTTTTTAGTTCGATCCTTCAAGGCTTCCTAAAGTTTTCATAGTGTTGTTGCCTGAGTGTGAGATAACACATGGAGAAGGTAGCCTGCAGTTTCTAGAAGCATGTGTGGTGTGGAATAATTTTAAGCTCTTGATTTGACACACACACACATTCACACACACACACTTACTCTTACTTGACTTTTTGCTATTAGTATTACCCTGTCCTGCATGTGTGTGCTGCATTGATATAATGAATAGTTGTGTGCTTGTGGCTCAGACTCTGGATTGGTGTTGTTCTGATCAGAGCAGGAATAGTGAAAGAGTGGGAGTTTTACTGCACTTTTTATTTCTGCTGTTGAGGTTTATTTGCTTGGGGGAGTTTTCCCAATCTGAGGCTGCTCTCTGCTTCACATTACGACTAATGGGAAGCAGGTGAGAGAAAGACAGAGAGAGAGAGAGAGAGAGAGAGAGAGAGAGAGGCCTACTAATCATAACAGGCTTGAGTTTATTTGGAGCTGTGTGTGTGTGTGTGTGTGTGTGTGTGTGTGTGTGTGTGTGTGTGTGTGTGTGTGTGTGTGTGTGTGTGTAATTATGTGCTTGTTTGTTTGTACCTATGAAAGACAGGTGCTGGGGAGTGTTCCTACTTCCTCTTTTTGGCAACACATGAGTAGACTGAACTGTTTTGCGTGTTTGTGGATCACACCTGTACCAGTCAGAGGGGCGCCTACTTTATTTCTCTCTCTCTTTTTCTCTCTCTCTCTCTCTCTCTCTCTCGCTCTTTTGCTCAGTCTCTCCTTCTTCATTTTTCTCCAAGTTGAAGATTTATTACTCATATTAACATCACCACGTTGAAAACAACATATTTTCCAAACCCCGATAGATGAATAAATAGGATGGGATATGGAATAAGGTGGCTAGATAAGTGAGAGATAGATAGAGGGATGGATAGTTAGATGAATCAGATGGATGGGATAGATGCATTAATTGGATGGGATGAGATGGATGCACTGGGTTGGGATGAAATTGGATGGGGATGGATATATAGGATGTAGTAAGGGAACATGTTAAATTGATCAAATTGATGAGTTGTTCAGTCTAAGATATACTCTTTTTTTTATTCGTCAGATTTTGGTTGTGTTGTGCTCTAAATTCTGGTTGTTCTTTGGGACAAGTATTTAGGTACATCCAGACATAGTGGGAATTATGACAATATTTTATCGTACTGTGATTAATTAAGTTTGCTTGGAAAAGCTAACTTGCTGTTATTTGTAATCTTCTTCTTATTATTATTCTTTTTGCCTTTTTTGTAAAGCCCTTTTCTCACAGCTTTCGATGTGGAAATGCAAAATTTTGCAGGCTCGTAGGAACTATTCTAAATTACTCTGTTTGTGCCCTTTTTTGAAGCAATACGTAGTACGTAAAACAAGCGTTTTATGGCCCCTTTTGAGGGGGGATCCCACCTTAACGTGGGGATTTACACCTGAAAAGGGGGAAATTTCCCTCCCCACAGCAACCACCTAGCAATACCACAGCAACCACATAACACCACCATAGCAACCACCCAGCAATACCACAGCAACCACCCAGCAATACCACAGCAACCACCTAGCAACACCACAGCAACCGCATAGTAACACGATAACATCCAACTTGCAACACCACAGCAACTACATATAATTACCACAGCAACCACCTAGCAACACCATAGTGACCATCTACCAACACCACTGCAACCACCTAGTAACACCATAGCAACCACCTAGCAACACCACAGCAACTGTTCACCAACACCGTATCAACCATCCACCAACACCACAGCAACCACCTAGTTTTGGTATTGTGATTCATGATGCATTCTCCTTAGCATGTTGTGAATATCATCAGTCCTTAAAGAAAACTGACCAGATGTATGTTTCATTACAAAAACAAGTAGTTAGTCCTCTTCAATTGGATAAAATTTGTAGCATCTATGAATAAAAATGACTGTATAAAGATTTTATTTTCAAGAATCTGCCGCTTTTTATGCATTTATTCTGTCAATACATAGTTATAGGTATTGTGTATTGTAAATAAGTTTAAATATCATTATATCTTCTTTCCTATTTTACCTACCCTTACTCTTTTTGGATGTTGGACTCTTTTATATGTTAATAGACAAGAAGAACTCAACATACTTCAGCACTACATATATACTAGCGTACTTCACTCAATCGTATGCGGCACAATGGACCGGATCACACCGGATCAGTTGGGATGCAATTCCATACAGTCCAATCATATGCCACCCCACCTTCCTGTGTTTCCTATGGGAAGAGTTGTTAAGACAAACTGATGTAGAGACACAGCCTGAAAGAATACACAGCGTGACCCCTGCGAGCGGAGTGTGTGTGTGTGTGTGTGTGGGGCTGTTTTTACTCGTGGTGGGGGTAGGGTGATTGTAGAAGGTGGTGCTTGCCCCATTATATCCTCTGAGAGCCGCTAAAGATGAAGTGTCAGTCAAGAAAATGGCATTCTTTCAGGAGGTGAAAGGAGTGCGGCGCGAAAGAGGGAGAGAAAAGAATGAAAGTATAAAAGTTGCGTGGCCGGGGCTTTATTGGTGATCCAGCAGCCTCTCCTTGAACTCTGGGGGAGTGAAGAGAGCATGTGGTTGTGTGAATGGCCCTGCTATGAGTGAGTGTGTGTGTGTGTGTGTGTGTTTGTCAGGCTCAGTTAGCCTCAAACTGCACTGTTAGCTAACTAGCTAGCCTGCCAGTCTGGTCTGTGGTAGGTGTATGTGTGTGTGTGTGTGTGTGTGTGTGTGTGTGTGTGTGTGTGTGTGTGTGTGTGTATTTCTCTGTATTAAAACACAAACAGCTCTAGCTGTGTGTTCTCATTCAGGCTTGTTAAAGGCCCACACTTTTTACCTTTCTTTTTTTTTTGAGACTTTGAGCTGCATTGTATTTGACACACACACACACACACACTCTCTCTCTCTCTCTCTCTCTCTCTCTTTAATAAGCCCTATGTTACTCTTCCTTTCAGCTGCTCTATCAGAAAATCAATGATTGACCATTGCGGCCTAGTCTTAGACTTCACTGCCACCTAAGTGTGTGTGTGATTCAAGAGTTTGCAGAGCAGTAATGATTTCCGTCTCCCCGGCGCCCACTAGTGTATGAAATGAGAAGGCACCACCAGGCAGGCCATCCTCATGCTGTTCTTGGCCTGCTGAGGGGAAATGATGAAGCGTTCTGCTCTGTTCCGCTCCAGTTTGATCAGATTTCAGAGTGGTGCCCCCTTCTGTGGTCAGCCTGTGGTTTCACATGTGCTTTTCTTGGACCGCTCTGTTCACGGGGGAGAGACGGTCATTTGATGGGTGCTGATTTGTTTCAGCATTTTATTCAGACGCTGAACCACAACAGAGGAAACTGACTTGAAATTAGTTCAGAAGGTGTCCTGGGAATGCGTGCACGTTTTTTTATGTAGTCGAACTCATGAACGTGTTTCTGGTCTCTAGAAACACAGAGAGGAAGAGAGAGAGAGAGAGTGTGTGTGTAAGAGAGTGTGTGTGGTCATTCCTTTGTGTGTGTGTGTGTGTTTTTTTTTTTTTTTTTTTGAGGCAGTCTGCAGACCTTTCAGTGCAGCGCTGGTCAATAGCCACGGCCTCGTGAATCTTCCGCTTTTATAAACGCTGCAGTGGTCAAATAAGGCCGAGTGTGAAATGTGTCCATGGCAGCTATCTGAGGCAGTGAAGGACAGAAAGGGATTCTTCTGTCTGACCTCCTCTTTTAAAGGCAGGTTGTAGTAACCAGGAAAGAAAGGCCACTTACTCACTGCCAGTAAACCTCTCACAAAGCCACGAGAGAGAGAGAGAGAGAGAGAGAGAGAGAGCCTGGAGACAGGCGAATATTTACTGGTTACCAGTTACATGTTGCTGCAACCGTATGTTGACTCAGACCAATAACAGACAGTTGATGTTTATTGCTCTTCTCTGTTGTCAGTCTGTGATGTACAGTTTAGGTCGCATAGTTAAGGGCATTTCTGAACTTTTGCCATTTGCTGCTGTTGAGCATCTCTATTTTTTGGCATAATTTTTACATAATTTTCAATCTGGCAGTTGTTTTTTTTACATTGTGTAAAAATCTATTAATGAATGAGTGAAGAGATATGCTCCAAAATTGGATTGTCAATTGATTTCCATTAAAAAGTGGCCATTCTGGGTGTGTTTGTGTGACAGAGTTAATATGCAGGTGCCATATAGAATGAGAAGTTTAGTAGTTGTATATTTTTTAGATGTAAGTATATATAAATAAACCCTTTAGAGAACCTTGAAACTAGTTACTAGTGTCGTATCCCATGACTTTTGCCAGGTTGCACTCTCTGCCACTAACCTGCAGGATGTACTTGTGAGGTCTTCATTGAATGTATATGTTGCCAGATACAATTCTAGCCAGACACCACCGCTCACAATCATTATACATCACGTGTCTTCTGTAAATAGAGAGGTATTTTTTATTATTTTTATCGTTTTGTTCCAGAAGTGGGATCAGAAATGGTTTTATTACAGTTTTAAGTGTTTAATTCATTATGGCCTTAACCCTGGAGTTATTATTCATAAATTAATTCTAATGCAGAAACAATTTGAAATTATTTGGTTTAGCATATCTT
This sequence comes from Astyanax mexicanus, assembly GCF_023375975.1. Lineage (NCBI taxonomy): Eukaryota > Metazoa > Chordata > Actinopteri > Characiformes > Acestrorhamphidae > Astyanax > Astyanax mexicanus. Next base: position 35,693,580 of record NC_064418.1, read on the forward strand.
GTTGGGTGAAGAGCTGAAGCGAAATAAGCTAGTTTTATCTTAAGCACTAACCAAGCACACAATCATATTGTAAATGTGGTCACGTGTATGCAAATTCACTAACTGTCCTGTGACGCATCCAGGATGTTCAGTATATGACATTCAGGGACTTCTTAAACTAAAGTGAAGGACAGAGGGCTGTAAAATAAACTTTTTTCCACAACTTTCAACTGGTCTGTGATATACGTCACTGTGAGCACTTATGAGATAAATAAACCTTTAAGCCTATAGTACTATGGCCACTTTATATAAATGCACTTTTTTCTAGTTATAGTCTAAATAAATATAAATTATTATTAATAACAGTTAAAGGTAGCAAATATTTATTAAAAATGTTGAATTCTGTGCGCTGGTGCGAACATATATTAGTTTCTTCCTCTTTTCAAAAGACGCCCAGCCATTGAATGAATGAATTCCGTTCCACCACCAGATCACCTGATTACTTAATGACTTCATAAACTATTTATTAGCTAAACCAAATACAATTAGGACTAGCTAAAATATTCAGCTTATTCAAGAGTGTGTTTAAATGGGTAATATAACACACTGACAAACATAACATCACAATTTATCACACTACATAATAATCTCTATTCATTCCAGCATTAGTGTTTTTTTAATAGGAATTTAATGCTTTCTGCACAGATAAACAGCTTTAAATCTTTTTTTATGTGGCTCAAGCCCTCTGCATATTACTTAATACATGTAATAATACTCTCTTTAATAATACTTGTAAATATACAGCTCTGGGAAAAATTAAGAGACCACTTCAGTTTCTGAATCAGTTTCTCTGATTGTGCTGTTTATAGACATATGTTTGAGTAAAATGAACATTGCTGTTTTATTCTATAAACTACAGACAACATTTCTCCCAAATTTAGAATAAAATATTGTGATTTAGAGCATTTATTTGAAGAAAATGAGAAATGGCTAAAATAACAAAAAGATGCAGAGCTTTCAGATCTCAAGTAATGCAAATTCATAAAGTTTTAAGAGTTCAGAAATCAATATTTGGTGGAATAACTCTGTTTTTTAATCACAGTTTTCATGCATCTTGGCATGTTCTCCTCCACCAGTCTTACACACTGCTTTTGGATAACTTTATGCCTTTACTCCTGGTGCAAAAAATCAAGCAGTTCAGCTTAGTTTGATGGCCAAAGGTTTTCAATTTGGTCAAATCAAAGAAACTCATCATTTTTAAGTGTTCTCTTATTTTTTTTTCCCTGAGCTGTATGTTCTATACCAATAGCCATTTAGAAATCTTTATATTTGAGACTGTGGTTCTCATTTGTATAGCTCACTCCTCCAGCTTAAGCCTCGGAAACTGCAGAAAGCCAGAGCCGCAGGGGCAGAACTGCTATTTACATCAGCAAAAAGGGGCATTATGCCTGAGTGCTCGCTCCCCCTCAGCCTCTGACCTCTCGCAACATACAAACATGAGACAGAAGCCCCTGTCTGCCATTGTCTGCTGCCTTCATGTAGGAGCCTGGACTCTTCCCCCATGCGGTTCGCCCTGCACCTCCTTGGATGGGACAGGAGCTGACAGTGCGGCGTCTGCGGGACGAGGCTATTGGGTGTCCCGTGCGCTTTTTCTTTAGCCTCTCCTGAAGCGCTGACCTTCCTGTCCCTTGGCTGCAGGCTGGCCAGATCAGATCAATGGCACTGATAGTGTGAGAGTGACCCGGCGGCCCGCGATCACTTTGTCTCATCGGCCTGCGCTGGTGGAGGCACTGAAGCACCCACATCTAGACCGGTGCTGGATGTCCCAGCAAGCCACTGGAAATCTGACACGTAAACAAATATTTACCTCCTAGCAACTGGTTGCTAGGAAATGGACATCATCACTTAACCAGCTTATTGTTTTCAGGTGACCTCAGAGGTCGGGGCTTGTTGTTTTTGGGCCTGTATGAGTGATCAGGTTTAACAGCAGAGATGTTATAGAGTTAATAAAATTTTATGTCTGATATATACAGTAGTACTGTGCAAAAGTTTAAGCCTCCTTTGAAAAGCTTCTTGTATGTATTACATAGTAAAATACACACTTGTATTAGAATAAATACAAATATCAATGAAATATTAAAAGTAGTGGTTTTCCCTTACTGTGTTAAATAAAATAATATCCCCACAGCTTACCTCATGGGAATCTTGTATTATTTATAGTTATCATCCAACAACCAATTTGGTAAGTTAAGTTAAGTTTTATTTTATAAACTACTGACAACATTTCTCCCCAATTCAAAATACAAATATTGTCATTTAGAGCATTTATTTGCAGAAAATGAGAAATGGCTGAAATAAAAAAAGATGCTTTCAGATCTCAAATAATGCAAAGAAAACAAGTTCATATTTATAAAGTTTTAGGAGTCCCAGAAATCAATATTTGGTGGAATAACCCTGTTTTTTAATCACAGTTTTCATGCATCTTGGCATGTTCTCCTCCACCAGTCTTACACACTGCTTTTGGATAAGTTTAAGCCACTTCTGGTGCACAAATTCAAGCAGTTCAGCTCGGTTTGATGGCTGGTGATCATCCGCCTTCCTCTTGGTTATATTTTAGAGGTTTTCAATTTGGTAAAATCAAGGGAACTTTTTTTTTTTTTTAAAGTGGTCTCTTATTTTTTTCCAGTGCTGTTTATATTTGTTTCTGCAGCGTAAGGAATTACAACCTTGCAATCTGGGGGTTTACAAAGGAACTGAAAGTAGGCTTTTTTCTGAGTTTAAATGATGTATGATGCTTAATAACTGCCACACACACACACTCGCTCAACTCCTCCTGAGGTCCTGGAGGGGTGAGGCAGCGGCGGGCTTGGCGTGGTGCGGCGCTCGGAGTTTAAAGAGAGAGGGGCTTCTGGCTGTATAGAGATGTTAATGAGGGTGCCGGGTGCTGGCTGATGTGGCATGCTTAAAGAGACTGTCACGGCGGGGCCACACAGAACAGCCACATCCTCCTAATGCCCTCACATTGTTCCCCTCTCCACTCGGGCTGGGGTGGGAGAGGGGGAGGGAGACAGAGAGAAAGCAAGAGAGAGAGAAAAAGGAAAAAGGAGAAAGATGGAGATTTTGGATTTAAAAAGCCTTTTATTCAAAGACTGTTTAGGAAATGGGTCGACGAGACAGGAAAAGAGAAAAGAGCAGCAGTGCTATCGATCAGTATAAGGGAGAGAAGGAATTGGTGATAAGAGATAGAAATAGAGAGCGAGAGAGATAGATATAGACAGAGAGAGAGAGGGAGGGGGCTGAGAGAGTGAGGCAGGCAGCAGGGAGACAGTAAAGCTGCTACTGAGCACAAGCTGAGTGTTACACAGAGAAGAGCAGAAGGAGAGAGAGAGAGGGGGAGAGGAAGAACACAAGCTGGAGGAAGAAGGATGACTGGAAGTGGGCTCTCGGGAAAGGTGAAGCTACTTTTTATTCTGTGACACTTTTCCTCTTCGTTCTGATCCAGGTCTGATCACTTCAGGCCAGCTCGTTAGTGCTGGGGGTCCCATGCTGGATTTGGTAGCAGTAGTGTATAGTTTGTGTACATGTGTATGTGTGTACTTGTGTACATTTACCGGTACTTGTTTTGTTGTATGTTTTATATATGTACACGCTTGTCTTTACATGTGTATGTGTTTGTGTGTGTGTGCATGTGAAAGAGAGAGAGAGCGATACTAGGTTGTGGTCTTATCTCTATATGTGTCTCAGTATAGTCAGGCGGTCTTGCGGCTCGGCGAATCAGAAGCCAGAATCAGAAATCTGCCAGGGAGACTGCGTTACATAACTCACAGATCTGCAGAGAACACAACACACAGCACTGTCACACTAGCCTGCAGTCTATCTGTGTGTGTGTATATGTGTGAATGTGTGTGTTTTTGCGTGTATGCAGAATTATTGTGCTAATGCATATGCCACTGTTATCATATTATGATGATGATTTATTATTATTAATAATTATTATTAAGCTTGTACTGATGTGTCTGCTTCATGTACATATACAGTATATCTAATTCATGATCTTCTCAGCATGTCTCTTATCACTTCTGTGTGAGCTTTGGAGAATACCGCTCCGCTCATTTCCTGGCATGTTATCACTCTACAGACACACACACACACACACACACACACACACACACACACTCATAAACACTCTCTCTCACATATACATCCACCCACCACCATTCACAGCCACACAAACACACATCTCGTGAGCTGTGTTCATATTTCTTGTTTATATGTCTCCTCTCCCACCCGTACACTGTATAATGGCCTTGCTCTTTCTTTTCTCCCTCAGGCTCCGATCCCAAAAAGCGTCCTGATCCCCATCCCCATCTCCAAATCCTCCGTCTCACGCTTCCGCAACAGTGTCGAGGGCCTGAACCAGGAGATCGAGCGCATAATCATCCGAGACTCAGGAGAGAAAGAAGAACAGCTTATTGTGAGTAGCAGGCACTGCTCAAGTGTCTCATTAGAGGAACTCGTTTCTTACAAGACGACCAGCTAAGATCTGAACTTTTAGGTCCAGATACTCATCAAATTATTGTCAAGAATTATTTACAGGTGCATCTCAAAAAATATATATTATATAATTATATTATATTATATATGTGTAAGGGACGTGTATGGGACATATATATATATATCTATATAATACAGCTTTGGAAAGAAAATAAGAGACAACTTAAAAATGATGAGTTTCTTTGATTTTACCAAATTGAAAACCTCTGGAATATAATCAAGAGGAAAATGAATGATTACAAGCCATCAAACCAAACTGTACTGCTTAAATGTCTGCACCAGTAGTGGCATAAAGTTATCCAAAAGCAATGTGTAAGACTGGTGGAGGAGAACATGCCAATGAAAACTGTGATTAAAAAAAACAGTTTTTTTTCCACCAAATATTGATTTCTGAACTCTTAAAACTTTATGAATATGAACTATGCATTATTTGAGGTCTGAAAGGTTTGCATCTTTTTTGTTATTTCAGCCATTTCTCATTTTCTGCAAATGAATGCTCTAAAAATGCAATATTTTTATTTGAAATTTGGGAGAACTGTTGTTCGTAGTTTTTAGAATAAAAGACAAGGTTCATTTTACTCAAACTTATACCTATAAATAGCAAAATCAGAGAAACTGATTCATAAACTTTTTGATTTTAACTGAATTACTGAAATAAAGAAACTTTTTAATGATAATGTCATTAAAAAATGTTAATCAGTGGTTCTCAACTTTTTAGATCACAACTTCCAGGTACCACCTACAGTTAATTTGTGAGGAACACAGGTCCTATGTACACACACACACGTGCCACTACACATTATGAATGCCATGCATGTCACCTCTTGCCAGTGTCTCATTACCAATTATGAGGTGCTTGCATGCTTTTGCAGTCTGCAAGCTAGCATGGGGGGATGTTTTTTGTTCATTTTTCTGGTCAGTGTAGTGCATATAGTTTGCTTACTGAGCCATTTCGGGAAAACTTGAGAGCCTGATATATACATTTTCAGTTATTTTTCCTAATGCAGAAATCGTTTATTGTTTAATACTTTGGTTTCTATGGTGCAGAATTTTATTAAGAATTGACAGTTCAGGGGAACAGTGGAGGTCTGAGAAGATCAGATCTGAAAGACCAAAAAACTCAGTGTCACTTCTAGCACACAAAAAATAATCGTTACCTATAACTTCATCACAAAAGTCTGCATTTGAAGTCTGTACTGATGGCTCAGACAAGCAGTGAGACTGGATCTGTATTAGCATTAGCCGCTAACTGCAGCGCTAGCTCTTTTGTCGTTTAGATGTGGATATTATCGGTCTGTAGCCTGCTGCTAACCCAGACTAGCACTTCTGGAGCAGCATTAGCATTGACTGCTAATGTGCTAAGGGTTAGCTCTTTCGGCATTCAGAGGCAAGTATATTGGACTTTAGTCTGCGTGTTTACTGTGTTAAAACAAGCTATGTGGGAAGAACCGTTAGCTAATATCACCCTGGCTTACTGAAACACTCAGGGTTCCTCAGTGTAGCTGAGTGCTAATGCAGCTGCACCCAGCCTTAGTGAAAATATGAAAAACTAAAATTACTGTAAATAAACAGAAGCACTTTACTCATCCAAATAAACAGTTTTCAGGAGAGAAATTTGTGTACATTAACATCCAGCACACACACATATATATAAAAAAAATCCCTGTTCCATACTAGTGACGCTTAATGGATCTTATAATCCGGTGTGCCTTATGTAAAAATATAGAGCAGAAAATAGACGTTCATTATTAGTGTGCTTTATAGTGCGAAAAATATGGTATTTAAAAATTTACTGACATCACAAACTGTACTGTACTGTTTATACAATATGATGTAGGTAATAAAAATTAAGTAAAGTTCTTGTTTTTTAAACATTTGATTTCAAGAAGTTTTATTCATATTTCAAGTGAACTGAACCAAACCTGTGTTTCAGAGTTGATCAATGTTTTTTTTACCTCCTGCTGACTCTTGTTCTCTTTGCAGCCTCAGGATGCCCCCGACGGGCACCGCGCACCCCCTCCTCTGTGCCCCCGCAGTGCCAGCTCCCGCAGCATCGACACACAGACGCCCTCCGGCATCATGGCTGGCAGTAACCATAGTAACAGCAGCAGCCGTTCCCAGTCTGTCTCACCCGCCTTCCTGACCGTGCCCAGTGAGCCCTGCAGCGAGAGCCCCTCGCCTAACGAGGAACCACTCAGCGACTGCCGGGACAAAGGTACTGTAAACAATCAGGATTCTTACTTACTTTTCCTGTAGTGTTTATTTCAGTATACATGAGAGCTGATCAGCTCCAGTCCTGAGAGGCTGCAGTTCAGCAGAGTTTGGAGATTTTCCTGCTTCAGTGCTGCGTAGGTTTAGAACAACACTTTAGAACTTGTGCTTACAGTCAGCAAGCATGAGCTTCTCTAAACAGCTTTATAAAGACATAAAAACAAATGGTCAATGATCACAAGCAAAAGAAAGGTTATAAGAAGGTGGCCAAGTGTTTTTTTTTTGTTTTCAAAGTGCAGAATTAAAAGAAAGTCTTCTTTAAGAGAACTGCTCATGTGCTATGAGGCAAATAAAAAATCCCATATAACTGCCAAGCATCTGCAGGAACGATTAGCTGAGTTGGGAGTTATGTTGCAGCATTCAGCTGTGTAGCACTACTTCCATAAACTAATCATAATGAAAGAATTACAGAATGGAAGCTTTTACTTTTGAGTTCTTCACAAAAGGGAGCATTTGAAATATGTTTAATCTAGAAAAGCTAGATGAATTTTTAAAACTAATATAGTTGCCGGATAAAGGCAAAAGGAACTTTTTTCATCCTCAACTACATTTAATTAAAGATACATTGCCAACTGTAAAGCAGGGAAACAGATGTATTATGCTTTAGGGTTGTATTGCTGCTGATATTAGTGGAACTGTTGCACAAATGGATAAAATAATAAATGTCAAATAATCTGTTAAATCTACCAAAAATAACAATGGGCTATAATAAGAGACAAAGTACAAAGTAAAGCTGTTGGAATGGTGTTTACTGTTTGTACCCTTTACTAAATTGACAAAATATAAACAAAATATATTATTTAGCAAAATGTGACCAAAGATTTAAAACTGTATCTAGGGTCAAATCAGAGACAGCTGAGTGAAAGTGATGGGTGCTATGGTTGCTCAGTGGTTAGAGCAATGGCTTTTGGGTTTGATACCCGGGTTTGATAAGCTGCTACTGTTGTCTTTAACCCTTACTGCCCACTGCTCATACTGTATGTGTGTGTATGTGTGTGTATGTGTGTGTATGTGTATGTGTGTGTGTGTGTGTGTGTGTGTATGTGTGTGTATGTGTGTAATTTGTGTGTAATTTGTGTGTGTGTGTGTGTGTGTGTGTGTTAAAGGTTGAGGCAACATTCTATCTGTGTCTCCAAATTTCTTAATTTGCCTTATAAAATTTTAATTTAAGGATACAGTCAGCTACTCTATGTCCATAAATATAAAATGTTAAGTTCATAAGATGGCTAATTGTGCTAATGCTCCAACATCAGATATTTTTGCAACTTATAGTGGGTACATAAAGTATTCAGATCCCTTAAATTTTTTCACTCGTTGTTTTATTTCAGCCGTTGGCTAAAATAAAAAAGGTCATTTTATTTCTCATTAACGTATATTCAGCACCCCATCTCGACAGAAAAAAACAGAAATGCAGAATGTTTTGCAAATTTGTTGAGAAAGAAAAACTAAAATATCACACGGTCGTAAGTATTCAGACCCTTTGCTGAGAACTCTGGTGTAAAATGGACTTTGGGTGTAGTAAAACATGATAAAAAGTACTTTTGTTGAATAGCTTACCTCCGCTCTCCTATAGCTTTTTGAGATCCAGAAATGTTGTTCTTTTTGCCCAGCACTCTGTGCAACAGCCGTATCTGGGTATATTTTGTCCCGATAAATCACTTTTTACACTGTTACCCAGGCTCAAAGTAACTCCACACCTCATTGGTAGAATCTGGGAGCCCTGACATTTAAATTGAGGCATTATTACCTTCAAAAGTGCACCAGAAGCTTATTTAAAAAATATATATATATTTACAACTATTTACAGGGCTTCTTTGTAGCTCTGGGCGCCGCCATCACTGTGTACTGATAATGACAGACATATATACATAGACTCTACATAGCCTGCTTCTTGGAGTAGCAGGAGTTTAACTCCTTTAACTCGCATGCTGCCCATTTCTTCTGCTCCTTCTTCAGATGGTTCTACTTTGTCACTGGAGTCCAGCTGTGTTTAATTAAACTGTATAGTAATTTCTGTTTGTACATTTCTTTTTTTTCTGTCAGGGTGGGGTGCTGAGTGTACGTTTAATGAAAAATAAAATGAACTTTTTTTTATTTTAGCAAATGGCTGCAATGAAATAAAGACTGAAAATTTAAAACTTTCCTTACCCACTGTATGTTGGGAAATCTTATGTACAATAATACACATAGTAACAGTAAAACAGTAATTAACAAGGACTGGAGACAGATGTGTCTAACAGGGAAATCTGCTAACTGTGCTGGACTCTGGCCCTCCAGGACCAAAATTAGTATAGCCTAGTACTAATTCTACATTACTAGAAGCTATGCAGTCTTTTTACACTGAAACTAGCAGTAACATGTGTTCTGTTGACAGATTTGGCTCCTGGCTCTCCTCTGCCCAAATATGCCTCCTCACCCAAACCCAACAACAGCTACATGTTCAAACGGGAGCCTCCTGAGGGCTGTGAGAGAGTCAAGGTCTTCACTGAGGAAACACAGTGAGTACACTGCTGCTGCTTCTGCTGATATATCCTTGGTTTCTTTCATTCCTTTCATGTTTTATTTCTCTGCAGCTCTTTCTATCCCTCACTTCACTCTTTATCTCTCTCTTCTCTCTCTTTCCCACAGTTGTTTTGGTTGTTTCTGGCTTTATTAGGCCTTGAAGTTATTAAGCATGTACATTTTTGACCCTGGCCTTACAATTTACCCACTCTGCTATCTGTACCTCCCTCTCAGGGCCAGGCCTCCGCAAGAGATCCCACAGTTCCTCTGCCCAGACAGGAACAAGGTGAACTTCGTCCCCAAAAGCGGCTCAGCCTTCTGCCTGGTCAGCATCCTCAAGCCCCTGCTTCCTGCGTCGGAGCTTAACCTGAAAAACCAGGGCAGTCTGGGGCCCGTTCCAAACGAGCCTGAGCAGAAAGTATCCCGGGGGACCAGCACCCTATCCCAGCAACCTTCATCCTCATCCTCCTCCTCCTCCCTGTCCTGCCTCTCGCCACACCTAGAGGACCCAGAGAGCTAGATATGCAAACACAAACAGGCCCAGCCCACCTCCCACCCTTCCCCCAAGAGGCCGAATCTGAGCACAGCACAGCACAGCAAACAATGTTACGAATCAAACCTGCAAAAAAAAAAACAATAAAATAATAATAAAAGCAGGTAGGCACAAAAAACACAATAAAGAGAGAGAGAGAGAAAGAAAGAGAGAAGCAGAATAAAATAAAATAAAAAATTAATAAAGTAAGGCCTTTATTTTGGTAATGTCAGTTTCTATTTAACGAGATGATGAGATGACGAGATGACGAGATACTGAAATCGCTATGCTATTTGCTATGCAGCTTTTTAGGTTTGTACTTGTAATACTTAAAGACCAGGAGGACTTATTTTCTGAGGGTTTTGATAAGAGAAGAATAGATCTATTTTTATTGTACTGCTACCTTTGATAGATTTAAACAATTGATTGATTGACTGACTGAGAGTGGAGACGTGTGGATGAATCCCGTATGCTGTAGTTAAGCAAGGACACAAATCCTCCCACCCACCTACCCACATATACTCACACACATGCGCGCACACACATAGAGAGAGAGCATCTGCTCAGACTTAGCTTTCTCTGAGCTCAAGGCCTGAGAGACTGTGAGAGACTGTATTGTGTTTATAGCTTGCCGTGTATCTCTTTTGGAGAACTGGATTTTTATTATTCTTCCTAGAGTTGGAACAGCGCATCATTGGATACGAAATGATGTCTTCTGAACATTTCAATTAGACAAGACCAAGAGACCTGGTATGCTGGGTTGATGAAGGCTCTGTCATAGTAGTGACCGTTTGACTGGACTGCTTCCTTATCTTCCCGCCTGCGTGCACATGGTGTGGTCTGAACACCGTGAGGAGGAGGAGGAGAAGAGAAGAGCAGGAGAGACTGATCTTCTTTTTTTTTTTTCTTTTTTTTTTATGTGTGTGTGTGTGGTGGGGACAGACTGATTGACCTCCACTGGCCTTTACACACACCCTTCCTCCCTCCCTCTCTCTTTTTCTCTCCATGGCCAGTGAGAGGAATGGGGAAAGTGAGGAGAAATGGGAGGGAAAAAAGCAAGACTTTGAGAGAGAGAACGCGAGAAAAAAAAAAGACGAGTGCTCTGCAAACGAGATGCCTTTGTTTGCTTGGCCGTAAAATGCGTTTGAAATGCATTTGGGTCCAAATGCTGAACTTCAAACACATCAGGGAACAAAGAGAGAGTGAGAGAGAGAGAAAGAGAGAGAGAGAGAGGTGAATGAAGAGATGCTGACAGCCAGGATGAATTGAGTGTGTGTGTCTGTCTGTGTGTGTGATTGCTCTCTTTTCTCGCCGACTGATAAGGCTAAGACTTGAATGGAGGGCACTGTGACACTGAGAGAGAAAAAACGGATGAATTCGGAACTTCAAGCGAAGTGTTTAACGAAACATAAATGAGTCAGTTTTACAGATTAACTCTAGTCATCATTTCTAATCTAATGACGATTATGCTGCATTCCATTTACCACAGAACTTAAAAATGGGAAGGTTATAGCATTCCACTTAAACATTCCAATAATTGTACACTAATGTAAATCAGCTAGCAAAAGATTTGTTGCAGTTTACCACAAACTGGTTTGACAATCCTTTTTTTGGAGTTTTATGGCAAATACAAACTAAATATGTCCCAGGTTAGCATTGTTAGCAATGCTGTTTAAACAACATGTCCATAGATAGAAGTTGGACAGTGCTGTTCATATGACTGATTTAATTAGATACAGCTCTGAAAGAAAATAAGAGACCACTTAAAAATTGTTATTATTATTTGATTTTACCAAATTGAAAACCTCTGGAATATAATCAAGAGGAAGATGGATGATCACAAGCCATCAAACCAAGCTGAACTGCTTGCATTTTTGCACCAGGTGTGGAAAAATGTTATCCAAAAGCAGTGTGTAAGACTGGTGGAGAAAAACATGCCAAGATGCAAGGAATCTGTGTTATTATTCCACCAAATATTGATTTCTGAACTCTTAAAACTTTATAAATATAAAACCTATTTTCTTTGCATTATTTGAGATCTGAAAGCTATGCATCTTTGTTGTTATTTCAGCCATTTCTCATTTTCTGCAAATCTCTAAATAACAATATTTTTATTTGGAATTTGTGAGAAATGTTGTCTGTAGTTTATAGAATAAAACAACGTTTATTTTACTCAAGCATATATCTATACATTGTGAAATCAGAGAAACTGATTCAGAAACTTGAGTGGTCTCTTATTTTTTTCCTAACGCTGTAGACAGACACGATAATACATTTTTAATACTAACTCTGGATTGGTGAGACTCTTAATTTTCTGAGTGGAAAATCCTTGAAGGAGCATTCCAGTTGAAATGTCCTTTTTGGATCTCAGAAATCCCGACCGAGTCAGAGTTGAAATGGAATGCAGCAATAGCCTGTGCCGCACTGGATTGGTCAGCTTCAACCAGCATTTCTGTTTAACACAAAGAATGTGGTTCATTCCTTTTATTCATTACGTTTACCTTTCGAGTGCATCATACTTTTTCATGGTGTTAGAAAGGTAACCATAGAACACAGTTCTGTCTAAGTGCATGCATTCTAGAAAATATCAGTGGCATTTGTTTGTTTTACCTGGTCTCTCTGGAGGCGAAGAGTCGCAATCATTCCCCGTTACCGGACTCATCTTCAATCTCTCTTTTCCTCAGTGTCACAGAGCTGACAGTAGTAATAATAATAATAATAATTAACACTCCTTGCCAAGTGGTTGAAGTTCTTCATTAATGTTCTCTTATATGCTGTAGTCTATTTTTGTATTGATCGTGGTGTTTTACAGGTTTTGTTGTTTCTTTTTGTTTGGAAACTGTTGTAATAATGGACTTTTGGCTCACAGGTGATATTAGAAGAGGCCGTTGTGATCACTCTACTACAGACCTGTCCAAAGAAAATGGCTGCTATGGTGCACACTCACAGTCAGTGGTGCTTTGAAGCCAAGAGGAGAGCGAGAATGAACAAAAAAAAAAAAGAAAGAGAGAGAGAAAGAGAGAGATAATGATAAAAGGTAAAACAGAAGCTAGTTGACTGTTCTTCTTCAAAACATGAAGACCAAAGCCCAGGACTGTCTGCTTAACTGTGCTTCCTTCACACTAGTGGCTTGGTTTAGCTGGAGCTCAGAGGTTTGGCTTGAGCTCCTGATAGTTCTGTTGGGTTCCTGTTTTTGGGCCCCCCCATTGTAAGTTGTTACTTTGTGCTTTAAGAGAAAAACATGAAAATCACAAACTTGAAGAAAAAAAGAAAAAAAAATTGTCGCACTTTTTTTGCCAGTGTTGCAGATCAGTTAGGCCCTGTAGGCCTTCCAGCTTTTTTTTTTTTTTTTTTCCCAACAACCATCCCTAACTGAAACAAGCTCTTAAAAAAGTCTGAAATCTACATTCTCACACACCTAGTGATTACCGCTGTAGGTCTATTTACTCAGGAATAGAAAGCTCCCCTAAGAAGTTCTCCTCTACTAGATCTGAACGCTACTCTTATATATATATATAAAAAAAAAAAGACTTTGTGCTATCAACTACATTTTGTATCTCCTTAGTAATATGTACCTATATTTAAGTAGAGAGTACTTTCAGTGTAGGCCAATTTTAATACGTTTTGATAAGGATGGAGGCCTTAATTATCTCTTTCTTATTTAGTGTGCTCTACTTTAGTGTATGAGAAAGAGACCGAGCTCCGGCAGGTTTGAGAAGCAGCTTTGCTAGCAGTGCGAAGTTAGGCCACATTGACCTACTCTATACTCATCAGTTCAGTATCAGTTAAAACATGGAGATCATGAAATAAACGCAATAAAGCACAGTGTAGACATGTCTTCTAGAGTCATCCTTATATTGCACATCTAGATCTGCTCCAACACAGCTTCAACACTGTTGTAGGCCTTTGATCTTTTACACTTTATAAGATATGTCTTCTCTTTCTGTTTATTTGTTTGTTTGTTTGTTTTTTCATACAGTTCATGTACTCTCTCTGGTGTTCGTATGGCTGTATGTAACTGAAAAAATAAAGTTGCAACAAATAAGATCTCAGAGGTGTGGTGTCCTGCTGGGTGAGGTGACCTCAGGGTTTGCAGGTCCTGCCTTTCCTCCTGTGATCACATGTCAGAAGTGCTAATGCCAAAGTCCAAAGAAAATACATGAATGTTGAAGAGAACCTTTTAACCCCGAGGATCATTAGAGATGTAGCTCTTTCCCTGCTGAGATCAGAAATCTGGAGTAATGAAAACATTTTTCTCCTCTGCTCTTTCTGCTCTGGGCTTCAGAAAGATAAACACAACTCTCCAAACGCCTCTGAGGAGAACTCACTCCTGCCACCCAGCGGAGGAACTCCACCAGAGACAACACATCGCCGTGGGGTGAAGCTCAGCTTAAAGAAAACGTTCAGTATTTTGTTTAGTTTCTGTGGTGTTTTAAGATAATGTTGATATAAGATATGAAAGATAAGAAGATTAAAAAAAATCCTTCTTTAAGCTTCAGAAAGGTTATGCCTCGGACTACTGCGGACATGAAGCTGTGTTTTTAATATGGAAAAGTTACTGTATTTTAGTAATTCAGTTTAAAATGTACTCATGAACTCATATATTATATAGATGTATTACACACAGAGGGATCAATTTTAAGTGTTTATTTCTTTCATTGTTGATGATTTATTGATTATGACTTCTAATGGAAACCCAAAAATCAGTCTCTCAGGAAATCTGAATATTATATAAGACCAATTGGTACTTTTGGCAGTGTGCCAAGTCCTGCTGGAAAATGAAACCCACATCTCTATAAACGTTATCAGTAGAGGAAAGCATGAAGTGCTGTTAGATCTTCCAGGAAAACACTGTACTGACTTTGGACTTGATATAACACAGTGGATCAACACCAGCAGATGACATGGCTCTCCAAACCATTGAGTTCATATTAATTTGAATAGTTTTAAAGTCAGAATAAAGAAAACACAGCTTGAGGTTCAGGATGTCACATCGACCTACCTAATATTCATTCCAGGATTTAAAAAAAAAACAACAACACTGCACTGACCTGTGGGATATTCATTTTAAAAACTTGTGTTTATATAGATTTTTAACAATAAATGTCACAAAGCAGCTTTACAGGTGGTGGTGGAAACAGTGGCAAGAAAAAACTCCCTCACACAAAGAGGAAGTAACCAAGACTACTCCGGTAAAACAAATAACTCACTGTACAAAAATAAAAAAGTACAAAGAATATGAGACGCTTAACTTATCAATTTTAGCCAGAAGCTGCTGGTCAGGATCATTATCATCCACTGGGGGTGGTAATTTAACCTTCTGTGACATATTCCAGGTACACGTGACACTGTGGATTTAGGAAGGTTAAATGTCTTCAGGACAACGTATGTCTTTAGAAAGGGGGGAGGTGATGCATAGATTAATTATTATTGTCCATTTTTTAATTCCTCTGTAATGGGGAGCTGAAATTAGCTTTGATTAGCTTTTATTTTATTTTTCCATTCCGCCTTAAATGCTGCAGCCCCTGCCGTCTGTAGCACCATTTAAGGTGGAACGGAAAAGTTAGCTAGCTAGCTACTGAGACTACTAGCTACTAACTACTAGCAATCTTTTTATGCTTGTTATGACAAATTCTATTATTCATCACTATTAACAAGGACAATACGTACATTTGTGGGGTTTTTTTGGTCGCTTGTTCCACCATCTTACCAGTGATTAAGCAGGTTTTTATAATGTGAGATTCAAAGTTTGAACGCTAGGTGTCAGAAAACGGGCCAAAGAGTCTAAAAGTTGCGAGAGTGCTCAGTTTTAGCGCAGAACAATGGGCCAAAGAGTCTAAAAGCTGCGAGAGTGCTCAGTTTTAGCACAGAAAACGGGACAAAGAGTTTAAAAGTGGCGAGAGTGCTCAGTTGTAGCGGGAAAAACGTGCCAAAGAGTCTAAAAGCGGCGAGAGTGCTCAGTTTTAGCGCAGAAAATGGGCTAAAGAGTCTAAAAGCTGCGTGAGTGTGCAGTTTTAGAGCAGAAAACGGGCCAAAGAGTCTAAAAGCTGTGAGAGTGCTCAGTTTTAGTGCAGAAAATGGACCAAAGAGTCTAAAAGCTGCGTGAGTGCTCAGTTTTAGCGCAGAAAATGGACCAAAGAGTCTAAAAGCTGCGAGAGTGCTCGGTTTTAGTACAGAAAATGGACCAAAGAGTCTAAAAGCGGAGAGAGTGCTCAGTTTTAGCGCAGAAAATGGACCAAAGAGTCTAAAAGCTGCGAGAGTGCTCAGTTTTAGCGCAGGAAACGGTCCAAAGAGTCTAAAAGCGGCAAGAGTGCTCAGTTTTAGTACAGAAAACGGGCCAAAGAGTCTAAAAGCGGCGAGAGTGCTCAGTTTTAGCGCAGGAAACGGTCCAAAGAGTCTAAAAGCTGCGAGAGTGCTCGGTTTTAGCACAGAAAACAGGCCAAAGAGTTTAATAGCTGCCAGAGTATAATATTAAGAGACATTATAAAATGAAACATCAATTTGAAAAATCTTAGTTTACACAACACTGTCAAAGATAGATAAAGATAGAAAATGGTGTGTAAATGATAGTAATCAAGAAAATGTATCATTATAAGTGGTATATTTTATTATTCGTTTCATTTCAAATCTGTGGCCCGTGACTGCACATATATTTCTTCTTCTGGCCCCCATCAAAAAACGTTTGGACACCCCTGCCCCATGGTATCTAAGGTAATAGTTCACCATTAGTTTACATACAGCTGTCTTATGACTTGGACAAGAACTGATATGTCAGTGTAAATATAATTTCCCCATTCTAGGACCTAGTATCTAGGAAGTTAATAATCAGCAAGTCCTTGTCCTGCCCAGCGGTAAAACCGGCCTCAAGCATTAACTGTGTAGTGTCAGAGTAAAATATGCTGAGTCAGTTGGGTTTTACCATAATTAAAATGATCCGTTTCACAGTGCGTGCTGACCTCAGTCGTGTACTGCTTTGTCTACAGTATTACAGGGTTCATATCATGCCGCCATCATTGGCTGCGGTTGCTGTTGTTGAAGCGAGCTCCTGTGCATGCGTGAGGGTGTCAGATGGGTTAGAGTGTGGGTATGGCTGAGAGATGTTTGAAACTGTGCAGTCATGCAAGCTTTCCAGCCAATGTCCAGTAGTCGACCCAACCCCCTCTTTTGTGAGAGCTTTTGTGAATGTAGGGACAAAAATGTTCACACGGAGGACAGTGCAGAGGCCTTGTCCAAACAGGGGCTTTTTCCCCAGTGACTCCCTAACCCCATGCCCCCACCACCAGCCAGAAGCCCTGTACAGGATGGCTGGAAACGAGCAGGCATCACTCAGACAGGCCATTCAGACATGTTACCACCACCACCACTGATGCTAATTACTGTACAATATGGAGGATCTAGCAATCTTCCTTCCATTACAACACACACCAACACTGATTACTAATGAAGTGATACCTGTAATTATCTGATAAACTGAACTATCTAGAACTTACAAATGAACTCTATGACTGGGTGAACTGGAGGAGGGGCTTCAAGCAGATGGACTAAACTCCTGGTCACATGTTGACCAGACTCTATTCATGCATGCATCCCAGGCGCAGGATGTCTGGTCTGCCTATAAGAAGAATCCCGGGGCGGGGGTTGGAGGGGAGGCCGTTTAAGGCCAGGTCACGTAATTGGAGCTGGCATGTGTTTAGCACAGCAAGGGGTTGAACTGAATGGGCTAAGATGCCGCTTGTTTTTTGATATACATTGTTTGGTCAAGAGCTGCTTTTGTAACTATGCCTGTCCTACTTCTCCAACAGATCCAAGGCCATTCCAATGGAATTAAGGAAATAATGGGGGGTTTTGCATATGTGCATGGAGTTGCATGCAAGTTAGGGCAGCCAAATGAACCAAATAACACTATTTTGCTATTCATTATTCTGCAAACACTACCTATACATCAAGCTATTTTGGATGTTCAGTTTAATATATTATTTGAAAATAGAGGCTGTCCTTCACAATGTGTGAGATTTTCATGATAACTGGACTCAACAGACTCTAAATGACATTCTCAAAAATGACTTTTTACATTACCTAATACTGAAAGTGAATATGTTTTTATCTATTTTGGAGATGCTTGGTTTCTCATTTACTGGGTAAAAACTGGAAGAACTCCAATAGTAACTGCAATATGTATAAAAACGTTTGGACAGATTACCTTGCAGTTGTTTGTACAAGCAACACTGCACAATAGAATAGTGCTCCACCAATTCAGGGGCACCCTATAACCCTCCTGCTGTCCTCCCTTGTCATATGGTGGTTTGCTTTGCCTTTCTTGTCAGCATATAAACAGTTGTATCTGAACAGGGGTGTCCAATGTTAATCGGCAAACATATGATCGATTGTTTTAAGACTTACTAATTGATCAACAATTAGAATTAGTCTTTGCTGCTGGTTGCTTAGAATGAAAGTAACTACACTAAGTATATGTGGATAAGATTTAACACCCATGTATCTGTGAGTTTTCAGGTCTTTATCTATAAGTTTTTAGTATTAGGTCTATCCAAAGTCTTTAAACCTGAACCTTGATAGTTTCTAGTCTTAAATTTTGTCATGCTTGGTGGAATATAACTTTTTAAGACCAATCAGTTACAATAACTTAATTCATAATCCAAATTTGAAGACTTGGTTCTTGGTTTGATTATTGTCTTCATTTTTGAATACAAGGCTTTTTAATGTTACGGTTTTTAAGGCTTGTTAAGGTTCTGTTCTAAAGATGGACATTATTTACTATATTCTGAAACTAAAGTGTTAAGGGGCCCCTTAAATATTAAGAAACAGCCAGGGCCAGATCATTTACACACTTGTAAAGCACCTCGATTGATGCACACACACCCTCTCACACACTGTTTCCTCTGGTCTATCCCTCTTCCCCTCTCTAACTGACCCTGTGCCGTTTTACATCAAAGGTGAGGTTGTGTGAGTTTGCCCGTCTCCCTCTCGGAAAGTTCCTCTCTCAGGCCTTGAAGCTATTCTTTCTCTAATCTCTCTGCCTGTGGGTCAGACCGGGACAGGCCTCACTCCCAGCCTGGGATTACAGGCCCAGATTCCTCACTTTTTCTCTTCGCCCTGAGCGTGCAACCCTCATTGTTACAGGCTCAGCTCAGACAGTGCTGTTAGTTTAGACATGACAAAGGATCAGCTGGTTCAACACAGTCATCCACAGAAGCACTTCTCCAGGTCCAGCGCTTCCACCAATCTTTTCCTGTTTTTGCTGGTGGAATGCTGAGACAGAGCTTTCCTGACCGAAGAATAAACAGTGTGGGTGCATGAAGGTTTAGGAATCATTATCTCTCACTGTAAATCCTCAAACTGACCATCAGCTGCATGTCAGAGGCAAGGACAACCCCTCCCCCCTCAAAAAAAAATGTATAACCAAATACATCTGCATTTAATACCAAAGACAAGTTTTTTTTTGTTTAAAATATATTTCTTGTATGAATGACACACATAGTAACTGTAGCTCCTTGGGACATGTCTCCCCATAGTGGTGAAAAAGTGCACAGTCCATTATCACTAAAATAACTTAATCCTGATTAGTCTAACATCTTTTACTGGTTATACACCATTAGAATATATGTCTGGAGTGTGTACATTAAAAAATAAAAATATGTAACACTTTGAAACACAAGAAGTGAATTTTTGTACCAGTAGTGGCATAAAGTTATCCAAAACGGTGTGTAAGACTGGTGGAGGTGAACACGCTAAGATGCATGAAAACTGGGGCTATTCCACCAAATATTGATTTTTGAACTCATAAAACTATGAAATATGATTTTTTTTCTTTGCATTATTTTGTTTTTTATTGCATTATTAAATTACAATATTTTTTTTGGAATTTGGGAGAAATGTTGTCTATAGTTTATAAAATAAAACAACAATGTTCATTTTACTCAAACATATACCTATAAATAGCAAAATCAGAGAAACTGAAGTGGTCTCTTATTTTTTTCCAGAGCTGTATATGCTGGAGTGAAACTGATGGAGTTATATTGCAGTGTGGGCTGCTGGGATATGTAGTTTTAGTGATATGCGCACATAAGGGGTATAAATAACAGTTACCAGTGTTTTATTATTAATGTATTTTTTTATTACATATATTTATGAATATAACTGAGAAAATGTCAATTAACAACACATTAAGAATAAAGAATAATAATTATTATATTATTATTCTAAAATTAAATAAATAAAATCTCAGTTCCCAGAGCTCTGGCTCTTTAAGGTACGGCGGCCGCTGAGGTCCATAAAGCTGGTGTGACTCCGCGTTTGCTGGTTTGAGGGGAGCTGGGGCTGGATGAAGACGAGGTTGAGCAGACTCGCTCTGGATCTCAGCAGCTCTGTTTATACCGACCGCGGCCGGGCTGCAGCTGCGCGCTGGACGCCTGCAGGCGGGTATCTCACTGTGATTTAAAGCCCGGTTTAGAGGCGTGCGTGCTAGCGGTTAGCCCTCTCTGCAGAGGCAGCGCAGCGCTGAGGCAGAGAACAGCGTAATCTCTCCTTTAATAACTGCAGTCTTTCATTTAACCTTATTTTACAGCGTTTATCTGCTGCTGACTGACTTTACTAATGTAGCGCATTCAGCCGAACACCCCCGTCCACTAACATTAACACTGAGATCACTGTGATTCTAGCTGAGAGACTACTGAACACAGCCTGTTTACCACATTGTTCATTATGGGTAATTAACTGCAGGCTGGATTATCAAATACAACCCATATTTATTTCAGTATATTTATTATCAGCTTTTCTTTACACAACAACGTTAAATTTATTTAGCTCTGTGAATTCACCGATATGCACCATGAATAACACTATAAACACTGGATTTGAATTAAAAACGTGTAAAAACAAACATTATCATTAAAATATTTTTTATTCTGAACAGTCTAATATGATTTTATTAGTTATACACCATTTCTCCCAAATTCCAAACAAAGTTATTGTCATATAGAGTACGTATTTGCAGAAAATGAGAAATGCTCAAATTAACAAACAAAAAAAAGATGCAGAGCTTTCAAACCTTAAATAATGCAAAATAAATGTTCATATTTATAAAGTTTTAGGAGTTCAGAGATCAATATTTGGTGGAATAACCCTGTTTTTTAATCACAGTTGGCATGTTCTCCTCCACCCGTCTTACACACTGCTTTTGGATAACTTTACGCCACTCCTGGTGCAAAAATTAAAAGTTCAGCTTGGTATGATGGCTTGTGAACATCTTCCTCTTGATTATATTCTAGATGTTTCAATATATATACACACACACACACACACACACACCATACCATATTGTTAGTTTCTTGTCATTTTAACAGCTATAGCTTGGCTGTTTATTAGCGAGCTAACTCCCTTATCCTTTAATGTAGCTTTTTCATTAAATACCTTTATTCTTAAAAACCTAAGAATGAATATGGTCTTGTCTGAACATCCTGTCAATGTATCTTTAGTTCTGTAATCCTAATCCACAAAATCCTCTTTGTTTTAGACTGGAGTTCATGTCTGCTATAGCTACACAACATGAAAGAGAAGGAGAGGAGGAATGTGGGACATGCCTGTGAATTTCTACAAGCTGGCTTCTGTGCAGCAGAGAACAGCAGTGTGAACAAAAGCATGAAACCCTCGGCGAATGGATCAGAATCGGTGAGAACATTTTATCAACAGAATATAATCAGATTGATTATATTTAGTTTACAATATTCAGTCTGATCTGGGATATGGTGTCAGTACAGGTTTAGACTAGACTGTTTTAGATCCTTGTTTTTTAGAGATATTTACACATTAATAAAATGAGTGTGTCTGTGTTCTGTGTTACAGAAACTGGGTATAAACACAGATATGCACCTTAAAGAGGATTCATTTACAACCACAGTCTCTGAGAACTCTACATCCTATCAGAATTTATCCACACTGCAGACAGGCAGTGTTGTCATTTTTGATCCAGATGGGCGACCACTTCAGTGTGAGTGCATGGTGAGAACATATTTCAGGCAATGTGGGATTTATAATACACTAGTGATAGTATTGTATTGTATTTGTGTGTTTAGTGGTTCATTTTAATTGGCAATAAATTTAACAGTAATCTCATATGTGCTAATTTTTGTATGTTAGTTTTCTTCCACACCCTTTAATCCTTTGAGGCACCTTAACCCTCCATTTCTATCATTTCTCTATATTTTCTGAAATTTAAAAGTGTTAAAATCCAGCACAAAGGAAGTGACATTTTATAGCTTATTATTTTATGTGTGTGTTATTTCTTATTAATTCATATGATATAGTTAGCACCACTAAGTATACAGTGGATACTCAAAGAAACCACTTTAGAAATGACTTTTGACCTGGCACCTAAAAGATTGCATGCAAAATCTGCTTTTTTTAATGGTTTGTAATTGGTCTATATCAGTTCATCTTACATTTTAAAAGAAATTTTCTAAGCATGCCTAAAACAATATCAACTATGGGCTTATTAGTTTTGCTAACGCTAACTTTACTGACAATCTACATAAATATTATTATAGATATTATAGATTATTATAGATTTTGTTAAAATTGTGTCCTTATATAAGTTACAGAATACAAAAACATAAATGGTGTTAAATGTTGTCTCCAGGTGATTGGCCAGTCAGAAAATGGACAGTTATATGTTATCCCATCCAATCAACTTGGAGGAACACGAGTGTTGCTGCCTAATGGACAAATGCTGAATGCAGCAGTTTCAGGTAAACCAAATATAAGTTTGGTTTATTACATATTCACAAATCTAAGCTAGAAATTAATGGAATGGTACGACTGTCTGCTTTTTGCACAGCAGGTTCCAATCAAGAAAATAAGCCCACCCTCAGTGCAGCTACCAGTGACTGCAGTGCCAACACTTCAACCACTGTAACTTCCTCAAATGCCACATCTGTCAAGGCTGAGACAGAAATGTGAGTTAATATAATATTTAACATGTATGTAAGCTTTTATGATTTCATTACGTAACAGTAACTAGCACGTATACATGGTGTTACACTAAGGCTGTCCTTCTTTCTCTAATTTATGTTATTAAACTTATTGATCAGTTCTCTAGATGAGTATGTGCCTTCACCAAAGTGTCTGCCTACAAGTGCTCCAAATTGGGCGAAGAGGCTTCGTAGCTGTGAGGTACATTATCACAATAAACTCAAAGACAAAACAATTTTTTTTAATTGTTTATCATTATGGATTATTTTGGTTAAAGGTTCAGTTGATTTATTATAATGCTTAAAGTGCTTGATATCAGTCTTGGTTAATGAAGCTTGTTTTGTGTGGAGAAGAAAATTGGGGACTCGTACCGTGGTTACTGTAACACAGAAGCTGAGCTGGAGGCTGTGTTGCTTCTGCATAAGCAGCAGACTCACTCTGTGTTTGGCACCCGCCAGTCTCCCTCACCAGCCAAGCCTGCCAGCCGCCTTATGTGGAAGTCTCAGTACGTGCCATATGATGGCATACCATTTGTAAATGCTGGTAGGTGGCCTTTACTGCCCATAGTATTATTTTCTATTAAAAGATTATTTATTTAGTGAATATATCTAATATTTTTGCCAATTTTTATGTATACAGCTCTGGAAAAAAATAAGGGACTGTTTTAAAATGATGAGTTTCTTTGATTTGACCAAATTAAAAACTTCTGTTATAAAATCAAGAGGAAGGTGGATAATCAAAAGCCATCAAACCAAGCTGAACTGCTGGAATTTTAGCACCAGGAGTGACATAAAGTTATCCAAAAGCAGCGTGCAAGACTGGTGGAGGAGAATGTGCCAATGCATAAAACTGTGATTAAAAAACAGAGTTTTTCCACCAAATACCGATTTCTAATCTCTAAAATTTCTAAAATTTTATGAATATGAGTTTTTTGTTTGCTTTGCATATGAAAGCTCTGCATCTTTTTGTCATTTCAGCCATTTCTCGTTTTCTGCAATTAAATGCTCTAAATTACAATATTTTTATTTGGAATTTTGGGAGGAATGTTGTCGGTAGTTTATAGAATAAAACAATAATGTTTATTTTACTCAAACATATACCTATAAATAGCAAAATCAGAGAAACTTATTCAGAAACTGAAGTCTCTTAATTTTTGTCCAGAGCTGTATATATATATATTGTGTGACCACTGTATATATAAGTATATAATTATGTATAGGTGATCTTACAGTGTGGGTGTCTGTTTTTTAAACATCCCTTTTTTCTTGATTATTAGGAAGTAGGGCTATTGTGATGGAGTGTCAGTTTGGACCACGGAGGAAAGGTGTCCAGCTCAAAAAAGGAACTGGACAAGAAACCAGCCAAAACCCCAGTTATAAAGCTACCTGTCCTGCAAGGTACATTTAGTATAATTGGTTTGGATTGGATATAATTATGATGATCATTGACGTGGCATTTTTTTGGATGTTACTTTGTCTAGGTTTACCTTAAACTAAACATTTCTTTCTGCAGAATATATATCAAGAAAGTACGAAAATTTCCTGACTATAAGGTTCCTGTAGACCCAAAGGTAGACAAGAAGTTAGTACGGCAGGAGCAGGAGAAAGCCTTCTGCAACCTAAAGAAGAAACTGTGGGACACTGGGGGTGTCATCAGGTATAAAATGGTCTCTGAATTTAATTCTGTTACTATAATATACTGTTTTTTTGTGCTTCACAATCACAGTAGTTTTTTTTTCTTTTTTTTTTCAACCAAACAGGTATTATATTCAGCTTCCCACCCAGAAGGCCCACCTTTATCATGATATAGACATAGCACTTCTCCCCCCACCCCCTGAGCAGCCTGGCTTTCCAAAGGAGGAGAATGAAGAGGAGAATGATGAAGATGAGGAAGTTCAGAAAGATGGAGAGGAAGTTGTAGAGGAGGAAGATGTCAGTTTGGTTCCATCACGACTGCACCCTCTAGTGGCAGAGAAGATTAATGAGCTGGTGGCACGAGGATGTAACCAAGTCTACTCTATTCGCAAGCAGCTCAGGTATGATTTTGGCTGAGCTTTAGTAGCTGGAACTCACTGGAACTGATTAAAAAAAGAACATTGGCAATGTATAGTAAATACAATTAACCTCCTAAAAGACTCGAAATCTTTCATGACATGCATTTTTTATTTCTCTTTGCTATTTGGGCTAATTGGCATCTGATTAGTGTAGAAACAAAGAATTATCTTTTTACATGGTGTAGTTTCTGAGAAAAATTATGTCCACATATGAGGACTTCAGTTTTCTATTTCGATAGAACACAATGAAGTCGCATTTAGTAATGATGTGCAAAACATTAATTTTGTGCCTGAACAAAATGTTGTGCCTTTCTTTTATTATTGCTTCACATACACTGCATACACATGGTGAACCCGGCACACGTATCCGGCTTATGTAAAGCAATGGCAATCCACTTAACCACTGGCCTTACAAATGGTTAAATCATGACATAAAGTTGCTTCTGATATTCTAAAATTATCAACCCAAAGCTCAGCTAAATAATGGAGTTGCACAACAGTCTGGGGTGTTTGTGCTCCCAGTGTGGTAAATGTTTTTGGGCTGACGTGAAGATTTAAGCACTTAATAGGTGGGAACTCCTCGTTTTGTTTGGCTGTTTATAACTGGCTGTAACACAGCCATTTATTGTTGTTTTACTATGTATAACTGCACTACCTCCATTACACACTAAACAGACTCTACTTTTATTTTTATTGTATTTTTCATCAGTATGATTTATACCTGATTCTTTTGTGGTAACTTCCGTGTACCATGTTTACCTGCTGCTACTGGATGTCCAGAATTTTCCTCTGTAATCATCCAATAAAGCATCCATCCATCCATCATAGATTTGGCTGAAAGAAGAATTAGTTTTTTTTTTTAATTCCTAATTTTATACAGCCTACAGCATTTAAAGTAAAAGCATAACTGTAATGAAGTTTTCTGCCAACATTTCCAATATGCCAATATAATTACACCAAACATTTGTGAAATTTTTGAAAGGAAATATGACTTGAGTTTGAAATTGTATCATACAGAACTTTCCCCTTGAAAGAACAAACAACACTGGCGAAACTCTGTTTTGGCAGTTTTCTACATCATCACACTGCCACTACTGACCTGCACTGTTCCTCACAAGCAGGCCAGCTAAGTAACCACATGCTGTTTTGCTGAAATTTAGAGCCTTTTATCAGTGTAACCTATTAAGGGACTGAATTGTTCTGACCAGGCAACTGTTTCATTCCTCATGAGTGTCTACTTCTTTAAAGATAGATTTTTTTTGCTCATTCCGGTTCTTAAGTGAACCTGAACTGAGGCTGAAAATTTGCAGCCTGCAGTTTGTAACTAATAAACTGGCACCTTAGCCTAAAGCAAAGAAACCAGTAAACACAAATATCTGCTTTTGTTCACTCTTTCTATAGGAAGTTTGTAGAACGTGAGATGTTTAAGGCAGACAGTGTGCCAGAGAGACACAATCTGTGCTACTTCCCCACTGTCAATGACATCAAGAACCACATGCATGAAGCTCAGAAATACCTGCATCTGACAGATGTAGTACTGGTCTCTCCAGGATCTGAGGTGTGGGATTTTATATGATATTTATTATAATTTATTAGATTAGATAAGATTAGATTATTATGTATCTTAATAAACAACAAGTGCAAGAAAACTGTAGAGTGATTTTAATTTGACTCTCTTTGTCCCAAACAGTGGAAGCCAGAGGGTGAGAACCTCCTTACAGAGACTGTGACCTTGACACTGACCCCTGCCTCTATTGATGGTAAAATATACATACACAGTCTGTGGCTTATCCAAGTTTGTGGCGCTGATATACCTTAAAAACACTCTAAGTATATATTTTAGAGTACATTTTTTAGAGAGGTAAAAATGTCAATTTGCTTTATTGACACTGTCCACTTGATCAGACATGGACTGTAAAAGTGAGTTAAGGAGGGACGATCACAAACATCTACCATATTTTTTGCACAATAAGGTTCACTTAAAATCTTTTAATTTTACTAAAAATCGCCAGTGTGCATTATAATCCAGTGCTCCTTATGTATGAATTTTATCAGTCAGGTTGTAAGGAGCAGTTAAGCCACTCCCTTGAAGAACAGCATTATACAGGAGTTTCAGTTAAGCTCTTCAGCACTGAGGCTGGAGCAGTATTAGCATTAGCTGCTAACTGTGCTAAACGCTAGCTCTTTAGCCATTTAGAGGTGAGTATTATCAGATTGTAGTCTGCACGTTTACCGTGTTAAAACAAGCTAAATGCGTCGAACTGCTAGTTTATATCGCCCTGGCTTACCAGAACACACTCAGGGTTCCTCAGTGTGGCATCGTCTGCTGGTTGTTAGCTGCGAAAGCTAATGTTAAACAAATGAAAGCGGTTTACTCACCCAAATAAACTGTTTTTAGGAGAGAAATCTGTGTAGATTAACATTCAGCGCTCGTTTAAACTTTAAAATAATTTTTTTTAAATCCTGATCTTTGAAGAAACAATAAATGAGCAGGTGTCCTGATACTTTTGTACATAGATTGTACATTTGAATAGTGATTTGTGGAGTAATTGTTGTTATATTGTTGTTTAGAAGACTCTAAGAAAGAAGATCTTTTAGAAGAGAGTGATACTCTTTGTTCTGAGGCCGTTCACTTCTTCAGCTCTCTGACCTCACTTCAGCCAAAGATCTTTGCACAACTGCAGGTATGTATGGTGTGTATATATATATATATATATATATATATATATATATATATATATATATATATATATATATATATATATATATTACATATGTAAAGCTGCGTTTTTTCCCCCTTATGTTCTGCAGTAGCTCTGCATTGCCTACAGATGTGTCAGACACAGCTCTAGCTGATCTGATTAGATAAATAGCTTCATTAATCTTCATATCAAGTGCTTAATGAAAAAACAAATGAGCCTGATTAACAAAAAATACAGATGAATAATAATGTACTACTGTGCATGCTAATGCTCATCTGTGAACTATAAATCACATCTGTGCAGTTATGATACAATTGTCATATAATTTGTCTGAGCATATGCTGAATATTAATTCAAAAACATTGTTGTAACTGGTTCTAAATTAAACAGTATGTACTGTTATTATTGTATTTTTTAATCTGGGTTGATTTTCTTGTGTCAGTGTGTGCAGTTGCAGTCAGCCACGTGTCCAGCAGAGGGCTCTCCTGCACAGCAGTCTGTTTCAGCAGTAGAGCCCGCTGACCCCTCCAACCCTCTGAACCCACAGACTCTGTTCCTGAACCCGTCTTCCTTCCTGCAGTCTAGCTCTGCAGCTGGAGAGGTTGCAGCTGTGCCTGGGCCTCCGGGCTTGCTGGGTATGGGTCAGCTGGTTAACATCTCCACCATGGATGCCGGGGGGACTGAGGAAGGGGTCACGCAAATCCTACTAGAAGACGGCCAGACCATTCCAGTGCACATTGTGGATCCATTCAGCATAGGTGAGCCGTGGAGATACTGCAGATATAGCTATATATTGTTTCTGTCATGCAAACTGTGTTGCAATGTAAAGAAGAACTACCTATCATTGCTGTCCAATGAAAAACATCTTCAAAACAGCAACTTTACAGTAGAAAGATAAAACCTTCCTAACTTTAAATGAAATTCAATTTATAAAGAGTGTATTTCAGGTAATTTTGGAGAATTTATTTTGGTCCATTCATCAAGAAATTGCATGTAATACAGTAAACTAATTTTTTTATTGGACAGTGTCGATATATACAGCTTTGGACAAAAATAAAAGACTACTTAATGATAATCTTAAACTAACAATTGAAAGACATTTTTCCTTGATTTTACCAAATTAAAAAAACCTCTAGACTATAACCAAGCAATGTTTGTACCAGGAGTAGCATAAAGTAATCCAAAAGCAGTGTGTAAAACTAGTGGAGGAGAACATGACAAGATGCATGACAATTGTGATTTAAACCAGGGTTATTTGACCAAATATTGGTTTCTGAATTATTAAAACCTTTGTTTTCTCTGCATTATTTAAGGTTTGAAAGCTCTGTACCCTTTTCATTATTTTGACCATTTCTCATGTTCTGCAAATAAATGCTCTAGATGACAATATTTTTATTTGGAATTTGGGAGAAATGTTGTTCGTAGTTTATAGGAAAAAAACAACATTGCTCATTTTAATCAAAAACATATACCTAGAAATGCACGTTGTCTCTTAAATGTTTCCAGAGCTGTATAATTCCAGAGTACATATAATATATATATATATATTACCAAATGTTATATATAATATATTTATTTCATAGTGAAATTTATGTTGATGTGCAGAATACATAAGCAATTAAGAGTCATAACACAATAATGTTCTGCATGTTTAAACAATGAGGTCCTCATAAGAAAAAAGCATTTTCATTAGCTCCTTAAACCCACAGTGCTGTTCTTGTGTTTTTTCCCCGTAGCTCATCCTGCTTCAGTGGAGGTTGAGGATGGCATTGAAGTGAAATCGACAGACATTTCAACAGAGCAATCCAGAGACCAAGGCTAGAACCACTATTTAACCAATGAAGTCTTGTATCCTGATATTTTCACAGTGAAACTGATCAATGTGGACTGATTTACTGTGAACTGTGTTACTGACTGAACATGGCAACCTATGCAACCCATGTTTCCATGTTTGTTTTTTTGTTATAAATAAATTATGTATTAATTTATTGAGAGTGCAGATGTGCAATAAATGCAGAGAAGGATGAATGAGATGAAAGTCATTTGTGCCCTTTTGTGTCCTTGCTTTATATGTTTTATATGCCAGAAGTCATGGGATAGCAAACTTTACATTGAACATTAAGTGTTACCTCAGAAGATGGCTTGAAAATATGAGGTGTTATCTTGTGAGTGAAGCTGGTCAGTGTGCTCATGGTAAGATGACCTAAAGTATCAGAGTTTGAATGAGGCGTTCTAGGTGAATGAACCAACAATTTTAGGAAAATATGTGTGCATTAAACATTCCTGTAGGTATTTTAGATGAATTTAGAAGATTTAGATATAAAAAATGTTAGGGCTTTTCACATAAAGTGCATAGGCTCCATTGGTTACCAAAAAATATTCCGATTACTCATGAACTGTTTGAATACTCTGTTTAAAAAAATCTTATGTGAAGATAAAAGCTTCATAAGATCATTTGACTTCCCTTAACTAATTATACTGTTTATTTAAGTTGGTCTCCAAAATGATAATTTTACAGTAGAAGAAAAGTTAGTGTGAAATGATTTTCAATTCTATTGGATAATTTATCATTACCCCTGGATATATTATGTGTTATAATTCTAAGTAAAACATACTTCACCTATTAATTACTATTTGTTTGCGTACCATATTTTTTGCACTGTAAGGCGCACTTATAATCTTTTAATTTTCAAAAAAATCGTCAGTGTGCCTTATTTATGAATTTTATTTAGTCAGGTATTAAGGAGCACTTTGCTGAAGTGCAGCATTATACAGGAATTTCAGTGAAGTTTCTTCAGCACTGAGACTGCAGCAGTATTAGCATTAGCCGCTAACCGTGCCAAGTGCAAGCTCTTTGCTGTTCCGAGGTGAGTATCGGACTGCAGTCTGGCTCACTGGAACACTCTGTTGGGTGGCATTTACTAGCGCTAACCACGGTTAGCCACTAATGCTAATGCACTTTACTCACCCAAATAAAGGGTTTCTATTAGAGAAATCTGTGTAAATTAACATCCAGTGCTCATTTGACTTAAAATATATATATTTTTTAAGAATTATAATTTTGTTTACTAAGCTTAGCTTTACTTTACTTACCCAAACCACCTGCGGTGAGACCTGCTGAATTAAAAGGAAAATGACACCCCTGTTCCTTAATAGTGTTGCATATTGTGCCTTATAATTCAGTAAGGCTTATAGTGCGAAAAATAATTTGCTTGTTGAAGTCTGGACAGCTGTAATTTTCTCTGTATGATTTTTTGGCCAGAATAAACTATATATATTTTTTGTTATTATTACAAAACATTACAATTATCCAAATGAAACAATGTGCTTCTTCAGCCAACTGTTTAATCCAACCTAAACATAATTACACCAGAGTATCCGGCTTCACAGCTCCTAATAGTCCAGCTGTAAACATTCAGTGTAAATATGACAACTTGACAAATAGTTTTCGATCAGTACCTAATACCAACACGAAACAGCTTACAGCAGGGACAGAATCTGTGTTTTTGTTTTTGGTTTTAACTCTTGCTAAAGCTAGGTAGCACTGGAAATACAGGAAGCTACAGCACCTCTTCCACCAGCTCCTCCGGAGCTTCCACTAATCCCAGCAGCTTCATCAGACTGAAGTAAGAGAAAACCCAGGGCCGAGAGATGTCCTGCGTCTGCTCCAGACCCTCAGTCTCCACAAACAGACTTCTGCTGAAGTTGAGTTGTTGCTCCAGTGCTGCTCTCTGCCTGTGAGAGAGAAGAATGCAGCACATCTCGAGAGATCTCTTTTTAGCTGATGTAAATCACCTTGTCTAAATCTTACACTGAATAAATATTTCAAAATGTTACAGTTTCATTTAATAATTGAGTTTGCATTAATGAGGGAAACAAATTGATGCTCTGAGTTACTCATTCTCTTTTTTAAATGATTATCAATCTAGGATTATAGAGCTTGGTGTGATTTTAAACAGTGCGCTTAGTCAGCAGCTACAAGTATTAGTAGTAGTATTTTACCATTTTATGACAATTGTATTTTATGCTGTAACACAATGAAAGCATTCAGTTGAAGGGTATTTACTTTAAAAAGTAAATTAATACACAATTTGTTTCTAATTTAAAAAAGCAAAAATAAATATCCATAATAAGAAACATATCACAGCAAACTAAAGTAAAAATACCAAGAAATTCTCATCTTTGTTTTTTTTTTTTCATAATACAAGTCAATGTTATGAGAGTGATCAAGCTGGAATGTGAACAAACCTGTTAAATATATTACATTACATTATATTACATATAATACATTACAAAACATAGTATTTAGCTATTTTATGTCACTTTCCCAACACAGGCAAATAATTATATTTAAGGGTTGCCTTGTTTATTTTTTTTAAAAAGTATATTTAAATTCATTAATTAATTAAAGTAAATGACATTTTTAAACTTGGGTGACTGAATTCTCATTGTTGCAACACAGAAATATTTGAAGATAAATGTCTAAATAATGTTTTTCCAAAGTTTATTTTTCAAATCCGTAAAGTAATATACTAAATTGACAAAGTATATATACAGCTCTGGGATTTTTTTGTGTTTATTAAATAATATAAATATTTTAAATAATATAAATCTAAAATTGATTTGCAGAATGTTTACATATAGTTTGTAGCAGTTTTGTGAGAATTGCCCAAGTGATAAACATACAGAAAACAGATTTCCAAAAAGAAAAAAATTATTTAGACTAAGTATATAAAGAACTCCTTATATATATATATACATATATAGCTACTGCTAAATCTAATCTTCTGGTTAGTGCAGCTGCTCTGACTGAGAGACCTGACTGCAGGTAGTGCTTAAAATGTAGCATTACAGAGCTGTAGAGAGTTCAGGTAGAGAGTGTGAAATTAAAATGTGAAATACCTTTCAAACAGTTCAGCCAGTAGTCTTGCCTCCTCCTCAGCCTGCCGTGCTGCTTCCTCCTCCTCTCTCCTCCTCTTCTCTGCTATCCTCCTCTTCTCCTCCTCATCCTCCTTCTTCCTGCGTAAGTACTCTATCCTCTCACTTTCATCCATCCCCTGCAGTTTGATCCTCTCCCTCTCTCTCTCAGCCTCCTCCTCCTGCTGCTGACGCTTTAACTCGGCTACATTCAGCAGAGAAATCAGAACAGACATTCATCATGTTAAGAATCTTAATATAATTTAATGTTCTGCTACATGTTTTTAAATGTGTTTAGTGGTGCTAAATATACAGCTCTGGAAAAAATTGAGACCACTTCAGTTTCTGAATCAGTTTCTCTTATTTTGCTATTTATAGATATATGTTTGAGTAAAATGAACATTGTTGTTTTATTCTATAAACTAAAAAAAACAACATTACATTCACATTTATTTTCAGAAAATGAGAAATGGCTGAAATAACAAAAATGATGCAGAGCTTTCAGAACTCAAATAATGCAAAGAAAACAAGTTCATATTCATAAAGAGTTCAGAAATCAATATTTGGTGGAATAACCCTGGTTTGTAATCACAGTTTTCATGCATATTGGCATGTTCTCCTCCACCAGTCTTACACACTGCTTTTGGATAACTTTATGCCACTCCTGGTGCAAAAATTCAAGCAGTTCAGCTTGGCCTGATGGCTTGTAATCATCCATCTTTCTCTTGATTATATTCCTGAGGTTTTTAATTTGGTAAAATCAAAAGAAACTCATCATTTTTAAGTGGTCTCTTAATTTTTCCAGAGCTATAGAGGTCTCTTTTTGAGTGAGACTGTGTGATAATAAGCATGTGATTCTGGATGTGTTGTAAAGTGAGCATAGATGCTCTTCTTTACCACCAGAGGTCACTATAACCCATGCACTGAGCCTCTGTGGGAAATACTGGTGTCACCATTATAAAAGTTATGTCAGATTCACACTACATGATTTCAAGTCATCAGATTGTTGTATCATTGACATGAGTGATAAAGTATTTCTTGCCACTGTAGCCAAAGGCTTGCTTAGAAGTGACTCAGGCGATTTTCCACTGAAAGTAAACTATAGTACAGGACCTGGCTTGAAATTGAGTGAACATCACTTGTTTACCCTTGGAAAAAGTTGTGTATTTAAATATAACAATAGTGAACTATATGCTGAATAATTAAAGTATACTTTTTGTACTTCAGTGTACTTTGAAAAAGTATACTTTATTTGGCTGTGCTAATCTTGTACTGGTGATGTACTTAGTAAAATATATGCTTAAGTATTATTTTATGAAACTGTGCTTTTTATGATGAAACTATACCTTAACTAAATAAGTCTATAAGAGTTGATATTTCTGCAATAAAACTCTACTTCAATTATTTTGTGTTGACAAATAAAAATGTGATAATAAACTTATGAGTTAAATTTATTGAAAAGTTAGTTAGTGAAGTTTGTCTAGTGTAGGTAAAAGAACAGCTGATGCTTGTAGCAATGAGATATATTGACTTTGTTTTTTCTAGTTTATATACACTCCTCAAAATTAATGTGATGTTAAAACTATATATTTAATCACACTTTTAATATGTTCAGTTGGACAGCTCACACAAATATACTTAAATTACATTAAGTAGTGGTGAAAATAACATACTACTAGTATAATGAGTATATATTTAGTACAAATTTATATCATTTTAATTACAAATAAGTAGTATTTCAGTATAATTTAAGTATATATTTTTTCACACGGGTAATTTTTGTAGAAAAGTATTAAGCTGTGAAGTAGAAGAACTGGGCTTTTTGGATGGCTGGACCTCCAATACCTTGAAGTTGTGTTTGTGATCCATAACAAATGTCTACCAACATTTAAGCAGACATACATAAAATAAAGGAGCAGCAAAATTTACTTTAGGTAACTTTTGTTTTCATAAAGAATAATTTTTAAATGAGATTTTGGAAACTAAATTTAAGAATCAAATTTTTTGAAATAAAGGTTTCTTTTTTCTATTTAAAAAAAAATGTTTTTTTTTTTAGATTCAATACATTTATCATCATGTAAAGTACAGTTTGTAGCACCTTTATATTTGAGTATTTTTCAGTGTTTTTTCAGATTTACAGAAAGCTATGTACCTGCTCTCCTCTTCTCCACTTCCTGCCTCTCTTTCTGAAGTCTCTCTAGAAGCCTCCTCTTCTCCTCCTGCCTCCTCCTCTCTCGCTCCATTTCAGCACGCTCCCTTTTCTGTCGCTCCACCTCTCTCTCCTCCTGCCTCCGTCTATCCTCCTCTTCTTTGAGCTTCCTCAACCTGTAAAATCAATCACATACAGGTGCATCTTTAAAAAATAGAATATCATTGGAAAGTTACTTTATTTCAGTAATTCAGTTCAAAATGTGAAACCCACATATTATATAGATGTATTACACACAGAGTGATATATTTTAAGTGTTTATTTCTTTTATTGTTGATGATTTGGGTTTTCATTACCTGTAACCCATGAAGTCAGTATCTTAGACAATAAGAATATTATATAAGACCATATGGTACTTTTGGCAGTGTGGGCAGTGTGCCAAGTCCTGCTAGAAAATGAAATCCACATCTCTGTAAAAGTTATCAGCAGAGGGAAACATGAAGTGCTGTAAGATTTTGTGGGAAAACACTGTACTGACTTTAGACTTGATATAACACAGTGGATCAACACCAGCAGATGACATGTCTCTCCAAATCATCACTGATCATCAGTAAATTTTACATTTAAATTTTATTTGGAAATTAAGGGACCAGAGTCTGGAGGAAGAGTAGAGAGACACACAGTCCAAACTGCTTGAGGTCTAGTGTGAAGTTTCAATCAATCAGTGATGGTTTTGAGAGACATGTCATATGTTTTATATCACACTGCCCACAATGATAAAAAGTACCAATTTGTCTTATATAATATTCATTTTTTCTAACACTGACTTTTGTGTTTTCAGTAGCTATAAGCCATTTGGTCTTCAACCAGCCAAAACGGGCACATGTCACTCCGCTGCTCATTGAGCTCCACTGGCTACCGGTTGCTGCTCGCATCAAATTCAAAGCTCTTACAATCGCCTACAAGGTGATGACAGTACAGGCTCCTTCCTACCTGCACTCGCTCCTGAAGGCTTACGCTACCTCCCGGCCACTGCTCTCCTCCAATGAACGTCGCCTCGCTTTGCCAAACACTCACACAAAGCAATCCAGACTGTTCTCATACAGAGTTCCCCAATGGTGGAACAAACTACCTCCCACTACCAGATCAGGAGAATCTCTCACTATCTTTAAGAAACTCCTGAAGACAGAGCTCTTCAAAGAGCACTTACTCTCTTAACACCTCTAACAAACTAACTAATTCTAACCTCATCTCCTTCTTCCTCTTCTCTACTCCTTAAGGCCCTATCTATAGATGTTTTATTTTTAACTTCTATAATTTTTGTATTTAACCTCTTCTATTATTTGCACTTCAATATTGTAAGTCGCTTTGGACAAAAGCGTCTGCCAAATGTAAATGTAATGTAATGTAATGTAATAACCATCAACTATAAAATAAATAAACGATTAAATTAGATCACTCTGTGTGT
Organism: Astyanax mexicanus; assembly: GCF_023375975.1. Classification (NCBI taxonomy): domain Eukaryota; kingdom Metazoa; phylum Chordata; class Actinopteri; order Characiformes; family Acestrorhamphidae; genus Astyanax; species Astyanax mexicanus. Next base: position 35,729,691 of record NC_064418.1, read on the forward strand.
AATACATCTATATAATACATGAGTTTCACACGAAATTCTATTTTTCTGAGATGCACCTGTAAAAGCATATTTTATAGTCCGCACTTTAATTATGTTTCTGATGGGACCCCTTTAGTCTGGACTTTAGTTTTACCTGGCCTGTTCTGCTCTCTGCCTCTGCTCCTCCTCCAGCTCCAGCTTCATCTTCTCCTCCCTCTCCTCTCGCTTCTCCTCCCTCCTCTGCTCCTCTTCTTTCTCCTTCCTCTTTCTCTCCGTCTCCAGCCGGCGGCGTTCAGCCTTTTCAGCCTTCGCTGCGGCTTGGATCTCCCTCAGGACTGCAGCTTCATCAGGGCTTTTGGACTGAGGAGATTATACAGTGGGTGTATACATTACATCCCATTAGCTGGGTCATATTCAAAATGCATTCATTCTAACTGATTGCAGTAATAAGTGTCCTGAATTGTTAAAATTGGTGAGAGTTTGGTGAAACTTACAGTTGTTTCATTACTCCAAATGTATTTAATCAGCAACTAAAAAGATTTGTAGTGTCTGATTTTTTTTTAAGTTCTGCACTGTGGCCACAAGTCTATTTTAGTTAAATGTTATTTACTTTTAAAGGTAGTATTTGTTTCAATCATATTTACGGACGATGAGAATGGGTGATAGAGATGCTGAGCCATGCCGGCAGGCGGCTAACAGTTTTGTGGCAATAGTAACAGTGCATTGGCAGTGCTAACAGCATAGTAGCAATGCTTAAGGTGCGGGGTCATGCTAACAGGGAAGAGGCTATGCTAATGGTGCAGAAGCTTTGCTAATGGTACAGTGGCAACAGAGCACTTAATCAGTAAGCAAAATTGCCTTTTCCAGGCCAGACCACTAGGTGGTTTAGGAATAATAAATAAGCAAAAAGATTGTAGATTTGTATTCCCGCTAACCACAAAAAACAAGTGTTTTTGAGATTCCTTAAGGAATTGATGTGGCCAAAAGCTGTCCATACACTACACAACTTTGAAAAGACTCTGAAAAGACTCCCTCTCACACCTAAAGACAAGTCACAGACTTTTAATTCACAGACTAAGATTTTGCAAAGGCTGGGGGTCACTATTTACAAGACTGCAACTAGATTCTTCTGAGATTATTTCCCATCAAATAAAAAAAGACATTGCAGAATGTGGACACGACCCTGGTTGAGTGAACAGAAATATTCCTGCGCTTGCCTTGCAGCTTCCCGTAGCTCTCCTATTGGTTGTTAACATTGTTCACGTCACTATTTGCGTGAGTCGAGTCTCAAGACGTGCCATAATATTAAACACGGTTGATTTTATCAGAGCACCAGGATGCAAAAAAGACTGAATAAAACTTACAATCGTAACCACCTTACGCTGAGCGACTGAGATGATGCAACCATAACTCAACTGCAGCTGGATTCTAGCAAGACTCTCATGATTTTATCCGGACTGGCATAAGGCAACATGATTTTGCTGAAGATTACCCATGCAGTTAGCACAATGCTAACTGGTGATCATAAGCTTTCATTACTTGTCAGCAACACTAGGCTTATATTTTCAGTGCAAAACACAAAAAGCTAATTTTGCAGTGGATTCTGAAGCTTAGTTTGTTAAAAGTGATTTTTTGAGAGGTGCACTACTTGTATATGGAGCACGATACAGATCCCTGTTCAAAAAATACTCACATGACCATTTGACCCAGGCTTGGCAGGGTTTGATGGAGAGTGGTGTGCAGACTGGGAGGGCATCTGGGTAAGAGAGAGCGGTGCTGGAGTACAGGTTTTAATTTTTGTTGCTTTATTGGTTCTCCAAGGTCTCTCTCTGGCTGAGTACATGGCAGTAGAACTGTGCGTTCTGGTGGACGCTGCCGTGGGGCTGTGTGTTCTGTAGGAATATGATGAAGAGCTGTGTGTTCTGGTGGAGGTTGCAGCAGGACTGTGTGTTCTGTAGGAATACGCTGCAGGGCTATAAGTTCTGCTGGGGGCTGCAGAACCATGAGTTCTATTGGAGGCTGCTGCAGAGCTGTGAGGTCTGCTGGAGGCCAGAGTAGAGCCGTGAGATCTGCTGGAGGCTGCAGCAGAACTGAGAGTCCTGAGGGAACCTGCAGCTGTACGATCATCTCTGTACACTGAGGCCTGATCAATGTCTGCAGCAGGTCCATGAGTACTGCAGCAGCGGTCAAGCTCAGCTTGGTGTTCTGGATCGTTCTCCTCTCTGCTGGGCGCTGTTCTCTCAGGTCTCCCAGGTATATCTGCTTCTCTTTCAACCTTTCTTGGTTTACCTGAGGCCAAATAGAAACAAATTATCTGAATGATCTAAATATTGGAAGTTAAAATATTTAATATATATATAGAGAAACACTTTTTGTGTTATGAGTATAAAACTGCTTAAGTGAGTCAAGCTGACATCTGCTGAACTGTACATATCTACAGGGGCTGGACAATGAAACTGAAACACCTGGTTTTAGACCACAATAATTTATTGTGACAGACAGTTCTGGTGGAAACAGGAGAGTTGAGGTGCGCATTGAATTCTGCCGTGATTTGATCAGCCGTGGTTTTATGTTTTTTTGATACAATCCAGGTTAGCACCCGAACATCCCTTTCAGACAGCTTCCTCTTGCGTCCACAGTTAATCCTGTTGGATGTGGTTCGTCCTTCTTGGTGGTGTGCTGACCTTACCCTTGATACCGTGGCTCTTGATACATCATAAAGACTTGCTGTCTTGGTCACAGATGCGCCAGCAAGACGTGCACCAACAATTTGACCTCTTTTGAACTCTGGTATGTCACCCATAATTGTGTGCATTGCAATATTTAGAGCAGAACTGTGCTCTTACCCTGCTAATTGAACCTTCACACTCTGCTCTTACTGGTGCAATGTGCAATTAATGAAGATTGGCCACCAGGCTGCTCTAATTTAGCCATGAAACCTCCCACACTAAAATGACAGGTGTTTCAGTTTTTATTGTCCAACCCCTATAGGCTGGTATTAGCTAAACTTTTTTGTACATGAACGTTATCAGCATCAACATGCCAAAAGTATAATGGTAAGTGGAAAAGTAGTATGTAAATTAATCATGAAGTCTTACATCAGGGGAGGGTTTGGAAACAGCCACACCTACACTATATAAGTTGTGAGGTGTTATCTTGTGAGTAAGAATAAACAGAGTGAAGCATTAGATGATAGTGAGTATTAGATGAATGGGACATTTAGTTTCTTAAGTTGTGCGGAACATGTCATTGAAGGCAGTACCACCCAAAGTGGACAGCACCATAGATGGTAATGATCATGACCGGCAGCGTCTGGCTTGAACAGAAAGCACATAACGTGTTTCATGATAAATTTACCAATAGAAATGGAATTTATTAAAAGTTTAAATCTTTTTTTCTTTACTTCTCCTGTGATGTAATTTTTTATAGTAAATTACAGAGAAGCACTGTTATGGGAAATATGAGATGATATTCCATGCTTTTTCATTTTTTTCCTTGCTGATATTAATACATGTATAATATATAGAAATTGATACAATAGATGCATCTGTATCAGTATACAGTGTTGATATGTTGTTTGGGCTACTTAAATATAGACCAATACAGATGATTTCAAATCATAATCATAATGCCTTGGGATTTTAAGATGACACCTGCCCTAAGAAAAAAATCGTTCTGTAGTGCTAAAACTTACCAACAACAAATGCTGCTTGACCTTTGGTTTTCTTTTTTTTCTTTATTGTATTGTTTGGTTGACTTCTATACTCCTTTGATTGACTTCTAGACTCCTTTGGTTGACTTTTGGGATCTCTTGCTTGACTCCTGGACTCCTTCGATCGTCTTCTGGACTCCTTCGATCGACTTCTGGACTCCTTCGATCGACTTCTGGACTCAGGGGTTTGACTTCTGGACTCAGGTGTTTGACTTCTGGACTCAGGTGTTTGACTTCTGGACTCAGGTGTTTGACTTCTGTAGTCTTTTGGTTGACTTCTGGAGTCTCTTGACTTTTTAGGTTGAGTTGAGGTCTTCTTTGGTTGGGTAGAGGTCTTCTTTGGTTGACTTGTGGTCTCCTCTGGTTTCTTAGTCGTTTTCTTTTTCTTCTGTAGAGACATAATACAACACGAAGAGACAGGAAAATGGACACTGACATTGAGACTTAATGAATCGCCATTGGTAGGATAATCAATCTATCTAGTATCATAACTTACTGGTGTTGGTCCAGGGCTTGGGTCTGCAGTATAAATAGTGTCTTCTGACTCTCTGTCTTCATTTGTTTGTCCAGTCTTCTTCTCTACATGCTGATCAAGCTTTCCTTCTTTCTTCTTTACTTTCCTTATTTGGGTGCTTTCTGCATCATCTCCTCCACCTGCTTTCCTGGACTGGGTCTTACTGTCAAAACTAAGAAGAAAAGACTATAAAACACTTAGCCAGAGTCACATGGGGGAAGGTTCAGTGGGGCGTCATGGCTGAAATACTGCACAGCGAGACGGAGGGAGGGAGGCAGGGAGAGAGATTTAGTGATAGAGCGCTGTGATGGAAAGGGAAGCTCTAATCTCGCAGCTTTCTCGCAGCTTTTGGGAGGTGGGGGGTCGGTGGGGGGCTGAGAGGGGCTGCGGCAGAAACCCGAGCTGCAATCAAAGAGTGATGGAGAGCGAGGCGGACGCAAAGGCGAGACGGGTGAGAGAGGAATGCAAACAGTAATTAGACGGGATATTAATGAGCCCCGAACCCCGCGGAGTCAGGTCGTTTGACCTTAGCCTGACCTCTGACCTTGTGCCGGCACCAAGTGTGTGTGTGTATACTCAAAACACAGGCGCTGAGCGGACATGGGGGAAGTGTTATTTGATGTAGTGGTGTGAAGTAGAAAGTAAAAGAGAAGCAAAAGAAGAAAATGCAGAGTGAAAACTGCACTCAGAGAGAGAGAGAGAGAGAAAGATGCTGCTTCTTTCAGGGAACTGAAATGAAATCATCAACAGTTCTGCTGTTGCTCTGGTATTAATACTATTTCATCATAGTGTCCAAAATATGATGTGCAGCCAGGCTGCTTGTGTTTGTGTTTTTTTGCAGTGGTCTTGAAAGGAGAATTATTGGTACCATAAACTAGTATTTATCAAGGCAGTATTCATAAACTTCACTTACGAAACTTATATGATGTCTTTTTTTACTTTCATCCTTTTTTCTGTGACAACAATGATAACTTAGGCTACGTTCATATTACAAGCCACATTGTCCAAATCTGATTTTAAGTTGAATTTACTTAAAAATTTTGAGAAAACCGGTTGCCTTAAAAAAGTTAAGTGATGGATAATGAAAACTTAAGTTAGCATAACTTAGAACAGCAAGTTATTACACCTTAAGGGGAAGTTAATTTAACTTTTTTATTTTTGTTATACTGTAAGACCGGATAAGTTGATTTTACTCAACTATTTTTAGGCAGCCGGTTTGCTCAATTTTTTTAAGTAATGGGGAATGAAAACTTGAGTTAGCATAAATTAAAACATCAAGTTATTATCCGTAAAGGGGAACTTTATTTATTTCTAAGATAGCCGAGGGGGAATCACTACACACTGATGGTGAGTGTTAGTCAGAAACTGTTGGACACACCCAGTATGCAAAAAGAAGCTGCCAATGGCAACAGACTAAACTCAGTTATTATAAGTTGGTTCAACTCAAAGATCTCAGTTTGAATGTTAATGTGCCCACAAATGTTCAACTAACACAAAATAGTTGAGTATTGTTTAGAAATATCCAATATCCAATTCAAACAACTTATGGGTTTACAGTGTAGAATGTATTTGGAATGTATATCTTGACGGTTCAGATTCACATTTGTAAGTGATCTGTATCTGTGTTAAATGTGAAGGAATCTGTCCCTGAAACGCCTCACATGCGCTCATTGATCTGTGTATAAGCGTCACCTTTTTCACCAACAACAAAAAACAGCATATTTGAGAGACTATTCATAGCTTTATAAAGGTGGAATAGATGCATTAGCAATTAGCAGCTCATATGTGGAGCATCTTTTGGTGGAGTGGAGAAACAGCAAACAGCTGGTCTGAAGTTCATGCTCAGGTCGAGGAGGTGAAAAAAGGCCAGGTGGTTTGCTTTTGCTGTTTTTTTGCAGGTATAGCTGCAGAGCTGCACCAAGAGACAGAGTGTGGGTACGAGAGAGAAACACATGCGTGAATGCAAAAAGACTCATGAATTCCGGTTTGACTGTTCACATTTATGTCACATGTTCGTGGATCGGATACGTATCCAATTTAGGACCACATATGAGTATGAGTTTTGTGACTTTTCAGCCTGGTAATGTGAACGAAGGCCTTTATAAACGCTTAAAGGCTCATTCCGATAAAAATACTATATAATATGATAAATGCTGCTTTTGTTGGCATAACACCTATGCCAAGTGGTTCATTTTGGTCAACATTTTGGCATATCAAGTTGTCACAACAGACTTTGTAGGTTAGTAAAGCTAACATTGTAGTAATAACAGTGTAGTTTTAAACACCTGGAACCTGGTAACAAGGGGGCGGAGCTACAAATGAACAGGTAAGCACACAGAAGACGGGTGGAGTCACGGGATACACACAGGGCACGTGCAGGTGAAGGTAAATGACCACAGGGACAGACCAGATGAACACAAAAATAGGACGAGTCCGTTACAGAACAATGTCAGTTACTGTGTAACTGTTGTAGTATTATACAGTGCTGTTCAGAGGTTTTACTCACTTAAGCACATTATTTTAAAAGCATTTTTAAATCCTAGCAATAGGAGAGATTTTACTGCTCAAATTCTAGATTACATGTAAATTGGATGTGTTTTACTAAGTAAATAAACACTTACTGCACAGAAAATGAACTTTTTTTATTAATCATACCTATATGTGTATGGTCTTATACATTTTATTAATCAATTGTTCTAGTTATAAATTTCAAATTTTGAAGTAAAAGGTCATTTTGGAGCATTTCTATTGCTTGATTTCTCATAAATGTTTAAATTACAGCAAAAATATGCAAGTCAATTAGCATAACATGATAATACCAATATTTCTTTACTTGGCATAGGTTTTATGTAAACTTGACAGTGCAGGTAAACTAAACATTTATAACACTTTTGGGATAATAATCCTTTATAAGTAATTATATGGTTTAAGTCATTAAATTCTTCTGTGATTTCAGTATGTTTCTTTAATGAATCCTGCACTTTGATAAAGTGTTACTGACAGCACTGTACAGCAGCATAAACAGTACTGTGAGATGCATCATTTCAGGATTTATAATCAACAGCAGCAGCTTTACTTACTCAGTCTCTATTTTTCTGTTTGTCTGGGTTTGGAGCTCTGCTTCCTGCACAGCTGTGGAGATGGAGAGGGCTTTTTTCTGAGGACTGCTGGCAGACGTGGAGTTTGGTATTGATGACCCAGGTGTGTCTCCACCCTCGGGCTGGAGAGCCTGTGTCCTTCCGCTGCTCTTTAGTTCAGCGTTTTCCCCTGCGGACAAAACCACATATCTTTTTGTCATATGTGAGCGTGGTTTAGCTATCAGCCATATGTACCGAAACTTAGCTAGGTCCCTCACAGTACACATAACTATGCGTGTGCAAGTGCATTTGTTTGATACACTATATGAGCAAAAGTATTGGGACACTTGTACATTTATTGTTTCGTCCTAAATCTAAGGGTTTTTGTCCTGCTTTTGTTGAGAAATGCTAAATTGACAAAAAGATTTGGGGCATCTTCTTATTGATTGTTTCTTATGTAATTAAGGGATTTTATTGGAGTAACTGTCTCTGCTGTCCAAGGAAGGCTTTCTACTAGATTTTGGAGCATTGCTGTGAGGATTTGATTGCATTCAGCAGCAGTAGAGTAGAGATTAGATTTGGTTTTATACCTATTTAATGTCCTCTTTAGGTTGGCTTTCCAGACATAGATTAAGCCTAGTTCTTATTTTCTTATTTTTATTTCAGTGGATAATCTCTATTCAGAATTCTGTGTAGCCAGGGGTCTGAGTGGTCCGGCTGACTAAGGTTTTGTAACTATGATTGGAAGATCGCCGGTTCGAATCCCGTTAATGTAGCTTGCCGTCAGCTGCCGGAGCCCTGAGAGAGCACAATTGGCCTTGCTCTCTCTGGGTGGGTAGATGGCACTCTCTCCTCACATCACTCCAAAGGGTGATGACGATCAACACAAGGCGTCTGTGAGCTGATGTATCGGAACCGAGTCGCTGCGCTTTCCTCTGAGTGCAATGTGATGCTACTTGGAAATACTACTACAGTTCAAATAGAGATGGGGGCTGACTTCACATGTTTCAGAGGAGACATGTGCTGGCCTTCACCCTCCTGATGTTGGGGCATCACTAGTAATAGGAGGAGTCCTAATGAGTGTGTTGGGTAATTGAAAATGTAAAAAAAAAGTATTCGGTGTAGCCCAGGACTACGCTTACCCCCATCTGGGAAACCAATCCTGTCTAAATGTTTAAAAACACCTTGTGCCAATGTTACTTCTAAAATCAAGGGAATTAATAAGTCTCAGGGAAGGATTTACACTAGATGTTGGACATTGCTCTGAAAGTTTGATTGTATTCTGTCACAATAGGGAGTGAGGTGAGGTGAAATTAATGATAATGCAACACCAGTTCATCCTAATAGATGTCAAAGTTAAAACATTTTGGAGCATTTGGACCATTTCTCATACGTTTTGGACACAAAGTAAAGAACATCTGCTAAGTTCAGATCACTGGAACACTGGAGAACAGCAACAATGAATTTTAGTTTTTCTGTGTGCAGCAACATAATGTATTAAATCTTAGCCCCAGAACCAACACCCAATACCACCAAATATATCATTTGGCATATATTTAACCTTCTTACAATAATACTTATTTAATTATATTTATAATTATAATGCTTATAATAAACTTTATTTATATAGCACATTTTATACATAGAAGTGCTGCTTCAACAAGAAGACAAAGTAAAAAAACATAAACATTTATTATATTTACTGTACTGTATTTCTAAACAATGTGCAACATTGTTAAACTTGTCTGCCACCACTAGATGACAGTATACTGGCCTCATAAGTGGACACCAGGCCCTTGTAGAGCCAAATTAAATGTTGTGGTCTAGACAACCCAAAATGTAATGTTCACACATGTGGAGGTTAATAGCAATGTGTAATTTTACGCTTCTCACAAAGTTTAAACTCAGCATGAATACTTCATATTTCATATATCATATTTTAGATCAGTACCTGCACACAGGTGAGTACAGGTGAACAGTCTACTGCTTACCTTTGCTATGAGCAGGTCGGGTTTCTATGGAACGCTTCAGCTTTCCTGGTCTTTGTTCAGATGCACAGGCCTTCGCAGGAAAGAAAGATTAGATTTGATATGATTACATTAGATCTTACCAGACCAGGTGTGGAGGTTTGAGAAACGTCACATACAGCTGAGACGGAGCATGAACGCTCACCCGTACCTCAACCATTCTTTTTCCGTCAGCGTCAAAACGCTCTGCATTCTCCACTGCTCCGGTATGTTCAGCAGTAGGTCTCTCCTTGAAAAGTGTACACACAGGCATGCAGCGTGAAAACCATATCAGCAGTGTGAATTCTATAAGAGCATGTGCAAATTATAACCTATTGTTCTTGGTTCAGCTGGACGGCGTTTCTACCATCCCCATGCAGGTTCATACATCATCAAATCTGTCTGGCAACAGTACAGTAGATTCTGCTAAGAGGTAATCCTCGGTGTGTTTAGAGACTATGTTTCATCTGTCTTTATTTCTCAGGGCTCCTCCAGGCTCTGTGAAATAATGAGACATCACCCTCTGAGCAGATGTTCTGCAGTAAAGTAGCTGGTCCTTCAGGTGCAGCTGGAATGGTTTATTTAGGCTCGTACCTCTTGGTTGGAGTTCGCTTGCTGTCTGCGGCCTGGAGCCTCCAGTTCACCTTTGTTCATTCTGTCTGTAAGAGGAAGAAAATCGACTTATCGCAATTTGTTGTTGTTTTTACTGTATGTAATGTTACATAGTACTGAGAGTTCAGGGGAAGTGTGGCAGTCAGCGCATCTAGAAATCTAGAAGATGATGTATGCTGATTTACTTCTGCATTAAATCAATGCAGAGTCTACAGCATAGCCTGCATAAGTGGTCTACATTGTTGTGAGAGTTTATATGTGTCTGTTGGTGATTGCATCAGTCTGAAAGCAACAGCAAATATGGAAATGCAAAGGTGCTCAGTGGACCAGGGGACGAGTCACAGTTTGTGAGGTTTGCTTTGCTGCAACATGTAATTACATTTCTGGGAAGATATGCATCAGGCCATATTTGCAGAGATTCAATGCAGAAGTACAGCTCTGAAAAAAATTAAGAGACTGCTTCAGTTTCTGAATCAGTTTCTCTGATTTTGCTATTTATAGATATATGTTTGAGTAAAATGAACTTTGTTGTTTTATTCTATAAACTACGGACAACATTTCACCCAAATTCCACATAAAAATAGTCATTTAGAGCATTTATTTGCAGAAAATGAGAAATGGCTGAAATAACAAAAAAAGATGCAGAGCTTTCAGACCTTAAATAATGCAAAAAAAAAAAAAAACAAGTTCATATTCATAAAGTTTTAAGAGTTCAGAAATCAATGGTTTAATCACAGTTTTCATGTGTCTTGTTATGTTCTCCTCCACTAGTCTTACACACTGCTTTTGGATAACATTATGCCACTTCTGGTGCAAAAATTCAAGCAGTTCAGTTTGGTTTGTAAGTAATTCATCATTGTTTTTTATAAATTGGTCCTAATACTAAATATCTTGGTCATGAAACTAAATATCTACAATTGCCAAGGATCTGCAGAAAAGTTTATTTGAGATTAGAATTGTGGTGCACTTTTCCACTGTGCAGTGTTGTTTGCAGGACTGAGTGAACATAGCAGATACAGTCTTTTCAAGTTAGTTTTGAGTCACTTTCATTTGTTTTTCTTGACTGAATATGTAGCCAAGTTTTTAATTTGCGGCATGAATATGAAAGGTCATATCAGATTCATGCAAATTTTTGCTTCTATGTATGTACAAAAACTCACTTGGGGTCAGTCCTGACACTGTCAGTCTGCCTGCTCTGGACTCTAAAGGACACAGAGACTCCCAGAGATTTCCCAGCATTCTCGCACTCGGTACTACAACGACTCATCGGATCACGTGACACTATACTATAAATACCCCTCAGTTTGCTTATATCATTGCTGAGTATTGAATCTAGGTTCCTTAGCTCTATGATGCGTTTATCTTTGTTTATTTGCTTTTTCTGTTTTGACCCATTTTTGTCTACGAATTACCTTTTTGCCTTGCCCAATTTATTGGTTGTTTTTCTGTTGCTTGTATTTTTGACTACTCTCTTGCCTATTCCTCATTCTACTTGATTTACTGTGTTGTTCATGTATCCTGCCTCATTGTTATTGACTCTACCTGCCCGAGACTCTCCGTATATGCCTGCCCCCTTTGTTAATAAACTGTTAAAACTGTTTAAACTGTATCAGTGTGTGTCTTTCCTGGTCCTGGCCTGTGTGATACTTGGGGAACATGCATTTAATTACATCTGACCAACTGTGAAGCATGGGGGTGGACGTCTCATGCTTTTGGGTTGTGCTGTTGCAAGTGGCATAACAGTATTGCACAGGTAATGAAAAAAATTTTTTAAATAAATAAGTATGGATTCTACAGCAGGATAATAATAATGAGAAATATTTCCCAAAGCCCTTCTGGGTGGCAAGAGGAGACTCAAAGTCCCCTGATAGTAGAAAATTGTGACTGTGCATGCAAGATGCAATTATTTAGAAATAGAAGAGTGGAAAAAAATGCTATAATTATTATATTATTATTATAGTTGTTTTAAAACCTGTAAAGGGTGTGTTGTATTTTTATAAAACAGTCTTATTCCGTTGCTGGATATTATTTTTTTGCTTTTCACTCTTTAAGTTACACTTGAAGAGAAACAGGCATTTTTTCCCATAGCAATGCCATGATGTTTTCATCATTCCAACACAGACCTGTTTTGTTCCCTCTAAACTGTCTCTAACTTCAGAAAACATAAACCCAGCTCTTCCGTGACCCTGAGTGACCTCTGAGGGTCACACTTTACTGAACCCAAAACACTGCACATTCCTGCAGCACTGCTGATGGATGCACATGCACTCAAGTGAGCCATGTGGCCAAGTAAGTACACTTACCCCCCCCTTTACACTATAGGTGTAAAGGTATAGATATAAAGCCACCCCATCATTAAGCTGTGGAGAAGCGGAACAGTGTTCCAGTCAATACTTTTTGGATAACTTATGGGGTTAACAATGAGGTGGGGTAGTGATCATAAAACATCCTCACCTCTTTTAAAGCTCCTTTCACTGAGTGCAATCAAATTCTGACAGCTAGTAGAAAGTCTTCTTTGCACAGTAGAGACAATTATTATTAACAAAAGCAAGAAAAAAATGTAATACAGAACAATTTCAAAAACATTGAGTGAGCAGGTGTCCTAATACTTTTGTTGTACGCAATAATATCACCAACATTTTTGAATATCATGAATGATATTATATCCATAAATATTGTGCCATATCACCCACCCCTAATTATCACATCAGGGTAGTACTTTTTCGCTTTTTTATCAAAAGAAAAAAATCACACTGTTCTTATTTTCCATTATAAATGTACTAGAGACAGATTATATCTGTCCAGTATTATTTATTTTACTTTAATCCTGGATAAATTGAGGTATTTGGAGTGCATTATTATTAGTATCATGACATCCTGGATCATTGCCTTCTGTTACAAATCTGATAAAATTTTTGTATTTTTTTCTCAGTTAGTTTCTCAGATTATTTCAATTAGGGCTGTATGAAATAGTATGCAATAGTAAAATGTTATTTTCATTTTGTTGCAGCCGTGTATTCTTGAAATATTTTTTATTCAGTGTTTTGTCATGTCGCCAAGAGTATCGTTATAACGAAAATACCACAAAATATTGTGATATTATTTTAGGGCCATATCGCTCACCCCTACCCAGGACATCTGTTCGAAAAAAAAAAAAAAAAAAAAAAAAACACTGGTGTAGACAATGTCTTCACACCAAGAGTAGAGATAAAGCTCTGGAAAAAAATAAGAGATCACTTAAAAATGATGAGTTTCTTTGACTTTACCAAATTGAAAACCTCTGGAATATAATGAAGAGGAAGATGGATGATCACAAGCCATCACACCAAACTGCTTGAATTTTTGCACCATGAGTGGCGTAAATCCAAAAGCAGTGTGTAAGACTGGTGGAGGAAAATATGCCAAGACGCAAGAAAACTGTGATTAAAAACCAGGGTTATTCCACCAAATATTGATTTCAGAACTTGTAAAACTTTATGAATATGAACTTGTTTTCTTTGCATTATTTGAGGTCTGAAAGCCCGCCACCTTTTTTTTTGTTTGTTATTTCAGACATCTCTCATTTTCTGCAAATAAATGCTCTAAATAACAATATTTATATTTGGTATTTGGGAGAAATGTTGTCCATAGTTTATAAAATATAACAACAAAGTTAATTTTATTTAAATTTAAACCTATAAATAACAAAATTAGAGAAACTGATTCAGAAAGTGAAGTGGTCCCAATTGTTTCTATATTATGTATTATGTCTTGGCTCCACTAGAGGGAACCCTTAGATTAGACCTGTCCACAGCACAGGTACCCATGTATACCATTATTACTATAGCATAGGAACTTTATAGCAGTGGTTAAGCTGTCTGTAAGCATTTTTTTTCACAACAGTTTAACAAGTACTTTTCCATAAAGCCATGGTCGTAGTAGTGAAGTAGAGCTGTAGTGAGCAGAGGTAGATGATGTACTGCACAGTTCACACCAGAAACGACTGCCTTGCCTCTGTCCTGCTATAGCGAACTAACTATATTTGTTCATTCACTCACACACACTCACACACAGGCACACACACATTCACGTGCAGGCACACACTCTTTCAAATGTTCAGATGTTTGTTTTATGTACTCTTGGCCTTGAGCCCTGAGACGCAGTGAGCATGCTCAGTGTTTGCCTATAGGATCTGTGGTATTTGCTTTACGCCTGTGGGTAGTAGATCAGACCCAGTAGAGCACAGCAGACTGCAGCCTACAGCCCTGCACTCACACACACACACACACACACAGGGGCCAGTTCCCCCAGCACCACCACACCAGCGAGGCCGCGTTTATTTTTCGACGAGTCTGTCTGTTTTAATGGGTTCCAGGACTGCTTTGAAGTCAGGGAGAGGGGGAAAAGGGTGTGTTAAGCAGATAGAGTAAAAAAAAAAAAAAAGAGAGAGAGAGAGAGAGAGAGAGAGCATTCTCACTGACAGTCAGTGTTGTGATTTTATATTGATTGAGGTTCTTTTATACATAATTTTAACAATCCTTCACTGCAATCAGTTTTTCTCTTCCATCCATCCACATCTAGGGGGGTTAGCTACTATAGTGCCATTGGCCGTAACGTTTTTTTTAATAGTCTTACCCTAAAATTTGCCCTATATATATATTAAATTATGTCAATAATTTCCCTCCGTACTGTATTCCTGTTCTCCTGCTCCTCATTTATTATTATATATCTACTAGAGACAGATTATATCTTATATTATATTATTTTACTTCAATCCTGGATTTATGGATATCTAACAGTGTTCTCTGGAATGATAGTGTTCCAATCAATACTTTTGGGATGTCTTTTGGAGTTGAGAGTGAGGTGGGGTGGTGACCATCCAACATCTCAACCTCTTCTAAAGCTCCTGTTACTAAATCCAATCAAATCCTGACAGCTAGAAAAAACCCAAATCAAAAAAAAATTCACACTGTTCTCATTTCCCATTATATATCTACTAGAGACAGATTATATCTGTTCAGTATCATTTATTTTACTTTAATCCTGCATATATGGAGATATTTGGAGTGCATTATTATTAGTATCATGACATTCTGGATCACTGACTTCTGTTACAAATCAGATTTTTAAAAGAATTGTATTTTTTTATATCTTAGTAAGGGGTGTGCTATATCCTATCGTAAGCAATAATACAATTTAATTATTAATTTAAATAAGAGTAAAGATACAGCTCTGGAAAAAATAAGAGACCAATTAAAAATTATGATTTTCACCAAATTAAAAAACCTCTGGAATATAATCAAGAGGAAGATGGATGATCACAAGCCATTAAACCAAGCTGCTGAACTGCTTGAATTTGTGCATCAGGAGTGACAGAAAGTTATCCATAAAGCAGTGTGTACGACTGGTGGAGGAGAAAACATGACAAGATGCTTGTAAACTGTGATTAAAAGTTTAAAAGAGTTATTCCACTCTTACATTTCACTGACAGCTTCCTTTTCTCTTTCTCTCTCATCCTCTATTTTGCGTTCTCTCACTTTTTGTCTTTATCTCTTACTCTGTACCTCACTTTCTCATATTCCCCCTCCCTCATTTTCTCTCTCTCTCTCTCTCTCTCTCTCTCTCTCTCTCTCTCTCTCTCTATCTCTCTGAAAGCCCCTCCACCCCTACCGGACCCCTCTCCAAGCATCCAGGGCAAATGGAATGTAGGCCACAACATATCGCTTTAACCTGAAGTGGCACTTTTATTTCACACCTTTTCTCCCCAATCAGACTCAAGCTAATAGTACAGTGCAAATGCAGGTCCCTATTACCATTCACACTCCAGAGTGATTTAAAAGCTCAACCCAGGTGAGAAATGGGAAAGATGAGAAAAAAAAACATAAAAAAGTTATGTCACTGAAGTAACTCTCTATATAGGCTTTTATTTATGCAGGCTTCTATTCACGTTTAAATGTGTAACTCCTAAAAGAGGTCTTAAAACTACTATATAATATTTCTAATTACCACACTTACCACAAACATTTATCTGGAAAATACATACAGTTACTTTTTATACAGTTCCGGGAAAAAAGACCACTTAAAATTGATGAGTTTCTTTAATTTTACCAAAATGAAAACCTCTAGAATATAATCAAGAGGAAGATGGATGATCACAAGCCATCAAACCAAGCTGAACTGCTTGAATTTTTGCACCAGGAGTGGCATAAAGTTATCCAAAAGCAGTGTGTAAAACTGGTGGAGAAGAACATGACAGAATGCATGAAAACTGTGATTAAAAACCTGGGTTATTCCACCAAATATTGATTTCTGATCTCTTAAAAATATGAATATGACTTTATTTTATTTGCATTATTTGAGGACTGAAAGCTCTGTGTCTTTTTTGTTATTTCATCCATTTCTTATTATCTGCAAATAAATGCCAATATTTTTTATTTGGAATTTGGCAGAAATGTTGTTCATAGTTTATAGAATAATACAACAATAGTAATTATACTCAAATATATATATATATATATATATATATATATATATATATATATATATATATATATATATATATATATATATATATAGCAAAATCAGATTTATATGTATATTAAGTATGTAGTTTTGGTGATATTTTGTGACCATTTGCATAAAATTGGTACTTATGGAAATTATAAAATTATTGCAATATTTAATAATATCAGATTAGCAGACCAAGGGTAATCGTGAACTAGAACAAATGTTTTATACTAATTTTAGCTTCAGGCCCAAATGTTAACAACTGTTTGCTTAGCCTGACTAAATTTATAACTGTAGACCTGCTTCATGCTCATCAAGCCAGACTGCAGAATCCCTTTTCTTGTCTTGGCATACAGTGCCTATAAAAATGAATCACCACTTGGATGTTTTTCCCTTTTTTAGGTCAGGGGATAGATAAAAAAATTCCAAGTCACTGAGTAGGCCTTGGAGTTCAGTTAAATCCATCGTTAAGAACTGGATGGAATATGGGGTATGTGTAAATCTGCCTAAAGCAGTGCTCCTCCAAACTGAGTGACCATGCAAGATAAAGACATTTGAGGGAATCCACCAAACCTACAATATATTACAACTATTGTCCTTAACTATAGTTTGTCCAAAAGCAAGAGGGAGATTCTAAGATTCAATGAAAGAAGGATCTTTTGTCTGAAAAGACTAAAATTGAGCTTTTTGGCCATGAGATTAGATGCTACATTGGCAGACACCAAACACTGCATATCATCATAAACACACCCGTCCATCACTCAGTCTATGAGGACAACCTGCTTAAGACACATGGCATATTTCTTCTAATTCTTAATGATGGATTTAACTGAATTCCTTGTGTGTTTATAGTCAGGTATACTGATTAACCAGATTAACCAGTGACTGGATCTTCCACAATACTGGACTTTTTTTTTACTACAGTCGGTTGAAACACATTTACTGCAGCTTTGAAATTGCCTGGACCTGTGCTAAATTAGTTTTAGTCACATTTCTTACTTTGTAGAAATCTTGGCAATTTTATTTTGACAGAATTGTTTTGGCCCGCAAGCATGAAACATCTGGTCTGTGAGGTTGTTTGAACTAAAATGAACAATAATGAAAATAAATAAATAAATAAAATACTTCTCTGGCGAGCTTTTGTTTACAAGCCTCTCCGTCTTTCTGTCGCGCTCGGCATGACTTTAGTTCTCATTTAGTTCCCTATCTCCTTATAATGGCGTTTTTCCCAGCTGTGTTGGAATTCACTAGCCGGGGCAGCGATAGTGTATTGGACCGCAACCCTGAGGACACCAAAACAGATTTTTGGCTTGGAACATTTCTGGCCCACAATCAAACTTAATTGCTGACCCCTGTCCTAGGGGATGTTTGATGCACACACTTTTTTATAGACACTGTACTTTCCTTTTCATTTCCTGAATGATTTTGTTCTTTATCATATTGTTCTGTGAAAAAACCTTAACTGTTCTTAAACCTGCTTAAACCTTTAAAAAGTTTTCACATTTACAAAAAAGGTTAAAAAATATTGAGGGAACCTAAACAAGCACTTTTATGGCATCACTCCAAATAACCCCTTTGGTTCCTTTTGACACCTTTATTTTTAATAGTGTGAGCTGTTTATTATGTGCCTCAAGTCTGGGAGTCCCTGCGCTCCGGATCGCAATGTGTCGACTCGGCTATGCCGTTCCCTATTTTTGGTCACAAACTTGTTAGCAAGTAGTCAGAGTCGAGACAGGCAGTCGTAAAACATCCCCTACTAATTCCACGGACACACACGTTGACTTTAGAGCCTAGTCCAGCACTCAGAACTGTCTGCAGCACTGGTCTTTCTGAATGGGTAAATTAGCAACCATGGCGATCTATGAGTATCTGTGAGTGTCTGAACTTGCTGAAATGTGAAACTCGGGTGCGCCTGGCTACATTTATTTGGCTGCTTTTTGTGGCAGGGAATTTCTTGGCACGAGTTTGTTTCACTAGAGCATGGTTGATTAGAACTTGTGTTTGAGGTTTTCATTCTCTCTCATCGAAGTTCAAGTGGAAATAACACACATTGCCGAGAGGGTATGGGGGTATTATGTAGTTTCAGTGGAAAACATACCACGCCGGATTATTAGGCAGCATTTCGCCGTAGTATTCCACATAAGCCCTTGAGCTTGGCCGATTTTCCCCAAAGCGCACGGCCGATGTTCGACATTTGCCTTAAGAATTTTTATTTAGAAAGTCTCTGTTTCGGAGGAGGCCCAGCTTTGGGGAGGGAAGGGGAGACGTGGTGAAGGATAGAGCGTGGGTAGATAGAGGGGACGGGGGGTTGGTGAGAAGGGAGAGAGGGGGTTGGGTGGGTAAGGGAGACTTTAGGTTGGGTGGGGGGTTTGGGTTTCTGACCAGTGACAGGATAAAGGAAACAGAACAGCTCCAGAGGTCGGCTTGAGAAAACACAGCCTCTGTCAGTCACACAGACTCCAGAGCTGGGATTAGGCTCTGGCCTGGGGGGGGATCGAGTTTCTCCGGCCGGGATACCTCACTCCTGCAAAACACTACCAGATGTGGAGCAGCAAAGACTGAGGGGGGAGGGGATAGTGTGTGTGTGTGTGTGTGTATATATATATATATATATATGTGAGTGTAATACGTTTTTAGTTTTACCTGTATTACCTTTTTCATGTTTTCATATGAGCGTACTATAGCACACTTTACTGGTCTGGGGCAGCTGGGGTAAGGTGAAATCGGAGAGAAATACAGTGTTCTTGATTGGCCATAGACTGTATATTCAGATTACACACACACACACACGATATACTACACAAATCTGCATGAAATTAGCTAATGCGTTGATACTGTACCATCAGCCCAACTCAATAGCAACTCATCTAACACTCTGCAGATACTGTATCATTCTATTCAAACACAGTCATGCTGTCTGGTGAAATTTTACTATTACAAATCATTACCCATTACAAAGTTCACAGTGTTTTATCTAGGTGATCACTGACCTGTATATGTACTCTGCTGCTCCTTCAGCAGGATCGCCCAAGGCTGTTCCCCAACTCCCTCGGAAGTCATAACCCTGAGAACTTCAGATAGAGACACATTCACACCATGCGGGTTGTTTCCTTCCTTTCTTTGTTGCCTGCCTGCACTGTTTTCTGTCTTTTGTTTGGTCTGGTTGACCTCTTCACCTTCTCAGCATCAGTGTGCTTGACCTAACTTTCCTCTAAATTACCGTGACTGGCCCTTATGCTACATTCTCTGCAGAATCTACCTCTAAACCAATCAAAACCACATTTTAACAATATCTGTCTTCTTAGACTTTTATATAATTTAGTTTTAAACTGTTTGAAAGTATAATGCCACTTTTAAACACTCTTAAACGTGTCTTGTCTTTGTGCAAAACATCAAAAAAGCCAGGTAGAGAGTTAATTACCATGTTCTCTAGTAGCCTCATCCAGAACTGGGTGGTCCTCAGTGTCAGTTAGGGCATCCCAGAGAGACAAGCGTATGATTTCCCCGGCAGGACCCATTATTAAGGTTCCACAGTGCTCTCCCTTCTCACACTCTGAACTCACATGCAATGGAAGAAGGCAGGAGAAGAATCAGGTCATGATGAACTCAAGGAAAAGATTACAATGCTTTCCCAATCCCTCAACATTACCTCTTCTCTTCTGTGTGTGTGTGTGTGTTGTGGAATCAGTCGCTATGTATTTAATCACTTAACTGTATTTGGACTCAGTGACTGTGTTCTAATGCTCTAAAGAAGTTTGGCTCTCCTTGGCTGCTCGCCTTCATGGGTAACTTCATCTGGTTTGATTAAACGTTGAGGCGAAGGCTGCATCATATTACAGCTCATCTAATCCCTAATGCGAGTGGTGTTGACCACATATTTCGGAGGAAGAGAAAAGACGCAGCTCGGCTGGATATCTCACTGTGTTACAGCAGGATATTATGACATGGTTTTGTGCTGCATTACCTCTCAGTTCCAGAGGAAGGCTTCCTCGGATGATGCCAGATCGAGGCTCGGTCTGGTCTGCAGTCTCGCCAGGGTCTTGTCTGTAGAGAGCCATAGAGCTCTGTTTGCCAGGACCCTTACGACCTATAAAGGGGGGTAGTGGGCCTGGAATGGTCTGATTCTCTGGAATTGAAATAATCATAACACCATAAGAAGTGACTTTTAACTTCTTAAAACACCAAGAGAGACAGTTTCTTTCTATGTTCAGCACAGCTCCAGGGATTCCAGAGTAAGCTATTTTTCTGACACAAGGTTGCCCAACAGCTAAGGGTGCATCCCAACTCCATACTAATTATTAATACTAATAAGTACTGTATGTAGTATAGATCAGTGGTGTGCAGGGAGGCCCTTCTAACCCTTCAGAGAAGAGGTGACCAGGTGGTCCATATAAATCATTACATAATATTTAATCAGTAAATATATATTATCGTTATTTTAAACTATAAGCATATATTTTATAAATTAACTAAAATAATTCAAAGCATTAGTCTGTGTTTTTCAGTTGCTATGGGACTCTTATCTGACTGACAGCGGTTTTAACCAATCAAAGCTTTTTTTTTTTTAAATAATGGCTTCTGCCCCCTTGTGTCTGCGTGACCCTTCTGCTGATTTTGAAAAGTGTGTAGTAATTAGTATATTAGCAAAGTCGCAGGACAATCTAACCAATCAGATTCATGATTTTCACTCCGGGGGGCGGGGCCATAGCTGTCTAACCCCTTCTCAGCGCTATGCTGAAGGGGCTACGTGTTGGTTAGTGTAAAATGGAGCTCATGCTGGATTAGTTCAATAGTTAGCTAACTATTATATAATTGCGGCTGCAAATGAGACAAATATTGTGTCGTATCATATTAAAAAGCCTTTCTAAAGGCTGCCCTTCAATGTGAAACTAATTCACAATGATAGGCCGTCTGA
Source organism: Astyanax mexicanus (assembly GCF_023375975.1). Lineage (NCBI taxonomy): Eukaryota > Metazoa > Chordata > Actinopteri > Characiformes > Acestrorhamphidae > Astyanax > Astyanax mexicanus. Next base: position 35,750,992 of record NC_064418.1, read on the forward strand.
CTGGTGAGTCTTTGTGTGTACTTAATGTTTTGGCTGACCTGGGGTCTTGTAGGTATACAAATGAGTGATATTTGTTGACGAGCTGTACTTTTAGGAAAATGAAGCATTGATTTGTCGTTTGTAGCTGTATTTTGGGCTGTTATTGTGCATTAAGCTCCAGTCAGATAATGTAGTTCTAATATAAATCTATGTGTTGGTCGGTGGGTGGAGGCGGGTGTTGCAGAAGGGGTATCCACTATATTAACTGCACACCACTGGTATAGATAAATGTGGTAACTTAGTTCAGTACGCTCAAAAATCAACAATATATACTCTGTACTGGATGGGCTTGAGGGGAGTAACCATAAAAACAGGGTTGGCTGTTTACTGAAAATCCCACTTTTGTGGTAGTGTAATTTGGTAGAAGGCTTGTTTTGGGAAGCTTCACTCCTCCACGCAGTGAGACAGCTGATTTCAGCCTGGTCTGGGGGTGCAGCAGGCCTTGAATCCATCTATCTTCACCCCAATTTCTCTACACTGCTTTTTGAGAGTAGGTTGAGAGCAAAATGACACAGATTTTTTGTAAACTCTGTCTGTTTTTCTTTCCTTCTTTTGGTCTCTATGCCAATCTGCTTTTCTCTGCCCTTTTCTCAGAGTTTTTTGGCCTCGGCGGTCTGGCCCCACAACCTTGCAGGGGACGAGGGGGAACTTCAGCTAGTGCTCTGTTATTTATCATATCACCCCCAGAGATCTCCCCAGCACCCTGCTGTCAGCTAGCCCCGCTGCTCCCCCGTCGCCTGCCTGCCCCACCGCCCACCCTGCTCCAAAGGCTCTATTTAGCAGCAGCCAGGCCCAGGCTGAGCCGTACATGGAGATCACTGTGATCACTCCTCAGAGAGAGGCCGTGCTTTTCTTTCACTGCCGCTGCTGCTGCTGCTGCAATAGTGTAGCTACAGTAAAGGAGCCTCTTCAGGCCTGTAGGGTTTAGCTTGTTTTGATTCCATGTGGGGACGCTGTACGTGAACTAATAAGGAGCAGAGGGGTTGTCAGCACAGCTATGTATGAAAAATGAGCCGATCACAAGACCTGATATTAAGTAGCTTGTGAAAAAAAGGAGAATGATGTATTTGCTTGTGAATCACTGCTTTCCTTTCCATTTGAAAAAAAAAAGTCAGCATTCCTTTTTTAGAAATTAATTTGACCATAACCAGTAAAGCCAGTAAATTCTCTTCCCTTCCCAAGAGTTTGATTTTATGAGCCACTGAGCCAGCACCTTCAAGGATTTTAATGTTATTTTATTTCTGGAAACTTTTCTCATTTTTACGTTCCAGTTCATCAGTGTATGATACTGTCATCACATGCACTATAATTAAAAAAATGATAATTTTATTAAAAATATATATTTTCTCCCCAATTTACAATGCCAATTACCCAACCCACTCATTAGGACTCCCCCTATCACTAGTGATGCCCCAACACACCAGGAGGGTGAAAACTAACACATGCTTCCTCTGATACATGTGAAGTCAGCCACTGCTTCTTTTCGAGCTGCTGCTGATGTAGCATTGCAGAGTAGCATCACAGCGCACTCGGAGGAAAGCGCAGCGACTAGCATAGTTTCCTCTAATCTTGCTGTTCTAGAATGTTGTCTTTCAGTCACACCAGAATGTTCTTCTACTCAAACTATTCTACAACGTTTTTCTTCTATTCTAGAGTTCTAGATCTTCCAGTCAAACACTAGAATGTGGTCATCTACTGTACTTAGACTGTCCTATAATGTTTTCATGCATTTACAAAGCTCTAGAACCTTCAGTCAAACACTAGATTTTTGTCTTTAACTCACAGTGTCCTGTTTTTATTATTAGGAAGGCTTTAGTGCATCCACTTGCATAGAATTGTATCTTCCACTTAAACTGTCTTAGAATCACAATATTTTATAATATTGTCCTCTATTTACCCAGTTTTACTACATTTTCTTTCACTCATTTTTCTAGAGTATTCTCATTCTTTCTACACATTCTAAAAGTTCTAATTTTTTTTTTTCTAGAATATTTTCCCCTGTTCTTACTGTGCTGGAATGTTATATTCTAGTCAGACTTGAAAATCGTCTTCTACCCAAACTATATACGTTTCTAGAACTTCCAGTCACACAATACAAAGGTGTTTTCTACTCAGATTATCCTAGAATGTTTTCCTCTACTTGAAAGATTTTAAAACGTTCTTAATGTTTTAAAATGTTCCTCTATTTTAACTATTCTAGAATGTTTTATTCTATCAGATGTTGCATGAATGCTTTGGTTTATTCACATTGAAATTTATTTCAGAAGGTTCTAGTTTAATTTATCTCTCAACACCTATGTAGGAGTATTATAAACTTATGATGCAGGTGATACAAAGGCATGAATAGTGAAATATTCAGCAGCTCATCTCTCCATACCTTTGTCCTCCACAGGTTCAAACCAAATGAGGTTATAGTGCTCTGCAGGATGAAGGAGGCAGCCATGTTCAGGAGGCTCTTTCTGTCCACCTCTCATTAACGACTCGCCCTTCTGCTCCACACCTCCAGACAGGACATCCTTCTTCTCAGGAAGACCATCCTCTCGTTCTTTCTCATCCTCAGGAAGACCATGATGACCATCTGAACAACAGCAGCAGAAGGCAAAACTCTTAAGACAGACCTGGGAGGCTGTGCTATTGAGGTTAATGGATGATAGAAATCACATTATCATATGATTTACAGACTCTGAAGTATATATACACTAAAATAAATGATGAGTAGAATTTCTACATTTGCTTGTTTTTAAGTAAATTTAATTTTATGTAAATTTGAGTAACTTCAAGACTTAAATGGTACATAGAGTAAATAAGTGATCATTTCTTTTAGTAGACTTTACCTAATTTATTTTTTACTAAATCAATCCTTTCTTTTTATGATACATATAATTCCTAAATATTATATAATACATATTATTGTAATTCTAAATATTTTTAGTTAAAACACACACATTTTTAGTGTATTAAAAAGAATGTATTACATGCCATCCATGTGTTGAGACAGTGTAATATGTGTGTTTTAACTAAAAATATAAAAAAATTCAGTAATTATAATATATTATGTATCATAAATTATTTGAGTAATATTGTACAAATGAAATAATTGTAATTAGGTAATATTGTATGTAATTAAGTAAAGTTTACTAAAAGAAAGGATTAATTCAGTAAAAATAAATGAAGTAAAGTTTACTAAAAGAAAGGATTTATTCAGCTAAAAATAAATTAAATCAAATTCAATAAAAGAAAGGGTGATTCAGCAAAAATACATTAATTAAAGTTTACTAAAATAAAGGATTTATTCAGCTAAAAATAAATTAAGTCAAATTTACTAAAAGAAAGGATTGATTCAGCAAAAATAAATGAAGTAAAGTTTACTAAAAGAAAGGATTGACTGAAGTTCCGTTCTCTTATTTACTCTATGTAACATTGAAGTCTTGAAACCGAGTTGAAGTTACTTAAATTTATCTGAAATTAAATTTACCTAAAAAAAGCAAATGCAGAAAGTTGCTAAACATTTTTTAAAGTAAATTTAATTCATCATTTTTTCCAGTGTAGAAATGATGGGTAAGGTAAGATGGAGGAACTGGATGGAGATGCTGGAGAACAAAAACACTGAACATCTTTACTTACATTTACATTTACATTTTCGGTATTTAGCAGACGCCCTTATCCAGAGCGACTTACAACAGTGCTTCAAAGTTACTTAAGTTATCCAAAGCTAGTTTGTAGACTAGGATCAAGAGATACATAGAACTTAATCATGTTTAGAACCCTAGGAACCTCTTTTTTTTTTTTTTTTTTTTTTTTAGTTTAGGAACTCTTTGAAAAGATGTGTCTTCAGTCGACGTTTGAAGACGGCGAGTGACTCTGCTGTTCTGACATCCAGTGGAAGTTCATTCCACCACCTTGGTGCCAGCACAGAGAAGAGTCTGGATGTTTGTTTTCTGTGTGTTTTGAGTGATGGAGGTTCGAGCCGAGCCGTGCTGGAAGCTCTAAGAGCTCTTGGTGCAGATCTGGCTTTGACCATCGCCATCAAGTATGAAGGAGCTGGTCCGTTTTTTGCCTTGTAGGCCAGCATCAGGGTTACTTACTAACAGTAAAAATTAAACATTGCAAACATTCATTTTAGTGCCCTTTGCCATGCAGAGGTAGAATTTTGAGGAACATCTTAAAAGACATCAGACAGTAATCTGATGAGTTGAGTCAGGTGTGTAGAAACATAGAAGAGAAAAAGGCGCACAGACCAGAACATAGTTTTGATTGATAGTAGTAGTAAATAGAGGGGAACATACCATACGACTTTTGGGGGAACGTCTCATCTTGATTCATTTGTGAAGGTAGAAGCAAAAGCACGTTCCTTAGGACGCATCTTTCTGGTGGTTTGGGAGCAGTTGTCTCTGTCTTCCTGTCAGTGTGATGAATATCTGGCAGCTGTGGTACTGAATCCTTGTGGTTGTCTCTAGTGTTGCCCCCAGAATTTACCTAAAAGACCATCTTCACATGAGTGATTTTCACTTTAACAACTACAACTAGTTTACATATAAATATATACAGCTCTATAAAAAATAAAGAGTCCACTTAAGTTTCTATGATTTTGCTATTTACAGGTATATGTTTGAGTAAAATGAACATTGTTGTTTTATTCTATAAACTATGGACAACATTTCTTCCAAATTCCAAATAAAAATATTGTAAATTTGGAGCATTTACTTGCAGAAAATGAGAAATGGCTGAAAAAACAAAAAGATGCAGAGCTTTCAGACCTTAAATAATACAAAGAAAACTGTCAAGTTCATATTCATGAAGTTTTAAGAGTTCAGAAATCAATATTTGGTAGATTAACCCTGTTTTTTAATCACAGTTTTTATGCATCTTGGCATGTTCTCTTCCACCAGTCTTACACACTGCTTTTGGATAACTTTATGCCACATCTGGTGCAAAAATTCAAGCAGTTCAGTTGGTTTGATGTCTTCTTGGTTTGTAATCATGCATCTTCCTCTTGATTACATTCCTGAGGTTTTCCATTTGGTAAAATCAAAGAAACTCATAATTTTTAGGTGGTCTTATATTTTTTTCCAGAGCTGTATATTGTACAGAAAACATTTAAACCGGAAACAGTTCACCACAATATGTGTAATATTCGTGATACCCAGTCAAACCAGTTTCTACAGGGTAAAACAGAAATTTCTGCCTTTTTTTTTTGAGGGACCACTGACTTACTTCATGCTCCTTGCTGTCTGAGTCTGAGGGAAGAGTCTGGTTAATGGGAGGTAGATGGAAGGTGTTGAAGCTGGGCTTTGGATGTGTGTTCGTTTTCCTCAAGTGTGCATCAGTGGCTTTCTGTTTCACTAAAAAATAAAAGGGAAAATATAAGTCTAAATGGTTCTAAATGGCATTTACTAGTAACTTTAGGAGGTATACTTTTGCCATTACATACATTTGGTTCACTCTCCGGTTCCACAGTTAGAGATTATACCACCCCTAGACAATTCCAATTTATATGTTGATCTGTTTTTTTAATCTGATTTTATTTCCATGTATTTATTGATGAATTTTAGTATTTTCTTAAATAATGTTACTTTTACAGCTCTGGAAAAAACTAAGAGACCACTTCAGTTTATGAATTAGTTTCTCTGATTTTGCTATTTATAGGTATATGTTTGAGTAAAATGAACATTGTTGTTTTATTATATAAACTACAGATTTCTCCCTAATCGTCATTTAGAGCATTTATTTGCAGAAAATGAGAAATAGCTGAAATAACAAAAATAATCACAGTTTTCATGCTTCTTGGCATGTTCTCCTCCATCAGTCTTACACACTGCTTTTGGGTAACTTTATGCCTTTACTCCTGGTGCAAAAATTCAAGCAGGTCAGCTTGGTTTGATGGCTTGTGATCATCAATCTTCCTCTTGATTATATTCTAGTGGTTTTCAACTTGGTGAAATCAAAGAAACTCATCATTTTTAAGTGGTCTCTTATTTTTTTTTCCAGAGCTGTATACTGATTTTTGTTTTTACTTTTAACAGAATTTTACATTTGTCTGTGGTCGGTTTTTAAGCATAATTCATTGCCAGATTTTCAGACAATTTTAGAAAATTGAATAATTGTAAAATAACTGATATTTTCCAGGTAATAAATGCAAGTTAAATTTCTTTTGTATGCAAAGTTTTTATCATCCCATAGTCTTGCATTTGTGTTCATTTTTTGACTAGAAAACCAGAGGAAAAACACTTTTGGCTGGATATTTGTGCTTGGTGTTATATTCAGCAACTTTAAACCTGAATGGTGTGTATGTTTTTTTTACTGCAAAGCAAAGTTTTTTTACTCCAAACAGCAACTCTACAGAAGAAGGAACAAAAAAACTTTCAGCTTTCAGTGGACGTCAATGTAAAATATTTTAAGTGTTTTTAGACTGTATCTCTTGGTCCATTCATTATAAAATATGGACGCAATGCAAAAAATAAGGACCCGATTCATATTATGCCAAAAACGTAAAACAGGAATGTATATATATATAAAATGTCCAACATGACACATAAAATGGAGGTGTATAATATTATTGTAACCTGGTATATAGGTGTATATACTGTATATAAATTTAATTTTCTGTAAATGGTAAAACTCCTTCTCTCGCACGTCGTTTGAGAAAGTCCTTCCTCACATCAAGTCAAAGCAAGTCTTTGTAGAGTTTGCTGAAGGAGAATTTTAGATGGCGCTCATTGTTGGCTATTTGTCGGGTAGACAAAACTTACCAGGGCTTCGCTGGCAGGCTGCCTCCACGTGTCTTGTGAAGTTGCTGACACTAGAAAGGTGACTGCATCCCAACGAGGGGTTGATATTCGCTGGTTTTGAAGAGGAGCTTTCTTTCTCGCCGCCTGTTTCTATTGCACTTTGTTTCCATTGACCACTTTCGTCCTTTGGGTAGCCAGTCAAATGCTCTGTAACCTGGTGAGAGCGAGTGAAAGTAAGAGAGATAAAAGCTATTGAGGAAAAGGTTAGGTTCTTTGAAGTTGTGGTCAAATTGCGTACAGAGGGAAAATTTTAACAGCAGTCAATGACACTGTGTGGTACTTTTTGAAAAGTTTCAATTGATCAACCTCAAATAGATGCTATACGTGTCATTCCTATTCTGTTAGTTCCACATTCAAAAGCCAAATGCCTCCCACAAAAAACAGTGTGATGCTCCTTTGAAAGAGACTTTTAAAAAGAGTGTAAACTAATGCTGTTTAAGGTCAGATGATTCGTTCTAAACGGACCTTTCTGAGCCTCTCATCTGAAGATGATGATGATGATGGTGAAAGAATGGAAAATTTTTCTAGCAGTAATTACGTCGGAATTACATACAGAAAAAAAACAAAAAACTGAGGAATCTGAGGTCACATTCTGAGCGTGCCAGATCACAGAGTCAGATCACAGGAGACAAGTCTAAAGCTTGCAGACAGTGATACAGTCAGGTGCAGCTCTATTATATCACTTCTGCTGGATTCATTCAAACCCAATTTATTCTAATCTACATTGTCACTTTGTGTATTAAATTTGTCTAAATGGGATTAAATGAAGTGGAATGTGGGATTGGCTAAGGATGCAGCGTTATTTCACTGACCGTCTGCTCTACAGTCCATCCTCTCAGCTCTTCCCGAGCTCTGCTTTCTGCTTCAGTTATTGGGCTCATCTGAACTCTCTGTCTCTTCACTGCTGTTCTGAAAGTCGTCTTTATCTCCTTGTTTGTCGTCTGGTCCTCCGGGCCTTTTGTCTTAGAAGTCACAGTGCCACCTGTACACCAGTTTTAAATACATATTCAATGGAACCCATGTCATCTACACTGTATGCCTGGATAGGTTGAATTTACTTTAAAACAATGAAAAGTAATGGGTAGTGAAAACTTTTTTTTATTTTTGTTATACTGTAAGACCGGATAAGTTAACTTAACTTAACTTTTTTAAGGCAGCCGGTTTGCTCAAATTTTTTAGTTGAATTTACTTAAAAAATTGAGGAAATCGGTTGCCTTAAAAAGGTTAAGTAATGAGGAATGAAAACTTGGGTTAGCATAAATTAAAACATTAAGTTATTACAACTTAAGGGGAAGTTGATTTTTTTCTAAGGTAGCGCAGGGGGAATCACTACACACTGATGTTTAGTGTCAGAAACTGTTGGACCCACCCAGTATGCAAATAGATTGTGACAGAAGCCAATGAAAAAGAAGCTGCCAATGACAACAGACTAATCTCAATTATTATAAGTTGGTCCAACTCAAAGATCTCAGTTTGAATGTATATATATTTTTAGTTGAGTATTGTTTAGAAATATCCAATTTTATATACAAAAGACTTAAATCATTTAAGTTTAAACAACGTATGGCTTTACAGTGTAACATTTAGAGGTATACTGGCAATAAAATATACGGCATAATAAATACTATGTAATATGTACTGTAACCCTCTACCACAATGATACTGTATATTTCTGTAATACAGATCTAAAAATAAATAAATAAGAGACCACTTAAAAATGATGATTTTTTTTTTTTTTTTTTACTTTACCAAATTGAAATCCTCTGGAATAAAATCAAGAGGAGGAAGATGGATGATCACAAGCCATCAAAGCAAGCTGAACTGCTTGAATTTGTTTTTGCACCAGGAGTGGCATGAAGTTATCCAAAAGCAGTGTGTAAGACTGGTGGAGGAGAACATGATGCCAAGATGCATGAAAACTGTGATTAAAAACAAGGGTTATTGCATCAAATATTGATTTCTGATCTCTTAAAACTTTATAAATATGAACTTGTTCTTAATCTTTGCATTATTTGAGGTCTGAAAGCTCTGCATCTTTTTTGTTATTTCAGCCATTTCTCATTTTCTGCAAATAAATGCTCTAAATGAAAAGATTTTAGTTGGAATTTGGGTGAAATGTTGTCTGTAGTTTATAGAATAAAACAACAATGTTCATTTTACTTAAACATAAACCTATAAATAGCAAAATCAGAGAAGCTGATTCAGAAACTGAAGTGGTCTCTTATTTTTTTTTCCAGAGCTGTAAATGGAGATAGTTTGGAATGGATGGATGGAAGAACAAACATGATATAGCAGAACTGCACACACTCTTCTTTGACCAGTCCTTTACAGTTCTAAGAAGTTCTAAGAAGTCCAGCTTTCCTAAGGTGTACTGCCGCTGCTGAAAGGGCACAAAATGAGCTATAATGTGGCTGCACTGCTTTCCCCCCGGTCATGAATGGAAGCCATTCATAGGGGAATGTTTGGTACACGTATTTTAAAGATGTAATTATCTCCCATTTGAATGGGAGCTACTGTAATAAGATGATGGCCCAAACTAAATAATTCCTGACTTGCTCTTTGTATTTGGCGGTGTTGCAATGTGGTGTATCTCATTTACCTAAACAAAGACTATCTTTGAAAGCGGGCAACCTTTATCTGATCCCGAGCGGTACTTGTGTACTGAGGTTGCTAAGCATAATCATACCTGGTGCCAGATGAGGCCTGTCCTCACTGTGTCTGGGTGCCAGGCTGTGGGTAATGGGTGGCAGAGGGCCGGAGGGAGGCTTCTGTGGTTGGGGGAAGCAGAGGAATCGAGGCCGATATCTCTCCTGCCCTGGTCTGGTGTTCACCGAGTTACCCTGACCTGAACAGACAGCGGCATCATCCCTGCCTGCAGAGAGTTAAGATTTATTTATTTATTTATTGGGTGAAGACTTAAAGTAAATGTGAGTAAAAAGTAAAAAATTAAAAAAGAAAATTAATTCTATTCAAACCCAAAAATGACCTTTACATTTTCTGATGACCATGGAATAAAATATTTTACACACTGAAAAAAATGATGAGTAAAATGAGCCTGACTAACTGGCTCATAACATGCCAGATATGTCAGCATTAATAAGTTTGGGGATAGTGTTTCCCCTCAACCCAACCCTGATGCCACTTGTGTCTCTTTTTTCTTTTTTTCTTTCCCTGTTAAATAAACTATTAAATAAATAAATAAAATTCTGCGTTTGCTTTTTTTTAAGTTAATTTAATTTCAGATAAATTTCAGATAAATAAAGTAACTTCAACTCGGTTTCAAGACTTTCAAGACAATGTGTGTTTAACAAAAAATATTTGCATTTCAGAAATTACAATATATTATGTGTCATAAATAATTTGAGTAATATTGTAAAAATTAAGTAACTGTAATTAGGTAATATTGTATGCAGAAATTAAGGAAAGGTTAATAAAAGAAAGGATTGTCAAGTTCATTTATTTACTCCAAAAGCAGTGCGCAAGACTGGTGGAGGAGAACATGCCGAGATGCATGTTTAAAACTTTGATTAAAAACCAGGGTTATTCCACCAAATATTATTATCTGAACTCTTACAATTCTGCAATTAAATGCTCTAAATGCCAATATTTTTATTTGGAATTTAGGAGAAATGTTGTCTGTAGTTTATAGAATAAAACAACAATGTTCATTTTACTCAAACATATACCTATAAATAGCAAAATCAGGAATGACCTTTACCTGTAAGCTGGTTCACATGGTCCTGCTCCTCTGCAGGCGTGTGTTGTGAATAGAAGCGCAGAGTGGCACATCTGAGAACTGGCAGCAGAGGCTGGGTAACACTGGTGTGGCATCCCACCTTGGCTTGAGGCTGCAAGGTAAATAAAATGCAGACATTTACACATTTGATATTGTCTTTTTAAGTCTTCTTTGAGTCCCGGAAGAACAAAAAAACGCTGCTTAAAATGATGTGCCTTTTGAAGCTGTGACACTTCAATGTTTTTGTGCTTATATTCTATTATTTACTCTGCCTTTGTAGGTGTGATCTGTGTTCCCTTTAGATTTGCTCCTGTTTGTGTTAAATATCTGTAGAGGAAATGCAGCAAGTTCATTTGGCTACACCTCTCTAAAATACTTTCAGAAGTATAGAGTAAGTATTAAAATGTTTTAATCCCCCGAGTCGAACATTTAACAACTTTAAAGTGAGACCAGGTGTCAGCATATTAAATAGTTCAGCATGGAGAGACGTTTTGAAAGCTTTTACTGTAGGAAATCCACAGTGTGAGAGAGGAAAAGACAGGGAGAAATTAATTATCTACTGTTTTTCGCTGAACTAGGTGGTCATCTGTTAATTTTATACCCGTCCGGATGGACATCTCTGAGTTTAGTCTCCTCGCATTTAATAAAATAGCTATTTGCGCACTGCCACGCACCGTACTTACACTTTGGGCGCGCGTTTCCACAGAGATCCATGTAAACACAACAGTGAGTGGAAATGGAGGAGCTACTGAACACTGATGTCATGTGACCGAGAAAGCCAAAAAACTCACTAGTGCTCCTGTTTTTTCTATTGCAGTCCAGATCAGTTTTATCACTGATTAAAAGTGTGGAAATTTTCACATACGTCCCCCTGAGAAACTAATCCTGTCCACTAAAAATGTATGAGTTTCTTTGATTTTACCAAATTGAAAATCTCTTGAATATAATCAAGAGGAAGATGGATGCCATCAATCACAAGCCATTAAACCAAGCTGAACTGCTCGATTTTTTTGCACCAGGAGTGGCATAAAGTTATCCAAAAGCAGTGTGTAAGACTGGTGGAGGAGAAAATGCCAAGATGCATGAAAACTGTGATTAAAACCAGGGATATTCCAGCAAATATTGATTTCTGAACTCATAAAACTTTATGAAGTTCATTTGGCTACACCTCTCTAAAATACTTTCAGAAGTATAGAGTAAGTATTAAAATGTTTTGATCCCCCGAGTCGAACATTTAACTTTACAGTGAGACCAGGTGTCAGCATGTTAAATAGTTCAGCATGGAGAGACGTTTTGAAAACTTTTACTGTAGGAAATCCACAGAGTGAGAGAGAGGAAAAGAGAGGGAGAAATGTAGCAATGGTGGGGATTTTTGGCATTGACCTACATAGGCAGTCCTCTGTTTATATAACGTTTGTGTTGAGTTTTGTTTAACTTGCAGACAGAATTTGTCCTAGATTATCTCTGGCGATGTAAGTGATTATTCGCTCTCTGTCTGTGTACCATCATCTGTCTGCGAAAGTATGAATACCATTTACATGAATGCAGATGTGCAGCGATAAGGACTGCGGCCGCGGTCATTTGGAGTTCCTGGCAACCCAGGGCACACCTGTGCTGTTTACATTCAGCCGTAGTGAGAACGTGACAGATGGGGCGCTCTGCACACAGGCCACCCACACCGCGTGCCCATCTCCAGGCTGGGACGCGTCCCAATCCCTAAACACACTGATTACCACATTCAGCTCTCATCACCTGCATCCTTCCCTGATTTGGCACAGAACCGCATCTGCTCTGCTCAGGTTTTACTCTGCAGCTGCTTCTGCTGCTTGCAGGGATTTCTCTGTGCTACCAATGCGAGGGTGGTTTTCTCCAATAAGGCTTAACCTTAAACAGCAGCCTTATTATAGAGTTATTCATCTGCACTGAAAAAAAATGATGAGTAAAATTTACTCAAAAAGAGTTTTGCAATTTTTTGCATTTGCTTTTTTTTTTTAGGTAAATTTAATTTCAGATAAATTTAAGTAACTTTAACTCAGTTTCAAGACTTACAGTAAATAAGGGAACTGAACTTCAGTCAATCCTTTTTTTTTAGTAAATCTGCATACAATATTACCTAATTACAATTACTTAATTAACAATATTACAATATTACTCAAATAATTTATATTAATAAATGTATAAATGTATAATAATTTGATACATAATATATTATAATTCCTGAAATTTTAATATTATTATAGTTAAAACACACACATATTACACTGTCTCAGCACATGGATGGCATGTAATACATTCTTTATATAAGAATACTAAAAAAAAATATTACATGCCATCCATGTGTTAAGACAGTGAGACTTGGTCTGTTTACAAAATAAATCTTTGAGATTATGTAAATATTTGAATGCGTGTTTTAACAAAAAATATTTAAATTTCAGGAATTATAATATATTATGTATCTTAAATTATTGGAGTATTATTGTATAAATGAAGTAATTGTAATTATGTAATATTGTATGCACATATTAAGTAAAGTTTACTAAAAGAAAGGATTGACTGAAGTTCAGTTCTCTTATTTACTCTATGTAACATGAAACTGAGTCCTGAAACTGAGTTGAAGTTACTTAATTTTACCTGAAATTAAATTTACCTAAAAAAAAAAAGCAAATGCAGAAAGAATTTTTTTAAATTAAATTTTACTCATCATTTTTTTCAGTGTGTTTAGAGTTATAGAGTAATTACTCTGAAATGAATATGTCAGTTACATATCTGGTAATTGTAAAAGTAATTGGAATAAAAGTTCTTTAGCTCAGGGGCATCTTTGAACTCTGAATTTTTATGAATTTGCAGTAGCAATAGCAACAGGTATGACAGGGTAGCTTTGATGTACTATTTTCCATTCAAAACTGAAAACGTACCAAAAAAGGTGTGTTTACAATGAGGTAAAACAACAGGATAGCATTATGTCATTATGGTTTCTGGTCTCATTAAAGTGTAAAGAACTGACTCTGCTCTTGTCAGCCATAGAATTAACACCACCTGCCTAATACTGAATAGGTCACACTTTTACTGTCAGAAAAGATCTGACCATTTAAGACATGAACTCCACAAGACCTCTGAGGTTAGAAGCAAATTCTTTAAGTCCTGTAAGTTGTGATGTACCTTTTATATATACGGATGAAATTAGTTTCTCAGGGGGTCCTGGGGTAATTTTTTTTTCTTTTATGTTGGGTCCTCTGTGATTTTATTCCCGTCCAGAACGACCATGTATGTGTTTTTTTTAGACGTCTTCTAAAAAAAAAAATACAGGCTAAATTATCTACTGTTTTTCACTGAACTCCGTGGTCCTACAGTAACTTTAGTCTTGTCTAGATGCACGTCTCTGAGTTTCGTCTGCTCGCGTTTAATAAAATAGCTATTTGTCCACTACCACGCACCGTAATTACACTTTAGGTGCCCTTTTCCACAGGGATCCACATAAACACAACAGCGAGGAAATGTGGAAATGGAGGAGCTACTGAACACTGATGTCTTGTAACAGAGCAAGCTGAAAAGCTCACTAGTCCTCCTGTTTTTTCAGTTGCAGTCCAGATGCAAGAGTTTTATCACTGAGTACAACTGTGAAAAAAAATTCACAAACGTCACCCTGAAAAACTAATCCCGTCCGGATAGGCCTTATGTTCCCCACATCCCTGTCACTGGTTCACTGGATTTCCTTTCTTTAATCACTTTTGACAGGTACTGACCACTGCATACCAGAAAAAAAAAAAAAACAAAAGCTCACATTGCTAATGCTAAAGTGCTAATACTAAAATACCAACACTTTTGTTCTTGGGACACATGATTTATATTATATGGATAATATAATATGAATATTATTGAGCTTGGACGTACAGCTCTGGAAAAAATAAGAGACCATTTGAAAATGATAAGTTTCTTTGATTTTACTAAATTGAAAACCTCTGGAATGTAAACAAGAGGAAGATGGATGCCATCAATCACAAGCCATCAAACCAAGCTAAACCGCTTGATTTTTTGCACCAGGAGTGGCATAAAGTTATCCAAAAGCAGTGTGTAAGACTGGTGGAGGAGAACATGCCAAGATGCATGAAAACTGTGATTAAAAACCAGGATAAAATTTTATGAATATGAACTTGTTTTCTTTGCATTATTTGAGGTCTAAACGCTCTGCATCCTTTTTGTTATTTCAGCCATTTCTCATTTTCTGCAAATAAATGCTTTAAATGTCAATATTTTTATTTGGAATTTGGGAGAAATGTTCATTTAACTCAATTCAGAAACTGAAGTGGACTCTTATTTTTCTGTATATGCAAATGGGGCCATTATTTGTGTGTGTGTGTGTGTGTGTACAGAGAGGGAGCCATGTTACCATAAATTACAGCAGACTGCTTGGTTGTGGTGAAGAAGGGATTAATGCCAAATCAAGATTTCATCAGCTACCGGTGAAGGCTGGTAAACTTCCACTTAAAGCTCTACAGAACTCTGGATATACTGGCAAGACTGATGAATTTAGTTGACACAGTACCTTAAGCAAGGGTTTCAGGGACTCTTTCCAATGTATATATTTTGAGTTTGGGCAGTGGTGATGTATGTTTGGGTTTTGGGGTGCTCTGGATAAATGGTGCTCTTTATGAGCTGTGTACCTCTGACCTGGTGTTTCATTGCTGCAGCACTTTTACACACTTTATAATAGCGAAAGCATACACAGCACGTGGTGTGATCTGTAGAGTGTGGGAGGTTCGATATTGGCTTTATTTTGATGATATTGTTGCCTTTTTTAATCAGGTAAATAAATATAACAAACAATCAATAATAAACTAGATTTGCCAGAGTTACTTTAGTAGAGACTGTATGAAGCTTGGTGGGTCTATTTTTTTTTTTTTTGAGGTTCTGGGTTTTGCTTGTGGAACAGTACAAATAGGCACAGCACTGTGAAGGTTTAAGAACTTAAAGTTTAAAGTTTAATATTAAAAAAAAGACATGAACTATTTAGGGCTGCAACGATTAGTCAATATAATCGACAATTTCGATTATTTAAATTTGTCGACTACAAATTTCATTGTCAATTTATTGTTTATTTGTAACACTACTGCATTACACAAAGTGCTAGGAACATAAGCTCAGTGGGAGATGGGGTAATTGCTCACTTGCACAGTTTACACTCAACTTAGTCCGTCTCCAAAAGTGCCCAAACACAACAGATTACATACAGGGGTTGAACAACTGAAACTGAAACACCTGTCATTTTAGTGTGGGAGGTTTCATGGCTAAATTGGACCAGCCTGGTGGCCAATCTTCATTAATTGCACATTGCACCAGTAAGAGGAGAGTGTGAAGGTTCAATTAGCAGGTTAAAAGCACAGTTTTGCTCAAAATATTGCAATGCACACAACATTATGGGTGACATAGCAGAGTTCAAAAGAGGACAAGTTGTTGGTGCACGTCTTACTGGTGCATCTGTGACCAAGACAGCAAGTCTTTGTGATGTATCAAGAGCCAGGGTATGTATCCAGGGTAATATCAGCATACCACCAAGAAGGACCAAACACATCTAACAGGATTAACTGTGGACGCTGTAAGAGGAAGCTGTTTGAAAGGGATGTTCGGGTGCTAACCCGGATTGTATTCAAAAAACATAAAACCGTGGCTGCCCAAATCACGGCAGAATTCAATGTGCACCTCAACTCTCCTGTTTCCACCAGAACTGTCCGTCAGGACAATAAATTATTGTGGTCTAAAACCAGGTGTTTCAGTTTCATTGTCCAACCCCTGTATTTACTCACTAAATATAAGTACACTTCATGTTTAAACTAAAATCTTGTCATCTAAATGCCTTTTAAATCTCATTTTTAGCTGTTTCTATTGTTTTAGAGATTGAAGGACATTGCAGATATAATCGATGACTGAGCGACTAATCGAAAAAAATAATCAGCAGATTAGTCGACTAGCAAAATAATCATTAGTTGCAGCCCTAGAACTAGTCCTGCCAAAGCTTTTATTATCACAAACTGAACATTTTGGTTCTGAATAGGTGTTCTGACATGTTTTCATCATGTCTAGATTCAGATAAGGATTTCATATCGGAAACAACATCCAAATGCGAAAAATGCGAAAGAATAGCCCCTACACTTCCTCTCTGCACCTGCATCTGTATGTGTGTGTGTATTTGTTTGCATTTGTTTTCCCGCATGACTGGGTGCGGTATCTGCCTAATCCTGCCTCCACACAGACAACTCTCCAACTCAACAAGAGGGGAAGGATTAATGTGCGTATAATGAGGCGACAGCCAAGGCCTGCGCCGTATTTGCAGATTGTCCTGGAGAGGAATGGGGTAGATTATGGCCTGTCTGCTTATATAAAGCCCCTTAGGACAACTTTATTAAGATTTGCAGCTCATATCCTGCAGAGGTCAATCGGGATAATATACATAAATTGGCTGTTTGATTGGCTTGGAATGTGAGGAAATTGGAGACACCTTGAGCGCTGAGTGTGTTTGCAGCATATAAGCTGCAGGCTTATCAGCCCAGCCCAGGTGGTGTAGCAGCTCGGCGCGTTGCCGCGACGCGAGAGTAAGGGAAGAGACGTAAAATTAATATACACCACCTCGCCGCTCTGCCTTCAGGACGGGGTTAGCTCTCGAGACCCAAATAGAGTTGTGGTTCTCCTACCAGGCCTGGTAAACTAATACCGCTGTGAAGGCTGTCACCCTGACCTGAACCTGCGTCTAAACTCGGTTAGGTAGTAAAAGGCTGGGAGATTTACTGTGGCCTGCCCACTCTCTCTCTCTCTTTCTCTAGTTTATGTCCCACTTCTCCTTCAGCCGGCCGTCGAGTGTCTACCTCAGCCAGGTCTGCACAATGGATCATTTGTAGCAATCTGGACTTCATAACTGGAGAAATCTGACAGAGAGCGACCTGTTTTAACACCTTGGACTCTGCAGTATGCACATATCTTCCATTTCCTGAAAAAAAAAAACACTAAAAAATACAATAGTGGAATTATAGTAAAATTATTCACCCGCTTGCACTTCATCCAAATCATTTTTGCATGAGTCTGTCATGGGAAACATTATACACTGAAAAAAAATGATGAGTAAAATTAAATGCTTTATTTAAGTAAATGTAATTTGAGATACATTTAAGTAACTTCAACTCAGTTTCAAGACTTAAAAGTTACATAGAGTAAATAAGTAAACTGAACTTCAGTTAATCCTTTCTTTTAGTAAACTTTACTTCATTTATTTTTGCTGAATCAATCCTTTCTTTAAGTAACCTTTACTTAATTTCTGCCTACAATATTACCTAATTATAATTACTTTATTTATACAATATTAACAATTAATTTATACAATATTACTCAAATAATTTATGATACATAATATATTATAATTCCTGACATTTCTATATTTTTAGTTAAAACACACATTCAAACATTTACATAATCTCAAAGATTTATTTTGTAAACAGGATGGCATGTAATACATTCTTTTTAGTATACTACAAAAAAGAGAAAGTATTAAATGCCATCCATGTGTTGAGACAGTGTAATATATGTGTTTCAACTAAAAATATTAAAAAATATAAAAAAAAATCAGGACATATATATGATACATATATTATAAAGAATAAATTAAGTAAAGTTTACTAAAAGAAAGGATTGACTGAAGTTCAGTTTCCTTATTTACTCCATGTAATATTTAAGTCTTGAAACTGATTTGAAGTTACTTAAATTTATCTGAAATTAAATTTCCTTCAAAAAAAAAGCAAAAGCAGAAGGTTGCGAAACGTAAATTTGACTTTTTTTAGTGTATGAACTCATCTACTGTATTCTTAATGCCTTCTTTTTTTTGCAGCTGTTGCAGTGAGGAGAGCAGCACAGCTACACATGTAGCACAAGCTGATATACATTTTATTTTGAGTTCTTACCTTTGGGAACAATCAATAAAAAGAGAGACAAGTATAAACGATTATTTGTAGCATTATGTAGCACAAAAGTGCTCAGGTGGGTTTTTTTAATGTCTCTGTTATTCTGCCTCAGAATGAGACCAAGGGATGAGAAAATAAAACGTTTCACAATATTATTATGATTATGTCTTGCCATACTGTACTGATTGTCCAAATAATTTTTGCATGAATTTTCATGAGAAAACTTTATATGAACTCATATATGAACTCAATGGCCTCTTTTTTTGCAGCTGTTTCAGCGAGGAGAGCAGCACAGCTACACATGTAGCACAAATTGATGTAAATTTAGTTTCGAGTGCTTACCTTTGGGAACAATTCAACCAAGAGAGACTAGTATAAAATATTAATTGTAGCATTAACTTATGATTCTGGTAAAAGCACAGTTAAAGCACAGATAAAGGAGAACTCCAGTGTAAAACAAGTACCCCTCGCTGCAGAACCACAAGTCCAGGGGGTGGGGCTGGATCTGATCCAAGGGGTGGAGCCTGACCTCCTGACCACCCATATCTTCTTTTCATTGGTTTTAAGTCATTGCATTTCAATTCGTCGTTAAACTTAACACGTGTCGCTTACGTTTCCCGACCAGGACTTATTTTATCTTATCAAATAAATCCTGGAACCCAACCTTAAGACTTTTACCGTTTATAGATCAAAATGTTATTTGCTACGTAGCACATTTAAATCACACAATACAGATTTAAAAGAAGGAACATGTCTGTGATTACAAACATAATAAAATGCTGTACATTTCCTATATAAATATTAACTATTTCATTTTTTATCTTTAATAAAAAGGGCCTAAAGACAAAATAAAAAATAAATAATTAAAATAAAGGATGCCAATGAGTGTCTTATCTACCAGCTACCATGTTCATTTATTATTACAGATATTAATACACAATCAAAACGTCGAACAAACAGAAGCAATCAGATTTTCAATTAAGTAAAATCACCCAACGAAACTAATTCACGTTCGTGATTGTTTACTTGACTCCGAAAGGCGAGTGAGTAAAACCGGATGGGGAAGAGTCCGATCTGCTTCAGACCAATGAAAACACGACATAGGAAGAGTTGGATCAGATCCAGCCCCACCCCCTGGACTTGTGGTTCTGCAGCGAGGGGTATCTCGTGTAAAATGGACTTTTGGTGTAGTGAAAATGACCTTGTCACCTTGGTGGCTCACAGGAACTATGTAGCAAAGAACAGCATTTTTTTTAGTACTGTAATAAGAACCTTGTTATTATTATTATTACAAGATAATGCTTTCCTAATAAAGTTTCCTTTCTGCGCTGTGTGTTGCTAGATAGGTAAAGAGATAACGGGCAACTGGTTGGCTGGGTTAGCTGTTAGCTTAGCATGGATACCTGCCTCAGCTTTAGTATCATAGCTTCAAAGCTTGAAAGGCTTCTGCTAGTGGCTGGAGTGCTGTGAAAGTGCTAGGTTTTTGAAACTTATATGAGTTTAAAGAGCTACTAAACCCTAAACCATATTTTTACATTAATAAGCTGAAATTTAAACATTTCCTAACCTTTAAAAAAGGCTTTTATTGTGGTCATTTCTGTAGCGCTCTCATAGGTTCAACTGTGCTATAGGCGAAGATGATGTGTTCGGGTACAAAAATCAAAAATATTGTCCACCTTATGATGTCCATCCATCTGCGTCTCACCGATATCAGAGGTATGCTATCCTGCGCTGCCTCTAAACCCATACATCATCCAGTGCCCCTCCCAAACTACTCCTCCCATTTTTTAGCCTTTTTCAAATTTGAGCAAAATCAGGGTGTTTAGTGCCCCTTAGAATGAGGACATAAAAGTGCTTGAGGTTCCATGCACCAAAAGATCTTTATTCACCTGTAAACTACATCAAGTATCCATGTTATGTCTGCTTTTTTGTTAGCTGTAATCCCCAATGCTGTGCTACTTCATGCAAATGAAAATCTATAGACTGTATCTAGAGACTGAATATCTGTATTTTTCTTTATTTTACTTTATTCATCCTACAGTGGCCAATATTGGTTCTCTTTGGTTCGTCATTTATCCGTTACCATGTTCTGATTGTACTCTACCTGTTTTTTGCCATATGCTAAGATGGCTTCAGTGAGGTCTTGAAGAGTGTGCAGCTGAATCTCTGCTTCCTCTCTGGAACTTCTCAAGGCTCTCCCTTTTCTGTTGAGCTTGCTTGTTTGGCAGGATGACAGCGCAAGGTCTTCCGAGTAAAGAATGAGCAGACCTCTCCTTGTGCTGTAGGTTTTAGGGGGTGTGGGCTCCGCTCCACCAAGCAGTCGTCCACTGCTGGATAAGCGAAGCAGAGGAGGCTGGGATCTCCAGTTAAAGTAGTCCTGGTGGAGAATAAATTACATAAAATGGACTCTGTTTAACACAAATACTACTTTTAAGTTCACTAAGTAAAACAAGGTAAGTAGAAATAGTGGTGAAGCAGTGGCTCTCTATCTGATACACACACTCTATTTGAGATGTACAATGTAGGATGTAGTAATGTAGTACAATGGGAAAATGAATATGACATTAATGTGCAGAATGTTAGCTTTAATTGTATATTAATAAAGTGTATTTGTATTAAAATTGAGCAAGAGTCTATAATGAAAAACCCATGTAACATGTTGGAGGCAGGATGCAAATGCAAGTTGAGTTAAAAAAACTAAGACTATAAAACAATGTATTAATAAGAAGACTAATAAACAAATAAAGAAGTAACATAAGCAAGCAAAGAAACTTAAAGTAAAGAAAACAAACCATATACTAAACTTACACTAAACTGCAGAACTGAGAAATGTATATATATACTAGGACAGTGTCAAAATACAGAGGATAAAGCTCACATAGAGACAGAGGATCAAACACAAAAAGCACAACAGTGAACAAAGGAACAAATGAGGTATTTATACACAGATGCAGACAAGGGACATCTGGGGAAGTAACAAGGGGGTGGGGTTACAAATGAGACAGGCTTAAAGAGCACATGGCTGGGAACACAAGACAGGAAAACAAGAGGACAGGAGCACATGAGGCCAAAGAGGGGAAAAAAAGAAAGTCATAGGCTAAGATGTGACAACCCCACCCCTTTTTAGAGGGCTATGTGCAGTAGAATATAGTAATAAAAAGATACATTCTTAGTTTGGTCTGTATACTAGATGATGGGTAGTTTTTTTCTGTTCTAATAATTTTAATGCAGTTTTGTAATGAAGCCTGTAGTTTCAGTTTATTGTTCATTATGGGAAACTCATCCTCAGTGAAGTTCACTCCAGGCGAAATCTTTATCTCATCAAGACATTCAGACCTGCCAGTGGTTTGCATCCTGTGATTACCCTTTGAGGTCATGCTGGTGTATTCTTTTCTCCCGCAGAGCACGTCTGATCAGATCCTTCATGAATAAAAAAATCTTCATTTAGTCTTTACCTAACTACCAAGCTCACCTGTCCATTCTTACTTTTTAACAAAGCATCAAACAGGATTTATCGTGATTTTTTTTTAAAGATTTTTCTTCATGGTCTTGAGAAACAAGAGTAACAGACTCTTGTTGTACCTGCATTCTAAAACAGGTGGGCTGCATTTCTTAGCTGTTCCAAAGTAAAGGACACTAAGCTATAAAGCCTACGCAAATTCTAGGACGCAGCTGATGTATCCTTTCCAAACTTTTATTCAAATACACTGTACAATGCAAAGGAGAAATGAAAACAGAACCACAACACAGTGTATGTTTTAAAAATAGTTTTTTAGCATTAAAAAGCACAATGCAATGGGCTCTATTCCCTTTCACAGCCTTTGTAGACTGTTCCATTTGTGTGACCAATACACTACCATAAAAGAGTTTTCAAAGGACAATCCTACCAGGACCTGGCCTACCTTGCCTGCAGCCTAAGCATTAGAATGCAGATTATGTTCCATATCTAGACCATCAACTCTACAACTACATTATTTGATTGCTCACATGACCATGAACAAATCATGCACAATCAACAGAAAACTGGTTTAATTCATATATTTATCCTATTGATTATTCCCCCTTTTTTCATGCTTTGACATAATCTAAATCTGGCAGCTGTCCTATACATTTTAGCAACATTTTATGAATAAACCAACAGAAATGCAAAAAAAATATGGGAAATGTATTTATTTTTTGCAATGAATTCTACTGGTTATTGAGTCTTTTTCTCAGTCTTCTGTAAAATAGTTTTTGTGTGACTGCCACACTATATAAATGTAAATAAAGCTCTGAAAAAAATGAGACCACTTAAAAATGACGAGTTTCTTTGATTTTACTAAATTGAAAACCTCTGGAATATAATCAAGAGGAAGAGGGATGATCACAAGCCATCAAACCAAACTGAACTGCTTGAATGTTCGCACCAGGAGTGGCAAGAAGTTATCCAAAAGCAGTGTGTAAGACTGGTGGAGGTGAACATGCCAAGTTGTATAAAAACTGTGATTAAAATCAGGGTTATTTCACCAAATATTGATTTCTAAACTCCTAAACCTTTATGAATTTGAACTTGTTTTGCATCTTTTTTGTTATTTCAGCCATTTTTCATTTTCTGCAAATAAATGCTCTAAATTACACTATTTTTATTTGGAGAAATGTTTTACATGGTTTATAGAAGTGGTCTCTTAATTTTTGTCCAGAGCTGTATATTTTTTTTATTAAAGCTGATGTTCTGCACCCCAAAAATCACTTTTTTGGCTGATCTAATGTACTAAAAACAGATTTAGTTCTAAAGCACACTTAGGTATGTTATTCGATCAAAACCCTAAATGCTACAATGTGTTAAATAGGACACTTTAAATTTAAGAAGATTGGTGATGAGAGGTACCTCAGGTTCAAAAAAGATTTCCAGTCTCCTGTATGGACCTCCATCATGTGTCTGGACCTCTTGGCTGTATCCACGACTTAAGAGTGACAGAGCAAGGTCTTTCATGGTGATACTGATGATGAACACCTGTAAAGGTGGGAAATAGAATAAGTCCAAATGATCATCAAAACTGTTCATAAATCACTTTCAAAGAAGGGTATTAAAGAGGATTAAAAATAAAGAAATAATGGACTGCAATAATAAACATATACTCCAACATAAAGCTGCTACTCAGCTGTATATCCCACATCACTGGTGATGCCGCAACACAAGGAGGGTAAAGACTAGCTCATGCCTCCTCCAATGCATGTGATGTCAGCCATCGTTTCTTTTCAAAATGTTGCTGATGTAGAATGTGCTGCTCCGAGTAGCATCACAGCATGCACGGAGGGCAGCGCAGCGCAGGTTCCGATACATCAGCTCACAGACGCCTTGTACTGATCAACATCACCCTTTTGGAGTAATGTGGAGAGAGAGCGTCATCTACCCTCTCAGGGCTCCGGCAGCTAATGGCAAGGGATTCGAACCAGCGATTTCCTGATCATAGTGGCAGTGCTTTAGAACACTGGACCAATCAGCGCACCTACAGAAGTATTTTTAAACCCAAGTATCTTTACTCCTTCCTGAGTAATGAATATACAGGGGTTGGACAATGAAACTGAAACACCTGTCATTTTAGTGTGGGAGGTTTCATGGCTAAATTGGACCAGACTGGTGGCCAATCTTCATTAATTGCACATTGCACCAGTAAGAGCAGAGTGTGAAGGTTTAATTAGCAGGGTATAAGCACAGTTTTGCTCAAAATATTGAGTTCAAAAGAGGACAAATTGTTGGTGTACGTCTTGCTGGCGCATCTGTGACCAAGACAGCAAGTCTTTGAGATGTATCAAGAGCCACGGTATCCAGGGTAATGTCAGTATACCACCAAGAAGGACCAACCACATCCAACAGGATTAACTGTGGATGCAAGAGGAAGCTGTCTGAAAACATAAAACCACGGCTGCCCAAATCACGGCAGAATTCAATGTGCACCTCAACTCTTCTGTGTCCACCAGAACTGTCCGTCTGGACAATAAATTATTGTGGTCTAAAAGCAGGTGTTTCAGTTCATTTTCCAACCCCTGTAAATGAATAAGTGAACAGTAAGAATATTTCCAAACTCACTCCCATATAAGAGAAATGCATTTCCCCCACTAACTGCTATGTTGCCTTACCTGCATTTATGTTGTTGTACTCTTCTCCCACGCAACCGGCTCCTCATGGTTTACGGAACACATTCTGAGGGCTGGTTTGTGTCATTGAATGGGACTCGCCACTTTTGCTCTGCAGCACAGTCACATCTGACTCCTAAAGCTTCTGTTTGCTGGGCCTCACTGTTGCTAGGCTCTCCACAGCTCCTCAGAACAGGACTGTTTTCATGTTGCCTTGGATGCAACTAAGAGGTTACCCCCTCCTGGTCAAGCCAGCTATTCCGGCTACCTTGGTTGCACCCATCTTAACAGTTAAACAAAGAGAAAAAAACTTCCATATACTCACAAAGGCAGTCTGTGCAGAGATTCAGTTGGATTCGGATGGCTCACTAATTTACTGATGGCTTGTTTTCTTTTCCTGTAAATTTAGATGGTCCTGATGGCACAACAACCACTCATTTTGGGTTTCTGGTTGTGGTTTTGTCATTTTCTGGGGAACAGCTTCCTCTCCAAAAACTGCTGCTCCTTCAGACAGATTCAGCCTAGTTTATGCCTGCAACCAGGGTTGCCAGGTTAATCCAATAAAATTATCCAGCCTAAAGTCAGTCTAAAATTTCCACCCTTCAGAAGCTAAAACTAGCTCAAAATATATGTCTGTCACACATTTAAAGCCTGACTATTTTTTTTTTCTATAAGGGATTTATTCAGTGTTGCTATTTACCTTAAAGTCATTAATAATTCTGTAACATAATAAAATGGTTTTAATAACAGTTTTACATCCCAATCAAGAACATTTAATAGTAACATAATCATAATAAAAAAATAGACTTTTACTTACTAATTTCAAAAAAGCCCAATTTGGCGGGAAAACCGCAACCCTGGCAACTCTGCCTGTAACAGTGAAGAGGAGGCAGTGAAGGGCCTTCTGAGTTTAGAGAGCCTCACCAATACACGATTTTTGTCAATTTGTGTATCATTAAATCAATCAAGCAAACACACACACAACACTGTTGTGTTTAGATGCACAGATTACTGCATAATGTGTTAATAACTGGATTTCCTAATACTGCTGATCAATTGTCAGTTTAAATGAAATTCCCAGATGTTAAACATGTGTTATTACATGCTTACAAATATTCTCCTTGTTTCAATGTATGTTTTGGGTTAACATACATAAAGGTACCTTTGTGATAAATGGCCAGAATGTTCGACTTTTCCTTGAGTCTCCTTAAGGCTTAGGGATTTATTTAGGAAAAAAGTGTGCAGACAAGCTTAAAATCTAATTAATTTTAACAAGGTTATTGACGCCCTTTAAAAGAGGGTTATTTAAATGTTATTAAATATAGAAAATGATTGTATACTGATCCCTGACAAATGAAATAAAACAGTTTAAATGCTTATATGGCTCTTTACAATGATTAAAAACCTGTTTAATCTTTTGAAAATGGTTTTGAATGGCAGCAATAAGGGTCAGAGGACCTTTTGTATATGTTTGTAATGTGTGGATAACTGTTGATTAATAGACATTATAGTAGTTTGACCAATTTAGATTGAGTGCATATATATATATATATATATATATATATATATATATATATATATATACATATATATATATATATATATATATATATATATATATATATATATATATGTATATATATGTATATATATATATATATATATATATATATATATATATATATATATATATATATATATAATTATTATAGTTGTACTGATCAATTTAGTATTGTAATGATATTGAACATATCCAGCCTGTTCATTTAATGCTTGAATTAGGAATCATATGTAAGGCGTTGTTCATTTAGTATAAGCAATACAGAGAATATGTACAATACTAATTAGTGCCTGCTGTTTCCTGTCAATTTAAACCTCCTCATCAATGGAGGCCAATTATAAATAGTAAGTGACGCTTTCCCGACACCGTCATAGAATATTAATGCACTGGTTTCTTGACAAGATGTTGAGAAGTGAAGAAAAATCTCACAGTTTACTGCAGAGAGAAAGTCTCTACTCCCTGCTGAGGATGCCTGCGAGCCACAACACTGCTGTTAACTCCTGCATTTCCTCTTGCCTTGTATAACCACAGTGATTCACTTTACAGCAATATGAGATCATACTTTCTCAGAAACTAAGCAGAACTATTGCCAGGTTGCCTGCTGAGATGGCAAGGGGGATGTGGTAGGCTACATGTTTGGGGTTAGCAAATGGTCACCTCAGTCTGACCACACCTTTACTGGCTTAAGTGCCCTTGTTTGCTGAACTTGCTGGACAAAATGTTTGCTAAGGTGTAGAATTTAGAAAACACATCTGGGTTAAAGGTGGGGGGAGAGTGAGACCACCACAGAATGATCTGAAAAAAAGATTTTATGCTAAAATTTGTTATGGCTTTTGGATTTTAGGTAGTGTGCAGAAAAAACAATTAATAGTGTGTTTCTGGTCCTAAATACGTTCTAAAATCAGTTTTATAAGTGTGAGTGTTAGGTTTTCTCCTTCAAAATAGGCCAGGAACAGAAGATATATAGTGGCTATCATGGAAAAACCTCATACCTTATTTTTTACAGTTTTTTCTTGTTTGTTTAGAGTGCATCAAAATTTTATAATGAATAAACTAATGGAAATAGTCCAAAATGACCAAGGAGCTTTCCTGTAAAATAACCATTTTAAAGGTGGCTTTGATCTGACAGTGACAATATTTTTTATACTTCAAGGTTTTTTTATGTGTCTGAGATGATGTAAAGTAAATCCTTGTAAATTGTTTCACCTTGAAGCTCTGGAGGACAAGAAAAACCTCTTTTAAAGACCAGAACTATACACCTATAGGTGGCGCCAGATCACTGTTATACAGATTTCTCTAAAGAACGGTGAAGAAGTGAGGACCAGGCTTCAGCACAGTTTGGTGATATCCCTGCTTTAACATTTGAACTAAATCCAATGCCAATTAACAGATCAGTTGTATCAACTGTGGTTAGGCAGGAAGGTGACCTAAATAAGCAAGAATCAAGGCCTCCAGAAGGGAATACTAGAACACTATTGCTCTACTGGACTGATTTCCTCTCCAGTAAGATACTGGTGTAGACATATGGATTTTAACTGACTGTTAAAATATATGTCTGGTTTAAAAATGCATTGTTTGGTAGATATATGCGTAGGGAAAAGAATATTTAACAACTTGTATCCATGTCTCATTCTGAGTTTTATATTCTTTACTTTTTAAGATTCTATTTATGACAGTATGACTTAATATGACCCAGTTCAATAAATCTAATATTGAAGAAATGTGCTACTGACTTATTTAATAAAAGAGTACCACCTTAAATGAACCCCTCATTTAGGTTACCATTGACTATGCTATGAACAATGGTGCTATATGGTGCACTAATATTTCTGGAAAAAAAAGAATATTAATTAAGCCAATAATTAAAAATCTAATCATTTTATTCAGTGAAACTGTACATGTACAAATGTCCTCTTACCAATTTTCATTTTTTAAAAATCAAGTAGAAAAAAGAACAAGATTATCTTCATAAATACATATATTCTTTAAGAAAAGGTGATTATTTACATGTTGTGGAGTTGAAAAAAAGGAGCTTGCATAATTTCACAGCTGTACACATGCATATAGCCCACAAGCCCATTTGTGCCACAGAACTATGCAGGATTGTCTGTGCCTGTGAAAGTTATACAAGCCCATATAAAAACAACAAAAAAGGAAGAGATACATTTATAAGGCAAACATGTTCAACTTTCATTGACGGAGCGGTGATTCAACAGTAATGAGCATAACACATACTGTGCCAGTCGGGTGGAGGCCTATGCGTCCTACAGATCTGCACAGATCACATCTGTGAATTATACTGTTACATAGAGCTATAGTCATATCTTGTCCATAGGTTTGGGATCATCTTGGCACATGTTCAGTGTCCATAGAATGCATGTGTGTTAGTTTGGCTCGTATTTGCGTTAGGAGTTCAGTTCCTTGCTCAGGCTTTTAAGGAGAATGCATCTCAGAAAAACTGTGAGTCTAGCCCTGTTATTTCAGCTCTGAACCTGTAGTCCATCTGCACTGCAGAATTCTGTTTTCTTGCTCTATCACAGCTGAAATGGCTCAAAAAGGACTTAAAAGTTATTATGCTTGTGACAATAGGAAACTATAAATGGTTCCCAAGTGTATATGTTTTCCTCCTCAACTATTAGCTGATGAATTAGATGATTTAGGGCCGTAGCGTTCAACCCAGTCCTCAGGGAGCCCTAGATGTCCATAATTTTGTTCCCTGTGGACTGGCTTGTAGCCTTGGAGCTAGCTAGCTCTAGAAGGCCAGAGGTTAGCTCCATTCGGACTTAAAACAGCAACAAGGATGTGTGATGTGGGCCAGCTAGAGCAAGAAAACATGAACCTGTCCAGTGCAAAGTGGGATTTACTACTGGATGTGGCTCTCGGATCACTGTCCTCATCCTTTTCTACGTATTTGTCCATCTCATACTGTCGTCTCGCCTTGGTTACTGTTACTGAGCCTCTTGTAAAACCTGCGCCAAGACTGAAGCGTCTTGCCGGACCAAATCCAGAAGCCCGATGTGATGCCCACGATCATGGTCATCAGGTACTTGATCATGAAGACGGTGAAGTCTGGCGTGACCGGCGCAAAGTCCCCGGCCGGACAGGGCACGGCGAAGCGCTTGCACGTGTGCATGTGCCACGTGCGCTCCCACTGCGGGCGGAACGCCTGCTCGTAGAAGTAGCAGGCGATGACCACCGTGGCGGGCACCGTGTAGAGCACGCTGAAGACGCCGATGCGCACCATGAGCTTCTCCAGCTTCTCCGTCTTGGTGCCATCGTGCTTCATGATGGTGCGGATGCGGAAGAGCGAGACGAATCCCGCCAACAGGAACGACGTGCCCAGGAAGAGGTATACGAAGAGAGGGGCGAGCACGAAGCCGCGCAGCGCGTCCACGCTGTGCACACCCACGTAGCACACGCCCGCCAGAACGTCGCCGTCCACCTGGCCAAGCGCGAGGATGGTGATGGTCTTGACGGCGGGCACGGCCCAGGCGGCCAGGTGGAAGTACTGCGCGTTGGCCTCAATGGCCTCGTGGCCCCACTTCATGCCAGCCGAGAGGAACCACGTGAGGGACAGAACGACCCACCAGATGGAGCTGGCCATGCCAAAGAAGTAGAGGATCATGAAGAGGATGGTGCAGCCCTCCTTCTTAGTGCCCTGCGCCACCGTGCGGTAGCCGTCGTCGCTGAAGCGGTCGATGCAGACTACACGGTCCTCCAGGAAGAAGCCGGCCGCGTACGCCACAGCTACCATGAAGTAGCAGCCCGAGAGAAAGATGATGGGCCGCTCGGGGTAGCGGAACCGCCGCATGTCCACCAAGTAGGTCAGCACGGTGAAGAGGGTGCTGGCGCAGCACAGCACCGACCAGATTCCCACCCAGAGGCGGCCAAACTTCACCTCCTCCTCCCTGAAGTACATCAGACCGTTGGGCTTGGTGGGCTCGCAGGGGGCTCCGCAGTCCTTCTCACCCATGAAGTGGTAGTTCAGGTAGCTGGGCACCCTCAGCTGTAGGGGGCACGTGAAATGAGGGCTTGACTTGCCCCCAGAGCCTATACCACCAGCGCCACCGGCACCAGGGGGCAGCGTGAGCGGCTCTCGCCCGTAGCCCGTCGGCTCGGACGTCGCCCCGGCTCCGCCGCCGGCTGCCTCGGATGTGTTCTGGCCCACGCAGATCTCTCCGGCTCCGTGCACGGGGAAGTTCTCGCAGCGCAGGCGCTCCGGCCACTGGAAGCCGAACTTGTTCATGAGCGCCTCGCAGCCGTGGCGTGCCCGCTCACACAGCGAGCGGCACGGGGGGATGGCCTGCTCCAGCACCGTGCATACAGGCGCGTACATGGAGCACAGGAAGAACTTGAGGTCCGCCGAGCACTGCACCTTCACCAGCGGGTAGAACTGGTGCACCTCCAGTCCGGCGTCCTCCTGGTTCGTGTGGCCCAGCAGGTTGGGCATGATGGTCTGGTTGTAGGCGATGTCCGTGCACAGGGGGATGGAGATGGGCTGGCAGAAGCCGTGCTCCGGCACCGAGATGCCCTTCTCGCCGTGGTACTGAGCGCCGCTCGGCTGGGAGCTCAGCAGGCACGACGCGAGGAGAACCAGCAGCAGGCAGCGGAGAGTCCGATTTATAGGGGCCGGCATTGTGAAGGGAGCCGCGGGTAGGCTTGGCTGGGGTGTTAAAAAGGCTTAAACTTTACTTTTGTTCCGACAAAAATGATTTTTGAAGAGAAATATGTTCAAAACAAACCAAACAGAGGAGGAAAACTAAATATATACTGTGTGGCTTTACACCTCAACAACTCATTTGTGTTTTCCAATGCAAAAAAACTCTCAAAGTTCACAGCAGCCTCTTTAAAATGTCTTAAGTTTTGTGTTCATTCAGCCAAAATGATTTTTGATGGAAAATGAGGAAGAAAAGAAAACAAAGGTCACTCGTGTTTTCCAAGAAAAAAAACCCTCAAAGTTCAAGCAGGTTTCCTCTATGCAGTCCGAAAAAGCCAAAAGCTTCGACAAAAAAGCAGGCAGTGTTTTATAGTCCTTTAAAAGTCGACGACGATTTCCACTCTTCCTCTCTCTTAATAAACTTAGCTAGGTCTCCGTCGAATTCAGAAAGCCCCCGCTTTAAGCGCACAAGTCCGCCAGGGTCTGATTTCAAAGCCAGGCTCGCTATTCCACAGACTAGCAAACCCAGCAGCTCGACCCCAACTTTTCCATGAACCTCGCTGGTCACAGGGGTCCTCCAGTAATTTGCAGGCAGATATCGACCTCAAACGCGGTGTTTCAGCTCGTCCAGGCTCGCGGTGTTTTCTCAGCAGTGTTATCTGGTCCTGCTCCTCGTCTTTCTGCAGTCCTCAGCCTCTCTCTTTCTCTCTCTGGATGGTTTGAGCTCCAGCACAGCGCTCCCACTGTAATGTGTGGCGCCTGTTTCCAGACGCCCCTCATTCACCTCCCCCTAGCCCTCACCGTGGGGCGCCTTGAAACCGAGGTTTTCTCTCCCCCAACCAATCACGGCCTTTGTTTTCCTTCCCTCCCGGCTCCTGATTGGTCACAGACAGTAATTGCAGCGGGGTCTCAACTATCAGAAACTTTCCCCTCTGAATTTGTTGAAGTAACGAGTGCTGAGCTCGGTATGTTCTATACATGCTACGTGGAGGTACACACACACTGTACAAAATCGATAATTAACCCTTTAACAGTCCAGGATTTTTATCAATTGTCTGCCTGACATTACACAACTAAATTTTGAGGATTTCTTTTTTTCTATTCAAGCATTACATAAAAAAATATTTCATGTTTGAAAAGGAACATAATTTTAATTATAATAGAAAATATAAAAAATATTTAAGTAAATTTGTTAATGTCAAAATGAATAAAATCACACAATTGTCTCTTTCCTGAACATAATTTTAAAATCAATATTTTCCTAAATACAAATGAAACAGTTTATGTCCTCCAAAATTTTAATTTCATTATGCTTGTCTAGTTTGTACGTCTTTTTTTAAACCTTCAAATTTTGGAGATAAAACCTTTTACTGAGCTGGAAGTAAAAAGTGAACCGGCAGTTTCTCCAAGTGTTCTGTAGGAGACTTTAAAGCTCTCAAATTTTCCAGAAGTTTTTTACTGCAGAAAAAAATAGTTATGTATCACCTACACCTGTAGCCTGTATACAGGACAAGGTACTTTAAGGGGTTAAATATTGATTGGGTTTAAAGATGTGTAAGAGTGTGAACTCCTCTTTGTCAACTGCCTTCTTTCTTATCTCATTCCTTTGATGAATACTGATCAGTGGTCATCAGAGGGTGAATTGAGACAGCAAATAAGATTAAATTGACCTAATTAAATTGCCCTAGATAAAGTGTTGATTAAATTAACATTTGCAAAAAAAGAAGATAATCTAAAATAAAAACAAAAAGCTAAAAAAAGTAAAACTGTAGGTCTCTAAGAAAAAAATAAAAGAAAAACAATTCATTTGTACATGAAACACATTCATTGTGGTTTGAAATAAAATGCTCAGTTTCAGAGAAACTCATGTGAGAATGGTTCACAGTGTCTGTAACGGAAAACCAAATATGAGAAGAGTGCAAGAACGCACCACAGGAAGATATTTGAAATGGTTATGAACATGCAGCCCAACGCCTTGTTTTATGAGTTCTGAGAAGATTTTGGCCTAATCCATATTTTTAAAACACGGGTCATGGTGAAAAGTGAGACAGAAAAGTCCTCAAACAAAACATGATTTTAATACTTACCACTATATCATCTTTCATAAATAACAACTGCTTGTTCGGAGAAATAAATAAAAACAGCTGTATTTGTGTTGGTAGACAAACAGTACTGTGCAGAGGTATGCATCAATCAGAACAATATTAAGCTATGTATCTCTGCCTGCTTGTCTAATGTATATATATATATATATATATATATATATATATATATATATATATATATATATATATATACACACATATGGTATTCATTTTTTTATTTCTGCAGCCCTTTCAATCTGTGTCATCTAAGCAACATGGAGGAGACGACTGTACAAATTGAGCAACCTGGCTATACTGTCCATTATTCTTTAAAATAATCGTTCACTAATTATAATTAAGTTAAAATGTTCAGTTAATCATGATATTGATATTTCATGATCTTATGTGCCTGAAACTTTTGCACAGTTCTGTATGTGCATCGATGTATTCTAGGTTCCTATAACCACCTGTGTGCAGAAATCTGATTTATTACACCAACTAATTTGGATTCTTCTTTTTTGTTGTATTGTTATCCTGATTCAGTTTCATCTCTAAATCTAATATTAGTCAACAGTCTAAAGACCTGATGTCTGAAGTGTTAGTTTCAGCACTTGCACACAAAAGACACACCCGTTCACACTTCTCACACCCACTAATCAGACAGCCTGGACTGATTCTGACACAAGCAAATGTGTTTAGTTCTTTAGTCTGCCTTGATTTGTATATCAATACAAATACTATTAGTGGGAGAAACCAGAATACTCCAGCTAATTCAATAATGAATGCAAAGAGGTGAGAGGATTCACCTGTGGTCAGTCAGTGGTGCTTCACTTTAGGGTAAAGTGTTTAAACCATACAATTTTTTTATTGTGATAAAAAAGCACATGATTCTAAATATTTTAAGATTAAAATCCAATTTCATAACTTATAACATTTTAACATTTAGTTCTCGTCAGAACTAGTTAGGCTATATGGAATATAAAATAATTAAAAAGCAAAAAAATGCTCTTTTATCTCAGGCAACTAGTTATATTGTGTAAATAAGGTCAGATAATCACACATTCACACATTGTCATGTGATGCACTCAGGATATTCAGTGTCTGTCACTTAGGAACTGCAGAATGCTTTAAGAAACTTTCTACATATTTTAAAGGGTCTGTAACACACACATTACCATGGGCTCTTATAGGTTAAATAAAGTACTGGAAAGGGTCGCAAACTCCCATGGAGAAGTTCATGGACCCCCGCATACAGGACTTCAGAGCTGCCACAGTGGTGGAGTTTCACAACTCATCACAATTATCAGCGGATCAATTAATAATCACGCTGATTCCAGAAGTGGCCGAAGCTATTGGCTTGTTATTGAATAAGTTATTCCTGATCATGAATAAAAAATCCCTTGCTCTCCTCTGGAGCGAGTTTTAAAAATAGATCTGAGCTGGAGAGCAGAGCGTGAGGTTCCTCAGTATGTAAATGTGAGGGCTGAGGGAGATAAGCCGCTCCGTGGACTTCAACATCAATCACAGAGAAGCCAGCGCTGCTGCCTCTCCTCCGATCGGAGCCGCATGCCATTCTCATTCCCATTCTCTCACCGTAGCACTTCTGGCCCGTGTTTGATGATTGTGTTGCTCGCACACTCTCTCTCTCTTTTTCTCTCTCTCTTCGTCACAGACTTCTTCACTGTCAGTGTAGATCATTATTTTCTACCACAGGTCACTTATCACACAAAATCAATTATGTTCCAAATCCATATCAAAAGCCTGATCACTTAGAAAGACTTTTAGAGAAGTTCGAAGGCCCAAAAGATTGGCAGGCAGACATGGATATTCAGCTTGTTCTCTGAATCAGCCTGAATCCAGAGTCTTTGCACAAGGAATAATGCATTACACAGAAAGATGACTGCTTCTCGGATGGCATACCAATACAAAACTACAATTTTTGTCCACGATGATGAAGCCAACAATGCTCTAATGATTGTTTTTGGTGCGATGGACAATGCTGAGCATGAATAAAGTGACCCGTTGTGTAATTCGTAATGTTGTTTTTTTTTTTCCACAGCATGAGTTCTGTATGAAAAAGATCCCATATTCCCATATTCCCTTATTTCGTGCTGCGCCTCGGCTCAGAATTGGGAGCTTCATAGCACTGTGGTTGATTAGTCTAGTTGGGGCAGTGCAGGCGAGTTGTATTTGAGTTCATTAATATTTGCATTCTCCCACTGGACCCTATTAGCTTTCACACTCGGCTTCACCTCATATCTTCCCCATTCCTCTGCTGAGGAGTGAGAGTGAAAGAGAAACAAAGAGAGAAAGGGGGGAAAAAAGAAGAAAAGGGGGGAAAAGCGTGGTGGAATAAAACCAAGATCTATTGCATTTGCTAAGGAAAAAAGCCCTTTGGCCATGCAGTCTCAGAGCTTTCGGTTTATTTGTTTATTTTTCATCACACAGAAATCACTCACTTGGTGTGAGAGTGTTTTTTTTTTGTTTGCTCGCATAATTGAAGCCGACTATTAATCACACGGAAAAATCAAGCACGGTTGAAATTTGGCATGTGCAATGTCAATATTTACTGTCCTTCTGCTTCAAGTCTCTTTTGGCCTGACTGCGTGTGTTGCTGCTTTCACTAATATTGTGATGGATGGGCGGAGAGCCGACACATGAGTTCAGTGGAAATGACATCCATCCAACAGCCATTGCTCATATGTTACTTAGCTATGCAATGTCTAGGCTTAGACAGCAGCAGCGAATGAGGTTATAAAAGGTTATAGAGAAACAATGATGAAAAAAAAAGATATTTAAGATGTCACTGGGTTATTAGGCTCATTGCAACTGACCTAGAGAATGTAAATGTAAAGAAAACAGGCAGAGAATGGATTCATAGTAAGCTAGAGGCTCATAATGTCTGAAAATGCAATGAGTCACTAATCTTAACTGGTTTAGGGTCTCTACACTAATTGAAGTTATGCAGTTTTTCATTACTTTGCCTGATTTCCCCAGAGGCCCACTCAGACATGCCTACTAATAATGACAGGACCCATGGGACAGGACTGTCACCAAACCCTGGCCAATAGAACACAGCAGAGTGTGTGATTACACACACGGGCAGGCATTTCTTTGATGATCTTACCAGAGAATTAACCAAGAACATTGGAGCAGCATTCAACAAACCAGAAAAAAACGCTCTGGCAGCTTCAGGCCGTTTATGGAATATTCCTTCCCTTTAGTAGCATGTTTAAGATTTGAGAGGGAGAGGCTGGAGCTGGGGGTTAACAAACTTTGCAGATCTTGCGTGTATTTCATTTTTAGTGGCCGTCCTACAGATTCATTGATGTCCAACCCATCAAAGTGTCCAGCAGACTCATCTCATAGCCAGGCCTCCCCTTGGGTAATTTAGTGCATTCTGGACAGGAGGAAATATCATTATACCACTCAGCATTCACTTTCCCAGGCATGTTTTTATCATACACATTCCTCCCTCTTTGTTTTACGCACCGATCCCTATTGCTTAGCGTTTTGGGTCAGGTTTGACATCGAAGCTGTCACGAAAGCTTTTACTGAGGAAGCGAGATAAGCCGCAGTAATGACTCAGGAGCCGTTGTCACCAGATCATTCTTTTTTCTTCTTCTTCTTTTTTTTTACGTTTGTTTTAAATATTTGCTTTATTTGCCTTTTCTTGTCACTTTCCTCTTTTGAATTACACTTTCATACCATTAAATAACTGTGTAGCCCATCACTGGGCTGCAACAGAATGCTCTTTATATGTTTAATGTCTCTCTCTGTCTCTCTCTCTCTCTCTCTGTCTCTCTGTCTCTCTCTCTCTCTTTCTCTCTCTCTCTCTCTCTCTCTGGAGGAAGAGCCTGCAGCAGTTGTTCGGCTCTTCCAGTAGCAGCTCAGTAAATTTGTGGCTGAGAGGCTGTTTAGTTTTGGTCAGACTTTTGGTTTCCCATAGTCTGGCAGAGGCGCAGTATTCCATGAGCTCGAGGCGCATAACTCAGTACAAAATACACAAACAAGCCAAGCGAAAATGTTTAAGGATGGTCTGCAAGTGCTTCGAATCACGTCGCCCTGGGCAAAGTGTATATCACTGCGGTCAATTAGCTGCTGCTCTCGCATGTGGAGCTGTAGCTCACAGAGTTCACTGTATTTTAATGGGTTTACAAGTAGAGCTCAGGCTTATCAGATTGTGTTTTTTGTTTGGC
This sequence comes from Astyanax mexicanus, assembly GCF_023375975.1. Classification (NCBI taxonomy): domain Eukaryota; kingdom Metazoa; phylum Chordata; class Actinopteri; order Characiformes; family Acestrorhamphidae; genus Astyanax; species Astyanax mexicanus. The sequence goes on from NC_064418.1 coordinate 35,788,116, forward strand.
ATCTCTCAAAGAACAATTTAAAGTGTAGTCCTGTGAAATAAAACTTACACAGCAAAGAAAAATATTTAAAACCGTTTTGTTCTTTATAAAGAAGTGTTGTCTTGTCGGTTAAAACTCTATTTACATTATTACAATTATTCTACATTAAGATTCTTGCCCAAAGACCTAGGTAGTGGTGTGTGGATCAAACTGTGCTCTGCCACAGGTTTCCACTTCATGTAACACTGTGATAAAAACAAATAACCATAAATTCAGTAAGTGGATAAAGGTGCTTCAGATGGATCTGTAAGTTACTCTATAAAAGAACTGTGTTTGGTTTAATTAAAACATGAAGCTGTTATGTGTGCAAGTGTTATTTTTATTCATTTTCCCTTCAAAAGTTGGTTAACACAAGGCTTCTGTTTAGCATTACACACAGTAATGTTTTAAAATCACATAATTATAAAAGTTGAATATTTCTTTTTGCCTCATCACTAGTGCTAAATTGCAACTTATTTTTAAATGTGTGGCAGGCCTTTAATGTAATGTATTAATGAATGTAAATGAAATAAACAAATACAATTTGAAATTAGAAGTTGAGCAAACAAAACATGAAACATGCTGTGTTTCTATTGCATTCAATCAAATAGTTAAAAGTTAAAATAAATGTAAGAAAAACACGTTTTAACAAGTTAACCCCTCAACAGACCGGCATTTTTGTCTATTTTATGCCCTGATATTACATGCCTACATCTTGAGGATTTCTATTTATGTATTAGATAAACAGGTTTCATGAAAATGAATTTGGGCTTGAGACCTCTTACTGATCTAAAATTATTAAATGGAATAGACCACATCTCCTAGTGTCTTGAAGGAGTCTCCAGGACTTATTATAACTTATTTTACTGAAAAGAAAAAGGGTTTTAAATTACCTTCACTTGTAGCCTATATAAGGTCTGTTAAGGGGTTAAATCAGATTTGGTGCATTGGTGAAGCTCTATTCTCTCAAGTTAAGTTTTCTACTTTTTTAACAGATAGATGTTTACTGCCCAGATAAATAGCTTTATGCATTGGGTTTTATTTTCTCTGCTTTTTGAACAGTACAGTACTTCATATCGATGTCTATGTGAGGGTGTGTAAAGAGGATATCACGGACATCACTGTGGTCAATTAGCTGCTGTTCTGCTGCATGTAGTTTTTGCTGGCAACTCCCCATGTGGTTCAGCAGATTTACCCCAGAGGAAATGACACGCCTGCAGCACCTCCTGCCAGACACACACAGTCTGGGTGGTGCTGGGATATTGACCGATCTCTCAACACGTTCGTGCTGGCAAGAAAAGTTGGCTCTTATCTCCTCTCCAGTGTGCGTGTATGGTTTTGGGGTTTTTGTATGAGTGAGATTCGGAGCAGTGATTGACTGTCTGTGAGTTTGTGTGTGAGAGTCAGGGTGTCTGTGAGAGAATGGGTGTTTCCATGTCTGTCTGTCTGTCTAGACCTGAAGGATCCAGGATTTCTGGACACTGGAAATGTGATTTGTACGCATATAGTGTTCAGTGTAGAGTAGTGGGCAACACCTCTGCTTTCCACATGGCAGACTAGGGGTTTTATTTCCTGGCAAGACAAGCTCACCACTCTGTGCCAACTGGTCAGTCAGGACTCTTAATGCTGAATTCATCCACTGTACCTGTGTAGCATGATTTAAATGTACGTTGCTTTTTATAAGAGTATTAAATAAATGTTTGGATAAATACTACAGTATGTGGATTAGATAAATAACACAATATTTTGCTCAAAGATTGATATACGATGTTCAGTTTTTTTTTTTTTCAAAATTACAAGATGACAGTATTAAAGGAACTGTACAGTTTACATTTACATTATTTTTTTTGTCGTTTTTTTTTGGTACATTTCAAGTTTAAATGTGAACAAAAAGTCGAAGTGGACACTGTTACAAATAAGGAACCCTTTATTTTAAATGTCAGCGTGTTTGCATGATTCCCGTCAATAACTCACTTAAACACAAAAAAGAAACCTGGCCAGTTTGTAATATGATAAAGGGTCTATATACAGCTCTGGAAAAAAAATAAGAGACCGCTTTAAATTTCTGGAAAAGCTCTGGAATATAATCAAGAGAAAGATGGATGATCACAAGCCATCAAACCAAGCTGAACTGCTAGAATTTTTGCACCAGGAGTGCCATAAAGTTATTCAAAAGCAGTGTGTAAGACTGGTGGAGGAGAACATGAAAGCTGCATGAAACTGTGATTATAAACCATGGTTATTCCACCAAATATTGATTTCTCTAAAATTGTATTAATAAGAACTTGTTTTCTCTGCATTTCTTGAGAATCTTCTTTTTTGTTATTTCAGTTATTTCTCATTTTCTGCAAATGAATGCTCTAAATGACAATATTTTAATTTGGAATTTGGGAGAAATTTTGTCTGTAGTTTATAGAATAAAACCACTATGTTCATTTTACTCAAATATATACCTATGAATAGAAAAATCTGAAAAACTGATTCAGAAACTGAAGTGGTCTCTTCATTTTTTTCATTTCAAACAGTTTCAAAACTTAGTATTTACATTTGACACTATAAAACTGAAGCTTGAAGCTTTTAATACAGACAGTTTCCAAACTAACTAATTTACATGTCTCCACCCATTTAGCCTGCTACAGTTTAGCCCCACCCATGCTGCAGTTCTGCAGTTCCGCAGTTCCCAGGAGTGTTTTAGCTCAAAACTCATTAATCTTCAGTGACAGGTTTGAAAAATAAAACCACAGAAACATTGTAAGCATTCCCTTAAGGAACAATATGAAATACTAAAAAGTTGGATACATGCCCATTAGGTTAAAAACCTGCACATTTGTTTTTTAAACAGGAATTCCCAAACCTGCGACAGGCAGTGTTCATATAGTGTATGTATGTCCCAACTTGAGATCAGTGAGTTGATAAGAGAGGGTCTTATGCGCTGGGAGGGGTTTTGCAGCAGTGGAATGGAGGCAGGCTGCTGGAGGGAATGAATGATGATAATTGAGAGCGGGAGAGCAACAGGAAATGTGAGTTTCTCAGGCCTCTGCAGCACCCGAGGAGAGGCTTCAGGCCACACATTACTGAGAATCAGAAATGACTGGAGACCCATTCACTGCTGATAACAGGCCACAGTGTATTGCACACAGGGTTAACAGAGATGTGATTAAGAAGAATGACCCTACACGACACCCTGTGCCATTAAACCGTCATCCTAACTGACGTATAAAGCCGAATATTGTTCTCGGTGTTTAGGAAAATTGTTATAAGAAAGGAAAAGTATTTGTGGAGTCTGTTGGCTCACATTCAGTTAATCTACACTTTAAATGCCCTCCAGCAGTAATGAATTCCATTCCAGGTTAATTATCTACTGCAATCTAAAGGTTTAAGGCTTATCTCAACCTTTGAAATGTATTCTAGTTACTTTCTAATACTTGAAATCTGTCCAAGTTAAAAGCCACTTAATCCTCATAGTAAAACTAAAGTGTTCCATTGTTCTGTACATTCTTTCAAATTTAGTCATGTGCAAGTTTTACTTTTAAAATTCCCAAATAGATTTTAAAGTTATGTTATGCTTTAACTAGGGATGCAATGTTGTGGAAATTCAGGGTCCGATATAGATATTACATACATCTCTGGAAAAAAAGAGACCACTTAAAATCATGTTTGTTCCTTGATTTTACTAAATTGAAAACCTCTGGAATATAATCAAGAGAAATATAGATGATCACAAGCCATTAAACCAAGCTGAACTGCTTGAATTTTTGCACCAGGTGTAAAGGCATAAAGTTATCCAAAAGCAGTGTGTAAGACTGGTGGAGGAGAACATGCCAAGAAGCATGAAAACTGTGACCATCATATATTGATTTCTGAACTCTTAAAACTTTATGAATATGAACCAGTTTTCTTTGCATTATTTGAGGTCTGAAAGCTCTGCATCTTTTTCTTTATTTTAGCCATTTTTCATTTTTGCAAATAAATGCTCTTAAAAACAACATTTTTATTTAGAATTTGGGAGAAAGATGTTTGTAGTTCATAGAATAAAACAATAATGTTCATTTTACTCAAACGTATACCTATAAATAGCAAAATCAGAGAAACTGATTCAAAAACTAAAGTATTACAATAAAAAAAATAATAATAAAAAATAGCACGGCTAGTGTTGACCAATTATAGTAGCCCGGCCAGGGTCACATGGTCTTATTTTAGGCATACAGGAAATACATCAGCAGGTATTGGTTTGAAATATTGGCCATAAAGGCTGAAGCTGATGATTAAAGTAAGGATTTATCGGGCAACACTGATTTCATTATTCCGATATCATACATTGTGCATGCTTAGTTATTACACATATACTGTTACCACATAGCTTCAGAATCTTAAATTGATTTCATTTCTGCCTCACACCAACTCATATATAAATGATGGGTTTCTACATGGACATGGATGCCTGGTGGTATGTTTATATTGGGCTAACACTGAGAAAATCATTAATTATTAACGGTTTCTAGTTTTTGATCATTTATACATATAGAGGTTAGTATAGTGTATAGTATGGTATAGTGTGTAACAAACATGTCTTTTCCATAGCAGACTAGGGATTGATTCCCTTTCTCTATAAGCACATCACACCACAATACACCATCTAATCCATCTAATGCTACAGTCCATCTAATGCTATTTTCCTCTACCCGTGTAACATGATTTAAATATAAGTCTGTGCAGACAAGAATATCAGTGTAAATAAATGTCAATAAATTATCTTTAAAAAATAGTTGAAATGCACAAAAAAATGGTGCATGGTTAGTATGCGACTGTGGTTGCACATAGAAAAAATATTGTTGTAGACATGCAAAATCCTTGTATTTACAAAATGCCAACTACAGAAGTAGAATAAATATACCAGAAGGCCATTTAAATTATATATATATATTTTTTATTAATTGTTATTTCTTTCAATGCGACTAATATTGGCTAACAGCCAAATATACTAAAAAAATATACTAAAAGCCAACTGTTACTTTTGTGCAAAAACCTTGTGGCTCTATTTCTGCAGTTTTAATTTTTTAACATTATAAAAAAATCTAGCGGTTGTTCTTTATTTTGTATAAACATTTCAGGATGAATGGATCAATAGAAATGCACTAAATATACTTACAATTTCAAAGGAATCCATTTTCACATAAACCTGCTTTTTTGAGTGACAGTGATGAAATATTAATATAATTTCCATATTTTTAAAAATACTTTAATTTTCCCAAAAATCGTCAATCCACCTCATAATCCGGAGCGCCTTGTTTATGAATTCTATCAGTCAGGTTGTAAAGAGCAGTAAAGCCACTCATCTGAAGTACAGCATTATACAGGAGTTTCAGTTTAGCCTAAGGTACTGAGGCTGGAGCAGTTTTAGCATTAGCCACTTACCGTACTAAGCACTAGCTCTTTTGCTGTACAGAGATCTGCCTGTGGCTTGCTGCTAACCCCGGCTAACACTGCTGGAGCAGTATTAGCATTAGCCGCTAAGCACTAACTCTTTTGACGCTCAGAGGTGAATATTATCAGCCTGAAGCCTGCTGCTAACCCTGGCTAGCACTGCTGAAGCAGCATTAGCCTCTAAGCACTAGCTTAGAGTCTAAGCACTAGCTTAGACTGTAGCCTGCGCGTTATCATGTTAAAACAAGCTACATGGGATGAACCGCTAGCTAATATCGCCCTGGTGGTGCACCTTATAGTGCAAAAAATATGGTAATTACACTCCAAAGCTCAGACATTATCAGGTTACGTAGGATGCTTGAACTGTTCACACATGCAGCCCTTAAACATTCTTTACTACTCTGCACATACCTATTTCTGAATCATCTACAAAATACACTCCCTCAATATTTTTCTCATGAAAACTGACATAAACGCTGTTTAGCACAAAATCATCCAAACACAATCCAGAGTAAATCCTTCAGCTACAGTCTCAACATAATTTGCCTGCTGTAATCTAGGAGTCACTGCATTTCTCAGTAGTGTTTTGGCTTCTGGTCACACATGATCCTCCAGGTAATTACAGGTATTATACTAGGTCTTGTGCAGGTGATCTGCTGGGCCAAATTTACTGGCATTTGTCTCTGTCTCTGTCTTCTGTTCACAATGAACCTGTTCCTGTTTAATTACAGCTAAATACCCAGATGAAAGTGAATGTGTGTGAATAGAGCTTAAGACTCTATATAAGTGTCTTATTTTGTTCGTGACTGGATGATACTGAAACTGTTAGAAGCTAAAAACTGGTCTTTCTGGTTTTAACTATGTACCAAGATTAGGAATGAACACAAATTTAGACCTACAGGGGTTGGACAATGAAACTGAAACACCTGGCATTTTAGTGTGGGAGGTTTCATGGCTAAATTGGACCAGCCTGATGGCCAATCTTCATTAATTGCACATTGCACCAGTAAGAGCAGAGTGTGAAGATTCAATTAGCAGGGTAAGAGCACAGTTCTGCTCAAAATATTGCAATGCACACAACATTATGGGTGACATACCAGACTTTTGCACGTCTTGCTGCCACTTCTGTGACCAAGACAGCAAGTCTTTGTGATGTATCAAGAGCCACGGTATCCAGGGTAATGTCAGCATATCACCAAGAAGGACCAACCACATCCAACAGGATTAACTGTGGATGCAAGAGGAAGCTGTCTGAAAGGAATGTTCGGGTGTTAACCCGGATTGTATCCAAAAATATATATAAAACCACCAAAACCACCAAAGGTTATTATAAAGTGTTACCTGCTTATCCCTGTAGATACAGTATATTTGTAAGTGTCTATTGTAAGCTATTTTAAGTGCGCAGGCACAAGTTGTGAAAACACATTGTACACGAGGTGTAAGATAGCAATGAGCATGGCGCCGGACCTTGTGCAGAGTGTAAGACAGGACCCTAGATGTTTAACTTATATTTTTCTACTAAGATGGGTACAAAAATAACTGTTAACAGCTTTATTCCACACTAATTTTATAAATACACCTATACAGTCTGACTGTGTGAACAAGCCAAGCTCCCAGCCAAGTTTTTTCTTCACGTTATAATTAACGTTTGTATGGTTTGTATGATTTAATTTCATTTTTATTCTCACTTTCCTTTTCCTCTTCTAGTGTGTGTTTTTACATACATACACCCAGACGCATACCCCTCTCCCCACGCTCACACACAACTTCAGTTCTGCTTTCAGTCCGCCCTAAAACCTTCCACTGATGGAGGATGTTCCTGTGCCATTTGTCAAACTCAAGTGGCCAGCTGTCTGAGAGCATGCATCATTCTGATAATCCTCTAATTCAGCCGAGGCCCTTTCCACAGTGGAAGAAGCCCCGGCAGTGTAAACACGCTATACGGCTAACTTAAACACAGCCGTCTGCCAGCGTGCGCTTTAGGTGCAACAGTTTAGAGAAACAAAGATCATCAAAGACTAGATTTAAAGCAGTGCATGCACATACTCTCTCCTTTACACACACACACGCACACACACACACACGAATACATGCACACATACTTTTGTTCTCTCTCTATACAAATACATATACATATGCATGTCCAAATATTTGTGAACACCCCTTCTAATGAATGCATTTAACTACTTTAAGTTACATCCATTGCAAGCACAGATGTGCAAATGCACATAAAATAAAACCGTCTGGTACAGATAAACATGAACCAATTGGCATCATACCTAATGCCAGGAGTTAGACAGGGAGGCAAAAACAAAAAAAAGAATTGATCTGTGTAAAGTCATGACATAGTGTTTTCTCAAGTGAGAGATGGTTTGGGAACACCCAAACATGTGTAAGTAGTGTTCTCCTTGAGCCCGACCCACCCCATAAACTGAGCTTTTTAAAAATATTTTGAAGCTGTTTGAATGAGCGAAATCTATTTAGAAGGATAGATTGCAATTATCATTGCAACACTGAAGAAGCATAGACCAATTATTAAAAAAAAAAGGTTTATTAAAAACAGCCACACACAGCGCTGCAAGTCAACTGCGTAATGCAGACAAATTGAGGAGGTTGGGTTTGGGAAGAGAACCTAAGCTCTACCTCTAAATTTGAGCAGGCATTTACTAATCCTCGTTTCACAGTGTCACTTTTAAACTGGGAATACAGCACAGGGGGCATTACCACCCACAGTGGACAGTGCAATGGGTGGCATTGATTGTGTCCGGTTGTATCTGGCTAGGATTGTCCACGCAAACAGACAAGTGACTACAGCAGATTATATTCATATCCCTGTTCAGTGCAGAAGGCCCCACACACACATCCTGCAGTGTAATTAAAACAGTATTCAGTAAGTCGGGGAGCTACTGGTTATGATCTGTCGGTAATAAAATCATTCTATACAAGGTACTTTCCACTTACTGTTGTGGACATAAAACCTTTCACTTCCATAAAGATTTTCCTCCACCTTCCTTTATGACCTAAGCACTGTGGTCCGGCCTGCCGTAACGGTCCTCAGAGATCCTGCTGACTAAACTGAGAGAGAAGAGGAAAAGAGGACATGGATGAATAAGGTGTGTGTTTGCGGAGGCTGTAGGTTTGAATGTGGAGGGTTTAGATATCCAGAGAGGAAGAGAGAGAGAGAGAGAGAGAGAGAGAGAGAGAGCGAGAGAGAAAGAGGGAGTATGTAAGTGGAAACATAAAGAAAGAACAGATAGAAAAGAGAGAAAAAACTAAGTCATGAGAAAAAGAAATTAAGAATTGGATCAATAGTGTGAAAGTGAAAGAAAATATGTCGGGGAACCAACAGAATGAGAAATGTAGAGAAAAAACATGAAAAAAAAAGAGGACGAGAAAAAAGAAAAGACAGAAAATGAGAGAATATGAAAGAATAACAGAAAGAGAAATAAGAGAAAAAGGAAAGTAAGAAAGTAAGAATTTGAGATTAGATGTATTAAGAGTAAAGAGAGCTAAAAAACTATAAAAATATGAAGAGAGAAAGAATGAGGGAGATTAGAAAGAGAAAGAACCTAAGAAAAAAAGAGATTGGAAAGATGAGATATGAATTGAGGGAGATGTGTGTTGGGGAATAGAACATAAAAAAGAGAGAAAGACTATAAGGAGAATAAAGAGTGAGAGAGATAGAAGAGAGAGAGAGATGGAGAGTGTGAGAGTAAATCGAGAGAGAAAAAAGATGGTAAAAGAGGGAAATTGTGAAAAAGACTATAAGAGGAATAATGAATGATAGAATAAGATGGAGAATGTGAGAGATGAAAAATAAAGAGAAGGGGAGAGATAGACCATCTTGAGAAATTTGAAAGAAAAAGAGAGAGAGAGATGAAAAAGATAAAAAGACTGATGGGTAATAGTGAAAGATGGAAAATGAAAAAAAAAATGTGAGAGAGCAACAGAGAGAGAGAGAGAGAGAAAACAAAGTTGAAAGAGAGAGAGAGAGAAAGAGAAAGTGAGAAATGGATTAGGAGTTTGAAAGGAAGAAGGTGTGAAAATATGAGAGAGAGAAATCGAGGTAAAGAGAGAGAAAGAAAGACTAGAAAGGGGAATAGTGAGATAGAAGAGGTGAAAAATTAAGTGGGGGAAAGATTGACAGTGTTACTTGAAATCAAGAGAGACAGAAAGAACAATGTATTAAGAAGGGAAAGAGAGAGTGAGTAAAAGAGCAAAAAGGAGAGGTAGAGGTAGAGAGAGAGAGAGAGACTGTCTCTTTGCCAGCTGGCTCTGCTCTGTCAATGGTTTACAGAGGCTCTACAGTGCAGGCCGGCACTATGTTACCTTCCCCAGCCTGGAAAAAACATGGCGGGCCGCGGCGGGTGGGGTGGGGTTTTTTTTTCGGGCGATGAAAGAATGATTTATGCAGCATAAACACTCGATCCGCTGGCAAATGAGCGGGGCGGCTGTTCTGGCTGTTCTTGCTGTTCTGGCTGCCCGGCCCCGTACTGTAGAGAGGCTGGGCTGGCAGTCTTGTGTTTATCAGTAGAGAGAAAAAAAGCAGCAGCAGGGCACCTCTGGGAGCTCCGCGTTGTTTGAAAACGGCATTCTGATGTAGCATTAATAAACACTGTGACTCTGAGACGGCGGGGAGTACACACACACACACACACACACACACACACACACACCTACACTAACAAATACAATTCTTTTTAGAAGGAGCGAGTGTGTTTATGCGCTGCTTTTTACTTGTTTTTTTTTTTTCATTTCTTAAACTAAAAAGGTGCGTATGGAGCCCACGCTTTTCCTCAAGTTCATAACTACATGCAATATTAAGAACAAGGGCTATAGAATACAATTATATACCGTTCAGATCTAAAACTATCTACCCTGCAAAAGCTGGATTTGAGCTGCATTTTTCAACAGACAACAAACTTTCTGTTGCCTGAGAGCAAAAGTCGTGGTCTTTTCTTTTCATTTTTCTCCACCTGATCTGCTCCCGGGAAGCCAAGGAAGCGTACTTCACAATCATTGTGGGACCTGAGATGAAACAATGAAGGGCCTGTGCTGTAGAAATATTGAGGGTGTATTTCGTTCTTTCCCCTCCGACAGCTGGAGAGTTGGGGTTGAATCCGAGGTCTCGGGGAAACAGCTGCACAGAACCGATGGACGCAATATTTATTCAAATATGGCTGAGAGGGGTCAGCTTAGAGCTCCTGCAGTGTCCTCCTCTTAATCTCTTTAGCTGTGTCCTTCTGACTCCCTCTGTGTTCCTGGCTATAAACAGTACCAGCCAAGTGTTTGAACACACATACTTTTTTATATATAATTTTATTTCAAATTTCAAATTTTCTCCCCATTTTACATAGCCAATTACCCAACCCACTCATTAGAACTCCCCCATCACAAGTGATGCCCCAACACAGCAGGAGGGTGAAGACTAACTTGCTTCCTTCGATACATGTGAAGTCAGCCACCGCTTCTTTTCCAGCTGCTGCTGATGCAGCATTGCAGAGCAGCATCACAGCTCACTCGGAGGAAAGCGCAGCGACTCGGTTCTGATACATCAGCTCACAGACGCCTTGTGCTGCAGACATCACCCTAGGAGTGATGTGGGGAGAGAGCGCCATCTACCCACCCGGAGGGAGCAGGGCCAATTTTGCTCCCTCTGGGCGCCGGCAGCTTGATGACAAAGCATGAGCAGGGCACCTCTGGGAGCTCCGCGTTGTTTGAAAATGGCATTCTGAAGTAGCATTACTAAACACTGAGCATGAGCAGGGATTCGAAGGGATTCTGAGACCTCCCGCTCATAGGGGCAGTGCTTTAGACCGCTGGACCTCTCGGCGCTTGAACACACATACTTATATGAAGATTGTCCATATATTTACTGAAGTCTGTATTTTAGTATAGTAAACCTAAAGACAATGACTTAAAATTAAATTGTCTATAACTGTACACAGTATTTCTACAGTATATCTATCATCTATTCATTATATTATTCAGAGGAGCCCCTGTTGTGCTTGACGTATCTTTTTGTACTGGAATTATCATACCGAGTTTTATGAGGAAGCTATAGACTGTATAGACAAAGGTATTGGGACACTCGTATATCTCGTATATCTCATTTATTTTTTCATTATTGTCATTATCATTAAGCGTATGTGAAGAGTTCACCACAGGACACTCTAAAACTCAGCTCACTGCTGTCACTAAATCATTTTAACCATTTAATATCTAATCACCTTCAGACATTAATATCTAATAATATATAATAAACCTTAATATCTATCCACCTTTACCTGTTTTACTTAAAATTATTTATTCTTAACTTTTACTTTTTATTTTAGTTCTTTTCTTAGTTCTTTGTTTCCTTTTTATTTATTTCCTTGTTTTATTATTATTATTTTTTTTATAGTTTTGTATTATTGCTTTTTAACCTATTTTATGTTATTTTATTATTATTACTATTATTAGTTTTATTATTATTGCTTTCATTTATTTATTTATTTATTTATTAGTTAATTTATTTATTTCTATTTTTATTGTATTATGTGAATGTTAGTTTTAGCTTAATTTTAACTATTTTGTGTTGTATTAATCTTATCTTCTTTTGATCTTAATTTCTTATCAATTAAACCAAGTTTTATTCTAATTCTATTTTTATTTTTTATCTAATTTTATATTTTATTTACTGTTATTTTAAAATAATTAAATTTAGTTATTATTTTCTTTGTCATGTCAATCCCTGTTTTTGTAAATGCTTGGCTACACTGAAAATGAGGGTTGCCCTAAATGTACTTCAGTTAAAATAAAGGTTGATTGATTGATTGATTAATTGATTGATTTATCCTGCTTTTATTGAATCCTGCTTTCTTTCTGCTGTCCAGAAAGTCTTTCCCCTTTATTTTGAAGCATTGCTGTGAGAATGTTATTGTATCCACTGACAAGAATGTTAGCGAGGTCAGCTGGATGTTGGATGATCACCACCACACCTCTTTCCCAACTCCTGTACTCATCCCAAAGAACTGGGAGAGGAGCAACATCATTCCAGAGAACAACAGTTGTTCCATTCTTGCTCATACCTGTTTCATGTTTATCTGCTAGAGTAATTTTGGAGCATTTTTGGAGTGGCATAAAGTTATCCAAAAGCAGTGTGTAAGACTGGTGGAGGAGAACATGCCAAGATGCATGAAAACTGTGATTAAAAACCAGAGTTATTCCACCAAATCTTGATTTCTGAACTTTTTAAACTATATGAATATGAATGTTGTTTTCTTTGCATTATTTGAGGTCTGAAAGCTCTGCACCTTTTTTGTAATTTTAGCCATTTCTCATTTTCTGAAGAAAAAAAAAAAAGCTCTAAATTACAACATTTTTGTTTGGAATTTTGGAGAAACAACAATGTTCATTTTACTCAAACATATACCTATAAATAGCAAAATCAGAGAAACTGATTCAGAAACTGAAGTGGTCTCTTAATTCTTTTTCCAGAGCTATAGCTCCACTTTATCCCCCACCTGGTTTATGTTTATCTGCTATAGAGTTATTCTATTGGCAATACTTATAAGAATTAATATTCTAATATTTTACAAGCATTAGACAACCTGAGTGTGTGCATTTGACATCTCTATCAGCTCTATTTGATTATATCAAACCTATTTCAAATCTATATTCATACATATATACAAACATTTAAACATTACACTTTAGACCAGGGCTTATTGGGTCCAGTTCTTGAGTACCAGAAGTGATCACCAGTTTGACACCAGCACTTTAAACTTTACACAAGAGGTACTTCAAGGGTTGATTCTTTCTGGGCTGTGACAATCCTTCAAACTTCTTCACACAGTGGGGAAAAACTTTTGTATATGGCTCTATATAAGTCAGTTTAAAGCATGACCCCTGCTTTAGATCAAAATGGCTTGAAGCTTATAAAGAACATACATCCAGTCAGGTGTATTCAGGTTGTGTCAGGCTCTGAGCTGTGATTCCCTGTGAGATGCTGATAATGATGAACTCCGGCGAGGAGAAAAAGCTGTAATTTTCTGCAGCTCTGCCTGCGCGGAGTGATGAGCGGTCAGTGTCGGTATTGATCGGCCTGTTGTAACGGCTCCCCTGTTTCGGAGCTGTGGGACGGGTAGCTCTCGGCGCTTGAGGAAGAGCAGTCAGCTCCTGCCTGGCAGGTTAGGCTTTTAGCCTGACGGAAAATCAATGGGCTCAAACAAACCATAGAGGAGTCTGCTCCCCCCCCACCTCCTCCCCCGGCCCCCTCACACCCCATCTTTACTGCCTCACCTTGTCAGAGTGTTGTCTTGGAAGAGGAGAAGAATAGGAGGGGAAAGAAAAGGAAAAGTTGTAGAGGGAAGAATAGCAGTTTGACGAGCTGTGGGTCAGGCTCTTGTCTGGGAGTGTGTGTGTGTATGAGCGCACAGTTGTATTAGTTGTTCTTTTTTACATTTTGAGGTCCAAAGAATAATAATAGCACGCAAAATAACAAATTTACAAACAAAGGCAAAAATGGCTGATTTTTTATGTGTATGGTCATTGTCTGGCCGAACGTGTATACCCAACATTGCAATATACAATATAGAGTATTGGGAGATCTGTTAATTGATTTGTCATTGTTTATTGGAAGTCATGGATAATAATGTTGTTTATCCCACTTTTTTGAGTATTTAATTGAATTAACACCTTACTTAATCCCTAACTCATTCCAGAATTGTAGGATGGATCTCCATCATAGAGGTGTGGCGAGTTTTCGTGCCACGAGATCTCGCAAGATTTAAACATTTGGGTTTTAAAATAATTTTGGGTGACTAACAGCAGCACTGCACACACACACACACACACACACACACACACACACACACACACACACACCTCTGTATTATCTGACTTCCGTGTTCCGTTCATTGCATGGTCCTCAGAGTTTCATGTTCCCGCCCAAACGTTCCTGCCTTTGCATATAAACAATAAAGATTCAGTTACAGGTTGCCAGATCTGTATAGAACCCTCAGGAGGGATTGTCAGTTGAATATAGAGTATACTAAGTGGATCCCTACAATATTTCTAAGGTCTGCAGGGACTCAAGTGAAAGAAATTGTTGGGTTTAAGTAAAAAAAAAAAAAACATTGCACACTGTTCAGACTTTTACTGCATCATACATAATTCATAATCAGAGCACAAAATAATTAAATCCATTACAAAAATCATTACTTAAAAATGTTTTGTAAGTCAAAATTCGACTTTGAAATTTAATATACAGCTCTGGAAAAAAATGAAGAGACCACTTCAGTTTCTGAATCAGTTTATCTGATTTTGCAATTCATAGGTAAAAGTTTGAGTAAAATGAACATTGTCATTTTATTCTATAAACTACAGAGAACATTTCTCCCAAATTCCAAATAAAAATATTCTCATTTAGAGCATTTATTTGCAGAAAATCAGAAATGGCTGAAATAACAAAAACGATGCAGAGCTTTCAGACCTCAAATAATGCAAAGAAAACAAGTTCATATTCATAAAGTTTTAAGAGATCAGAAATCAATATTTGATGGAATCACCCGGGTTTTCAATCACAGTATTTTTCATGCATCTTGGCATTTTCTCCTCCACCAGTCTTGCATGCTGCTTTTGGATAACTTTATGCCACTCCTGGTGAAAATTCAAGCAGTTCAGCTTGGTTTTGATGGCTTGTGGTCATCCATCTTCCTCTTGATTATATTCCAGAGGTTTTCAATGTGGTGAAATCAAAGAAAATCATAGTTTTGAAGTGGTCTCTTATTTATTCCAGAGCTGTATACTGGATGGAATTGAGACATATATGGATGTGTATAATATGGTTCTCTCTTAACATACTGTACCTTTCTTCATGATCTGTTCATACAGCTTATGATGTAGCTGGGGGTCTATTGATATTTAATAATGTAGAAAAATGAATGCAGATGTTTTTCTCATTTAAATTTTGTGCCGATTATGTTTTTTTACATATAATACGATACGATATCTGACCCTTTTACTCTAATATTGTATAAAAACAAGTATATGTGTGTGTGTGTGTTTTACTGGAAAGGAGAACATGTAGATTTACATAACCCTGAGCAGCAGAGCGGTGCTGTATTGATCTGCCTCGCGCAGTGGGCCCGTAGAGTTTGGAGCACACTGCACGCGGGATATTAGCTCATCCAGACAAAAGACAGCAGTGAGGTTAGAGCATGGATGAAAGACCAGCAGGCCTGCGTGTGTGTGGAGGCAGAGAGCAGGGGGCATACACACACACACAGACACACACACACACATGTAGACACACACACTTTCTGCTGTATTCAACCCTCTCCACACGGGCACTGTTTAACATGACTTAAGCCGGCTAGGGAAACTTTTCATGTGTCCTGTGTGTGTGTGTGTGTGTGTGTGTTCCTCTGTGTATGTGTGTGTGTGCATGTGTGTGTAGCTGTATGAATTCTTCATATGTGAGACATTGAGAAAAGAGTGTGTGTGTGTGTGTGTGAGAGTGTGTGGTTGCTCTCTTTGAGGAGGAGGGTAAGATATGTTCTCCTGCTTGGAGTCATGCCTGTGTTAATCAGTCCCAAAGGAGCTTGGCTGCTGCTAAAGCCCCTCTGGCTATACCATGCAGAAGACACACGTGCTCAGTGTGTGTGTGTGCATGTGTGTTTATATGTGTGTGTGTGTGCATGTGTGTGTATATGTGTGTGTGTGTATGAAAGTTTTTTTTAAAGGTATCCTCAGGCTTGATCTACTAACAGATTCTAATAATAGAGGCCAGAACTAAAGGCAGTTGTAAAAAAGCACTTGAAAAACACAAAAAAAAAGACTACCTTTATAAAGGGGTTATAAAGCGTTCATAAAGGACATTAATTAATGGTTATTAATTAGGCTGCAAATACTTTAAAACTTATTAATAAGCAGTTCATAAATAAATAACAACATAGATAGAAATGACAACATTGAGTTTAAAAAATTGGCAAAGTAGTGATTCCACACTCGTTTCTACTGTCAAACCTCAAACACAAAACTTTGTGTTTTCCATCAATCACCATTAAACATATTAATATATTTGTAAGTATCTTTAACTATTCACTATAAATTAAATTACTCAGTTGAATTAAATGACCAAGCCAACAACGGGTCACTGTTGCCTTTTCAATTAAAATGTGTTGTAATTGCTTATAAATGGTTTTAAGGCATTTAAAACCAATTTACTCAACAATACATAATAGTTTAATTTATAAACCATTTATAAACCCTTTATAAGGTTAGTCTTATTTTAAAGTGGTACTGATAATCCTTAGAAATACAATTATTCCTGTTCATTCATAAATATTTCATTAAAAATGTCTAAAAGATAGTAGAAAATCAGCTTATCTGATGTGTCTTTTAAAATCAGGAGCTTTCAAATATTTATTTTCCTTGTTTTGCTGCAGTAAGTGACTCTACTATTCAGAAAAGACTTTACACTAAAACTTGGAACATTACTGATAGGATTTGATTGCATTTAGTCTTTCAGCCAAAGGCATTCATAAGGTCAGGTACTAGTGTTAAATTATGTGTTCAGAATCATAAGCTCATCTCATCTTATCTATTTATTGAGTCTCTTTGATCTGAGGAAGTCTCTTTAATGTCCAACACAGAGCACCTCCAAACAAAAAATGTATAGTTTCTGTGGTGTCCAGGTTAAGGTACTTCCAAACCACAATGTAGAGTTGCTTCAATGGCCAAAACACAAAAACCTACGAAGTGCGATATACAGTCACTTAAATGGCTAGCACAGGAAACCTTCAAGCCTACACAATGTAGAGTCTCTCTACTGAAAGCTGGCACTAGAAACATCTCGCTTTTGGGAAATTGTGCCCTAAATAGTGAATAAACATTTCAAAATGTACTTTAATAATGTATTCAGGGTTCTTGCTCCATTTAAAAGTCAAATTTAATGCTTTTTAAGCATTAAAGACCTCAATAAATATAATTTAAGGCCTAAAAAAGTAGAAAATAATTTATTGTATGGACATTTACAACTTAACCTTTCCCATTTGTTTTTCAATTTTGTTCCATTTTAATACAGAACATGTTAGCATGTTATCTAGCTCTCCGCAAACCCTAGTTTTCTCCCCGATAACGTAGCTAACTTGCACTAACGTTAGTATGTTAGCTAGCTCGCCGCTAATGTTAACTCAGCTAACCTTTGTTCTCCCCCTGGTTACATTAGCTAGCTCTCTGCTAATGTTAGCTAGCTCTACGCTAACTTTAGTTCTCACCTCAGTAACATTAGCTAGCTCTCTGCTAATGTTAGCTAGCTCTACGCTAACTTTAGTTCTCTCCTCAGTAACATTAGCTAGCTCTCTGCTAATGTTAACTTAGCTGATTTTAGTTCTCTCCCTGTTAACCTTAGCCAGGTATCTGCTAATGTTAGCTAGCTCAAGGCTAACTTTAGTTCTCTCCTCAGTAACGTTAACTAGCTCATGCCTATTTTGTTACCTCAGCTAACCTTAGTTCTCCCCCTGGTTACATTAGCTAGCTCTCTGCTAATGTTAGCTAGCTCTACGCTAACTTTAGTTCTCTCCTCAGTAACATTAGCTAGCTCTCTGCTAATGTTAGCTAGCTCTTCGCTAACCATAGTTCTCTCCCCAGTAACTTGCCACTAATGTTAGTATGTGATTTCCCACTGCCATTAAACGCACCATCTAAAAAAATAATTCCTACAGCAAATATACAGTAAATTTAAAACATTTAAGACCATTATTATCAAGATTTTTTAAGACTTTTTAAGGACCCATGCTTTTTTTTTTTGGAAAATGAGAACAAAAAAAACCCTTTAATCCAGAGTAACTTCTGCTATTACTTACTTTATGACCCTCCCATCACCCACACGTCCATTGCAATTCAGTCCATGACAACTGAACTGGATAAATAAATGGGAATCTCAGAAGAGTGGTGGGTTATTGGAGAAAAAAGATGGAGGTAAAGGTGCAGCTCAGTCGAAGGCAGACCCTAGAGAGAGCACGCTTGCCTGGAATTAATGAATTCTTGTCTCAAAAACAGATAAAAGGCTTGTAAAATATATCTCCATTCAGAGACAGACATTCACTCCTTTCATATTCATCTTTTATTTATTCATCTTCTGCTCTTCTCTCCCTGCATTTGCCCACTGACTGCCCCTGCCCACTTTCTCACTGCTCACTACTCATTTCATGGTATTTTCTTTTTTCTGTTGCCGATCCTAAATGTTGTTATAGGCTGCAGTGTGTCACTCAGAGAGAGTTGAATGTTGTCTTGAGGCAGTTGCATCCAGCATATACAGAAAATGTATGAAAACTGCTAATTGTTAGGATTGAAAATGTATTAAACTGAATTAAATATGGGTTTGTGTACTTTTACATTAATGTAGGAAATAAAAGAGATCTTGAACTCATCAGTTTCTTTCCATAGTCATTTTTGAGGGCAGTCCTTTGGTATTTTCACTGATTCTGATTATTTTAGTATGAATCCATGTTTGACATCCAAATGCCTTGGGATTGTTATTTTGTTCATGATTCATGATACATGAAATATGTCAAATAGGACACAGGCAGCTCCATTAACATACAAACACAGCTTGTTGAAACTCTATTGTAAGCTCAATAGAGTAGAACACTATGTGGCTGCAGCAGGAGTCTCCATGCCCAGTGCCAACCATCAGCTCCAGTGGTTTGAAGTCCAAAGTTTCTCTGAAGTAAGGGATCTCTTTTTAATACCAATGAGCTTCTTCCAATAGAAATCTTCTACAATTATCTACAGTTGGTCTGCAGGTCTAGGTTCCGCAACAGTATGTGCTGAAAGAATGAGGTCAGCTGACTACCTGAATATACTGAATATAGACCAGGTTATTCCATCAATGGATTTTTTATTCCCTGATGGCACGGGCATATTCCAAGATGACAATGCCAGGATTCATGGGGCTGGAATTGTGAAAGAGTGATTCAGGGAGCATGAGATCATCATTTTCACACATGGATTCTCCAACACAGAGTCCAGACCTTAACCCCACTGAGAATCTTTAGGATGTGCTGGAGAAAGTGAAGCTTTGTGCAGCGGTCAGACTTTATCATCATCAATGCTGCAAGATCTTGGAGAAAAATGAATGCAACACTTGATAGAAATAAAGCTTATTGAAACAATGCCACAGAGAATGTGTGCCACAATCAAAGCTAAAGGCGGTCCATCCAAATATTAGAGTGTCTTACCTTTTTTTTTGGCCAGGCTGTGTATCTTAAGTGAAGAACATGTGGCTGAATGCAATCAGATACTCAAACAAAAGAGGGATAAAAAAGAGTTTCCACTGTGTATCTACACTGTAAAAAAAAAAGAAGTAAAATTTACGGTAAAATACTGGCAGCTGTGGTTGCCAGAATTTTACCGTAAAAAAAACAGTTGCCAAAAATTATACTGTATTATCTTCTACATGGCAACCGTTTATTTTACGGTAAAATTCTGGCAACCACAGCTGCCAGTATTTCACCGTAAAATAAACAGTTGCAAATGTATAGTTTAATTCTTGTCAACAGTAAATTTCATATTCATAAACCGTTTTGTTTACAGTATATTCTTGTAAAAAAAAAAGTATATTACATTGTAAAAAGCCTATATACTTTCCAGTAGAGGCTGCATTAGATGCATTCAGGGACAAAAGCATAAGTGATGTCAGGGTATTGGGTGGTCACCAACACACCTCTACTGTTTATCCCAAAAGTCTTGAATGGAGCACCATAATTCCAGAGAACAAAGTCCCACCACTCCACAGCACAATACTGGGTGGTTTTCTGCCTCTGAAGTCCAGGAATTCTTATTCTAATGGACAACACTTCTCCACAGGGACTAGACAGGCTGTGTGTATGCATTGCACATCTGTGTCAGCAATAAGTGCAGCGTAAGTTAGGTGATCCCATAATATTTGGGCGTTTATGTGATATGTGATGCCGTATTTCATGTCATTAGTTTATTAAGAATAATGCAGTAAGACAGACCAGTGGACCACAGCTTTACATCTCAGCTCTTTCACCACTTTCACCACCAGTCTGATGTCCTGGTTAAAGCTGCTATACTTTTTTTTTTATGTGTGTGTGTGTGTGTGTGTGTGTGTGTGTTTGATCGCACTGACTCTCTCTCTCTCTCTTTCTCTTCATGCTCACCACTGTAATCCCTGAGATCTGTGACTTTGTGCCTGCCCATGTCTGTCTGTATGTGTGTGTGTGTGTGTGTGTGTGTGAGTTGACTCTCTGGCTCCTTTGGTATGCTCACACAGTCTGAAGACATGCACCCTGGCACCATGGGTCTCCAGTTTCCATGACGACCGTCAAAGATTTGTTGTTTCTTTTTTTTTTTTTTTAAGAAATGGAATGATTTCTGCTCTGCCATCATCTTGGCCTGACGCTACACTTTGCGCTAATCTCTCATTTCTCTTCCTGACTGTCTGCAGTTGCGAAAACTCTTTTTTTCCCCTTACCTCTGCTTTCCCCCAAAAAAGAGATTATTCCAAAAATACTGCAGTCTCTGTGCTGAGTAATATACCGAATTAGATACAACCGCTAACAGCAGTTCTAGCCTACAGAGTAAGGACGTCCTAATCAGGTTATTTTGCCACCTGATCTTAGTTTGTTAGATCCTGTTCACACCTGGAATTAACGTGTGTCCTGGGTGATCCAATCAAAATTGCGCAGTCAAAAGTCAGGATAGATTCAGTTAAAATAGTCCATCATGGAAAATAGCATCATAGCTCTTTAAAACTTTACAGCCAATCACACTAAGTTATCTTGCACAGTTGCAGAGACACAACTTTAAATGTAACAATGTAAATGTTTTGATTGGTTTGAAGTTGCTAAAGTGAGGGGAGGTAACACTAGGGTGACCAAACGTCCGTATTCCCCGGGACCGTATTTCACGTTCTGTCCCGGACTGGAGTTGTAATCTCTCCGGTAGAGTCAGGTGTGAGGAGAGTCTCTGGCCGCGGCTGGCTCGCCGCGTAGGGGGTCTCGGAGCGCGGTTCAGCCACCGCTCTTGGAGGTAGCGGCAAGCGGGCTGGTGTAGGAAGGTAGTCCTCTTCCTCCTCACTGGACGCAGGTGTGAGGAGGTCGGTGTAGTCCCAGAAATAGGACTCCTCACAGCCTGCATCCCTGCCACCCCCGCCCTCCTCGAGGCGAGGACCGAGGCTGATAGCACGCAGCCCCAGCGCCCCCCCAAAATTTTCCCCGCTCCGGAGGGAGCCCTCCCGCGCCTTGCGGGCTTTCTGGGCCTGTTTCCTCCGAGACCTTTTTCCCTTGTGGGTCTCGGTGGGCGCCTCTGAAGCTGGGCTGATGGGCTCCAACCCGAGGAAAGGCGCTGGAAGCGGATCATCTCCCCGGATTTGCTCGGCGAGGAGCCGGAGATATTCAAGGTCCGCCTTTACACAGGTTATTAATCATTGTGTGCTCATTTGAACGGCATTTGACCTTCAGATGTATTCCGCAGATTGGTGTGAAGAACTAACTCTGTTGTTTGCCTCTGTGTTCGTCACACGCTTTGATGTGCTAGAGGAGAACTATTACAGTACATTTTTAAAATCCCACCCTGCTCATCTCTTCCCAGCGCTTTGCTCTGTCTCCTGTCTTCAGTCACTCCGGCGATTCCAGAAGTCTCCGGCCTGGCAGAACACTTCTGACAACTTCCGCACCTCAGATGAAAGAGAAGGAGAGAGAGAGGAGGCAGAGAGAGAGAGAGAGAGAGAGAGTCTGTTTTATCAATAAACTGCCTAGAGTCCTGAACCCCTGTCCTGATAGTAGTCTGTCCACAGAGATGGCCAAAGCGCATTCCAGGCATTCCAGGTTAGATAGCAGGGTGGATATTGTAAATCTGCAGCACACGGACGCTGGCCAGGCTTCTCTTCTTACGGCCTTCTCTTTTCTCCCAGCGTACTGTAGCTCCACAACCCTGCAGACGTTCTGTCTTTCCGGCATGTGTGATCCTCATCAGGAGGACAGCTTTTATCAGAACCCAGCAGTTCTGCCAGAATCCTCAACTGATTCCACAAACACAAGAGCACTAAAGGTCATATTTACACACAATTTATTCAGACCTTTTGCATTTCCAATCCAACAATCAATTATTGATTTGTTTCTCAGATCTTTTTCAGTAGGCTATTTCTTGTATAGGTCAGTTTTGGCAGTCCTTCAACATTTCTACACTAAAAATTCACTTATAGAATTGGTTCCGAAAGGCTTTCTGCTCAGGAAAGCTTTGCAGGCACACAATATAACATTATTTATTAATGAATCACACTGTACACATAGTTAATGATTTGGCCTATGTTAAGAACATCATACATGTGATTTCATTAATTTTTTTCATTATTTAGAATTTAAATCCTAAAAATTTAATGATTACATAAATATGCATATGAAATAACGCATATAATATAAATAACATTAAAATCCTTAAATTTACCCAAAAATCATCAGTGCATCTTATGTATGAATTTTACCAGTCATGCATTAAGGAGCAGTAAAGCCATTCCGCTGAAGCACAGCATTATAAGGGTGAGTTTTCAGCTAAGGCTGAGTATAGCAGCATTAGCATTAGCTGCTAACTGCAGCGCTAGCTCTTTTGTTCAGAGTCGATTTTAATGGACTGTAGTCTCTGTGTTGGCCGACCTGGGATTAATCGCTAGCTGATTGCACCCTGGGTCATACTGAGGAAAACTCAGGGTTCCTCTGTCTATTGGTATTTACGTCCCGCTAGTGCTGAGGTTAGCGGCTAATGCTAATGCTGCTGCACCCAGCCTTAGTATTGGAGAAACTTAAATTAAGCAAAAAAAAATCTGCCAATGGGGTAAGCAAAATTTTCAAAAAGTATTCTTAAAATAAACAAAGACAAAGCCTCAAAATGAGTGAAGTAAGACTCAAATCAAGCAAAAATATTTTATTTTCTAGCTTAAATTTTTACACAAGTATCAGAATAACTTGACTGGTGATTTTGTGTTTATTTTGAGTTCAAATTACTTAAAATAAGGTGACAATTCTAAGTAAGACTGAATAAGATAATCATTCCTACAATAAGTCAAACAATCCTACATTTTCAATGCTTAAGTAAGACTAAAAATTCTTATCAGAGCAAGAAATAAGATTTATTGCTTTGAAACTAGATAAATTCACTTGCTAAGATTTCGTTTTTTTGCAGTGTAGGAGGGTTAAATAAAAAGCAACACTTTTTCAACCATACCTGCCCCCTCTCTGAGTCCAACAGTGTCTTAAAATATATGTTTTAGGATTTGACCTCATGGCATAAGGTCATGTGATTTTTTTTTCATAAAAATCCTCCCTCTTTTTACAGTCTGAAGACAACATAAGTAGGTGCTGGATATTAGATATTGATCTGGAGGTTGAAGCTGTGTTTGCCAAGCTACGTGTATGTCTATGAATGTGCACGCACATGCAAGTATGTATGGAGAAAAGCTAGTGATGAGCTTTCCGTGTGTGTCTGAGCTTTCTCTCCCGTCACCTGAGCCTCAGTCAGACTGATGAGGTGCTGGATGAGCAGGATTTGGGCTTTATCTCTGCCCAGGTCAGCCGGGTTTAACCTTAAGAGAAAGGCAAACTAAAAACGGAGCTGAGACACTGAAGATCAAAGCCAGATAGACCTCTATGTGGACAGGGTTTTGCCCAGATGAGGGATGAAGAGAAGGGTTAATAACAGGGCGCGGCAGAGGGCAGTGGACTGGAGCTTCCACCAGCTCACAGGCACTGTCAGTTCGGCCTCAGCGGTGCACAAAACTGATGAGTCTAACTGGGCTTTAGCAGCTCTGATGTGGCAACAGTTAAATGAAGCCACCCATTCAGCTTAATAAGAGCCAGCCTAGCAACAAGCTCAACAGCACAAACTTTCCTTTCATATTTACACTGTGATTATTACTTTAAATGCAGGCTTTAAATAAGCTATTCATCTTAAGACTATTTAATAAATATAAATGACTTGGCGACTGCTGTGTAATATATCATTACTGTCAATATCTCATATTATATATATTTATAGCTGACTCTTTCTCTGTCATTTTCTGTTCAGCACATGATAAGTGGTCCTCAGTTCAGTGTTTAATATGCAGCTCTGGAAAAAATGAAGAGACCACTTCAGTTTCTGAATCAGTTAATCTGATTTTGGTATTTGCGTAGTAAAATGAACATTGTCATTTATTCTATAAACTATGGAAACATTTATTTCAAATTCCAAGTAAAATATTGTAATTTAAAGCATTTATTTGCAGAAAATGAGAAATTGTTGAAATAACAAAAACAAAAAAGATGCAGAGCTTTCAGACCTCAAATAATGCGAAGAAAACAAGTTCAAATTCATAAAGTTTTAAGCGAGTTCAGAAATCAATATTTTGGTGAAATAACCTTGTTTTTTGATCACAGTTTTCATGCATCTTAGCATGTTCTCCTCCACCAGTCTTGCACACTGCTTTTGGTTAACTTTATGCCACTCCTGGTGCAAAAATTCTAGCATTTCACCTTGTTTAAATATTCTAATTTTAGTTTTTATTGGCTCTAAGTTTCACATTTTTAACTGAATTACTGAAAACAAGTAACTTTTCAATAATCTAATTTTTTAAAAATGCTCTACTATCATTTTGATTGTCATGAGAGAGAGAAATCGAAGTGTATGCCCAAATACAGGCCTTTGTAGTTTTAAGAGCTAAGAAAGGGACCAGTTAAGGACTTATGAAGGCAGTAGTTGAATCTGGTGGGGTGGGATAGGATGTGGGAGCTGGAGACACCTGAGAGACATTGAGATACCTGTTCATTTGTAATATTCTAGACAGAGTTTCTTTTTTGTTTGTTTTTTAGAGTTTGTGGTCATTTTAGAAAGTCCCTCTATCTAAACCTGATCTAGATTTATCTGGACTTTATCTGGTCATAACTAAAATCGTACAAATACTGTTAAATAGCGATTGGAGAGCAAACGTAACAAACATCACGATGCAACATTTTATCTCGAGTCATTTATTTCAGCAAAACAGAGACGTTTTATTATGAAGCTGTGAATTAAGTGACTCTTTCATGAAAGAAAGTCATGGAAGAATGGACGGATGACCAGCACCCTGAGCTCCCTGGCTCAGCCCACTGGCCTGCATTGTCCAGGGGCAGGAGGGTGGCTCTCCCCCTCTGACCTTCTGGAGCTCCTCACACTAATAACTGCATTATGCCCTCACACCGTGCAAATGGGCCCTTTTGTTGGCCTGCCTTGGAGCTCAGGGGTTAGGGGTAGGGGGCGGGCGGGGGGCTCTCGGATAGGGGCTGCCAGGAGGATTTACTTTGTCATTTAAAGAAGGGGGAGAAACTCCAAAACACAGGGCCGAAAAACAGGCACTCTTCAGGAAGGCAGGGAGAGAGAGCACTTCTATAGCCAGCATTGTTCAGCTGGCTTTGTGGCTGGAATATATTATCATCTGAAACTCAAGGGCTGATGGTCCAGCTGTATGAGAGATGATACTGGGCCAGGGAGAGGAAAGGGAGTGGGGGGGGGGGGGGGGGGGTGTGCCTTGAAGACCCTTAAGAGAATCAGTGAGTCGAATAGTAAGAGTAGGAGTCATGTGACCAGCTGGAGGATGCCAGTGACCACGAACGTCTTTCCTTTTGTGTTCAAATTTGTCACTAAATTGAGTTTTAAAGTAATTTAATGAAGCTATTAATTATAAATTGACTTTTCATTGTCTCTTTTGCTTTAGTTCTCTTTTATCTTCTATGACTCTCTACTGCTAATCTTCACCTTCAGGTGAGTTTTATGAGTTAAGGTGCATTTGCTGATCATTTGCTTATGGATCAAAATCAATATAACGTGCCTTTCATGTCTCCAGCATAGACACAAACACCGAGCAACAATACAAGTTTAAGGTTTACACTAAAAGAACACATTATTACAAATATAGAGGAATGTTAATATTCATTTTAAAGTACTCTTTGTACATTTTATACACTTTTCTTGAATGTGGGGGTGGTTTTATCAAGTCCACTATGATGCCTGGTTTGATTTTTAGTAGTTAATTAGTTTAGTAGTTAAAGAACTTTTTTAGGTTCTGTTTTCTTAAAGATATTTTAATGTTTTATGTCTGTTTTCATCTACTAACAATTTTCCTAAAATTGTTCATCCTGTCCTTGTCCACACTCTTGTGTAGTTTGCCAGCAGGGTGGAGGCATGCATGACAGGAAATAAATAGTAAAAATGGAAAAAAAAAAAAGTAATTAAGCTGGAAAAATGATTTCTGTGCAGTCTAAAATATGATATAATAAACTGTTAATAGAATAAAAAATCATAAGTATTTTTTTTTTAAGTTACGAGGCCCAAAGGGCACAGTATTATGATAATAACTCTTGCAGCTGGTAAAGTGATCAGTATCTGAACTACTATATCTAATGGTGACAGGGTTGACTTCACACTATTGGAATGTTTTTTTTGGAGCCAAGTTTGGATTCTACACGGTTAAAGTAAACCTTTGTCATGTCAAAATCACACTTTTTCTTTATTTTCTTTAACTAGATGAAAATAGAAAATAAGTGCACCCCATACTTTCTTTATGCACATTTTAAATTGTTTCATTTCATTCCATAAAAGTTCTCCTTATTCTGTAATCGGTGTGGCACAGTGGATCACACCACCACCTGCCAGTGAGCTACCACATCATGTAGGAGACTAGGGTTCAATTCCTGTTCTGGGTGACTGGATGCTGTGCTACACCAATAAGAGTCCTTGGGGCAGACTCCCAACAATGTGGGCTCCGAGTGGTCCAGCGGAGTAAGCACTGCCACTATGATCAGGAGATTATAGACGATTCGAATCCTGTTTATGTAGATGGCTATCAGTTACCGGAGTCCTGAGAAAGCACAATTGGCCTAGCTTTCTCTGGGTGAGTAGATGGTGCTCTTTCCCCTCATCACTCCAAAGGGTGATGTTGATCAGCACAAGGCATCTATGAGCTGATGTATCAGAACCGAGTCGCTACACTCTTCTCCTTCTCAGCAATGCTGGACTTTCGGCAATATGGATCAGCAGCAGTTGGAAAAAAGACGGTGGCTGACATCACATGTCGGAGGAGGCATGTGCTAGTCTTTAGACTCCTGGTGTTGGGGTATTACTAGTGATAGGATGAGTCCTAATGAGTGGGTTGGGTAATTGGCCGTGTAAATTGGAGAGAAAATGGGATAAGGATAAGAGAGTCAGCTAAAATGCCATAAATGTGTTCTCTAAAATGACTATCTGTAAGTTCTTTTTTTTTGAGAGTTTTTTTGAGAGTGCTGACCATGCAGAAAAGTACTTTTAAAGTGCAGCATAGTGGTGTGGTGGCCTTCAAGTGGGTAAATCTGATTATTTTAGCTAAGACCTGTTCTCCTCTCTTCCAGCCTGACTAACTTTATGTGTTTTTTTTGTTTTAACAATGTGTGAATGAGCAGATGAAGACTGAGTTTGAGGTTCTGATATCACCATGTTTGCAGTAGCTCTTGTATCAACACCATTAGCAGTTCCACGGTTGCTCAGGAAACCAGCAAAAGCTATAATGGTCAGAAAAAGGACACACTGGTTTTAGAATGGATATGTTTGTATTTGCAGTGATGGTGACAAGAAACACATTGATGCCATTAAATAAGTTGCTCCATCCCCTCTCCCCTTTGCCCAACTTAAGAACGCTACTGCTTTCAAATTAGAAGAACTGCTGCTTAGCTTCACTGCTGAAAAACTAGTTATATGGCTGATACATATACAGTATATCCCTGAATAACTCAACTCCAATGTGATCTTGCCATTGCAGCATCTTGTTCCGCCCATCATCAACCTCTCTGGCTGTACACACGCAACTCCAGAGAGTGTGCGAGGTGCGCTGCTTAACCTTGAAGCCTGATGCAACCATCTGCAAGCCGTGAGATAGAGAGATCGTGGGCTTGTGTTTGTTTCGCAGATGAAATCGCTGCATCTCAGTCAGCCAAGAGAAGCCATTTTTCACCTTTCCCCCTGCGTGTGCGTCTGTGTTTATCGTCAGAGTCTCGGCGACGGGTTCGCGTCTTCTTCTTCTTCTTCAGGAGAAGAAGGGAAGGAGGGGGTCCGCCTTGGAGGAATGAGGAGGGACAGGGTGATCAGAGAGAAAGAGATAAAAGGAATTAAGGGAGGAAGAGGGTGAAACAAAGGAAGAAAAGACAGATAAAGCCACTCATCAGCTGGAATGAGCCCGGTGGGAGGGTGACTTTCTTTCCTCTTTCCTTTCATCTGCCATCCGTCCATATCTCTATTCCTCCGCCTTATCACTCCATCTTATATGTCCTTCCTCCATCGGGTCTTCTAACCCTCATTCCATCCTGTCCCTCGTTTCCCCTGCTCCCTTTGGACTTTTTTTTTGCCTTCCCTGAAGACAGGGGCATCAGTAGGGCAGCTGGAAATTATGAAATGAAATTACCTGTTTTTGTTTTGTTTTTTTTCAGCACAATTTGAAAGCCCACTTTTTCAGGAAATACAATATACAAAGAAAAGTCACTGTGCCCCTTAAAATTAGGGACGAACAACTGCAAAGTACTTTAATACTGAAATGGAGACTGAACAACCCTCAGAGTACCACCCTACTAAAAGAGGGGAAGAGGGGTATTGCCCTAGTGACTTTTTATCCAATTATCTCTGATTTGGGTGCATTTTCACCCAAAGAAAACTTTTTTTTTTTTTTAACCAGTTTTGTGCTGTGGTGCTTTTCAGCAAACCAGCCCGCATTTCCACAAGTTTTAGTGAAAGCGTCACATCATCAACAGAAGGTGTTGCACAGGCGTTTTGCTCCTGTACAAACTAGTTTTCTTTGGTTCCCATTGCAAAGGAACGTCCCCAGTTCCGGAACCTACTTTTGTTGGTGGAAACATGACAAAGGTTTCAAAATTAGGTTTCCAATTCGTTGGAAAAGCACTATGAGAGTGTATGTTTGGGTAACATCAAACTACACAATATGCTCTGAACTTGCCTTTTGTTTTGATATATTAGTGTTCTCCAACCCACTGCCTGGAGAGCTATCTTCCAACCAACCCAAACATCTAGATTTAACGCATCCCATTCAGCCAATCAATGACTTTGGAAGGCAGTACTTGGTTGGATCTGATTGGGTGGATCTCTATCACTGGATAGAGCACAATCATTTTAGAGAACAAAGTTCCGCTGCTCTACAGTCAAGTGCAGGGGGCTTTATATCGATTGAGTCCACATCTGTCATACAGTAAATCATGGTGCCAGTAGGTTCAGTATAAGTCTTCAGTATATGGTACAGCCCCTTTTTACACATATAGAGCATTTCTAGTAAATAACAGCTTTACAGTATTCTTAATAATATGATTTAATGTGATTTTTGTGTTAAACACAGTTACAGTAAGAACAGTTTTGATCTGAATAAGGGTATCCTGAGCAACCAGCATCACACCAGCATCAGACCAGCATAAACCAGCTCAGAACAGTATGGAATTCATGCTGGTATGCACTGTTTCGGTTTAGCACTGCATGTACACACAGTGCAGGGAACCAGCACCCAGACATGTCCAAAGTGAAGACGGTAGCATCGCCTAAAACGCTAACGTTCATGTTTCATCATGCAGAATGTACATTTAGAAACTGCACCGTCACTGTGGTGGTACCGGCAAAGGTACAACTTTAACTAGGTTTTTATTTTTTGAAGTTTGCATTGCCTCCACACTCATTTGTATTTGAAAGGGTTTGATTATGAAAGGGTAGAAATATGCAGTTTCTTCTGGAAATAAAATAAAAGCAGTAGGGCTGCATGATTTTGAGAAAATATGTTGTATTTTACAGACTATAAGGTGCACCAAATTATAAGGCGCACTATCAATGAACATCTATTTTCTATTCTATTTTTATACATAAGGCACACCAGATTATAAGGCGCATTTTTAGTGACAATAGTAAGGAACAAGGGTGCCACCATGTTTCCCTTCAAACTCAGCAGGTCTCGCCACTGGGGGGGAATAAAAAAAACGAACAATGTTAATCTACACAGATTTCTCAACTGACAAGTGTTTCTTTAGGTGAGTAATGTGCTTCTGTTTACTAACAGTAAGCTTAGATTTCCAATATTTTCAACAGCGTGGTTAGCAGCAGCGCTAGTCGTGGTTAGCAGTGCTTAGAGGAGGTAAAAGCCACCCAACAGCACAACACTGAGGAACCCTGAGTGTTCTGGTTTCAGCTAGCGCTTTGTCCCACATAGCTTGTTTTAACATGGTAAACACGCAGGCTACAGTCCAACATACCCACCTCTGAATGGCAAAAGAGCTAGCGCTGCAGTTAGCAGCTAATGCTAATATTGTTCCTGTCTTGGTGATGGAGAAACTTCACTAAAACTCCTACAGTAGTTATCAAAGGTTTAGACACAACCCTTTTTTATGTCAAAGTTTTCCTTCTTTTCATGATTTTTTACATACACTTTTATGTAAGTACACACTTACATAAAAGTAAGAGTTTTTTTTACTGTTTACTATGTAAATCCATGTGTCCCTTAATTTTAATTCTTTACTATTAATCTACAATGTAGTAAACAAATAATAATAAAAAAAACATTACACATTGAATAAAGAAGGTGTGTTCAAACTTTTGACTGATCTCCTTGGACCTTTAGGGGGAACATTTACGTTGTTTTGTATGTCCTTTTGTACACAATGTACCTGTTCTGTATAATTTTTTTTCTGACAGTTTTATGTTTTTTATTCTTTCATATTGTACATTTGTCGTTTGACAAGCTTTAAATTTGTGTTCTTTAAGTCAGATTTGGATTCGGTCTATCAATTTCTCGGCTTACACTCTTAAACAGAAAATTTCTTCAAAAGTTTTTTTGATGTATGACATAGAACAACCCCTTTCAGTTGTTCTATGTCATTTTTTTTTTTTACAATAAATAAATTAATAAAGGTTTCCTCATAGAAGCACATGTGATTCTTCCATGGCGTCCCTCAAAGAACATTTTTAAGATTTTAAACACTTTTTGTAAAGTATGGTATGGCCACTTTTTTGTTGTTGTTGTGTTTTTATTGTATTATTTGGAGAATTTTAGTAAATCATTAGCATGCAAACTTCTCGTCCACAACTGCGCCACCGAGAGCTGCATCGACTGCATCATACAGCAGCATGTGTGCATGTGTGGATGAGCGCAAAGTGTGGGGAGTGGGGAGAAGGCTGTCAGCCTGATGATGGCTCTTAACACTGACTGTAGGCATTTTCAAAAAGGTGCCACACACCTGTCTGTGTAAGTGTAGTTAATGCATTGATCTTAGCGCTGCCTGGATATCGGTGCGCTTATTTGCTCTTTGTGTGATTTTTAGGTGCTTTGAAACTGGTTTCAAGTGGACAGCCCCGGATAGGACAAGACAGGTGAAATCAAACTAATTGGGTGACGTCCCTGATGTCGAGTGATATCCGTCGCAGTGGACGCAAAATTATTGTTTTGTTTCAATCTGCGGATTTAGCCGCTTCTTAATTTGACAGCATACTCTTAACGTGTTTCTTTTTTTTTCGTTTTTTGTTTAGCGTGCCTGACTACGCGCTGTGTTGCGATAAAAGGCAGGCAGGCGGGCGTATGGCTGAGTCTCTAATCTCTTAATGACAGTGGAGACAGCGGTGTGTAATGGCTTTACGAGCTCTATAATAGTGTCTGAAATAGCTGCTGTCTGTGGTGAGACTGACTAAAACCTTCACCCTCCATTACCTCCAACGTCCCCCAGACCACAGAGCCGGGGAGCAGTCCTCCTCTTTCCCAGAATTCATTGTTCCCTGTTCCCAGCCTCCGCCATGCTCAGCGACCTGTGCGTGCTACGGAGAATTCCCTCGATTCTTCTCTCTTTAGCCTTAGCGGTGGGGAGAGGAAGAGAGGAACTGAGCAAATGAAGGGAGCGAGCGGGAGAGAGAGCAAAGTTTTGAATGTGTGTGCTGTTGGTGGTATGTTAAAGATATAGTGGTATTTACATCCCATTACCACATCATTCAGAGCCATTACCATGACAAGCCAGGCTGTAGGGCCCCAGGCTACACTGAGAGAGAGAGGGGAACAATAGTCCTCCTCCTCCATGTCAAGAGAGGAGGGGGGGGGGGGGGGGGGGGTGGAGATAAAGGCAGTGGTGGAAAGAAATGTTTGGGAGGGGTTGAAGATGGAATAACGTAAGCACTAGAAGAAGAGAAAGAGTTTGAAGGCAGACTGTTGAGAGCGTTGAACCAATGTTCTGAAACTCCCGCCACAGTCAGAACCTGTAGTTCTCTCAAACATTTACAGATATTGTGTTTGAGCAGACATCTCAAGCATTTCTCAATCTCAATCTGAACTGAAAATTCTGCATGATTCCTCCATGAAAAACAAACCTAAAAAACAAACAAAAAAAGAAAATCCAGATGAGATGTCCAACTTTGAAGGTTTGGCTACATTTACTTTTGTTGCCACCTCTGCTTAGAAGTGACTAATAGCCTAAACTATTCCACGCTTGGCTCTGATTTCCATTGTTGCTGAGAGGGGCGAGTTTGGATCATGTTCAGAACTCTTGCCAGCTCGTGAAACTCTCAAAAGCTGAAGAAAACTGATATCACCCCCACTTAGGGACCAGCCTCCTTTCTTTCGCTTCCCTTCTTTATTTTGTTTGACGGAAAAAGCAGAGGAACCCCCCACACCCCCCACACCCCTTCCCCACCTCCCCTCCTTTGTCCAGCACCTCTCTTTCACTGCTCTGTCTTCCTCTTTCTTCCTCGGCCTTCAGAGCACTAATGCATTCATCCCCCTGGCCGTCCCACCTTGCGTGAGAAAAGCACAGTCCGGCACAAAACCACAACTGTTCCCAAATTCATACATATTAATCAGTCAACACCCCTTTTCCATTAAAACTCAGAGACTGCTACTAAATTGGTAACTGGCAGACCACCCCCCCACAACCCCTGCACCCCCTTTCTCGTTTGCCGCTCTCTCTCTCTCTCTCTTTTTCTCTTTTCCTCTCTCTCTCTCTCTCTCTCTTTCTCTCTCTCTCAGAACAGGCCATACAGATTCTGTCATCGGGCTTGGCTCTGTGTCCTGACCCTGAGAGACTGCAAGGTCAGAGGTCACGGAGCGAGGACCTTAACTCAATTGTGGCATGTTTCTTTGAAGGAAAAAAATACTCACTTCTTTCCTTCACTTACTCTTACTCTCTCTCTCTTTTTCTCCCTCTCTCTTATTTCTCTCTCAAGTTGAAAGCATGTAGTCACTTAAGACAAATCTAAATTGTAATATGATTATACATTTGTGAAACTATTATCTATCATCTGTAATGATAGTGGAACTCTTTCGAACCATAAGGATTGTCCATAAGGAACTGTCTACAATCTACTTAGTTTTATACAGAAATATTGTACATATTAAATAACCCATGTAACAAAAAAAAAACATAGTGTATCTCAGTTTTTGATTTTTTTTTATATAATTTTATTTCTAATCTTCTCCCAAATTTAGCCTCACCCATTCAATTGCTACTCAGCTGTAGCAAGTGATGCCACAACACAAGGAGGGTGAAGACTAGTACATGCCTCCTCAGACACATGAGGTCTGCCACTACCTATTTTTGAGCTGCTGCTGATGCAGCATTGCTAGTAGCAATCGCGCATCACAGCGCATTTGGAGGAAAGCGCAGCGACTCAGTTCTGATACATCAGCTCACAGACGCCCTGTGCTGATCGACATCACCCTTTGGAGTGATGAGAGGAAAAAGCACCATCCACCCAAAGAGGCCAACTGTGATTTCTCAGGGATACGGCAGCTGATGGCAAGCTACATGGCGAACTAGCGTAGTTCCTGATCATAGTGGCAACGCTTTAGGAGGCTCTACCACTCTGTTTCTCTGTTTCTGACATTTAAAAAAAATCAACAATGTGAATCTGTTGTTTTTCACACTCAGTCCAAATTTCATAGTGAACGGACGAATAGAAAATATTTTAATTCTAATTCATTTTTCCCCCAATTGACTTTTCAGCCTGGAAAGTGTGACCAAATTTAGGATTTGTTAAATGTGTACTATACATAACCAAACCTAAACCTAAGTATAATCTAAATCTAACCTAGTTCTTATTCTAACCATACTAATAATGTAAAATGATGAAAATTTCTTCATACGTTTCTATTCCTTGTTTAGAAGCACCTTAATGTAGAAATCAATATTTGGTGGAATAACCCTGGTTTTTAATCACAGTTTTCATGTCATGCATTGTGGCATGTTTTCCTCCACCAGTCTTACACACTGCTTTTGGATAACTTTATGCCACTTCTGGTGCAAGCAGTTCAACTTGGTTTGATGACTTGTGAAAAATCAAAGACACTGATTATTTTTAAGTGATCTATTATATATATATATATATATATATATATATATATATATATATATATATATATATATATATATATATATGATTGATATTGATATATTTTTAAAAATATTTTTTTTTCCTTCTCTTGTAAAGTTGCTTTTTTGCTTTTTTTCAGCTTATTAACAAGTCCTCGGAGTAACAGAGATAAAACAGGGAATTCACTAAAATGTCCTGGACGGACTGCCTCCAGGAACCGGCAAGAAAAACACTGGTTTGGTGAAATGGATCTCCATGTGAAACTGGAGATTTTGCCGTGGCTTAGTGTGTTTCCCTATAGAATAGAACAATGATGCTGCCTTTAGCGCTGGATGCACAACAGTCGTTTCTAAGTGAGCGTGCTCAGAACACGGTTCGGTTTATTTCTTATACACTATTAATAACAGGGTGACCTGATTTTATGTTAACATAAAATGGTAGATTGTGGTACGAAATGACAAAATGTATGTTATTCTTAAAATAATCACAACAACAGCATTATATAGCATTAAATGCATTATTTAAGAGAAGAGCAGATAAAAAAATCACACACACAGATAAACTCATGCCATCTTCCCCTGGCTCTGCACAGCTCTCATATTTCTGGCCATCAGATTGTTAATATGACCCCTGTGGCATTAGATGGATAGCCCTTTCCCTACACACAGACGTTATCTACGGACCACCCTGCTGTGGTGACTGCCTGTCTGAGACACAGCAATACGGTCCCTCCACACAATGCACTGCTTCATGTTCTACTGTGGCCGGCCCGGACACGCACACACACACACACACACACACACACACACTGTGGGATTAAATGACCAAGTCTGAATGCAGTCATGCATGAGACTGCAGGTTTATTGGCTGTGTCTCGTTTTAGGAAGCTTTTCAGATGTGCAGGTGATGAAAGACCCCCTACACCCACTTAGAGTGTGTGCTCCACGAGGGACACTCCTTGCTTATGGGCCATTCCACCGAAAGGATGCCATTTGCTTGTTGTAACTCTTCCAAATTAAACGTATTATTTTTAAAATCTTTTTTCAACTGTGAATCGAAAGAGACATATACTTAACTACTCAAAACATGTTCTGGCCAAACTCAGGCCAGAACCATTTACTTTACTTTCTTAATTTTTTACAAGGTTTCTAAGCTGAATATGGTTACAAAACTGAGGTGACATTTAAAAAGCATGTTTAAAAGCTAGTCTAAAGCAAGCACTAATTCCTTTGATTTTTTTTCTCTCAAGAATGTCTTCATTTTACAGAAGTGGTTGACTGCATGTTCAAATAATTGATATTTATGACAAAAAAAATCAGTCATTCCTGTTACTGGAACTCACTCCTGTTACTTTTTATGTTTTGAGTAACAGGAATGAAAGTAACAGGAATTAGTTTTTAGCATAGAGTTTTTAGCAAAAACATGAAAAACAGCTAAATGGCGGTTATGCTAATAGCATGAGGACGATGAGCACATTCTAGTGATTTTCACAAAAAAATTGTATTTTAAAAATAAACAAATAACATCTAAGTATTAATTTAGGTAACAGAATTGAGATCAAATATACAGAAAAACTAATGAGGGAACTAAATGTTGTTCTTCCCATGGTCTTTAGAAGAACCAGCTGATGTCACTTCCTGTTGTAGGTGTGACTTGAAGAATGTTCCAGATAATGTTTTACAGTAACAGGATTGAGTGAAAACCCAGGAACACAACTAAAATGTGGATTTTAACTTAAAAATTATGGATTTACTATGAATAATAATATTTTTATAAGCATAGGTGGGATTTGGAGTCACAACAATGCAAAAAAAAACATTTTTTTATATTAGATTTTAATTATTATATTTTATGGTCAACTTTATAGTTAGAGATTGGGGACAAATAACAAATGTTATTTTCTAAGTTTTATTTTCTAAGTAAGATTACATATATCACTTTTGCAATTAGGTCATTGTACAAGGCAATATGCTTAATAATAAAATGTATTTTAAAGTTATATGTGCACATTTCTACATATATTTTCCTAAGGACCGAAATGGCTGAGTAAAACACTTTATTCAGGTTTGTGTTTTCCGGATCATGTTAGTGCAGTTTTTTTCCAGGCGACCACTTGCTGTTCTGGTATTAAAATACTGTTTTGCAATTCAGAAATGTATGTATAACTGCTTGGATGTGATTGCTTGCTGTCTATACTTTATTCAGGCTATGCTCCGACAAATACTAAATGATCACATTTTCCTGTCTCCAAGCACCAAGCCTTAAAGTCAGCGGGAACTGGAAATCGTGATTTATTTTTCTTCTGTTTCCTTTCGTATTTCCAAGTGAAACAGTATTAGGGAGGGTTTCTCTGCTAGCTGAGCTTTCATTTATGATACAGTAGTGGGGGGTGCTTGTGATTTAAGTGAGAAATTATTGGTTATTATGATCCCCCCGTTCAATAAATGGAAAAAGTCGTTACATTTTGATGAACGAGAGAATTTTGTCTTTAAATGTGATTTGTAGTGCTTAACATAGTGATTGGTGTAGAGGAGTGGATAACAATATTACCCTCCCTTTAGTGTAGCCGTGTTTTATTCCTCTGCCTAAAAAGCACCCCTAGTCTCTTGGCAAGACTCCTAACAACACAACATCTATTTGTGTATCATAATTCAAATTTGAGTTGCTCTTTTAGATTAAAGTATAATGTCATATGCACATATGCAAGTGTAAATTTAGTATTAAAATAAGAACATTTCACAGTTGTGAAGAACAGTTCAATGAAAATAAAAACTATTGTGGAAATTAAATGTGAAGATAAGACTTTATTTCAGGTTTATTTCACACCTTGCACCAGCCCTGTACAAAATATATATAGCGACAAAGTTTATAAATATATCTACGCTGATGGGCGTAGTGGTCTGGAAGTGACATGGGTTCAGGTGAATATCTGGTGTGTTTCTATCTTGCTGGTGGGAAATAGAGGTGCGCCACTGACTGATTAAAATGCTGACAACAGTCAACAGTCAGCCGTCCATTTCTATCTTAACCATGCAGAAGCACTGTGTGTGCACAAACCCAGCTTTTACATCAATAATAAACAGAATAAATAACAAAAAAAAACATTGCTGTTCCCTTGAATGAGCTGCTGTCATATTTTCAGAGTGAACAAGCACGTCAGTCTACTCGGCTGAGACGTGCAAAAGCGATGTGCTGTTAAGATATCAACACGCCAAAGTCAGAGTACACCTGGCTCTTTAAGGAAATGACAGCTGGTACAATGATTGTTTTTTATCATTAAGCCCAAAACACACCAATGAATAATTAAGAGTATTAGTTCATGCCTTTTTTGCTTTTTGAGTCGAATTTTTTGCTCCCTCACGATAACAAATACACACCGACACGCCCTAAATCAAACTGCACAATTCGCAATTGATTGGTGCTCTATACAATGCTAAAATAGAGCCTTAAATCTCCCCTAAATAGGAACATTCTTAACTTTGGAAAGTAATGTTACTTGGTTTTGTTTCTAGTAAGTAGGTTTGGATTATTTCTCTGCCATTAAACAGAATGGCCAGTTTAAGAAGTTGGTAAAGCTGGTTGACCAATTTAGCTCTTAACTACTATAGATTATGTTTTTTTTTTTGTTTTTGTTTGATGGTTTTACTGGTTTATAAACATGATCAGCCTGACCAAGCTAGACAGTTAGGATGGCTAAGCTTAATAATAACTATTCTGGTCTTCCTGCCTGATAAGTATCTTTAAACTGGTTGACCATCATGCAGAGAAAACTAAGCATGACCCAAATCAAATCCAACAAACACAAAGCTGGTCAAGAGCTGGTTACCATTGGTGTGTGAATCACCTACAGATCCTAAAACTTTCTCTTTACCTGTGATCTGCGAAGCTTTCAATGCATCCAATCAGCTCTCTGCTGGGTTAGGAGTGAGTATGTCATTTCCAGCTCTAGTGCCAGATTGGGACGGAATGAAATGTTGTATTTCTGTATATTTACAGCCTCATTTACGCAATCTTTTTATCCAAAGCTTCGGCTTTTGGATTGGATTGCTGGTTGGAGTTGCTGATTGATTTCTTGTAAAGATTTTTTGATAGGTTGACCCTTTTTTATTTTGCAACAATGACATTTTTAGTTCCTTTTTTTGTTCTATTCTCCCACATTAATACCAGCCATTCAACAGAATCCACCAGCATAAGGACAGTAAACAGAGCACACCTGAGGACTTGTTTACAATAGGAGATGTTAGTCTTACAGTAGCTTACGGAGGGGTGTGTGTGCACATAGAGGGGTGTGTGTGTGCATATGGAGGTTTTGTGTGTGTGTGTGTGTGTGTGTGTGTGTGTGTGTGTGTGTGTGGGCATGCAGAGCAGGGCATCTGGTGAGGCGGCCTATAGGAAGATGAGCTAGGTGGTGAGAGTGAAAGAATTTGGCTCAGAGGAGAAGAAAAATAGGCAGACAGTATGGAGATGGGCTCACTGAAGGAAGCAAGTCTTTTCTTTCAGCACTCCACTCCCTTTCTTTTCTCTGCCTCCCTCCTTTCCCGCTCGCTCGCTCTCTCGCTCACTCTTTCGCTCCAGCTGCCGGGATGTGGGACCGGCGAGAGCGCGAGAGAAAGAGAATAAAAGAGGGTCGGGAGAAGCGAGAGAAAGAGAAGTGATTTGTGGGGAGAGAGAGGTCGATGTGGTGCTGCTTTGAAGTTGAATGAATTAGGCCGAGTGTGTGTGAGTGTGTGTGTGCATGCCTCTGTGTGTGTGTGTGAGTGTGTGTACGTATGTGTGGTGTGTGCTTGTTTGTGTGTAAATCCCAAAAGCTAAGGGGGGAGAGCTTTAGTTCTTTGAAAGAGGGAACAGAGGCAAGGAGTGAAAGAGACAGTGAAGGCTATGGCCAAGGGACTGATGGACAGAGTGAGAGCAAGGAGTGAGTGAGAGA
Source organism: Astyanax mexicanus (assembly GCF_023375975.1). NCBI lineage: Eukaryota > Metazoa > Chordata > Actinopteri > Characiformes > Acestrorhamphidae > Astyanax > Astyanax mexicanus. Next base: position 35,827,867 of record NC_064418.1, read on the forward strand.
GAGAGAGAGGGAGGGAGGGAGAGAGAGGGAGAGGGATTTGAAGGCCTCTCGATGGAGTTCGGAGTGGCTGACAAAAAATCCTGCACCATTCCTCAAATTCTCTCTGCACCAAAACTCTCTCCACCTTTCATCTCTTCATCTGCTGCCACCGTCAGCCTGTCACAACTAATGGAGCTTGATTTACAGCCCAATTCCATTTAACCTCTTCAACTCTGGCACGTCCACATTTCCCTCTCCTTAGAACTTCACACAAACTTCAGAGTGTCGCTGTCAGAACAAACTCTGTAGCTCTGTCATGGTAACTTTATTAAAGAATGAAAAACAGGACTTTTAAACTTAGTTAACTGAGTTATGCAGCACAGTCTAAATAATGTTTCAGCCCGTCAGTAATCAGTAAATTACAGTCCAAACTATGGAAGTACAATAAAACTTGTATGTAACTGTTATAAAAACATTTAGAGTATAATGTCATATTCATTTTAATGAAAAAAAAAAACATTAACTAACAGTTCATGGAAAATAAAAATCTTTGTTGAAATTCAGAGTGCAAATTAAACGTGAAGATCTGGTTTTTCATTTGTCCAAGATCTTAAGGAGCATTCTTATATATATATATATATATATATATATATATATATATATATATATATATATATATACTTGGTTTTGTTACATTTATGTTACATGGTTTTGTTCCAAGTAAATTGGTTTGGATTATTACTTTGCCAATAAAAAAGAGCAGACAGCTCAATATGCTGAAGCCAGTAAAGTTGATTGGGTTGACCAATTTAGCCCTTGACTACCATAGATTATATTTTTGTTTAGCTATTATTTTAACAACAGCAAAAAGCTCATTACAACCTTTTCAAGCTTTTATATTGAACAAGGTGGAAACATAACCTCCTTATATTTTACTTAAGAAAGTGCAAAATGTAAAATTAACTGCTACAAAAAAATATATATTTACCAGTTTATTTACAGGGAACAAGCCTATCTACTGTTTCAGACTCCCTCTAGCAGCATCTCTCTCTCTCTCTCTCTCTCTCTCTCTCTCTCTCTCTCTCTATATATATATATATATATATATATATATATATATATATATATATATATATATATATATATATCAATCTTCATCACCTCAATTTAAAAATTGCATTAAAACAGTAATTCAATTAATTGAATTAATTCTGTACTAACTCTACTGCTTATACTTGCACTTTACCAGTACCCACTTTAACTCTCACTACAACAGTGACATTTAAAGAACTATATGCACTCGCTCACTTTACCGGTCTTAGTTTTCTATACCTCTATATTTACACTACTGTTATATGGGTTCTGTTTATACTGGTACTGTCATTTCCCACTTTAATCCCCCCCATCACTATTGCACTATTGTCTTGTGTCTCTTTCTCTCATGTATTTACCAACAGTGTGTTAAACAAACCAGAATATGCTTCATATTTCAGATTTCACAAAGATTTCACATTTTGCTTCGATGCCAGATCTTTCTCAATCAGCTTCATGAGTCACCTGGAATGTTTTTCCAACAGTCTTGAAGGAGCTTCCAGAGGTGCTGAGAACTAGTTGGATGTTTTTCCTTTACTCTGTAATCAAATTCATCCCAAATGCTCAAATTCATCTCCATTGGGTTTAGGTGGGATGATTGTGGGGCCAAGTATTGTATTATTTATTACAGACGTCTATATGTGCTCCTTTCTAGTTTTGACATCTGTTATATTAATGAAAAGGTGTGTCCAAATCTGTGACTGGAAATGTTCATGACTATTTAACAGTTTTTTGGTTGTTTGCTGTATAATTCCATCTGTGTTCCTTTATACAATATTCTCAACAAATTAAAAGCTAAAATAAAAAACTAAATTGTTGAATTACATGGTGATTTGATTGGGACTGTAGTTTTGGGCCATGTCATCAATAACAACTGACTCTGTAAAAGAAATCTGGCTTTTTTTTTTTAATGATGTAAAATGAAAAAAAATGGGGACACAAGGAGATAAAAAAACTTTTATATTTAAAACCACAGTTTTGATTTGGAAGTGCTTACTATATAAATCAAATCACATTTAGATCTTAATCATATTTAAGAGCATCACACTTTAGCCGTGTGAAGTGTTGAATAAGAGTATAAAGACATTTTGTAACACTTTATAATAACTTTCATTAATATACCATTAATTAATAATTAATAACTGTTATTTTTCACATTTTAAGAAGCTAAAAAGTTGCTATTACATTTGTAAATACTAATGAATGCATTGGCAACATGAACTGCAACTGATAAACATTTTCACATCTACTGATCATTAGTTAAAAATATATTAATGAAAGTTATTATAAAGTGTTACCAACATTGTTTGTCCATAGTCCATAGCTTAAATAGAATACATAAATAGTAAAAGAAATAACAAAGGGCATCAAAACTCAGACTGGATTACAATGTAAAACATTAAACCTGTTGGGCCTAAATTAACTAAATACCTAATGTATTTGTTCAAACTGCTAATATTATAAGGAATTGAGAGATGAATGAAGTGCAAATAATCTGTCTAGGCATCCTGTAGGTTTTACATTGACATGCCAAATATCATGGGACATTCAAGGAAATCCAGCTTGAGACCAGTTTTTTTTTGGTAACTGGTTTTAGGTGGTTTAAGCTGGTCTTTGATAGTGAAGGTGGTTAAAATCTGCTGATCCTGGTGAAAATATACCCTGTGTGGGAGAGCCAGTTCTGGACCAGCATAGTGTATGTTTATGTTTCTTTTGATTTTGGCCATGCTTTATGGTGGTCATATATACTGGTCAACCAGCTTGGTGATGCTGGTCAGGCAGTTTGGTCATGGTGAAGCTTCATACTGGTCATACTGGTTCCAATAGCTGAGTTGCTCAGCTAGCTTAAGCGAACACTTTGACCAGACTTAGCTTGATTTGTTTAGCAGAGTTAACATTTATTAAATAAATAATAGCCCTTATTTTAGCCTATTTAATTAACAAGTCAAAGTCCCAAAGCCATTGGGAATTTCAGCTTCACACTTTACCCTTTGCATTTTTCTGTCCCTATTTGTTTCTGCTTTTTGTTTACATTTTGTTCTCTTTAATTTCCTACACATTCATTTTTTTTACCCCATACTCTTCTCTCCTCAATCCTGTTTCTCTCACACCCTCTTTCCCTCCCTCTTTCCTTCATATACAGCATTCCTATACCCTCAAAAGGCTAAGTGTATGGAGGCACTCTTACCCCTCGCTCGGCCACATGACAGCCTGATCCCGAAAATAGGGCCTAGCGAATGGGGCCGCCATGTCTCTGTTTCCTCATCTGAGTCAAATACCCCCCCCCCCCCAACTCACCCCTACCACCCCCCACAGACTGAGGGAAAGATGACCATATTTACCCGAAAATAAATCAGGGCCCAGTCAAAGTGTCAGCTTCATACTTTATGAGGGAGTTCACTGAAATAGTTAGGCATCGTATGAAATCTATATTTGTGCCAGGCTGATTTAACAAGCTTTTGTGTGTGTGTGTGTGTGTGTGTAAGTGACGGCTGAAGGCTCTCTGTGTGAGCAGAGTCCTTGGTTCTCTCTGTAAGAGAAGTTTCTGCAGTTTGTGGAAACATTAGCATCAGACCACATGAGCCTTGGGCTACTAGACATATCTTTAGTTAAGTTCTAACTGCTTTTTTAGCAGGAATACTGTATAAACTGCCCAATCAGTCACTGAGGATCAACTTCAAATTAGTACTAATATATTTGATTAATGCTTTAATAAACCAGTAAATACAGATGCACATAGAAGATACATGTAAAAACTAGGGCTGTCAGTGTTAAACACCATTATTACGCCACCAAGTAATAAGAATGTGATCTTGTCTTGATCTGACCCAGCTATCAAATATGCTTATTTGTAATTGAGCTAAACTGCTGATTAGAGTTTAATCTAATATATTAGCCATATATTATACTGCTTTGAACAAACGCTGTATTTGCTGCTCCATGCTGTGTTCACGCTGAGAGCATGTTATGTGCAGCATTCACTGCTAGCAGCCACAACATTTTTCATTTTTCTTCTATTTCATTTTTCAATTAAAAAATGCATCAGCAAATTTTCAGCGTATGTGGTAAAAAAAAGCTTCGCAGTGTACATATATACATGCTATATATACTTAACAAAAGTGCTTAAACACAACACATTAATATTTTTCTCAATAAATATCTGAACAAATCACATTTAAATGTCTTCTGGCCATTTAAAGGACATTAAAATCCCATGATCAGCTGTTTCTATAGCTTTGACATGATAGAAAAAGCTAGGAACAGATTAATTTCATGGCAAAAATAATTGTTGATTAATTGATCATTTAGAAAAATAATCAACAGATTGGTCCTCTACCAAAATAATCTTTATTTACAGCTCTAGTAATAGTTCATTGCTGTCACACAAAAAAAACAACTAAAAACACTTTACAGGAAGCTTATGTAAATATATTTTGTTCTAAGTCTTTTTTAGAGCTTTTCCATTGGGTGATTCATCACGATGGGTTCAGACAATGTAAATAACTGTCTTTTTCGGAGAGTATTAATATTGCTATTTAAACATAGTAACAAAATTATTTATTTAATGATTAATTTCCTGTATAAACAGTGATTTTGAAATCACTATTTCCTCTTTTTATGAAGAAAAGAAACAATACTGGTTCTGGTTTTACAGCATTCTTGGCATTACTTGGTGCTGGATTGAAACAAAAATCAGATGTATCGTCCGTTCCTACTGTGTATAGATCTGAGTGCAGGTTGTTTACACAGTTATAGCAGAATCATTACTGGAGTGTTTTTTTTCTTCTTCTTTTTCTACTATACCCTTACAGCTTTACTGGAAGCAGAATTCCTGTTTGTGAATCTGTGATTAACTTAAAAAAAATCAGACTGTGTACCTGGCATGTTCTTGCTGTGTGCCCTGATTATTGATTGTGTGTAGCCTTTGTTGTTTTTAAGAGTGTGTGTAAGTGTGTGTAAGTGTGTGTGGTGGGGGCTGGTGGGCTTCTCGGTATGTGGGACATGTTTCTCTCAGATTTATTACACACAGACAAATGGTGTTTGTTTTTGCAGGGTCTGTTCCTGTGGCCCCACTCCAGACTTACTGAAGCACCTCCGAGACGCTGTTTTATGGACTTGTCTGTTGGAAAGATGTGATTGGGCGCAGCTCACTCTGGCCTCAGGTTTGGGTTTTTACTTGAGGGACCTTCTGAGATTAGCATAATACTGTGTGTAATACGTTGCTTCGTGAGAATATCCTATGTGAAAAAGCTGGAGCGGAGACCCATCATCGCTAGAGAATATCACTTTACTTCCACAGACCTGCGGAGGAAAAAAAAAAAAACACCTTTTCTCGATGAGGCCTTATCACGAGAAAACTTCAGATCCCACATGTCACTTCAAAAGGCGTGGAATTTGGGTGTGTGTGTGTCTTTTCCAGTGCCGTGATCTCTCGGGTGCCTCCGACAGCTGCATAAACAACACTAAATCCTGAGCAGCCTCTCCGCTCGGCTGGGGGTCACTGTAAGGTCCGTCTCTTCCTTCCTCTTCCCCTCCTCCACCTCCCTCTCCTCTGCTTCTAAGTTCACTGTGTTTCTTAATCACTTTTCTTTGTCTTTCCTTCCGCTCTCTCTCTCTCTCTCTCTCTCTTTCTCTAGATCCGGTCTAAGAATGGTAGAACTTAATGCTCGACCACCTCAGTTAGAAGAAACTCGGCCTAGCTGCAGGACTGATCCAAGTCAACCTATGACTTTGCAGCTGTGAGATACTAGGTTGACCAATTCTGTCATTAAAAAAAATTGTGGTTTTATTTTTGTTAGTCATTTAAAAAAAATTGCTTTTCAAAAGTTTAATTGGAAAGTATATTTTTTGTATTCATTTTATGTTAAAGCTTTTAATCTGGACAGTAAGTGTTTTTTACTCTAATAATAATGCAAAACAAATCACAGTTTTAGATCACAGTGGTCATTAAAACATCTCCATTATTAAACATTACGCCACAGTTAGTTCCGACCCTGCAATGTGATTGGCTGAAAATTAGTTCTATGAGTGCCATTATTAGCCGGTTATGCACTGTAACCAATGCTCTCCATGTATTACTCCACCACGTACAGGTAACCTAGCAACGATGCAGCGTGTACATGCCAAACAGCGCAGCTGCAAACAAAAAAGCTAATATTACACATTAAAGCACGACCCTCGAGTGTATTATTGATTAATTATCATCATTTCACCAATCCGTGCTTAATGAGGATAAATCAGGTTAGTTGCAGTAATAAATTGTTGGCTGTAAATTTTTACTATAGAAGCAAATCTTATATCTTATTATTTTAAGTTTACAGGAGAAGGAGAAAACATTGGATTTATTCACCAACCAATCATAATAGGATATTTTTTTCATAAAAGCTACTCATGCATTGCTAACAAAGATTCTGATGTTCACCAAAAGTTTCACATTTGAGATTCAAGATTTATCATTAAAACAGCAAAGCTATGAACAATTCTGTGATAAAAAAAAACACATTATCTATCACAATTTATTAATATCAGTTATGAATTTGATATTGGTGAATGAGGCAACAGCTGGGATTATTACATTTGTAATAATTACAGCATGTTAGTAATTGTTATAATATAGTGCATTTTTCACACTATAACATCTATTTTCTGGTCTGTTTTCATATACAAGGCACACTGGATTATAGAGTGCATTATGCAACACTAGTAAAGGAAAAAGGGTGTTGCTATGTCAACACCTTTAAAGTTAAGCTAAGTTAAGTAAACAAAACTGTAATTGTTAAAAAAAACATTTTATTTTTGTATTTTATTTGGATGAGTAAAGCGCTTCCGTTTATTTACAGTAAGCTTATATTTACAGATTTCCACTGAGGCTAGCATTGATTAGCACTAGTAAATGCTGCCCAACAGAGCTACACTGAGGAACCCTAAGTGTTCCAATTAGTCAGGGTGATATTAACTAGCGGTTTGTCCCACGTAGTTTGTTTTAACACGGTAAACACACTGGCTACAGTCTGATATACTTACTTCTGAACGCTGAAAGAGCTAGCGTTTAGCATGGTTAGCGGCTAATGCTAATACTGCTCCAGTCTCGGTGCTGGAGAAACTGCTGTACTTCAGCAGAGTGACTTTACTGCTCCTTACAACCTGACTGGTAAAAGTCATACATAATGCTCACTAATGAATATTAAAATTAAAATATTTTAAGTGTGGCCTAAAGTGCAAAAAATGCTTTGACAATGTGGAATTAGAGTAACATTATTACCCACAGACCATACTTTTGGCAGCTCTGGCATATTTAGAATGAAATCAGAGTATAATTAGAGTAATATAAAATAATTAACATTGATTTTCTTTACTTTTATATATATATAAGATTTTGACTACTTTTAAAAGCCAGAATCTGGAGACATAAGTGGTCACTGCCAGGTTAGACTGATGCATATTTGGCCTCTTGAAATATTCAGATGTGTTCTAAATGTCCTCTGTTCTTTCTCACACATTTTTTAAAGAAAACATCTCAGAAGTGAGTGACACAGGGCTATTGTATATGTTTACATACTCCTGAGCTGTCTCCGCTGTGATGGATTTGTTGTTTAGTGGCCTGAGGCACTTGTCTCTCTGCAGACGGACACAGGATGGGGTTCTGCTGCTCTCCGAGGGGATATTTGAAACCACTCCTCCACGGGTGCAGGTCTGTGCGATGGAAACAGGGGAGACGAGGGGAGACCGGGCCTGCCGGGGCCTTATTGCAGCACATGGCGAGGTAGGAATGAGTGTTATTGCAGGAATGCCGAGCCGTCTGAACACAACATATGAGCCAAACACACCAGGGGAACCCCCCGCACACTCATGTAGGGTAGCAGTGACCTTCTTGCACTCAATCACTGCTGTTATCCACTACCTGAGAAGACTGATTATAGGCCTTGTGACTTGCTTACAGGGTTTCTCGCACTATGTGACATAAGGTCTAAAATCTAAAATATATACAAAAAAAAATGATTTTACAGAGCTGAACACAGAAGACGTCAGCTTGTAGCCAAACTTTTGTTTATACTTATTTATACTTATTGTTTATTTTGTAGTTCTTTTAGCAGACATATATGTCTGAGGCATTCTTTAGTACTGAAAATGACAAAAAAAAATTGGTCAAACAAATGTTCTTTGACTGAGTTTAGTGCTTTTTTTTTTTACAAAGCATCCAGTTGCTTCTACATAAAACTTTTAAACCCTTTTTACTCAAGAACCCTTAACGAACCTCTTCCAAGGTACCATCCTTATCTGATACTTTACACATTTTAATTTTTTTATGGTAATATTTATGTATATTCTATGTGTATATATAGTTTTAGTTTTAATCTCAATGAAGCAGTTTTCCAGACGGGATTAAGCCTAGTCTTAAGCCTGAATTTAAAAATTAAGTGTACGACTAGGCTTAATTCAAATCAGACAAACTGCCCTATACTGTATGTTCTATTAAATATTGCTTTAATTTGGAATGATTACTGTTTATTACATATTTGAAGCATTTAGCTTTTTGCAGTTTTTCTATATTCAATTCAACAAACATTTCAGAAATCATGATACTACTCTTGGTATTGGTGGGAAAGTCAAAACTCTGCTGTTGCATCAACCCTACTCCTTAGTGTATTCTGTATATCCTGTTGAAACTGGATCCCAAATTGTTGAACATGTTTAACAATTGCTTGGGGACAGAAGACACCAGTATCATGATGCTGCCTATGTAACGTACTATATAGGAAGTCATTTGAGAGTCAGTTAAAAAAATGTTTAAATTATTTTATCATTTTAAATCAGTCTAAAGGCTCAATTCTTCCCACCGTTTGTCAAAAGTCATCCTTCCTCCGCAGGCTGCAGGGAGAAGCCTGATCTGGGTTTATCTGATCACGCTGATCTGATTATGCGGTGTGTGTTGAGAGTAACACTGCTTTGCCTGCTGCTCTCACTCATGTGTCCCCCTTGGCTCTCAGCATGGCCTGAAGTGTTTGCTTTTAGCAGGTCAGTGTGCTTACCTTACCTATCTGACAGGTCAGCAGTGCAGCGGCAGAGAGCTGCAACAATGCAGGCTGTTTTTTTTTATTCTTTCTTTAAAAGGGAAACAGCGTTGGTATCTGCGAGAGGAAAAACACAGGGGTGTTTGTGTTGCTCTAGAGCCCTCCTCGAGCTGCCCTCCGGATCAACAGAGAAACAAGGCCCCTGGCTCCGAGCTCTTGACCCCGAGCTGGCTCCTGCCTGGCTGAAGCTGGGGCTACACACTGGAGCTTTAGCTATCAGGGAGATACTATCTGACGGGGGCTGCTCTTTGAAAGAGGGGCTTGAAATGGCGCTGAGGCGTTCGGGAAATGTGTGCTGAACTCCAGGAGACATGGCAGCCATGACGGGAATGTTTATTTGTTGCTGAGTGATTTTTTTGTGTGTGTGTGTGAGGGGACTGAGCAAAGTTCAGTCATCGTAGCCAATTTCCTGTCAGAATTTCTGTTTTCTTTTTGTTCTCTCTCACCACTTTTCTCTTGTAGCACTGTCTCTCTCTTTCTTGTCTCTCTTTTCTCTCTCTCTCTCTCTCTTTCTGTCTGCGAATTTCCCTCCCTCTTGGTCTTTCTCACACTCACGTATATATATATATATATATATATATATATATATATATATATATATATTTCCCTTTACTCCATTCTCTGCACAATTTTGCCCTTTCGGCTGCATTTTTTAGCGACTCATCAAATCGACACCTCCCTCACCACCAAGCTTTTGACTTTGGCTCAGCTTTTGTGGAAAAAAACCTCAAAAACATCCCCATACAATGACGCTGATTTTCGTCTAAATGCCCCATATCAAAGCTGTGACAGGCTCCTGTTCCGTTTCCATGTGTTCGGTGCTAAAAATAAAACCCCCAAACTGCGGCCGTCGCAGCAAAACAAGAAGCAGCGGGAAATGTGGAGAAATAAAGCAGGAATCTCTTAATCTCTTGTCCAAGTAAGAGGGGATTAAAATGCCCCCCAGGGCCTCACAGCGGGGCCTCCCCCCTGCAGCCCCCTCCAGCCAGGGCTCAATGGCACGCCAGGCTGAACACGACCCTGCTGGCCTCTGCTGGCCCGGCCCTACCTCACTGGGCACCAGGCTTTGCTCTTTGGAGCAGGTCCCCAGCCTTGTCAGCTCGCCCCATTGTTACTCGAATTAACCCCCTCTGCATCTCAAAGAGTTCCCCTTGCCTTATGCTGCCTCATGCCCCCCCCCACCACCAGCTTCTTCCACTCTTTCAGACCCCAGACCAGCCCCGATTAGACCCTCACGCCTCGTACTCTTTAGGCTCCTAAGCCCTAAATGTGTCCTGACCACTGCTGCCTCTCAACAGCTGCACTTTACTTACTCCCTGCATGTGCCCTACATAGACGTTCTGCTGGGAGCCAGTGATTGATATGTGTAATACGCAACATTAACAGTGTTAACCGGATATTAACATACTACTAATGCTGTTATTAATGGTTTAGGCCGAGCCACTAATCACACCAAACACCTGTCTGTCTTCCTGGAGAGTTTCGTTCCAGCTCTACAGTAACTGAACACAACTGACCCAAATAATCAGTCTGCCTAATTAGACAGCGTTGCTGGAGTTGAAGGAGAGGTCAATAAGTGCTAGTTAAGCTATTAGCTAGTTATTTATTAAAATTTAAAAAAATAAAAGGTAATAGAGTCTGCATAAACATATTTGTTACTTCTGTATGAAACAATAAACATCAATTTTACAATGTTCTACCCTCGCAATGTGATTGGCAGAGAGACTAGGAGTTCTAGGAGTGTCAATATCATATGTAATAATGTCTTTCTGACAGAAGCTCTTCAAGTATTACTTCCCCACATAAAACAATGAAGATTAATAGTTTCATAGGTCCTTATTAATTTTTTCATGTTTCATAATTCATGTAAAGCACTGCTTCTAGTTGTAAGAGTGAGGAATGGAAATGGATCATAGTAGTTTAAGTTAGGTAAACTATTATCGCCAGTCCCCTACAATTCAAACCAGAGAAAATTAGAGAAATTTTAAAGGTATATTTAGCGAAAAACTGTATGCGCTACTCATATGTTCTGGTCTATGAAACAGAGTTGCTTAGCGTAGGTCTTAGTCTTACTTCAGCACGGTATGTGGATTTTTTGGTTTTTTTTTTTTTTTTTTTTTTTTTTGCTTTTTTGAGGATGTCCACATATTTGAAACAAGTTAATAAGTGCAAAATCACATGCTGGACACATTTCAAGTGGGTATGGGTATTGGACTGGTCTACTGGCAGCTCTGACCTGAGATATTTGAAAGGAAAAAAATGTAACAATAATTCTTTCACAGTTTACAACATGTTTGCAGGTGGAATGGACAAAGAAATAACCTGAAACGCTTCATCACCTGGCAACATTACAAAGTGATAAATGCTTTAGTGCCCCATTTTTTTAGAATATGTGGTGGACCTCAAATGAAAAAATGGGTGTATTTTAACATTTGGCATAAAGTTGACCAGTCAAAACATGAAAGATCTTGGGTTCACACTGTCTGCAGTGAACAAAAATGATGTAAATGTAAGAGACACTGCCTTTTTAAATTAGCATTTTCCGTACTGTCCCAACACACTTATATATTCCCCATTTCACCAGACTTTCTTCAGCCCAGCACTAGGAGTTCTGTCTGATACTCTCTCTCTCCTTCTCTTACTTCCACTACCCTCTCTCTTCTGAACCTTTAATTAAAAATCACATGGCGCTCCGAAGGCCTGTGCTTTGCTTCCCTTTATTTATTTATTTCGTTCCCCCTCCCTGATTAGATTCTGACATCTGAACGAGCTGGGTGAGAGAGAGAGAGAGAGAGAGAGAGAGAGAGGGAGTGAGCCGGGACTGGGAGATTGTGTCATATCTTGTTTGTGAGCAGTCTACCCTTGAAACATGTCCTTCTTTGAAACTGGGTCTGGGAATCAACTGGAGTAAGATGTGTCTGACATGGTGAAAAACATATTTGCATCTGTACACATGCAATCACGGCTCCAGTTTTTTTTTTACTGTTTAGATTCGGAAATACTAGGGCGTTTCAGTCCAGTTACAAGCACTTTATTACAGGCACTAGTGTCAGATATTGCTTGTACGTTACTTTTTTATTTTGTTATGCTTGATTCTAGGTAGTGTCGATCAGGGGTCGGCAATTAAGTTTGACCGTGGGCCAGATATTTTCCAAGCCATTACCTGGCGGGCCACAAAAATGATGTTTTGGAAAATGAAGTGTAATGGGATGGAGTGCTACAGACTAGTATCTCTACAGCCCAGAGGGTTGTTGAACCCAATTGCAGAACAGTTGATCTCAAAGAAGGTAAACCCATAAAGAAAGGAAAAAATAAACAATAAATAAACACACTGCTCCTCACGGGGGATCAAACCAGTGTCATCAGGGTCGCAGTCCAATGCACTATCAATATCACCTGGATAGGGAATTGGGACACAGCTGGGGAAAAAACGACCTTAAAAGGAGATGAAAAGGAGGTGAAAAAACATGATCGGGCGGAAACTAAAGTCACGCCGAGCGCGACAGAGAGACAGGGGAGGAATGTAAACAAAAGCTCACCAGAGAAGCCTTTTATTTTTTATTTTTCCTCATCGTTCATTATAGTTTGTAGCTCCATGCAGTCGAGAAGTGTAATTTGAGCTTTGAGCCACTACTTAAGGACATGCTTTACACATGCATTTCTGGACAAGCTGTGAGATACAGAATGGACGCTGAAATTAAAGTCCTTTACTAACACAAGTTGGGTCACACAGAATTTACTCATTTAGTTTTCATGTTTTTCTTTCTGACTGCTAGTGTATTGGCACAAAGCAGATATGATAGAGGTGTTTTTTTTAGTCAGTGGTCCATCAACACAATTCTGAAGCTGCTGCTTTAATGTAAGAAATTCAACATGTTGTGAACTCTGTAAAGTGAATGTTGACCTCAATTTGGACTCGACGAGGCCCTAACCTTCTGTAAGAGCAGAGAATTTCTCAGAATTTCTCATGCATTACTCATACAATCTTTTTTTTTTAGCTTTTTTTGTAGAAGAATCAGCTTTTTGGGTTTGGGTTTTTAATGTTGCAGCACACACACTCAAATAAACTCACTTGAATCTAAATGTTTCTCTTCTGATGGTGCTGATATCTACTGCTTCTGGCCCTTTGATTATTTCCCACTAAGAGTGTGAGACTACCAATAACTTATACATACTATTGATGTTGCCAGATAACCTCTTGGCTCCATATTGGACCCATTTTTTTCGTTTTTATCTAAAGTGAAGCCTTCACTCCCCTCCCTTTTATGCCCTTCAACCGTTTTACGGCTCTGGGAGCTATGAAATCAACTCGTAACACATTGAAGTTTCTGGATAATTAGGGCAGAACCTCTGGAGAACTCTGAATTCTTCGTCTTTTCTCGTGAAAAGTTGAAGTCTGGGAGACAGGAGGTTCTATTTCTCAACAGCGGCGTTAAGCTAATGATCCAGCCCTGCAGCATAACGATCTCTGCATGCTTCTTCCGAAGACGCTGGAGATGTAGGAAGACTGGCTCCGCACTCTAACAGATAGTATCTTTGAGCCGGTGCTGTGTCTGCGAGCTCATAGGTCCATATGAGGTTAGGAATGGGGCTGCTATAGGGCTCTGTAGAGCTGTGAGCACAGAACCAGAGTTGAGCACTTAAAAGACATTCCTTGGAGGTTTGTGCAAAGCCTAAGCATTGTGTATGAGAGGGTAGGAATGCCACTTGGTAGCCACTGGGCCAGTGCCTTGATACTGTAATAATCCCTCACTAGAGTCTTATCTCACTGTATACTCCCAGCAACCTGGCCCTGCTGGATACCATGAATAATTAATGCATTTGGTCCTGGATTTTAACACAGATGGTAAAGAAGATAATGCTGATCTGAATGAGGTGTGGGGCACGTTTTGTTTGGATCTCTTTGGGTAGTATTTAGTTTAGTCCCTCCAGGAAAAGATATTTAGTCACTATGCCTATAGTCAGGGGGGTAGAGGGGACCATAATAAAGAGAAGACCAACATAGAGAGAGAGCCTGAAGCCTGAGTTCTAACTGTGTATTGCAATAAATTAATTAGTAATATTAAAACTCAAATTCAAAGTCAAATTCACTCAAAAACAAGCCAACTAAATTACCCCGTATCACTTCAGTGTGAATGGTTGAGGCTAACTTACTGTAATGGATATATGCAAATGACATCACAAAAACATTCAATTCAAAATGGCCTGTTTTTTTTACTGTGCAGCCGTATTATACAGCTCTGGAAAAAGTGTAAGAGACCACTTCAGTTTCTGAATCAGTTTCTCTAAATTTGATATTTCTATGTATATATTTGAGTAAAATTAAGTAAATGAATTATTTACAGAAAATGAGAAATGGCTGAAAAAAAAAAAAGATACAGAGCTTTTAGACCCTAAATAATGTAAAGAAACAACTTCACATTCATCTTCAAGTTTTAAGGGATCAGAAATCAATATTTGGTGTAATAACCCTGGTTTTTAATCAGGGTTTTTAAGCATCTTGGCATATTCTCCACCAGTCTTACACACTGCTTTATGCCACTCCTGGTGCAAAAAAATCAAACAGGTCATCTTTGTTTGATGGCTTGTGATCATCCATCTTCCTCTTGATTATATTACAGAGGGTTTTTTTTTATTTGGTGAAATCAAAGAAACTCATAATTTTTTTAAGTGGTCTCTTGTTTTTTTTTTTCAGAGCTGCTTTATAAAATTTGAGTTTTATGGCTTTTTGCAACGGATTTTTACTTCTGTCCAAAATTCATATTTCACAACCTTTTCAAAATTATGTAATTACAAAACATGGGCAGACTGACCAACAGACTGACCACTAAACATCAGTTATGAATACAGGTCATAATGTTCTTTTTGCTCTTGCTTTTGTTTTTCCTCGCCTTTTAAGCAAACCTCAGAGGCTAGATGAAGCAACAGCTTTAACTCGGCCTCATTTCTTTTCAGATTACTACAGCTACTCTCGCTGGCATAAAGAAACAGTGTTGGTAGCGCTCCTTACACAATGGTTTTGAAGTTATTAAAGAGATTTTCATAGCACACACATGCCTTTGTGCATAACCATAAAAGAACAATATCAAGTTTTCATTACCCTGAAAGTCAGCTAATCCGTCTAGTAAATAATTCCCACAAAACCATCCATGTTAGCAGCTCCTTCTGAGTAATCAGATTACCAATCGTACCGCGGTTCCAATAGCACAGATGAAAGTGGCGGCTGACCCCGTCGCCTAAGTTCAGTCAGAGGCTCACAATACGAGCTCAGAGGTCAGCTAGGTAAAGTAACCTCAGAGTGATAAAGCAGCCTTACTCAAACAGTAAGGCCTGTTCTTCACAGTAATAAAGCAGAGCTCTACGGGCTGGGAATGCTAAGGTATACACCGAGGTGTTAAAGCGCAAATCACAGAGTGAAGGGTATATGATGAGTGGACCTGTAGAAATACTTCCGAATGACTTGAAGTAAAATCTTTTCATTTGAAAGTTAAGATGTTTTCTTGTTTGTATATGTTTTACATGAGATTTGGGACATTTGTATTTATTATAATTTGTTTTTTTTTCTGAAGCTTGTTTCTATTGTAAACAGTTGATATAGTTTAGAAGTCTCCAAGATTTACAAGTCATATTGCTGAAATCTGATTTTTTGCTCAGATCGGATTTTGATGGTTCACATTTACAAATGGAAGTGACCTGTATCTGTGTGTAATGTAAACAAATCTGTCCCTGAAACGCCTCTCATGCTCACATTGATACGTGTATGAACATTGCTTTCTTCACTGATGACAAAAAAACATCATATTTAAGAGACAATTTGTAGCTTTATAAAGGTAAATGGATGTGTTAGCAGCCCATATGTGGAGCATCTTTTGCTGGAGTGGAGAAACAGCAAACAGCTGGTCTGAAGTTCATGCTCAGGTCGAGGAGGAGAAAAAAAGGCCAGGCGGTTTGCTTTTGCTGTTTTTTGCAGCTATAACTGCACAGCTGCACCAAGAGACAGAGTGTGGGTAAGAAAGAGAAGCACGTAGCGCATGCATAAAAGCAAAAATACAGATGAATTCCGATTTAACCGTTCACATTCAGGTCGCATCTTCATGGATCAGATACTATACGTAACCAAATTAGGACCACATATGAAAGTGACTCAAATCTAATCAAATTTGGCACGCAGACACAGCCATGAAAACATCAGATCTGAGCCACACTGAGCCAAAAATCTGATTTGAGTCACTTTAGCTTGGTAATGTGAATGTATCCTTATTTGGCAAATGTTTTCATTTTGTTTTGATAAACTAATAAATACGATTTATTGACTTTTTTATTATTTTGCTGTTTCATATCTTTCTCTTTTTTATGTAAAAACAAAATCAAGACTCCACTACAACAACAACTCAGTTCCCACTCATAGCAGGAGACGAGCATTCATATTAGTGTCATTTATTTTAAATTTGACATTGCAGGATACACCAGCATTAAAAAATATATATAGTTTCTAAACAGTGATGCCTGAAATGCATCAAGTACTTTAACAAACATTATCTGACAAATATTAAACATACAAACTAAATAAAATTGCGATAAATTACATTAGGAGAGCTTGGAAGTGAGTGTGATATGTGGCAGTCCAGTATAACCCCATCTTCCACCCCTTTTCCTCGCTGTGATTTGTAACATCTCGTCTTGTCCAGGCTTTGCTCGTAGCTGAATGTTACTAGTCATGTTCATACAGTACCTAGCTTTCTCGTTAGGGCTGTGTTTGATCAGCTGCAAGCTGGGAACTCACACACCCAACACACAGACACAGACACCCACACACGTATATGGATGCACACACATTCAAATGCACTATCACTCTGTTTTACCCACACATGTGTCCCCAATACAGCTCTAATCTCATTAGATATTTAGCCTTAATAAACAGCATACTTCTGTTTAATCTGTTTTATGTGATTATGCTGACTTTACAGTAAACTGAAAGTCATTCTGAGACTTCACCTTATGCATTACAGGTTCTTGTCAAATCCTTTTTTTAAAGGATCCAGGCATCAGTTCAGACAGAAAGGCAGTGTTGCTTTGCAAAAATAAATATTTTGATTCTGTTTGAGGTCACTGAATGAAATATGAAAGGCAGTTTTAAACAGTTTTAGATCTACACTTTTAAACTTTGCGTTAGGTCAGTGTTTCCTTGGTGAAAAGTGTACTAGGTAATCAATAACAAGGTTGTGGGTTTGAAACCCAAAGCTGCCCCCAATGGCTGACCCTGTGCTATGACCCCAGCTTTCCCATCTGGGATATGTGAAAATGTGGTGGCTCAGTGTTAGAATTATTGATCGCAGGGTTGTTGGTTCGATATCCAGATTTGCTTAGCTGCAGCTAAGCTGCAACTGTTGGTTCCTTGAGCCAGGCCCTGATTCCAGAGGCACCATACTGGCTTCAATCGATGACCCTGCACTCTGACCCCAGCTTTCCCAGCTCGCATATGTGAAAATGTGGTGGCTTAGTGTTAGAATGATTGTTTACCACAGGGTTGCTGGTTCAATACCCAGGTTTGCTGGTCTAGAGCCAGTTACATCTTCATAGTTACATAGAAATTTGCTTACAACATTTAAAAGGTTTTAAGCGAGTACAATGCAATAGTGTTAGACTTTATATTTTAATTGATGACTATTACAGCATATTCTGAGTTATACCCCATCAATATAACTCTCTATAAAGATGGTATTTTCACTAGTACATAGTCTCTCTCATGCTATATCTTTTTCTTCTCTCATTCTCTCGTTTTTCCACTCTTATTTTCTCTCTCTCCCTCCCTCTTTCTCTCTCTCCCTCTGCTAATGAGTGTTTCTACCAGCTCTGAAAGCCTCCTGCTGAAATGTGACAAAGTGCTTTATAGCCCTGGCTGTAAATACTTACCCTCAGTCACTGTAATGGCCTGTGTGAGTGGACAATGTAGTCCCATGTGAAGTCACTGACCCTCTGACACACACACACACACACACATGCACACACTCTACCTTTGTTATTTACACTCTGCCTTTTTGCAGCTGTACTTTTAGCTGTGTCTGAGTGATTTAGTGCCGAGGCTCCGGTTCGAGTCCCCTCCACTATCATTCAGCAGTGAGTCACCAGTAACGTAAAGACTTTTTGCAGACCTGTCTGCCACTTGTGTCCATTTACTGCTGCACATCCCTTTTAATCTACAGCCCTGTTGACCTCGCTGTAGCTACACCGCTCTTGTATGTAGAGGTGTTGGGAGCGCTGTGTGAAAACCTGATAAAGGTACCGATTTATCCCGTTTCTTGCTGCCATCTCAAAAAAACTGCTTGTCTTTGTGTGAGGTTACAGACACAAGACGCCTCTCCCCAGAGAGCCGGAGCTGTGTGGCATGTACAAAACTCCAAAGCTGTGTGAGAAAGGGCTCGAGAGCCATTTGAGAGCTTTTCTCCCAGGACTGTCACGACTGACAAGTTACTGAAAGATACATGAATCAGAACAGGCTAATTGAAATTCATCCACGTCTCCAAATCCTAATCTAGTGGTATTTGGACATGAATGATTAAAAACCGCATGCCCATCTGCGCCGGTTATATCAGCACTCTGCTCACACTCCTCCAGTTATGTTCATTAATCATTTCAAACAACAGCAAATCCAGTGAATGTTGGCTCATGCTTCTCAAATGAACTGCATATCAAAGAACTGGCAAGCTATCCTCAGTCCGAGTTCAGAAGTGCAAATGTAACGTGCATTCTATCAGAAGTTACCTAGCTTTCCAAAATGATTTATTATGCTGGTTTGATATAATGTAACACACCTGGTAAAATACCTATTGTAGAAATGCAGTGTCTAGAATATGGTGGTTTAATGCATTTTAAGAAGAATGGTTGTTTTTTTCATGGATAGACCGATAAATCCCTGTGCTGATCCTTTATATATATCTCAGTGTTATCAAACTATACTAAAGCATGAGTAGACTAATAAATTACTCTGCTGATCAGTTATTTTTCTCAGTGTTACTGAGTTCTACGAAAGCATGAGCAGATCGATAAATCACTTGGCTAATTACTTCTGTATCTTCATGTTACTAAGCTCTACTAAAGCATGAGTAGACTGATAAATCACTGTACTGATCAGTTATTTATCTCAGTATTCTCAAACACTACTAAAGCATGAGTAGACTGATAAATCACTGTACTGATCAGTTATTTATCTCAGTATTCTCAAACACTACTAAAGCATGAGTAGACTGATAAATCTCTGTATTGATCAGTTTTTATCACAGTGTTACTAAACTCATTATGAACGCTATGAACATTTCTGCCCACACTTTCCAGAGTGACAGCTGAGTGATGTAGTGATCTTTCGAAGATCCCAGTGGGGAGGAGATTTCTTGTGTGGTCTCTTCCTTTCCCCACTGTTACTTCTTCTCGTTGTTTATGTAGTTATGTTTATTTACACTCTCCCAAACAGATGCGGTTGGCATCTGTCGCTCCAGTAGCTCCGTTCCCCTATGGTTTGGTGGTTTTTCTTTCTCGCTCTCTTTTTTTTTTTGGGAGCAGTAAGGGGGTGGTAGGCCTCGGGCCTTCAGGCCAGTCCCCCTACCACCACCACCACCACCACCACCAAGAATGCTTATGCTAATGTGTGTGAGAGGGGTGTGGTGTCTGGTGCTGGAGAATCCTTCCCTCTCTTTGACTGTGCTCCCCCCACTGAGGAACCCATCTGCTCCGGCCCAGAGCCCAGTGTGAAAGACAAACATAGCACCAACCACTGCAGGAATGAAACCTGTTTCCTCTTTTACCTTTGCTCTCCATTTTCTTTGCCACTCTCCTTGGCGTGGGTTGTTTTTGCCATGGTTCATATCAGAAAATCTATCTGGAGGCCGTGGAGGGTCTGTGCCGTAGTGTTTTGGTCAAATTCTCTGTATTGAGTCGAGTCAGAGACTTTTTTTTCTTCCTTTTTGATGGAAACGGCTGCTTTCGGTGGTCTCTCCCCCCCACCTCAGTTCCATTCTGCCAGCCATTCTTACGACAAAAGGGGGTTTTACCCTCTTTAGTTCACCAGGCTCTGCCATCTCCATCAGAAAGAGGGCTTGTAGTTGACATGCTAATTACTGAAAAAAGTAATTGAAGGAATGCATCACAATGAGACACCTCTTCAGTCATGTTTCCACCGAGATAATGTTTACAAAGGAACTGAAATAAAGTTGATTTACTTCTTCTCGCCTTGATGAAATAAAAACTCCTTCTTTTTTTACTGCCCTTCAGGTGCTCACATAACACTGACATAACACGTTCATAGCGTCACTGTCCAATGAAAAACAAGTCTCTCCAAAACAGCAACTTTACAGGAAAGAGAAGAAACTTTCTAAGTTTATTTCAGGTCATTTTGAAGAATTTCTATTGATACATTCATCAAGAAATTCTGACACAGTGTACACAAATTATGCGTAAAATTTAGTTTCACAACCTTCTGCATTTGCTTTTTTTAAGTAAATTTAATTTCAGATCAATTTTTAATTGCCTTCAATAACCTTTTGTAATATACTTATCAGAGATACATATAGAGTGTATTAATTGTCACTGTCCAGTGAAAAACAAGTATCTCTATTTTTGTCGATTTTTAGTTTACTACATAATTTGAACAGACAAACTGTTGATGAGTAAAATTTACTTCAAAAAAGTTTTGCAACTTTCTGCATTTGCTTTTTTAAGTAAATTTAATTTCAGATACATTTAAGTAGCTTTAACTTGGTTTCAAGACTTAAATGTTACATAGAGTAAATAAGTGAACTGAACTTCAGTCAATCCTTTCTTTAAGTAAAAGTTACTTAATTTATTTTTGCTAAAAAAAAACCTTTCTTTTAGTAACCTTTCCTTAATTTTTGCATATGATATTACCTAATTAAAATTACTTAATTTATACAATATTACTCAAATAATTTATGATACATAATATATTTTGTATCATAATATATTTTGTATAATTCAAGTCTTGAAACCAAGTTAAAGCTACTTAAATGTATCTGAAATTAAATTTACTTTAAAAAAGCAAACGCAGAAAGTTGCAAAACGTTTTTAAAGTACATTTTACTCATCAACAGTTTGTCTGTTCAAATTATGTAGTAAAATACAAATCGACAAAAATAGAGATACTTGTTTTTCACTGGACAGTGACAATTAATACAATCTGTATGTATCTCTGATGATTATATTACAAAAGGTTATTAAAGGCAATTAAACATTTAGCAAAGTTTTCCTAAAAAAAAAGTCTAAATTTCCTCACACATTATAATCTTTTCTACAGTTTCTTTTTAAAATGTAGATCCACTTTTTGGAATATAAGAAGTGCATCTAAGCAGATCCCTTCTGGTGGCACACAATGCGCCGCTTTTGAGTGAAACAGACTGTATCAGTGAGAGGAAAAAAAGAAGAAAGGCAGAGAGAGAGAGAGGGGGGAAGAAGAAAGGAAGAAAGAAATGTGAGTGTGTGTGTGTATGTGTGTGTGTGTCAGAGAGAGAAAGAGAGCGGGGGAGGGGGTAAGGCCATTTGTCTGTGTGAGTTAATAGCTGTAGAGGAGCGGAGTAGGCCTCTGGAGAGAGGGTCAGTGTGGCCGTGCTGAGCGGAGCTGGGTCCTGCAGAGAGAGGGAGCAGAAAGCAGGCTCGGGCCATATGGTCAGCACGGCTTCTCCTTCTGCTTCACCGTCCACTGACTCCGACCAGGCCGCACTTCACCAGGTCAGGTTCACTCAGCGGTAATCAGTCATCAGTCTTAAGGAACTCTGCATGGCTGCTCGCGTATAAACCACAGAGCACGGCCTTTACTGTGGCGTTCTGGGAAGTGCCTTTACACAGAGTGTGTGTAAGATGTCCATTAAACTTTTGGCAGTTTTCAGACATATACAATTTTTTGCAGATTAGGCAACCTTAGGGTCTAAGTAATTTAGCTAACATTAAAGGACTCATGTCATGCAAAACTAAAGTTTAATATATATTATTTAAACTCCATTCGTTTATTTATTCATCTACCAAATTTGTATTTCACTCCCCAGTCCATAACTTGCTACACAAACAGTTTGTTATTAATTAGTAATTACTGTAATGTCAAAAATGCCAACACATACAGCTCTGAAAAAAAAGTAAAATGAACATTGTTATTTTATTTTATAAACTACAGACAACATGGTTTTAATCACTGTTTTCATGCATCTTGGCATGTTCTCCTCCACCTATCTTACGCACTGCTTTTGGATAACTTTATGTCACTCCTGGAGCAAAACTAATTCAAGCAGTTCAGCTTGGTTTGATGGCTTGTGATCATCCATCTTCCTCTTGATTATATTCCAGAGGTTTTCAGTTTGGTAAAATAAAAATAAAAAACTCATCATTTTAAGTGATGTGTTATTTTTTTCCAGAGCTGTACATGTATCCACATTATCAACCTATAGTTTTGTCCTGCTCATTCACACTAGTTCTGAGGAATGTTTCAGGCTGGACTGGTATTATAATGTGATGTAATATATGGCAGCCAATCAGAACAGAGGTCATTACATACAATACATGTATCAGCATTTAATTCTGATGCATGTATAGAGGTTGTTAAATTTTAAATGTCAAACATGAATTACGAGTCTTTTGGTACATAAAACCACACAAACATATTAAGTGGTGTAAGATATAAAGTACGGACTTTTTAAAAAGTAAGCAGTTTTTCTTCTTTTCAAATTTTGCCATTTTACTTTTAAGTCACAAAATACGGTTGTGAAAAGGACGCAATTTAACATTAATTTACAACAGTTTTTTGGTACATACAATCACATAATCATAATATTTGGACTCCAGGAAACAAAAAAATGGAAAATATAAGATATGGTCTCTTTTAAATGTATAATTTTTGTGATGTCACAAAAGCCAACACATTTATTCATGCCCACCTAATTTGCTTTCAGCTGTTAAGCCCCACTCCTTTTTACTAGTTGTAAGGTTTTTTTTTGACTGGTTTTTGAATGAGGTGCAATACAAGGCAGCCAATCAGAACAATGGTAATTTGCATATATTAGTCTTACAGGCACTGAGGCAATATTGGCCAGCTTGTTCGAAGGGATATAGCATGAAGTTGTTAAACGGTCATGTAATCATGAATTATAAAAGCTTTTGGTGATTAAAAACTCACATAAATGTAATAAATTATCTTTTAAAAAATCAGTAAAAGGGAAATTGAAGATATGGACCCTTTTAATGTTAAGAATGTTTTCCTTCTTCTGAAAAGTCACCATTTTAGAGATACAAGGTTTTGTTTGGACAGCAACGATAAGATCTGAGATGATGGATGTGGTCTGACAGTGCTTTCACTCTGAGGCCTCTGCGGAGGTTAACACCACCCTGAGGACCCATATGTGGACTTAAATCTCTTTCTTTCACACAGATAACTACATCATTTATCAATCACAATAGTTTTATAATACCTGTGAATGATCCTCTGTTTATTTGACTGATTGTCAAATAAATATTTTATCCAATGTTATATCATGTCCCTTATCATAGTAAGCACACTTTATCACATTATATCAGTTAAAAGACAAGAATTATATATATTTTTTGTTATCTTAATCCAGTGCATAAAGACTTTAGCCTGAAACGTTTTCTTTTTGGTGGTCTTCTCCACCAACCACCTCCTTTGTATCAGCAAGCAACAAATACTGATAGCTCAGGGATCCTCCCTGATATCATGTTTCACTTAGAAATACAGCATATTATGGGAATTAAAGCATTTGAATGTCTTATTCATGTTGACTTTTAGATAAATAAGAGCATATAGGCTAACATTCTTAAGAAATGAAAGTTTTAAAAGCTAACGCTCTTTAAAAAAAACAAAAAAACATTCACTTCAGGAACTTAAGACGACTTATAAATAAGCCAGTTACAACAATGGTTAGCATAATAGGCTACGACACTCTGAGAAACACATACACCCAGAAATACCAAATGCCAAAAGCCACCAACACATAATACCTCCCATGTCACTAGGGGTGGGCGATATGGCTCTAAAATAATATCACGATATTTCAGGGTATTTTTGCGATAACGATATACTTGGCGATATAAGAAAACAGAAAAATATTTAATTTATTTCATGAATATAGTATAAGAGTATAACAGCATAATCATAATGTGGCAAAATAAATAATATAGCATAAAATAATATAATGCAGCAAAAAATATTGCAGAATATTTAGTGCATGCATATAAACTGCAAACTAAAACAATTATACAATAAATACACCTAAAGCTTCACAGTAAATAATAGACTACTTTTAAGACAGAACAGCCCTATTATCACGATATTTCTGTATCACGATATATTGTATACGATAAAATATTGCCCACCCCTACATGTCACACATGTTAAGCATGTATTATAATTCCATAGACATGTTCCAAAGTGTGGTATGCCTAAGGGTGCTGTCACTCAGTGCTTCAGTGCAACAAATCGCTATGCTAATATAGCTATATAGCTTCTCCTCTTAAATATAGCATGAAGAGCCTAATCAGCTATGGGATCCCTGCTTCCCTCTTCTTTCTGTGTGAAATTCCAGCCCCTCTTTTAACCCCAAATGCTATTAGCACCTCCACCGCAGCATTAATTGCACTGAGAAGGTCATTCTTCTCCATTGTTAGAAGTTTACCGTGTGCCCTTTCAACCAAAGAGAATGAATACACATCTCCCATAGAGAGACACTGAGAGTGGTTGAGCTGATAATCACTGCTCTGATTAGATTTGGGCTCTGCAGGCAACACAGTACTGATGCTGACTCTGTAAACAGCCATATCTCTTCACAGGGTCTAAGAATGTGCGCTGAGTTGACAAGGCAACTTTAAAGAGAGTATTCAAAGATCTAAACATGAGATTTTATGATTAGAGTTCACTAAAATGGTTGCTAATACACTGCCTGGCCATAAAAAAGTCCCCACCTGAATTGGATCTCAAAATGCATATTTCCCCCATTACCATTAGCTTGCAATTAGCGTAATTTTTGCACTATTAGGCGCACTTAAAATCCTTTACTTTTCTCAAAAATCATCAGTGCGCTTTATAATCCGGTGCTCCTTATGTAGCCTATAAATTTTACCAGTCAGGTTGTAAGGAGCAGTAAAGCCACTCCACTGAAGTGCAGCTTTATACAGGAGATTCAGTTTAGTTCTCTAGCGACAAGACTTGAGACTGGAGCAGCATTAGCATTAGCCGCTAACCACGCTAAACAATAGCTCTTTCATCATTCAGGGGTGAGTATTATCAGACTGTAGTGTAAGTGTTTACCTTGTTAAAACAAGCTATGTGGGACGAACCTCTAGCTAATATCACCCTGACTTATTGGAACACTCCAATAAGTGTTCTCAGTGTAGCACTGTCGGGCAGCATTAGCCGCTAACCACAGCTAGCCTTAGTGGAAATCTGGAAATCTAAGCTAAACTTACTGTAAATAAATGGAAGCGCTTTACTCACCTAAATAAACTGTGTCCAGGAGAGAAATCTGTGAAGAATAACATCCAGAGCTTGTCTGACTTTAAAAGAAAATGTTTTTTTTTTTTTTGTTTACTTAGCTTAGCTTTACAGGTCTCTACTGAATTAGAAGGAAAACATAATGACACCCCTGTTTCATACTAGTGTTGCATAATGCACCTTATAATCTAGTGTGCCTTGTGTATGAAAATAGATCAGAAAATAGACGTTTATTGATTTGATAGTGTGCTTTACAATCTGGTGCACCTTATAGTGTGAAAAATACTGTCAAACTAACACCTTAGCTTGAATCTTCATTCTTGTGACATTCTAATTATGTTTATGGTGATTTTTTTTTTTTTACTGAATTCTATAAAATAAAACAACAAAATGAGACCAAAATGATCATTAATCACTTCTTCCACTTGAGTTAAAAGCTGGTGAGAAGAACAGTGTGTTTGAGATGTGATCCCAGTGTCGCAGGGATCCCCCTGCAGGCAGCTAAAGAAACAGCAGCACCCATATGACCTCAGTCTCTCATCCTAACACCTACCACTCAACAAACACCCTAAATGTGAATGAGCTGTGGAGCAGGTGAGGTGTGTCTATTGCCACCTGAGCTGCCCTACAAATGGCAGCGTAAGAAGTGAGGATGTAGATGGGTTTGCTAAACGCATTGCAGGGAAAGTCGACACATGGCGCTGACACCAGGCCGAGATGTGTTTGTCTATGCCTTTAACTGGATGAAAGCAGGAAGGACTGGCTGTTACCACACACCCTTAACAACACAATACACAAGAGAAACTAATTACTTTAATTGGAGGTAAGACTGTAGGATACGTTTCGCATGTGTTATAGGGGAAAGCCCACAAGCCCATGATGAGAATTTACTATCCTGTTTATTTAATATTTAATAAAATCTAAAAACCACAATGCTTTTGTTGAAATGCTCAGTACAAATACATAAAAAAATACATTAAATGTTTTTTTTTTCAGGGCTTCAGCATAATGTGTCTATGCTGTATACAGGATGCATTACATGGTATCATATGTTGATAGTACAGTGTAATAATAATTTTATCTAGAAAACTAATCACAGCATTGAACGGTACCCACATAAAGGCTTCGTAACACATTGATTGACATTTAAAAATGTATTTATTAAACAATACTTTAATATTTATTCATAGTTTATGCCAGTGCACGCATCATGTCATTTTTATCATATCAATGTAATGTATAACATATCAATGTATGACAATGAATTGACATAACATGCATAAGTGTTGCGTTTTTCTATGTATATTTACATGTATATGTATATTATGTTGATGTATTATGTATATTATGTTTATGTATATCAGTATTTTTATTTAATTAAACATCTTTTTACATTAGTCAATGCTTGTCCATGCAGGAAACATGAAACATGAAACTCAGCACATTGGTGTCATTACATTTTAAACTTTTAGTTTCTAATCATCGTTAGACAGCATGTTTAGTTTTAGACTATTTTAGTTGAGTTTTTCTTTTATCTTTTTTATTTTTTTATTTATGCCACTCCTGGTGCAAAAATTAGACAGTTCAGCTTGGTTTGATGGCTTGTGATCATCTATCTTCCTCATGATTATATTCCAGAGGTTTTCAATTTGGTTAAATCAAAGAAACACATCATTCATAAGTGGTCTCTCATTTTTTTCAGAGATGTATACTATATACTGTGTTTGAAATGTAAAATGTAATGCTGCCTACTCAGACAGGATTTTGAGGATGGATGAAAACCAGGCTTGTGAGAAACTGCTCCAGATCATCATATTATATAGGCAATGCTTTCCATGGGGCAGCAATGTGGCAGTATTGCCAGTTACTGCATGCCTGAAACAAAGTGTAGTAATTTTGGATTATGTTTTATAGGGCTAAAATGCTAGTAGCTAATAACCACATAGCTAGTAGATATCTAGCAGTGAGCTGTCAATACTTTGAGCCAAAATCAGAGTTTTTTTGTTTTGTTTTGTTTTTGTTTCGGATACAGAGACCTTCATCGCTACAGTGAAGGCTAAGTGAAACAGTGTAGGCAGCATTTCTGGCATTTCAGGCACAAGGATGGTGTATTTGATGCTGCAGTTGTACAATCCTGATGTGTTCAGAGTGTCAGTCTGCTGGGTCAGTATTCATCCCCTATTAAGCATCCTCACAGGAAGTCCAGCAGATCTCTCCTTATTTCAGCTTTTAATCACAGAATGTGATCAGTGTTCTCAGAAGACACTGTTTCCTCCACTCTGTGAGGGGAACACGTACGTGCTGCTCAACTGAATGAGGTGGTTTGTTCTGCCATGGCTACTGTGTGCGCGTGTGTGTGTGTGTGTGTGTTTGTGTGTGTGTGTGTGTGTGTGTGTGTGTGTGTGTGTGTGTGTGTGTGTGCGTGTGGCTGATTCTCTCTTTAAACAACATTATCTGCCAGTATTTGATGTGAGGCTGCCTGTCAAGCCAGACTCCCACAGCAATCTGCATTTTAGTGCTGAGCTGAATAATTATGCAGAGAAAAGAGCCAACTATCTCTCCCTGCATGCTGGAGCCCGGACCACCCCCACCCCCAAATCCCACGCCACCCTACCCCACTCTACTCTCTCTGTCTTTCTGGCAAATGTCTGATGAGTAAATATAAATATATTCAAATTTTTTGTTCTATTAATTTGAGGCCAGACTGAGATTTTTCATCTCTATGCTAATAGAAACCTAAACAGCGTCTTGATAGGTTTCAGAGGAGTGTATGTGTGTGTGCGTGTGTTTGGTGGGTGTGTGTGTGTGTGTGTGCTCACATGAGAGGAGAGCAGCCCAGTCCAAGAATAGACAGAACCCCTGGGGAGAGAACCATCAAGCACAGGTGTCATGTGACCAACTGGTGTAGCAGCACTTTTATCCCCCCAGCAGTACCCTGTGTACCCCCTTACACACACACACACACACACACACACACACAAACACCACACACACACACACACACACACCAAACACACACACTGCCCCCCCCCCTTTTCTGACACCAGTCTGTTATATGCATGGCTCTGATGGGTTCTGTCACACCCCTGGTGACTGGTTTGGCAGCACATACTGAACAGCGCTGGCCGCATGGCCGCAGCCGTTTCACAGCCTGGCTCGAATGGTTTTACTCACTGACCAAATGCCCCACCTGTGTAGACCCACATCAAATAAAGCTGCCATTACACTTCATTAACTATGCAAAGAGATTAAAACAGAAGGGCATTTGGGAGTTTGTAAACAGAGGAGCCATAAAATTTCAAGTAAATGATGATTGGAATGGCAATCAGCTAATTACGTTAAGTCATTTTTGTTGGTGCTGTTTAATAGGAGAATGTAGCAACTTGACATTGAATATGAAGGTCAGACTAGGGTAATTAAGCTTTTAAATATTTATCTTTTTGCAAAATTATTTATAGGCTATGTGATTACATAATTAGTTAAATGTACATAGTAGTACAGAAAATAATTAATGATCGTGAACAGGTTGCCCAAGCAGTCACTTGGTGCCAAAATAACAATTTACAGCTTAACATATTAAAAACTCAGGAACTCATAGTCGATTTTTCTCGCACACCCATATACAAAATACCCTTCTCTATTTTTTCGCAACCCATTATCATCACTGATTCATTCAAATTTCTAGGAACCCATATCAGCAACACACTTAAATGGAAACTACACTCACACCAACTCTACAAAAAAGCCAATAAAAGGCTATTCTTTCTCAGACAACTAAAAAAATTCAGAGTTAGGAAAAATATCCTTCTTCAGTTTTACACTGCCATCATTCAAAGCATACTCACCTCATCCATAACAGTGTGGTATGGGAATTTGGATACCCATTCACGCAAAAAACTGCAAAGTATAGTAGATAAATCATCAAAAATCACAGGGCACATCCTCCCATCCATTGACACTTTATATTACAGACGCATCACACAACGAGCAATAAAAATCACCTCAGACCCCTCCCATCCTGCATATCATCTATTTACACTTATGCCTTCTGGAAGATGTTACAGGTCACTGTCAACCAAATCTGTCAGATTTAAAAATAGTTTTTTCCCAACCGCTGTACGTTTACTAAACCAGGTTTAACTGTTTATGTATGTATTTGTCTATTCACTGTTATGTGTTGTTTGTTGTTTTGATACAGACAGAGATGTGAGCATGTTATGTTATGCTGTACCGTAAGTAAATTCCACCAACTTGTTGTGTGGTCATTAATAATAAATGAATGAATGAATGAAATTAGATATTGTATACAATTTAAAAGTATTTTTATTTTGTTGGAATAGTATCAGCAGTAACAGTAGTTGTATGAATAGCAGTAGTCATAGTAGTAGGAATACTAGTAGTAATTGTAGCAGAAGTATTTTTGCAATAGTAACAGTATTAGTAACAGCAGAAGTATTTGTAACGACAATATAACAACAGCAATAACACTAGTTGTAATAATAGCAGTTGTGGTAGTGCTTATAACAGCTATAGCAGACATCCCAAGTTGCAAAAGTTGATTTCAGGGAGGTTACCCTACCACTACCTCCCAACCAAAAAAAAATAAAAAAATTGCACACTCACCAAAGGTTAACGAAACTTTACTTTTATATTAATTAATTTGACTTTTTTTTTTTTAGTTTTTTTTAATTTAGAGTATTCAGAGGTGAAATAAGTTTTATCTTTTTTCTTTTTCGAAGGCCCTGCCTCTGCTTTCCCCTTCTTTTTTTTTTTTTTTTTGAAAAAAAAGCCTTTATTTGCCAAATTGACAGTTACAATATCACAAAAAATTGCACATCAAAAACATTTGATATCATATTACAATAATTATTAATATTGCCTCCACCATGATCTGCTTTCTCTCACTCGCTGAACAAATCCCATCCGGGAGGGGGGAAAAACACTGCCCACCCACACTAAAAACTGATTGGCTGTCTCACAGACTCTTTGCAGAGAACAGGCCAATCAGAACCCTCTCTGTTTTCTCTCTCTCCTTCCCACACACGATTAGAGAAAAAAAGTCTGTCGCCTGTGAGTGCTTTTAGGGCGCTCGTTCTGAATTCCGGGAGATTATATGTGAGTCGCGGGCATCAGGGAGCCGCTACCGAAATGCGGGAGAGTCCTGCAGCTTCAGGGAGACTTGGTTTGTCTGCTATAGTAGCTGCAGTTAGCCACTATTGCTCCCCGACAATGCTACACTGAGGAACCCTGAGTGTTTCAGTAAGCCAGGGTGAGATTAGCTAGCGATTTTTCTCACGCAGCTTGTTTTAACACAGTAAACACGCAGACTACAGGCTAATAATAATGCTTACCTCTGAGTGGCGAAAGAGCTAGCACTTAGCATAGTTAATGGCTAATGATAATGCTGCTTCAACAGTGCTAGGCGGGGTTACCAGCAGGCTACAGACTGATAATACTCGCCTCTGAGCGGAAAAAGAGCTAGCACTTAGTTCCAGTCTCGGTGCGGGAGAAACTAAATTGAAATTGAAGTGGTTTTACTGCTCCTTGCAACCTGACTGGTAAAATTCTTACATAAGGCGCACTGGATTATATAATTTTGGGAAAATTAAAGGATTTTAGGTGTGCCTTATGGTCTGAAAAATATGGTATTTTTAGCATTACTGCCGTACAATACTAACAGTAGTTATGGCAATAGTAGCAGTAGTAATATTAGTAATAGTAGAAGTAGTAACAGTATTACTAGCAGAAATATTTGTAGCATTTAGCGAGGTACTAATACTACTAGTAATCGATGTAGTATCAGTTTCAACAGTAATAGAAGTAGTAGTCATAATAGTTGCATGTTCGTTTGTCTTATTTACCTTATAATAAAAGTACATCTGCTTAAACTTGTATGTATACTTGTACCGTTACTCCACTTCACTGTCCTGTGGAGCCCAGAGAACAACCGGTTCCCCTTTCGAGTATAGCCCTCAGTTTTAGTACTGCTTTTATTCTTTGCCGAATTTCTTTCACAGCTCAGGAGGGTATATTTTCTACGTTACACAAGTGGCCACTCACAGGATAAGAGCAGCAGAGGGCAACAATGAGTGAATCAGTCAATAGGAATGCATTTGCCCTTGGCTAGCCTAAGCTCAGTGAGCTAATTAGCTAGCTAAGCAAACTAATGCAAGCTGATTTCTGAGAAGTTCAGTCACACCGTACATAAACCTTGGGAACAAATGCCTATTCTGGCTATTCTGAGCATCAGGTTTTGAATATTTCTTTATTGTTGCTGACTAAAATTCAATAAAAGTGCAGTAAACTAAGAAAGATGTCCCAGTTCTGCGGTTAAATCCAGCTCAACCTCCACCTACCCAACATTGGTATGTACAGGCATAACTGCATTTTCTTCCAAAATGTGCATATTTGTGAATGAAGCAAAGTTACAGTGGGGTTGCCATGTCCAGCAAACCTCTCAAGCCAAAGTTTTCTAAAAAAAAACCTTCTGAAACTTGCGTAAAATGTGTGTACAGTCACAAATGTTAACATTTTTTTTATCAAAAATTTATTTCATATAAATGATTGGACTGCTTAATTAAATTTGATATACGAATAGTTGCACACTTTTGGATACCTTGTTGTTGTCGTTACAATAAGAATACTTAGTTAATGCAACTAAATACTGTATATCACTTTCTTTCTTTTCCTCCTTTATTGTATCTATCTTGTCTGTCCTTGGGTTGCCAATGCCATTTTTTTTAACACGAGGAATACTTTTCATTCATAAAGCAGTTCATTTTTATTTTGTACTGTATGTAATTTAAGTACCACCCTTTGACTTTGTGATTTTATTATTTTTACATCATGACTGCATTTTCAGAAAGCCCAGTTTGATGGAAAAACCATTAACCTGGAAGGACCCAGGACAATTATTTAGATATACCTAAACTGTAGTGCAGTATTACAGAAAGTTCAGTAATTTGGTGAATGTTGACAATTTAACCCACAGTATAAGAAAGTCAAGTTTTGAATACAGGTTGAATTAAAGGGAAAGAGAGAATACATTAAGTGTTGGTTTCTCACATCAGCTTTCCTGTGCCCTTTGATTTCTACTTATATGTTATACATTCATGTACACTGATAAACCACCACCATGGTCCTGTATCTGTTTCTCTCCATACTTTATAAACCCTACTTTCACTCTGTTCTTCAACTGTCAGGACTCCACAGGACCACCACACAGCAGGTATTATTTTGATGTTGGATCATTTTCAGCACTACAGTGACACTGACAGGATGATTGTGTGTTAGTGTGTGTTGTACTGGTGAATGTGTGGACGGCTGGTATTAATTGGAGACATAGAGAGATAAAGAAAAGGTGAGAGAGAGAAAGACACAGAGAGAGAGAGAGAGAGAGAGAGAGAGAGAGACAGATGCCTTTTCCAGTCTGTGTTTTATCACTGGTCACACTCATCATACAGATGTAATGAATAACCATGGCTGTCAAATCTAGATACCGTTTACACAGTCACTCAATTAACACCCTAAACACACACACAATAAAGATCACTCATACTAACCTCACACACCTCACCACGTCCAAGTCCAGCCGAGCTGTTTCACAGGCCCTGAGAGCCCCACAGTCCCGTCTGAAAACCCGATCACCTCACATTACAGACTTAATACAAGTCTATCTGCAGCCAAGAGGACCGCAATGTTAATTCAGAGGTTTTATTGTGGAAGAATTAATTGTAAACTTGTCTTTAATGGTTTTGTTGATTGATTCTATTAAATCTTAAGGAGAAGTGCTTTTTCCTCCCTGAGCCAAAACTGAAACCACGTCTCTTTATTCCTCAGCTGCTTTATTCATTTTGAGAGGTAGACGTTGAGAACATTGTGGGAAAAGGCAAATTGTGTGTGTGTGTGTGTGTGTGTGCATGAGAAAGAGAGAAACGTGATTTGCTTAAAGGTATTGTAGGTATTTTAGATTCATAAATATAAAGTATATTTCTATGTAATGCATTCAGCTACTTAATTTGCACACGTAGCTCAGTCTTGTCCCTGTCGTGTGTATCACTAATATAATTGACCTCACTGGGGTCTCCGAGTGGTCCAGCAGGCTAAGTGCTGCCACTATGATCAGGAGATCGCCAGTTCGAATCCTGTTCATGTAGCTTGCCATCAGCTACTGAAGCCCTGAGAGAGCACAGTTGGCTTTGCTCTCTCTGGATGGGTAGATGGCGCTCTTTCCTCACATCACTTCAAAGGGTGATGTTGATCAGCACAAGGCATCTGTGCGCTGATGTATCGGAACTGAGTCGCTGTGCTTTCCACCGAGCACGCTGTGATTCTACTTAGCAAGGCTGCATCAGCAGATGGCTGACTTCACATGTGTTGGAGGAGGCATGTTCTAGTCTTCACCCTCCTGGTGTTGGGGCATCAGTAGTTATAGGGGGCGTCCTAATGAGTGGGTTGTGTAATTGGCCGTGTAAATAGGGAAAAAATGGGATAAGAATTAGAAATAAAATGATGGAGCAGATGAACATGATGCCAGGCTTGGCTTACAAGGGTATAAAGCCCCCCCAGCATTGAGCTGCAGAGCTGATACATTTGAGATGAGTTAAGGAGTTGGTAGTTGAGGTGGGGTGGTAATTATCCAGCATACTGACTTCACTTATTTGCATTGTTAAATTGAAACAAATAGAAACCTTCCCTGAAGAATTAAGACAAAAAATTTATGATTGACAAAAATACTTTTGTCCATTTCTTTTTGTACATTTTAATTATTATCTTTAATCAGTATTATTGTTGTATTCTTTCATATTTTTAGTAAGTAGTGTTGTAATGTATTGGCAGTATTGTAATTATTATTGTCATGCTAATAATGCTATATTTTAAATTGAGAGAAAGACACTAAAGAGCTAAAGGAAATTGTGAATTTCTCAAGTCAATAAAGTTACAAATAAATTTCAGTAAACTCAACTGAGAGAGAGAGAGAGAGAGAGAGAGAGAGAGAAAGAGAGAGGAGAGAGCAAGAGATAAATATGACCGAGTAAGAGAGAGTGAGGGAAAAATGATGGGGGGAGTGCTTTCATTTCATGGGAGTTAATTAGTGATAGCTGTGGCTTATCTAGAATGCAGTGAGGTGTTAGTGACAGTGCCACGCTGAGTCACAACACCCAGTTCAAAGAAATGTCAGTGAAGAAGTGTTACCTACACTTCTCGCTTCACCTCACTCCGTCTCCATCTGCAGCACGGGCTGAGGGGAAATATCACCTCTGAACATCAGAAAGAAAGAAATCAGCTCTTTTCCTCCCCGCAGTTTCAGTTTGTTTTTTCATGTCACTTGAAAACCTTTACAAAAGTCGACTGTGAATCCTGCAGTGCAGATTTGTGGGTAGCATCCCACCGCATATACAGAACAACAGTAAACTATTCAGAGTGAATTTAAAGAGAGGAGCCGTGATGGTGTGTTTTATGGAATCTAGCTCATCAGTCAAGCACTGCATGCTTTATTATAGCTGAGTCAGAGCTGGGTATAGCAGAAAGTAAATGTGTTGGGAAACATTAATATATACTAGTGCTCATCAGAAGGTTGTATATACCAGAAAATTAACTAGTAAAAACAACCTCACTCTTTTCAGGTACTTGTTAGAAGCTCTGCCCACTTTGCATGGGATCAGTAGGGTATCCAAAAACAAGACTGTGGGCCCTATCTTACACCCTGCGCAAGGTGCGTTGTGATGCTCATTGCTATCCTACAACAGTCTATTTTCATGCCTTGCGCCACAAGCAAACATGCTTGCGTATATATATCTACACCGATGGACATGGTGGTCTGTGAGGTGTGTATTTCGGGTGTGTTGCTGTCTTGGTAAAAGAAACCACAGGTGTGCCACTGATGGATTTAAACCCTGACAACAGTCAACCGTCAGATGTTCATTGCTATCTGGGCAATGCAGGCGTGCCTTGCTCTCTCAGTGTGCATGCACCTCCCCACATACAAGGTAATTCACTCATGCACAGCCCCAAATATTACATCAACAATAAACACAATATCTTGAACAAGCAGGTCAGACTCTTCTGCTGGAAAGCTCAGAAGTGCTGCGCAGTTAAAATAGCAATCCACCAAAGTCAGAGCGCAACTGGCTTCTGAGGAAAATTGCAAGTTACACATTGATTGGTATATTTCACGTTACACCCAAAAGGCATCCATGATTAATTCAAAGATTTAGTATGTGCCTTTCGTGAAGTTTTTTACATCCTTACGATACCAAAGGTACACTGACATGTCCTAAATCAAGCTGTGCAGGGTGTGGTTGACATAAATAGAATAGAATACATAAATAGGGCCCATTAAGTGGTCCACAAACACAGCCAAAATTAAACAAATTGAATTAATATTTGTCAATGATGGAATGTAATTAAAACTAAATATAAAAACATATGGCACAGGCAAAATGTTTTATAGGTCATATCTCATAAACTCTAGAATGGAATTCACAATTGGTACAAACTCTTTTTCGCATTTTCTGACAGCACTCAAACACAGAATTAATGTCTAAATATATTCTGAAACCATAATTAGTAATTAGTGAATTCAGCTAGTTACTGCCACCAGGTGTTCCACTGGCCACACACAGCTTATAGTATAATCTTGTCACTTTGCACTCTGTCAGCCAAAGGTTACCATACACAAAGAAACGGAGGAGGGGTGTGTACTGCAGGAGGGGTAAAATGCCCCCCCAGCTCCGGTCTGTGGAGCAGTGGAACTGTGTTCTCTGAAGTGGTTCTTTGGAGCTCCACCAAATACCTCTGAGATGAGTTGGAATAAAGTTTGTGGTCCAGAACTAATCGTTCCACATCAGAACCTGACATCACTAATGCTCTTGGGTCAATTTAGAGCTATGTGTCAAACATCTCATGAGAGGCTGTTACTTCATATTAAATTCTATATTAATAACACAATTTTTTGAAGAAACTTGTCTAGTTTTTTGGACAGGCTCAGTCTATCACCCTTCTCTAAAATAATGAATCTGATTGGTTGTGCTTCTGAGATTGGCTCTGTTTTGCCCCAACTGAATTAGATGCATGTCCATATCGACCAAGAGTGACACACATATTTAAACAAGTGTAATTCTGGACATTTCATTAATGTTTTACATGCTGGAAGCTTGTGAGAATTCCTGGTAGGCAGGAAAATGCTAGTAAGCCAATTACTACAATTGTTGTGATACTGATACTTTACCCTGAGTGTTAAGTACTGGCTTAACCCGAGCACTAGTTACAGCTGATGTTTATATATTGAATATATTGGCCAAATAGTCTCTATAGCAAAAAAAAAAATCTGTAGCTGAAATTGTCCTTTCTGCAGGAGAAAGTCTGTAATGTAATGCTGAATTAGTTTACTGTGGAGTTTCTTCCTGCCAGCCCTGATCTAAACTATTTGGTAGTTTTAGACAATATATTTGCTTTTCTCCACTCTCTCCAGCTCTCCGCACTGCATGTCAATAAGCTGAGCTCATCTTCTTGGCGATGGTTTATAGGTTATGAGTTTCTCTTCTTGTCCGTTCCTGCTGTTCTTCCTGTGTGCGGCGCCGCAGGCTTTACACCGCTGACCCTCAGCAGCAAAGCATGCTGGGAAACAGAAGTGGGCCTCCCGAGTCCACAGCTAAACCCCTTTTCCCATCAATTTTACAGCACTAAAACTAGAGGCCCAAACATGGTTTGTGTGAGTGTTTAACTCAGGCCTGGTGTTTTGGTCTGGTTAAATCTGCCTCACAGCTCCACTTTTCTGAGTTTGAAGCACATCGTTGAATTTTAAGTCAGAAATCGAACCTGTTCCTGTGAAAATTCTGTTCAAAACTGGTTCATCATTACCTAAAGAGAGTTGGGTAATAAGAGCTGACCTTGATATTAATAGAACTAGTTTAATAACTATTTATTGAATATTATTCAATAAATCAGACAATGATATACAGTATATACTATATACACTATAGGATGGTTTGCCGAGAGATATTAAGCCTAGTCGTAGACTGTATTTTCCTTTCTATAGAAAATCTTCATTCAAAATGGTGTGTAGTCCAAGACTAGGCTTAAACCCCGTTTGTAATACTGCCCATATACTATAAGTCCAAATGGTTGTGAATACCCCTTCTAATAAATGCAATAAAGGTCTCATTCCATCATTTTTTCTTTTATTTTTAAATGTCTAGTTGTGGTCTCTAGTATGAATGAATGCCATTTGAGCTGTTTTTTGTGAAAAGTGATTCGTTATGATACAATGCTTTAGTCCGGTGGAGAAGTGGGTGGGGGAGAAAGGATTTCAGCTCTTGCTCATATATATATATATATATACATGCAAACATATCACCTCTGATCAGCTAAAAGCACTGATAGGCAGTAATACTGACAACAGTTAGATATGTTTTAAAATAAAGACATTTTTACACTAATAACAGTCTTTGCAATGTCATATGTTACTTTGCAATATGTGAAATGCCCTGCTAAGTCTTAGAGTAAAACACAGAATCCACCGGAGATCCTATGTAAACTTACACAGAGGTGGGTAGTCCAGGTCCGGAAAAGTAAAAATCCAGCCCCGGGGTTTTGTTGGCTGAGCCATAGCAGATCCACCCAGGCAGTTAAAACAATTTTTTTACTTTTAACTAGTGTAAACAGAACTGTTTTAAACATACACCTACTTATCTCACTTGTACTTTGCTGGTGGTGTTCCACACAGAAATTATAACCATTTGTTCCTTAGCTCAGAATTACTGGGCAAAGCACAAATAACACAGGAACGTAACTGCCATGTTGTTCATAGCGCTGTTAGCTTCTACCTGATGAGACGGTGTCGCTACCTGGCTTTAGCACTGCCTGTGGGCGGTCGCGAGCAGAAGTGGGCAAGGCCATGAATACTAATTCACTGGTTGACGTAGACAGAGTGCTTTTCCTGATCGACTCGTTTTTCGGAATAATTTATTTTACTATCTGCTGCAGACAATGGAGGTTGAGGAAAAGTTTAATGCGCAGCATCCATATACAACTCAGAGAGACCTACTGTATTTTACAAAGAACAAGAAAAAGTGGATTTTAGGGGAAGGAGACCTTTAAGCTATTTGTCATCACGATTAATGCCAGATATGGGCAAGACTGTATAAACCTCCCAGTATTGGAGCTGTGGAGCACTGGAGCTGTACGTATATTTTATTGAAGTAGGCATTATGTACATAGTGACACATTTGATGCATTATTTCTGCGTGTTTACGGTTTTCAGTTTGTGTGTGGAGGAGATGGAACAGAAATATATAGTGAAAGTGGAAGAACAGCATAATCTCATAGTGGTGAAGGGTATTTATCATGTAAGGCTTATGAAGGTTGTGTGTATGTGGAATGAAAAAAGGTGTTTGAATTTGCATGATTCAGATGTGTCATGCAGTTGCACATGAATAAAATATGGTAAATCAACACGTTGGCTTTCAGTGTATTTCTTTCAGCGAGAATTGTTTTGATGTGATGTGTGTGTGAACGTGTGTGTAAGAGAGAGTATGTGTAAATGAAGTGACTAATGGTGTCAGATGTATTTTTATAATGCTGTTTGCCCTGATCAGCAGTGCTGGCTGTGGTTCAGTGATGCTGCAGCGTTTAGGGTGAATAGCGCAGTCTGGCCTACCTGGAGCTGCACAATGAGATTATCCATATTCAGCAGTGCTGTCTGAAAGAATCCTCTATGGTGTAATGTAATGCATTTAGCACTAGAAAGAGTCCCCAGTGTGATGGGCTGCACCTGCTGTGTGTGATTATGTGAGGGATGCTGTAGTCTGATTAGTAGCTGGCAGTGCTTTGGCAAGCCCTCTGAGAATGTGTGTGTGTGTGTGTGTGTGTCTGTGTGTGTGTCTGTGTGTGTGTGTGTTTTAGGGTTTTTAGTCTTTTTAGTCTTCTCTCCTGTTCCCTCTTCAGTCACATAGAGCAGCTTATTATACCTCAGTGAACCACAACAGAGCTCTCTCCCTCTCTCTCTCTTTTTCTCTCTCTCTCTCTCTTTTTGAATGTGTGTATATGTGTGTTAAATGTCTAAGAAGTGGAGAAGTTGAGGCTTTTTCGCAAAAAAATGTGTTTGTCCTCTCTCTCCATTCTATCTCTAATACTTTTGTCCACATTGTCACTTTTTTCCACTCTTACTTTTTTATTCTCTCTTCTCTCTTCTGTTCTCCGTTTTTCATTCTGATTCTTCTTTTGTTCTCTTTTCTTGTCTCTCTTGTTTTATTTATTTTTTTGGCCCACGTTTTCTTATTTTCTGTCTCTTTCTCTTTCCTTCGCTTTCTGGTCATCTTCTACCATATTTTCCCACCTGCTCCCATTCTTTTTCTCTTATTTTCTCATTTTCTTTCACTCCCCTGACCTCTCTTGTTTGCTTCTCTCTCTTATTCTGTTACCTTTTTTGTCATTAGGGCCCGAGCACCGAAGGCGCAGGCGAAGCCTGCACCGGAGGTGCAAAGCCCTATTGTTTTTGGTCCGTTTATTATTATTATTATTAGGGCCCGAGCACCGAAGGCGCAGGCAAAGCCTGCACCGGAGGTGCAAAGCCCTATTGTTTTTGGTCCGTTTATTATTATTATTATTATTATTATTATTATTATTATTATTATTCTGCCTCTTTGCGTCCATTTTTGAGGCATTTCCGATACTCGAAAACTCACGCATTTTGGCACAGGCCTCAAGCTCGGCGAAAATTTTAAAGTTCCATAGAGGCTGGACTTTGGCGTTGTTCAGGAGCTCTATAGCGCCGCCAAACGTCGGCAGTGGCCGGGATGAAGTTTGTCCAACGTGCACCAACTTTGGTACGCTCATTGACCTCCTCATACACAACAAGAATCACTAGGTTTTATTTGACTCCGCCCAACAGGAAGTCGGCGATTTTGACAGGAAGTTGCAAAATAAAAAGTTTCCCGCTGGGTTTCGGAGTGGTTAGGATGTTTGAAAACTCCTAAAATTTTACAGAGCTATTTGGCCTTGGCCATACTTTGACCTTCAGTTGGAATTTTGTAAATTCGTGTTTCATCAGCTCTCTAGCGCCACCTATTTTATATCACATTTATAAAAAGCTCTCAGCCTCTTGATAATTGGCAGATTCAATAAGTCTTTGAAATGATTTAGAAATATTTTGTCGTTTTTCTCATGTGTAGCTAGATGACTCTACAGCGCCCCCTATTTTATTTAGGCCATTAAATTAGCTGTAGCTGTCTCAAAATTTCTCCAATATTCTCGATTTTTGGCAACAACATAGAGAGTATCATCCCGCACATATTACCCATTGGCTGGTATTAGCTCCGCCCAACAGGAAGTCGGCCATTTTGAAATTTGTGGAATTTTTACACATTTTTCATGAACTCATTCAAACTCCTCCTAGAGTCTTTGTCAGATTATCTCTAAATTGGGCAAGGGTAGGCTCCAGACATACGTGGTGATAAATTGCAAAGGAATAGTCGATAGCTGAAACGATGACGTAATGGCAGGCAATTAATTTAATGGAGAAGCAACACTAAACAAAAGTGAAACCATGACACGGTCATAAAACAGATGATTGAAAATTCATGAAACTTGGCAAAAACACAAGAGACATCATAAGACACGTTTTTAGTATTGGTAAGACTGAATCCGCCCAACAGGAAGTCGGCCATTTTGAAAAAAGTGTGTTTTACACACATTTTTTGCATACTTTGTCGAACTCCTCCTAGGGAATTTGTTGAATACTCTTGATATTTGTCTGTAATAAACTGCTAACATACTTGATTGTAAATTGCGAAGGAATAGTCGATATCTTAAACGAGGACGAAATGGCGGACAGTTGAATTGCTTGAGATGCCCCGTTAAAACAGGAAGTGAATACATTCTGGTGTTAGTAGGTGTTTGAGGAGGTTAAAAAGGTTGAAAACTCTCGAAAATTTACAGGCCTGCTTGATTTAAGCAGTAGTTTGATCTGAAATTAAAATTTCATATATACGTATTTCATTGGCTCTATAGCGCCACCTAGGTTTCAATGCATATTTGACATTACGGGAATGCTCAAAACCTCTTGAAAATTGACAGATTGCATAAGACCTAAAAACACTTTACAAATATTTTGACAATTTTTTCATGTATAGCTAGCGGACTCTACAGCGCCCCCTAATTTGTTCATTTAATAAATTAGCTGTGGATGTGTCAAAATTTGTCTAATCTTCTCAAATTTTGGTAGGAGTGTAGATAGTATGACCCTGCACATATTTGCAATTGGCTTGTATTAGCTCCGCCCAACAGGAAGTCGGCCATATTGGAATTTGTAATATTTTTACACATTTTTCACAAACTCATTTAAACTGCTCCTAAAGTCTTTGTCAGATTACCTCTTATTTCGCTGTCAATGAACAACAGACATATTTGATGATAACTGCCAAAGGATTAGTTGATCGGTAAAACGGTGACCCAATGGCGAGCAATTGATTCACTAGAGACGCAACACTAAACCAAAGTGAAACCATGACACGGTCAGAAAACAGATTTTTGAAAATTCATGAAACTTGGCAAAAACACAAGAGACATCATTACACACATTTTCAGCATTGGTAGGACTGACTCCGCCCAACAGGAAGTCGGCCATTTTGAAATATCTGCATTTTACACACATTTTTTGTGTACATTGTCAAACTACTCCTAGCAGATTTGTTGAATTCTCTTGGTATTTGGTAAAAATAAACATTGAACATATCTGATGATAAATTGTGAAGCAATAGTCGATATCTCAAACGAGGACGAAATGGCAGATGGTTGAATTTGTGAGATGCCACATCAAAACAGGAGGTCAAAACCTAGGTAATGCCAGGTGTTTTGAGGAGGTTATAACGGAGAAAAACTCACAAAATTTGACCGGCCTGCTTATCTAAGGCTGTTCTTTGATGTAGAATTAGAATTTCAAATACATGTATTTTAACAGTGCTATAGCGCCACCTGTATTTTAAATGGATATTTCACGTGTTTAACAGGATAGAAAACTCTTGAATATTGGCACACTCAATAAGACCTTAAAATTACTTTTACCGGTTTCTTGGTTTGGCCCGGTACGATTTGCGCTGTTGTGCGAGGGCCCTACGTCCCCCTGTGACAGGGGGACAACTCGTTATTATTAGGGCCCGAGCACCGAAGGCGCAGGCGAAGCCTGCACCGGAGGTGCAAAGCCCTATTGTTTTTGGTCCGTTTATTATTATTTTTATTTACAAACTTCGCGCCCATTTTTGAGGCCTTTCCGATACTTGAAAACTCTTGCATTTTGGCACAGACGTCAAAGCCGGTGAAAAATTTTAAATTACATTGTTCACAGGTTTGGGCGTGGATCAGGAGCTCTATAGCGCCCCCAAACGTTGCCAGTGGCCGGGATAAAGTTTGTCCAATGTGCACCAACTTTGGTACGCTCATTGACCTCATTATACCGATCAAGAATCACTTGGATTTATTTGACTCCGCCTAACAGGAAGTCAGCCATTTTGGCAGGAAGTCGCAAAATAAAAAGTTTCCCGTGGTGTTTTGGGTGGGTTACGATATTCGAAAACTCATAAAATTTCACAGGCCTATTGGGCATAGGCTGTACTTTGATGTAAAATTGGAATTTTTCATATTCATAATTTATCAGCTCTCTAGCGCCACCTATTTTATATGACATTTATAGAAAGCTCTTAGCCTCTTCTAAATTAGCAGACCCAATAATGCCTTTAAATGATTTCGAGAAATGTAATCATTTTTCTAATGTGGTGCTAAATGACTCTACAGCGCCCCCTATTTGGTTTAGGCTAATAAATTAGCGGTA
Organism: Astyanax mexicanus; assembly: GCF_023375975.1. Taxonomy (NCBI): domain Eukaryota; kingdom Metazoa; phylum Chordata; class Actinopteri; order Characiformes; family Acestrorhamphidae; genus Astyanax; species Astyanax mexicanus. The sequence goes on from NC_064418.1 coordinate 35,871,335, forward strand.
GCTGTCTCAAATTTTCCCCAATGTTCAAAATTTTTGGTAGAAACATAGATATTACGATGCCACACATAATACCCATTGGCATGTATTAGCTCCGCCCAACAGGAAGTCGGCCATTTTGAAAAATGTTAATTTTTTAAACATTTTTCACATACTCATTCGAACTCCTCCTAGAGTCTTTGTCAGATTACAACTAAATGGTCTTTGGATAGTCTCCAGACATACATGGTGCTAAATTGTGAAGGAATAGTCGATAGCTGAAACGATGACGTAATGGCGGGCAATTGATTTAATACAGACACAACACTTAACCAAATAGAAACATTAGCATGGTCAGAATACAGCTGCTTGGAAATTCATGAAACTTGGCAAAAACATAAAAGACATCATTACACACATTTTCAGTGTTGATATGATTGACTCCGCCCAAGAGGAAGTCGGCCATTTTGAAAAACGTGCATTTTACACACATTTTTTGCATACTTTGTCGAACTCCTCCTAGGGAATTTGTTGAATACTCTTGATATTTGTCAGCAATAAACTACTACCATCCTTGATGATAAATTGCGAAGGAATAGTCGATATCTTAAACGGGGATGAAATGGCGGACAGTTGAATTGCTGGAGATACCCCATTAAAATAGGAAGTAAATGCATTCTGGTGTTGGTAGGTGTTTGAGGAGGTTAAACAGGTTGAAAACTCTCGAAACTTTACAGGCCTGCTTGATTTAAGCGGTCCTTTGATTAAAAATTGAAATTTCATATATACATATTTCTTTGGCTCTATAGCGCCACCTAGGTTTCAATGCATATTTGACATTACGGAAATGCTCAAAAACTCTTGAAAATTGTCAGATTCCATAAGATCTAAAAACACTTTACAAATATTGTGATAATTTTTTCATGTGTAGCTAGCGGACTCTATAGCGCCCCCTAATTCATTCGTTTAATAAATTAGCTGTGGATGTGTCACAATTTGTCTAATCTTCTCAAATTTTGGTAGGAGCGTAGATACTATGACTCTGCACATATTTGCAATGGTTTGTATTAGCTCCGCCCAACAGGAAGTCGGCCATATTGGATTTTGTAATTTTTTTACACTTTTTTTCACAAACTCATTTAAACTGCTCCTAAAGTCTTTGTCAGATTACCTCTAAATTAGCTGAGAATGAACATCAGACACAGTTGATGAAAATTGCCAAAGGAATAGTTGATCGCTAAAACGGTGACGTAATGGCGAGCAATTGATTGAATAGAGACGCAACACTAAACCAAAGTGAAACCATGACACAGTCAGAACACAGATCATTAAAAATTCATGAAACTTGGCAAAAACACAAGAGACATCATTAGACACGTTTTCAGTATTGGTAGGACTGACTCCGCCCAACAGGAAGTCGGCCATTTTGAAATATCTGAATTTTGCATACATTTTTTGCGTATGTTGTCAAACTACTCCTAGAAATTTTTTTGAATTCTCTTGGTATTTGGTAAATATAAACATTGAACATATCTGATGATAAATTGTGAAGAAATAGTCGATATCTTAAACGAGGAGGGAATGGCGGACGGTTGAATGTTTGAGATCCCACATCAAAACAGGAGGTGAAAACCTAGGTAATGCCAGGTGTTTTGAGGAGGTTATAACGGAGAAAAACTCACAAAATTTGACCAGCCTGCTTATCTAAGGCTGTTGTTTGATGTAGAATTAGAATTTCAAATACATGTATTTTAACAGCGCCATAGCGCCACCTGTATTTTAAATGGATATTTCACATGTTTAACAGGATAGAAAACTCTTGAAAATTGGCACACTCAATAAGACCTCAAAATTACTTTTACCGGTTTCTCGGTTTGGCCCGGTACGATTTGCGCTGTTGTGCGAGGGCCCTACGTCCCCCTGTGACAGGGGGACAACTCGTTATTATTATTATTAGGGCCCGAGCACCGAAGGCGCAGGCGAAGCCTGCACCGGAGGTGCAAAGCCCTATTGTTTTTGGTCCGTTTATTATTAGGGCCCGAGCACCGAAGGCGCAGGCGAAGCCTGCACCGGAGGTGCAAAGCCCTATTGTTTTTGGTCCGTTTATTATTATTTTTATTTACAAACTTCGCGCCCATTTTTGAGGCCTTTCCGATACTCGAAAACTCTTGCATTTTGGCACAGACGTCAAAGCCGGTGAAAAATTTTAAATTACATTGTTCACAGGTTTGGGCGTGGATCAGGAGCTCTATAGCGCCCCCAAACGTTGCCAGTGGCCGGGATAAAGTTTGTCCAATGTGCACCAACTTTGGTACGCTCATTGACCTCATTATACCGATCAAGAATCACTTGGATTTATTTGACTCCGCCTAACAGGAAGTCAGCCATTTTGGCAGGAAGTCGCAAAATAAAAAGTTTCCCGTGGTGTTTTGGGTGGGTTACGATGTTCGAAAACTCATAAAATTTCACAGGCCTATTGGGCATAGGATGTACTTTGATGTAAAATTGGAATTTTTCATATTCATAATTTATCAGCTCTCTAGCGCCACCTATTTTATATGACATTTATAGAAAGCTCTTAGCCTCTTCTAAATTAGCAGACCCAATAATGCCTTTAAATGATTTCGAGAAATGTAATCATTTTTCTAATGTGGTGCTAAATGACTCTACAGCGCCCCCTATTTGGTTTAGGCTAATAAATTAGCGGTAGCTGTCTCAAATTTTCCCCAATGTTCAAAATTTTTGGTAGAAACATAGATATTACGATGCCACACATAATACCCATTGGCATGTATTAGCTCCGCCCAACAGGAAGTCGGCCATTTTGAAAAATGTTAATTTTTTAAACATTTTTCACATACTCATTCGAACTCCTCCTAGAGTCTTTGTCAGATTACAACTAAATGGTCTGTGGATAGTCTCCAGACATACATGGTGCTAAATTGCGAAGGAATAGTCGATAGCTGAAACGATGACGTAATGGCGGGCAATTGATTTAATGGAGACACAACACTAAACCAAATAGAAACATTAGCATGGTCAGAATACAGCTGCTTGGAAATTCATGAAACTTGGCAAAAACATAAAAGACATCATTACACACATTTTCAGTGTTGATATGATTGACTCCGCCCAACAGGAAGTCGGCCATTTTGAAAAACGTGCATTTTACACACATTTTTTGCATACTTTGTCGAACTCCTCCTAGGGAATTTGTTGAATACTCTTGATATTTGTCAGCAATAAACTACTACCATCCGTGATGATAAATTGCGAAGGAATAGTCGATATCTTAAACGGGGATGAAATGGCGGACAGTTGAATTGCTGGAGATACCCCATTAAAATAGGAAGTAAATACATTCTGGTGTTGGTAGGTGTTTGAGGAGGTAAAACAGGTTGAAAACTCTCGAAACTTTACAGGCCTGCTTGATTTAAGCGGTCCTTTGATTAAAAATTGAAATTTCATATATACATATTTCATTGGCTCTATAGCGCCACCTAGGTTTCAATGCATATTTGACATTACGGAAATGCTCAAAAACTCTTGAAAATTGTCAGATTCCATAAGATCTAAAAACACTTTACAAATATTGTGATAATTTTTTCATGTGTAGCTAGCGGACTCTATAGCGCCCCCTAATTCATTCGTTTAATAAATTAGCTGTGGATGTGTCACAATTTGTCTAATCTTCTCAAATTTTGGTAGGAGCGTACATACTATGACTCTGCACATATTTGCAATGGTTTGTATTAGCTCCGCCCAACAGGAAGTCGGCCATATTGGATTTTGTAATTTTTTTACACTTTTTTTCACAAACTCATTTAAACTGCTCCTAAAGTCTTTGTCAGATTACCTCTAAATTAGCTGAGAATGAACATCAGACACAGTTGATGAAAATTGCCAAAGGAATAGTTGATCGCTAAAACGGTGACGTAATGGCGAGCAATTGATTGAATAGAGACGCAACACTAAACCAAAGTGAAACCATGACACAGTCAGAACACAGATGATTAAAAATTCATGAAACTTGGCAAAAACACAAGAGACATCATTAGACACGTTTTCAGTATTGGTAGGACTGACTCCGCCCAACAGGAAGTCGGCCATTTTGAAATATCTGAATTTTGCATACATTTTTTGCGTATGTTGTCAAACTACTCCTAGAAATTTTTTTGAATTCTCTTGGTATTTGGTAAATATAAACATTGAACATATCTGATGATAAATTGTGAAGAAATAGTCAATATCTTAAACGAGGAGGGAATGGCGGACGGTTGAATGTTTGAGATGCCACATCAAAACTGGAGGTTGACACATAGGTAATGCTAGGAGTTTTGAGGACGTTATAAGAGAGAAAAGCTCACAAACTTTGACCGGCCTGCTTATCTGAGGCTGTTGTTTGATCTAGAATTAGAATTTCAAATATATGTGTTTTAACAGCTCTATAGCGCCACCTGTATTTTAAATGGGTATTTCACATTTTTGGCAGGATAGAAAACTCTTGAAAATTACCACACTTAATAAGACCTCAAAATTACTTTCACCGGTTTCTCGGTTTGGCCCAGTACAATTTGCGCTGTTGTGCGAGGGCCCTACGTCCCCCTGTGACAGGGGGACAACTCGTTATTAGGGCCCGAGCACCGAAGGCGCAGGCGAAGCCTGCACCGGAGGTGCAAAGCCCTATTGTTTTTGGTCCGTTTATTATTATTATTATTATTATTATTAGGGCCCGAGCACCGAAGGCGCAGGCGAAGCCTGCACCGGAGGTGCAAAGCCCTATTGTTTTTGGTCCGTTTATTATTATTATTATTATTATTATTATTCTGCCTCTTTGCGTCCATTTTTGAGGCATTTCCGATACTCGAAAACTCACGCATTTTGGCACAGACCTGAAGCTCGGCGAAAATTTTAAAGGTCCATAGAGGCTGGAATTTGGCGTTGTTCAGGAGCTCTATAGCGCCCCCAAACGTCGGCAGTGGCCGGGATGAAGTTTGTCCAACGTGCACCAACTTTGGTACGCTCATTGACCTCCTCATAAACAACAAGAATCACTAGGTTTTATTTGACTCCGCCCAACAGGAAGTCGGCCATTTTGACAGGAAGTTTCAAAATAAAAAGTTTCCCGCTGGGTTTCGGAGGGGTTAGGATGTTTGAAAACTCCTAAAATTTTACAGAGCTATTTGGCTTAGGCCATACTTTGACCGTAAGTTGGAATTTCGTAAATTCGTCTTTCATCAGCTCTCTAGCGCCACCTATTTTATATCATATTTATGAAAAGCACTCAGCCTCTTGATAATTGGCACATTCAATAAGTCTTTGAAATGATTTAGGAATATTTTGTCGTTTTTCTCATGTGTAGCTAGAGGACTCTACAGCGCCCCCTATTTTGTTTAGGCCATTAAATTAGCTGTAGCTGTCTCAAAATTTCTCCAATATTCTCGATTTTTGGCAACAACATAGAAACTATCATCCCGCACATATTACCCATTGGCTTGTACTAGCTCCGCCCAACAGGAAGTCGGCCATTTCGAAATTTGTGGAATTTTTACACATTTTTCACGAACTCATTCAAACTCCTCCTAGAGTCTTCGTCATATTACCTCTAAATTTGGTGTGGATAGGCTCCAGACATACATGGTGATAAACTGCGAAGGAATAGTCGATAGCTGAAACGATGACGTAATGGCGGACAATTCATTTAATGGAGACGCAACACTAAACAAAAGTGAAACCATGACACGGTCATAAAACAGATGATTGAAAAATCATGAAACTTGGTAAAAACACAAGAGACATCATAAGACACGTTTTTAGTATTGGAATGATTGACTCCGCCCAACAGGAAGTCGGCCATTTTGAAATATGTGCATTTTACACACATTTTTTGCATACTTTGTCGAACTCCTCCTAGGGAATTTGTTGAATACTCTTGATATTTGTCAGCAAAAAACTACTACCATCCGTGATGATAAATTGCGAAGGAATAGTCGATATCTTAAACGAGGACGAAATGGCGGACAGTTGAACTGCTTGAGATGCCCCATTAAAACAGGAAGTGAATACATTCTGGTGTTAGTAGGTGTTTTAGGAGGTTAAAAAGGTTGAAAACTCTCGAAAATTTACAGGCCTGCTTGAATGAAGCAGTACTTTCATCTGAAATTAAAATTTCATATATACGTATTTCATTGGCTCTATAGCGCCACCTAGGTTTCAATGCATATTTGACATTACGGGAATGCTCAAAACCTCTTGAAAATTGACAGAATGCATAAGACCTAAAAACACTTTACAAATATTTTGACAATTTTTTCATGTATAGCTAGCAGACTCTACAGCGCCCCCTAATTCGTTTGTTTAATAAATTAGCTGTGGATGTGTCAAAATTTGTCTAATCTTCTCAAATTTTGGTAGGATCGTAGATAGTATGACCCTGCACATATTTGCAATTGGCTTGTATTAGCTCCGCCCAACAGGAAGTCGGCCATATTGGAATTTGTAATATTTTTACAAATTTTTCACAAACTAATTTAAACTGCTCCTAAAGTCTTTGTCAGATTACCTCTTATTTCGCTGTAAATGAACAACAGACATATTTGATGATAATTGCCAAAGGATTAGTTGATCGGTAAAACGGTGACCCAATGGCGAGCAATTGAGTCACTAGAGACGCAACACTAAACCAAAGTGAAACCATGACATGGTCAGAAAACAGATTTTTGAAAATTCATGAAACTTGGCAAAAACACAAAAGACATCATTACACACATTTTCAGCATTGGTAGGACTGACTCCGCCCAACAGGAAGTCGGCCATTTTGAAATATCTGCATTTTACACACATTTTTTGTGTACATTGTCAAACTACTCCTAGCAAATTTGATGAATTCTCTTGGTATTTGGTAAAAATAAACATTGAACATATCTGATGATAAATTGTGAAGGAATAGTCGATATCTCAAACGAGGACGAAATGGCAGATGGTTGAATTTTTGAGATCCCACATCAAAACAGGAGGTGAAAACCTAGGTAATGCCAGGTGTTTTGAGGAGGTTATAACGGAGAAAAACTCACAAAATTTGACCAGCCTGCTTATCTAAGGCTGTTGTTTGATGTAGAATTAGAATTTCAAATACATGTATTTTAACAGCGCCATAGCGCCACCTCTATTTTAAATGGATATTTCACATGTTTAACAGGATAGAAAACTCTTGAAAATTGGCACACTCAATAAGACCTCAAAATTACTTTTACCGGTTTCTCGGTTTGGCCCGGTACGATTTGCGCTGTTGTGCGAGGGCCCTACGTCCCCCTGTGACAGGGGGACAACTCGTTAGGGCCCGAGCACCGAAGGCGCAGGCGAAGCCTGCACCGGAGGTGCAAAGCCCTATTGTTTTTGGTCCGTTTATTATTATTATTATTCTGCCTCTTTGCGTCCATTTTTGAGGCATTTCCGATACTCGAAAACTCACGCATTTTGGCACAGGCCTCAAGCTCGGCGAAAATTTTAAAATTCCATAGAGGCTGGACTTTGGCGTTGTTCAGGAGCTCTATAGCGCCCCCAAACGTCGGCAGTGGCCGGGATGAAGTTTGTCCAACGTGCACCAACTTTGGTACGCTCATTGACCTCCTCATAAACAACAAGAATCACTAGGTTTTATTTGACTCCGCCCAACAGGAAGTCAGCCATTTTGACAGGAAGTTGCAAAATAAAAAGTTTCCCGCTGGGTTTCGGAGGGGTTAGGATGTTTGAAAACTCCTAAAATTTTACAGAGCTATTTGGCTTAGGCCATACTTTGACCGTAAGTTGGAATTTCGTAAATTCGTCTTTCATCAGCTCTCTAGCGCCACCTATTTTATAACATATTTATGAAAAGCTCTCAGCCTCTTGATGGTTGGCAGATTCAATAAGTCTTTGAAATGATTTAGGAATATTTTGTCGTTTTTCTCATGTGTAGCTAGAGGACTCTACAGCGCCCCCTATTTTATTTAGGCCATTAAATTAGCTGTAGCTGTCTCAAAATTTCTCCAATATTCTCGATTTTTGGCAACAACATAGAAACTATCATCCCGCACATATTACCCTTAGGCTTGTACTAGCTCCGCCCAACAGGAAGTTGGCCATTTTGAAATTTGTGGAATTTTTTCACATTTTTCACGAACTCATTCAAACTCCTCCTAGAGTCTTTGTCATATTACCTCTAAATTTGGTTTGGATAGGCTCCAGACATACATGGTGATAAATTGCGAAGGAATAGTCGATAGCTGAAACGATGACGTAATGGCGGACAATTAATTTAATGGAGACGCAACACTAGACCAAAGTGAAACCATGACACGGTCATAACACAGATGATTGAAAATTCATGAAACTTGGCAAAAACACAAGAGACATCATAAGACACGTTTTTAGTATTGGAATGATTGACTCCGCCCAACAGGAAGTCGGCCATTTTGAAATATGTGCATTTTACACACATTTTTTGCATACTTTGTCGAACTCCTCCTAGGGAATTTGTTGAATACTCTTGATATTTGTCAGTAATAAACTACTAACACACTTGATGATAAATTGCGAAGGAATAGTCGATATCTTAAACGAGGATGAAATGGCGGACAGTTGAATTGCTTGAGATGCCCCGTTAAAACAGGAAGTGAATACATTCTGGTGTTGGTAGGTGTTTGAGGAGGTTAAAAAGGTTAAAAACTCTCAAAAATTTACAGGCCTGCTTGATTTAAGCAGTACTTTGATCTGAAATTAAAATTTCATATATACGTATTTCATTGGCTCTATAGCGCCACCTAGGTTTCAATGCATATTTGACATTACGGGAATGCTCAAAACCTCTTGAAAATTGACAGATTGCATAAGACCTAAAAACACTTTACAAATATTTTGACAATTTTTTCATGTATAGCTAGCGGACTCTACAGCGCCCCCTAATTGGTTCGTTTAATAAATTAGCTGTGGATGTGTCAAAATTTGTCTAATCTTCTCAAATTTTGGTAGGATCGTAGATAGTATGACCCTGCACATATTTGCATCTGGCTTGTATTAGCTCCGCCCAACAGGAAGTCGGCCATATTGGAATTTGTAATATTTTTACAAATTTTTCACAAACTAATTTAAACTGCTCCTAAAGTCTTTGTCAGATTACCTCTTATTTCGCTGTAAATGAACAACAGACATATTTGATGATAATTGCCAAAGGATTAGTTGATCGGTAAAACGGTGACCCAATGGCGAGCAATTGAGTCACTAGAGACGCAACACTAAACCAAAGTGAAACCATGACATGGTCAGAAAACAGATTATTGAAAATTCATGAAACTTGGCAAAAACACAAAAGACATCATTACACACATTTTCAGCATTGGTAGGACTGACTCCGCCCAACAGGAAGTCGGCCATTTTGAAATATCTGCATTTTACACACATTTTTTGTGTACATTGTCAAACTACTCCTAGCAAATTTGATGAATTCTCTTGGTATTTGGTAAAAATAAACATTGAACATATCTGATGATAAATTGTGAAGGAATAGTTGATATCTCAAACGAGGACGAAATGGCAGATGGTTGAATTTTTGAGATCCCACATCAAAACAGGAGGTGAAAACCTATGTAATGCCAGGTGTTTTGAGGAGGTTATAACGGAGAAAAACTCACAAAATTTGACCAGCCTGCTTATCTAAGGCTGTTGTTTGATGTAGAATTAGAATTTCAAATACATGTATTTTAACAGCGCCATAGCCCCACCTGTATTTTAAATGGATATTTCACATGTTTAACAGGATAGAAAACTCTTGAAAATTGGCACACTCAATAAGACCTCAAAATTACTTTTACCGGTGTCTCGGTTTGGCCCGGTACGATTTGCGCTGTTGTGCGAGGGCCCTACGTCCCCCTGTGACAGGGGGACAACTCGTTATTATTATTATTATTATTATTATTCTGCCTCTTTGCGTCCATTTTTGAGGCATTTCCGATAATCGAAAACTCACGCATTTTGGCACAGACCTCAAGCTCGGCGAAAATTTTAAAGTTCCATAGAGGCTGGACTTTGGCGTTGTTCAGGAGCTCTATAGCGCCCCCAAACGTCGGCAGTGGCCGGGATGAAGTTTGTCCAACGTGCACCAACTTTGGTACGCTCATTGACCTCCTCATAAACAACAAGAATCACTAGGTTTTATTTGACTCCGCCCAACAGGAAGTCGGCCATTTTGACAGGAAGTTGCAAAATAAAAAGTTTCCCGCTGGGTTTCGGAGGGGTTAGGATGTTTGAAAACTCCTAAAATTTTACAGAGCTATTTGGCTTAGGCCATACTTTGACCGTAAGTTGGAATTTCGTAAATTCGTCTTTCATCAGCTCTCTAGCGCCACCTATTTTATATCATATTTATGAAAAGCTCTCAGCCTCTTGATAATTGGCAGATTCAATAAGTCTTTGAAATGATTTAGGAATATTTTGTCGTTTTTCTCATGTGTAGCTAGAGGACTCTACAGCGCCCCCTATTTTGTTTAGGCCATTAAATTAGCTGTAGCTGTCTCAAAATTTCTCCAATATTCTCGATTTTTGGCAACAACATAGAAACTATCATCCCGCACATATTACCCTTTGGCTTGTACTAGCTCCGCCCAACAGGAAGTCGGCCATTTTGAAATTTGTGGAATTTTTACACATTTTTCACGAACTCATTCAAACTCCTCCTAGAGTCTTTGTCATATTACCTCTAAATTTGGTATGGATAGGCTCCAGACATACATGGTGATAAATTGCGAAGGAATAGTCGATAGCTGAAACGATGACGTAATGGCGGACAATTAATTTAATGGAGACGCAACACTAGACCAAAGTGAAACCATGACACAGTCATAAAACAGATTATTGAAAAATCATGAAACTTGGTAAAAACACAAGAGACATCATAAGACACGTTTTTAGTATTGGAATGATTGACTCCGCCCAACAGGAAGTCGGCCATTTTGAAATATGTGCATTTTACACACATTTTTTGCATACTTTGTCGAACTCCTCCTAGGGAATTTGTTGAATACTCTTGATATTTGTCAGTAATAAACTACTAACACACCTGATGATAAATTGCGAAGGAATAGTCGATATCTTAAACGAGGACGAAATGGCGGACAGTTGAATTGCTTGAGATGCCCCGTTAAAACAGGAAGTGAATACATTCTGGTGTTAGTAGGTGTTTGAGGAGGTTAAAAAGGTTAAAAACTCTCAAAAATTTACAGGCCTCCTTGATTTAAGCAGTACTTTGATCTGAAATTAAAATTTCATATATACGTATTTCATTGGCTCTATAGCGCCACCTATGTTTCAATGCATATTTGACATTACGGGAATGCTCAAAACCTCTTGAAAATTGACAGATTGCATAAGACCTAAAAACACTTTACAAATATTTTGACAATTTTTTCATGTATAGCTAGCGGACTCTACAGCGCCCCCTAATTGGTTCGTTTAATAAATTAGCTGTGGATGTGTCAAAATTTGTCTAATCTTCTCAAATTTTGGAAGGATCGTAGATAGTATGACCCTGCACATATTTGCAATTGGCTTGTATTAGCTCCGCCCCACAGGAAGTCGGCCATATTGGAATTTGTAATATTTTTACACATTTTTCACAAACTCATTTAAACTGCTCCTAAAGTCTTTGTCAGATTACCTCTTATTTCGCTGTAAATGAACAACAGACATATTTGATTATAACTGCCAAAGGATTAGTTGATCGGTAAAACGGTGACCCAATGGCGAGCAATTGATTCACTAGAGACGCAACACTAAACCAATGTGAAACCATGACACGGTCAGAAAACAGATTATTGAAAATTCATGAAACTTGGCAAAAACACAAAAGACATCATTACACACATTTTCAGCATTGGTAGGACTGACTCCGCCCAACAGGAAGTCGGCCATTTTGAAATATCTGCATTTTACATACATTTTTTTGCGTATGTTGTCAAACTACTCCTAGCAAATTTTGTTGAATTCTCTTGATATTTGGTAAAAATAAACATTGAACATATCTGATGATAAATTGTGAAGGAATAATCGATATCTCAAACGAGGACGAAATGGCAGATGGTTGAATTTGTGAGATGCCACATCAAAACAGGAGGTGAAAACCTAGGTAATGCTAGGTGTTTTGAGGAGGTTATAACGAAGAAAAACTCACAAAATTTGACTGGCCTGCTTATCTAAGGCTGTTGTTTGATGTAGAATTAGAATTTCAAATACATGTATTTTAACAGCGCTATAGCGCCACCTGTATTTTAAATGGATATTTCACATGTTTAACAGGATAGAAAACTCTTGAAAATTGGCACACTCAATAAGACCTTAAAATTACTTTCACCGGTTTCTCGGTTTGGCCCGGTACGATTTGCGCTGTTGTGCGAGGGCCCTACGTCCCCCTGTGACAGGGGGACAACTCGTTATTATTATTATTATTATTATTATTATTCTGCCTCTTTGCGTCCATTTTTGAGGCATTTCCGATACTCGAAAACTCACGCATTTTGGCACAGGCCTCAAGCTCGGCGAAAATTTTAAAGTTCCATAGAGGCTGGACTTAGGCGTGGTTCAGGAGCTCTATAGCGCCCCCAAACGTAGGCAGTGGCCGGGATGAAGTTTGTCCAATGTACACCAACTTTGGTACGCTCATTGACCTCCTCATAAACAACAAGAATCACTAGGTTTTATTTGACTCCGCCCAACAGGAAGTCGGCCATTTTGACAGGAAGTTGCAAAATAAAAAGTTTCCCGCTGGGTTTCGGAGGGGTTAAGATGTTTGAAAACTCCTAAAATTTTACAGAGCTATTTAGCTTAGGCCAAACTTTGACCTTCAGTTGGAATTTCGTAAATTCGTGTTTCATCAGCTCTCTAGCGCCACCTATTTTATAGCACATTTATAAAAAGCTCTCAGCCTCTTGATAATTGGCAGATTCAATAAGTCTTTGAAATGATTTAGAAATATTTTGTCGATTTTCTCATGTGTAGCTAGATGACTCTACAGCGCCCCCTATTTTATTTAGGCCATTAAATTAGCTGTAGCTGTCTCAAAATTTCTCCAATATTCTAGATTTTTGGCAACAACATAGAGAGTATCATCCCGCACATATTACCCATTGGCTGGTATTAGCTCCGCCCAACAGGAAGTCGGCCATTTTGAAATTTGTGGAATTTTTACACATTTTTCATGAACTCATTCAAACTCCTCCTAGAGTCTTTGTCAGATTATCTCTAAATTGGGCGTGGGTAGGCTCCAGACATACGTGGTGATAAATTGCGAAGGAATAGTCGATAGCTGAAACGATGACGTAATGGCAGGCAATTAATTTAATGGAGAAGCAACACTAAACAAAAGTGAAACCATGACACGGTCATAACACAGATGATTGAAAATTCATGAAACTTGGCAAAAACACAATAGACATCATAAGACACGTTTTTAGCATTGGTAAGACTGACTCCGCCCAACAGGAAGTCGGCCATTTTGAAAAAAGTGTGTTTTACACACATTTTTTGCATACTTTGTCGAACTCCTCCTAGGGAATTTGTTGAATACTCTTGATATTTGTCTGTAATAAACTACTAACATACTTGATTGTAAATTGCGAAGGAATAGTCGATATCTTAAACGAGGACGAAATGGCGGACAGTTGAATTGCTTGAGATGCCCCGTTAAAACAGGAAGTGAATACATTCTGGTGTTAGTAGGTATTTGAGGAGGTTAAAAAGGTTGAAAACTCTTGAAAATTTACAGGCCTGCTTGATTTAAGCAGTAGTTTGATCTGAAATTAAAATTTCATATATACGTATTTCATTGGCTCTATAGCGCCACCTAGGTTTCAATGCATATTTGACATTACGGGAATGCTCAAAACCTCTTGAAAATTGACAGATTGCATAAGACCTAAAAACACTTTACAAATATTTTGACAATTTTTTCATGTATAGCTAGCGGACTCTACAGCGCCCCCTAATTTGTTCATTTAATAAATTAGCTGTGGATGTGTCAAAATTTGTCTAATCTTCTCAAATTTTGGTAGGAGTGTAGATAGTATGACCCTGCACATATTTGCAATTGGCTTGTATTAGCTCCGCCCAACAGGAAGTCGGCCATATTGGAATTTGTAATATTTTTACACATTTTTCACAAACTCATTTAAACTGCTCCTAAAGTCTTTGTCAGATTACCTCTTATTTCGCTGTAAATGAACAACAGACATATTTGATGATAACTGCCAAAGGATTAGTTGATCGGTAAAACGGTGACCCAATGGCGAGCAATTGATTCACTAGAGACGCAACACTAAACCAAAGTGAAACCATGACACGGTCAGAAAACAGATTTTTGAAAATTCATGAAACTTGGCAAAAACACAAAAGACATCATTACACACATTTTCAGCATGGGTAGGACTGATTCCGCCCAACAGGAAGTCGGCCATTTTGAAATATCTGCATTTTACACACATTTTTTGTGTACATTGTCAAACTACTCCTAGCAAATTTGTTGAATTCTCTTGGTATTTGGTAAAAATAAACATTGAACATATCTGATGATAAATTGTGAAGGAATAGTCGATATCTCAAACGAGGACGAAATGGCAGATGGTTGAATTTGTGAGATGCCACATCAAAACAGGAGGTCAAAACCTAGGTAATGCCAGGTGTTTTGAGGAGGTTATAACGGAGAAAAACTCACAAAATTTGACCGGCCTGCTTATCTAAGGCTGTGGTTTGATGTATAATTAGAATTTCAAATACATGTATTTTAACAGCGCTAAAGCGCCACCTGTATTTTAAATGGATATTTCACGTGTTTAACAGGATAGAAAACTCTTGAAAATTGGCACACTCAATAAGACCTTAAAATTACTTCTACCGGTTTCTCGGTTTGGCCCGGTACGATTTGCGCTGTTGTGCGAGGGCCCTACGTCCCCCTGTGACAGGGGGACAACTCGTTATTATTATTATTATTCTGCCTCTTTGCGTCCATTTTTGAGGCATTTCCGATACTCGAAAACTCACGCATTTTGGCACAGGCCTCAAGCTCGGCGAAAATTTTAAAGTTCCATAGAGGCTGGACTTTGGCGTTGTTCAGGAGCTCTATAGCGCCCCCAAACGTCGGCAGTGGCCGGGATGAAGTTTGTCCAACGTGCACCAACTTTGGTACGCTCATTGACCTCCTCATAAACAACAAGAATCACTAGAATTTATTTGACTCCGCCCAACAGGAAGTCGGCCATTTTGACAGGAAGTTGCAAAATAAAAAGTTTCCCGCTGGGTTTCGGAGGGGTTAAGATGTTTGAAAACTCCTAAAATTTTACAGAGCTATTTAGCTTAGGCCAAACTTTGACCTTCAGTTGGAATTTCGTAAATTCGTGTTTCATCAGCTCTCTAGCGCCACCTATTTTATATCACATTTATGAAAAGCTCTCAGCCTCTTGATAATTGGCAGATTCAATAAGTCTTTGAAATGATTTAGAAATATTTTGTCGTTTTTCTCATGTGTAGCTAGATGACTCTACAGCGCCCCCTATTTTATTTAGGCCATTAAATTAGCTGTAGCTGTCTCAAAATTTCTCCAATATTCTCGATTTTTGGCAACAACATAGAAAGTATCATCCCGCACATATTACTCATCGGCTGGTATTAGCTCCGCCCAACAGGAAGTCGGCCATTTTGAAATTTGTGGAATTTTTACACATTTTTCACGAACTCATTCAAACTCCTCCTAGAGTCTTTGTCAGATTATCTCTAAATTGGGCGTGGGTAGGCTCCAGACATACATGGTGATAAATTGCGAAGGAATAGTCGATAGCTGAAACGATGATGTAATGGCAGGCAATTAATTTAATGGAGACGCAACACTAAACAAAAGTGAAACCATGACACGGTCATAACACAGATGATTGAAAATTCATGAAACTTGGCAAAAACACAAGAGACATCATAAGACACGTTTTTCGTATTGGTAAGACTGAATCCGCCCAACAGGAAGTCGGCCATTTTGAAATAAGTGCATTTTACACACATTTTTTGCATACTTTGTCGAACTCCTCCTAGGGAATTTGTTGAATACTCTTGATATTTTTCAGTAATAAACTACTAACACACCTGATGATAAATTGCGAAGGAATAGTCGATATCTTAAACGGTGACGAAATGGCGGACAGTTGAGTTGCTGGAGATACCTCATTAAAACAGGAAGTGAATACATTCTGGTGTTGGTAGGTGTTTGAGGAGGTTAAAAAGGTTGAAAACTCTCAAAACTTTACAGGCCTGCTTGATTTAAGTGGTACTTGGATCAAAAATTCAAATTTCATATATACGTATTTCATTGGCTCTATAGCGCCACCTAGGTTTCAATGCATATTTGACATTACGGGAATGCTCAAAAACTCTTGAAAATTGTCAGATTCTATAAGACCGTAAAACATTTTACAAATATTGTGATAATTTTTTCATGTGTAGCTAGCTGACTCTAGAGCGCCCCCTAATTTGTACGGTTAATAAATTAGCTGTGGATGTGTCAAAATTTGTCTAATCTTCTCAAATTTTGGTAGGAGTGTAGATACTTTGACTCTGCACATATTTGCAATCGGCTTGTATTAGCTCTGCCCAACAAGAAGTCGGCCATATTGGAATTTGTAATATTTTTACACTTTTTTCACAAACTCATTTAAACTGCTTCTAAAGTCTTTGTCAGATTACCTCTAAATTAGCTGTGAATGAACATCAGACACAGTTGATGAAAATCGCCAAAGGAATAGTTGATCGCTAAAACGGTGACGTAATGGCAGTCAATTGATTGACTAAAGACGCAACACTAAACCAAAGTGAAACCATGACACGGTCAGAATATAGATGATTGAAAATTCCTGAAACTTGGCAAAAACACAAGAGACATCATTAGACACGTTTTCAGTATTGGTAGGACTGACTCCGCCCAACAGGAAGTCGGCCATTTTGAAACATCTGCATTTTACATACATTTTTTGTGTATGTTGTCAAACTACTCCTAGAAATTTTGTTGAATTCTCTTGGTATTTGGTAAAAATAAACATTGAACATATTTGATGATAAATTATGAAGAAATAGTCGATATCTCAGACGAGGAGGAAATGGCAGACTGTTGAATTATTGAGATGCCACATCAAAACCGTAGGTTGACACCTAGGTAATGCTAGGTGTTTTGAGGAGGTTATAAGAGATAAAAGCTCACAAAATTTGACCGGCCTGCTTATCTGAGGCTGTTGTTTGATCTAGAATTAGAATTTTAAATACATGTGTTTTAACAGCGGTATAGCGCCACCTGTATTTTAATTGGATATTTCACATGTTTATTTGGATAGAAAACTCTTGAAAATTGGCACACTCAATTAAGACCTCAAAATTACTTTCACCGGTTTCTCGGTTTGGCCCAGTACGATTTGCGCTGTTATGCGAGGGCCCTACGTCCCCCTGTGACAGGGGGACAACTCGTTATTAGGGCCCGAGCACCGAAGGCGCAGGCGAAGCCTGCACCGGAGGTGCAAAGCCCTATTGTTTTTGGTCCGTTTATTAGGGCCCGAGCACCGAAGGCGCAGGCGAAGCCTGCACCGGAGGTGCAAAGCCCTATTGTTTTTGGTCCGTTTATTATTATTATTAGGGCCCGAGCACCGAAGGCGCAGGCGAAGCCTGCACCGGAGGTGCAAAGCCCTATTGTTTTTGGTCCGTTTATTATTAGGGCCCGAGCACCGAAGGCGCAGGCGAAGCCTGCACCGGAGGTGCAAAGCCCTATTGTTTTTGGTCCGTTTATTATTATTATTATTATTATTATTATTATTATTATTATTATTCTGCCTCTTTGCGTCCATTTTTGAGGCATGTCCGATACTCGAAAACTCACGCATTTTGGCACAGACCTCAAGCTCGGCGAAAATTTTAAAGTTCCATAGAGGCTGGACTTTGGCGTTGTTCAGGAGCTCTATAGCGCCCCCAAATGTCGGCAGTGGCCGGGATGAAGTTTGTCCAACGTGCACCAACTTTGGTACGCTCATTGACCTCCTCATAAACAACAAGAATCACTAGGTTTTATTTGACTCCGCCCAACAGGAAGTCGGCCATTTTGACAGGAAGTTGCAAAATAAAAAGTTTCCCGCTGGGTTTCGGAGGGGTTAGGATGTTTGAAAACTCCTAAAATTTTACAGAGCTATTTGGCTTAGGCCATACTTTGACCGTAAGTTGGAATTTCGTAAATTCGTCTTTCATCAGCTCTCTAGCGCCACCTATTTTATATCATATTTATAAAAAGCTCTCAGCCTCTTGATAATTGGCAGATTCAATAAGTCTTTGAAATGATTTAGGAATATTTTGTCGTTTTTCTCATGTGTAGCTAGAGGACTCTACAGCGCCCCCTATTTTGTTTAGGCCATTAAATTAGCTGTAGCTGTCTCAAAATTTCTCCAATATTCTCGATTATTGGCAACAACATAGAAACTATCATCCCGCACATATTACCCATTGGCTTGTACTAGCTCTGCCCAACAGGAAGTCGGCCATTTTGAAATTTGTGGAATTTTTACACATTTTTCACGAACTCATTCAAACTCCTCCTAGAGTCTTTGTCATATTACCTCTAAATTTGGTGTGGATAGGCTCCAGACATACATGGTGATAAATTGCGAAGGAATAGTCGATAGCTGAAACAATGACGTAATGGCGGACAATTAATTTAATGGAGACGCAACACTAGACCAAAGTGAAACCATGACACGGTCATAAAACAGATGATTGAAAAATCATGAAACTTGGTAAAAACACAAGAGACATCATAAGACACGTTTTTAGTATTGGAGTGATTGACTCCGCCCAACAGGAAGTCGGCCATTTTGAAATATGTGCATTTTACACACATTTTTTGCATACTTTGTCGAACTCCTCCTAGGGAATTTGTTGAATACTCTTGATATTTGTCAGCAAAAAACTACTACCATCCGTGATGATAAATTGCGAAGGAATAGTCGATATCTTAAACGAGGACGAAATGGCGGACAGTTGAACTGCTTGAGATGCCCCATTAAAACAGGAAGTGAATACATTCTGGTGTTAGTAGGTGTTTGAGGAGGTTAAAAAGGTTGAAAACTCTCGAAAATTTACAGGCCTGCTTGAATTAAGCAGTACTTTCATCTGAAATTAAAATTTCTTGTATACGTATTTCATTGGCTCTATAGCGCCACCTAGGTTTCAATGCATATTTGACATTACGGGAATGCTCAAAACCTCTTGAAAATTGACAGATTGCATAAGACCTAAAAACACTTTACAAATATTTTGACAATTTTTTCATGTATAGCTAGCAGACTCTACAGCGCCCCCTAATTCGTTTGTTTAATAAATTAGCTGTGGATGTGTCAAAATTTATCTAATCTTCTCAAAATTTGGTAGGATCGTAGATAGTATGACCCTGCACATATTTGCAATTGGCTTGTATTAGCTCCGCCCAACAGGAAGTCGGCCATATTGGAATTTGTAATATTTTTACACATTTTTCACAAACTAATTTAAACTGCTCCTAAAGTCTTTTTCAGATTACCTCTTATTTCGCTGTAAATGAACAACAGACATATTTGATGATAATTGCCAAAGGATTAGTTGATCGGTAAAACGATGACCCAATGGCGAGCAATTGAGTCACTAGAGACGCAACACTAAACCAAAGTGAAACCATGACATGGTCAGAAAACAGATTATTGAAAATTCATGAAACACAAAAGACATCATTACACACATTTTCAGCATTGGTAGGACTGACTCCACCCAACAGGAAGTCGGCCATTTTGAAATATCTGCATTTTACACACATTTTTTGTGTACATTGTCAAACTACTCCTAGCAAATTTGATGAATTCTCTTGGTATTTGGTAAAAATAAACATTGAACATATCTGATGATAAATTGTGAAGGAATAGTCGATATCTCAAACGAGGACGAAATGGCAGATGGTTGAATTTTTGAGATCCCACATCAAAACAGGAGGTGAAAACCTATGTAATGCCAGGTGTTTTGAGGAGGTTATAACGGAGAAAAACTCACAAAATTTGACCAGCCTGCTTATCTAAGGCTGTTGTTTGATGTAGAATTAGAATTTCAAATACATGTATTTTAACAGCGCCATAGCGCCACCTGTATTTTAAATGGATATTTCACATGTTTAACAGGATAGAAAACTCTTGAAAATTGGCACACTCAATAAGACCTCAAAATTACTTTTACCGGTTTCTCGGTTTGGCCCGGTACGATTTGCGCTGTTGTGCGAGGGCCCTACGTCCCCCTGTGACAGGGGGACAACTCGTTATTATTATTATTATTATTCTGCCTCTTTGCATCCATTTTTGAGGCATTTCCGATACTCGAAAACTCACGCATTTTGGCACAGGCCTCAAGCTCGGTGAAAATTTTAAAGTTCCATAGAGGCTGGACTTAGGCGTGGTTCAGGAGCTCTATAGCGCCCCCAAACGTAAGCAGTGTCTGGGATGAAGTTTGTCCAATGTACACCAACTTTGGTACGCTCATTGACCTCCTCATAAAGAACAAGGATCAATTTGATTTATTTGACTCTGCCCAACAGGAAGTCGGCCATTTTGACAGGAAGTTGCAAAATAAAAAGTTTCCCGCTGGGTTTCGGAGGGGTTAAGATGTTTGAAAACTCCTAAAATTTTACAGAGCTATTTAGCTTAGGCCAAACTTTGACCTTCAGTTGGAATTTCGTAAATTCGTGTTTCATCAGCTCTCTAGCGCCACCTATTTTATATCACATTTATAAAAAGCTCTCAGCCTCTTGATAATTGGCAGATTCAATAAGTCTTTGAAATGATTTAGAAATATTTTGTCGTTTTTCTCATGTGTAGCTAGAGGACTCTACAGCGCCCCCTATTTTATTTAGGCCATTAAATTAGCTGTAGCTGTCTCAAAATTTCTCCAATATTCTAGATTTTTGGTAACAACATAGAGAGTATCATCCCGCACATATTACCCATTGGCTGGTATTAGCTCCGCCCAACAGGAAGTCGGCCATTTTGAAATTTGTGGAATTTTTACACATTTTTCACGAACTCATTCAAACTCCTCCTAGAGTCTTTGTCAGATTATCTCTAAATTGGGCGTGGGTAGGCTCCAGACATACGTGGTGATAAATTGCGAAGGAATAGTCGATAGCTGAAACGATGACGTAATGGCAGGCAATTAATTTAATGGAGAAGCAACACTAAACAAAAGTGAAACCATGACACGGTCATAACACAGATGATTGAAAATTCATGAAACTTGGCAAAAACACAAGAGACATCATAAGACACGTTTTTATCATTGGTAAGACTGACTCCGCCCAACAGGAAGTCGGCCATTTTGAAAAAAGTGCATTTTACACACATTTTTTGCATACTTTGTCAAACTCCTCCTAGGGAATTTGTTGAATACTCTTGATATTTGTCTGTAATAAACTACTAACATACTTGATTGTAAATTGCGAAGGAATAGTCGATATCTTAAACGAGGACGAAATAGCGGACAGTTGAATTGCTTGAGATGCCCCGTTAAAACAGGAAGTGAATACATTCTGGTGTTAGTAGGTGTTTGAGGAGGTTAAAAAGGTTGAAAACTCTTGAAAATTTACAGGCCTGCTTGATTTAAGCAGTAGTTTGATCTGAAATTAAAATTTCATATATACGTATTTCATTGGCTCTATAGCGCCACCTAGGTTTCAATGCATATTTGACATTACGGGAATGCTCAAAACCTCTTGAAAATTGACAGATTGCATAAGACCTCATAACACTTTACAAATATTTTGACAATTTTTTCATGTATAGCTAGCGGACTCTACAGCGCCCCCTAATTTGTTCATTTAATAAATTAGCTGTGGATGTGTCAAAATTTGTCTAATCTTCTCAAATTTTGGTAGGATCGTAGATAGTATGACCCTGCACATATTTGCAATTGGCTTGTATTAGCTCCGCCCAACAGGAAGTCGGCCATATTGGAATTTGTAATATTTTTGCACATTTTTCACAAACTCATTTAAACTGCTCCTAAAGTCTTTGTCAGATTACCTCTTATTTCGCTGTAAATGAACAACAGACATATTTGATGATAATTGCCAAAGGATTAGTTGATCGGTAAAACGGTGACCCAATGGCGAGCAATTGATTCACTAGAGACGCAACACTAAACCAAAGTGAAACCATGACACGGTCAGAAAACAGATTTTTGAAAATTCATGAAACTTGGCAAAAACACAAGAGACATCATTACACACATTTTCAGCATTGGTAGGACTGACTCCGTCCAACAGGAAGTCGGCCATTTTGAAATATCTGCATTTTACACACATTTTTCGTGTACATTGTCAAACTACTCCTAGCAGATTTGTTGAATTCTCTTGGTATTTGGTAAAAATAAACATTGAACATATCTGATGATAAATTGTGAAGGAATAGTCGATATCTCAAACGAGGACGAAATGGCAGATGGTTGAATTTGTGAGATGCCACATCAAAACAGGAGGTCAAAACCTAGGTAATGCCAGGTGTTTTGAGGAGGTTATAACGGAGAAAAAGTCACAAAATTTGACCGGCCTGCTTATCTAAGGCTGTTCTTTGATGAAGAATTAGAATTTCAAATACATGTATTTTAACAGTGCTATAGCGCCACCTGTATTTTAAATGGATATTTCACGTGTTTAACAGGATAGAAAACTCTTGAATATTGGCACACTCAATAAGACCTTAAAATTACTTTTACCGGTTTCTCGGTTTGGCCCGGTACGATTTGCGCTGTTGTGCGAGGGCCCTACGTCCCCCTGTGACAGGGGGACAACTCGTTATTATTATTCTGCCTCTTTGCGCCCATTTTTGAGGCATTTCCGATACTCGAAAACTCACGCATTTTGGCACAGGCCTCAAGCTCGGCGAAAATTTTAAAGTTCCATAGAGGTTGGACTTTGACGTTGTTCAGGAGCTCTATAGCGCCCCCAAACGTCGGCAGTGGCCGGGATGAAGTTTGTCCAACGTGCACCAACTTTGGTACGCTCATTGACCTCCTCATAATCAACAAGAATCACTAGGTTTTATTTGACTCCGCCCAACAGGAAGTCGGCCATTTTGACAGGAAGTTGCAAAATAAAAAGTTTCCCGCTGGGTTTCGGAGTGGTTAGGATGTTTGAAAACTCCTAAAATTTTACAGAGCAATTTGGCTTAGGCCATACTTTGACCGTAAGTTGAAATTTCGTAAATTCGTCTTTCATCAGCTCTCTAGCGCCACCTATTTTATATCATATTTATGAAAAGCTCTCAGCCTCTTGATGATTGGCAGATTCAATAAGTCTTTGAAATGATTTAGGAATATTTTGTCGTTTTTCTCATGTGTAGCTAGAGGACTCTACAGCGCCCCCTATTTTGTTTAGGCCATTAAATTAGCTGTAGCTGTCTCAAAATTTCTCCAATATTCTCGATTTTTGGCAACAACATAGAAACTATCATCCCGCACATATTACCCTTTGGCTTGTACTAGCTCGGCCCAACAGGAAGTCGGCCATTTTGAAATTTGTGGAATTTTAATACATTTTTCACGAACTCATTCAAACTCCTCCTAGAGTCTTTGTCATATTACCTCTAAATTTGGTATGGATAGGCTCCAGACATACATGGTGATAAATTGCGAAGGAATAGTCGATAGCTGAAACGATGACGTAATGGCGGACAATTAATTTAATGGAGACGCAACACTAGACCAAAGTGAAACCATGACACAGTCATAAAACAGATTATTGAAAAATCATGAAACTTGGTAAAAACACAAGAGACATCATAAGACACGTTATTAGTATTGGAATGATTGACTCCGCCCAACAGGAAGTCGGCCATTTTGAAATATGTGCATTTTACACACATTTTTTGCATACTTTGTCAAACTCCTCCTAGGGAATTTGTTGAATACTCTTGATATTTGTCAGTAATAAACTACTAACAAACCTGATGATAAATTGCGAAGGAATAGTCGATATCTTAAACGAGGACGAAATGGCGGACAGTTGAACTGCTTGAGATGCCCCGTTAAAACAGGAAGTGAATACATTCTGGTGTTAGTAGGTGTTTGAGGAGGTTAAAAAGGTTAAAAACTCTAAAAAATTTACAGGCCTGCTTGATTTAAGCAGTACTTTGATCTGAAATTAAAATTTCATATATACGTATTTCATTGGCTCTATAGCGCCACCTAGGTTTCAATGCATATTTGACATTACGGGAATGCTCAAAACCTCTTGAAAATTGACAGATTGCATAAGACCTAAAAACACTTTACAAATATTTTGACAATTTTTTCATGTATAGCTAGCCGACTCTACAGCGCCCCCTAATTGGTTCGTTTAATAAATTAGCTGTGGATGTGTCAAAATTTGTCTAATCTTCTCAAATTTTGGTAGGATTGTAGATAGTATGACCCTGCACATATTTGCAATTGGCTTGTATTAGCTCCGCCCAACAGGAAGTCGGCCATATTGGAATTTGTAATATTTTTACAAATTTTTCACAAACTCATTTAAACTGCTCCTAAAGTCTTTGTCAGATTACCTATTATTTCGCTGTAAATGAACAACAGACATATTTGATGATAATTGCCAAAGGATTAGTTGATCGGTAAAACGGTGACCCAATGGCGAGCAATTGAGTCACTAGAGACGCAACACTAAACCAAAGTGAAACCATGACATGGTCAGAAAACAGATTATTGAAAATTCATGAAACTTGGCAAAAACACAAAAGACATCATTACACACATTTTCAGCATTGGTAGGACTGACTCCGCCCAACAGGAAGTCGGCCATTTTGAAATATCTGCATTTTACACACATTTTTTGTGTACATTGTCAAACTACTCCTAGCAAATTTGATGAATTCTCTTGGTATTTGGTAAAAATAAACATTGAACATATCTGATGATAAATTGTGAAGGAATAGTCGATATCTCAAACGAGGACGAAATGGCAGATGGTTGAATTTTTGAGATCCCACATCAAAACAGGAGGTGAAAACCTAGGTAATGCCAGGTGTTTTGAGGAGGTTATAACGGAGAAAAACTCACAAAATTTGACCAGCCTGCTTATCTAAGGCTGTTGTTTGATGTAGAATTAGAATTTCAAATACATGTATTTTAACAGCGCCATAGCGCCACCTGTATTTTAAATGGATATTTCACATGTTTAACAGGATAGAAAACTCTTGAAAATTGGCACACTCAATAAGACCTCAAAATTACTTTTACCGGTTTCTCGGTTTGGCCCGGTACGATTTGCGCTGTTGTGCGAGGGCCCTACGTCCCCCTGTGACAGGGGGACAACTCGTTATTATTAGGGCCCGAGCACCGAAGGCGCAGGCGAAGCCTGCACCGGAGGTGCAAAGCCCTATTGTTTTTGGTCCGTTTATTATTATTATTATTCTGCCTCTTTGCGTCCATTTTTGAGGCATTTCCGATACTCGAAAACTCACGCATTTTGGCACAGGCCTCAAGCTCGGCGAAAATTTTAAAGTTCCATAGAGGCTGGACTTTGGCGTTGTTCAGGAGCTCTATAGCGCCCCCAAACGTCGGCAGTGGCCGGGATGAAGTTTGTCCAACGTGCACCAACTTTGGTACGCTCATTGACGTCCTCATAAACAACAAGAATCACTAGGTTTTATTTGACTCCGCCCAACAGGAAGTCGGCCATTTTGACAGGAAGTTGCAAAATAAAAAGTTTCCCGCTGGGTTTCGGAGTGGTTAGGATGTTTGAAAACTCCTAAAATTTTACAGAGCTATTTGGCTTAGGCCATACTTTGACCGTAAGTTGGAATTTCGTAAATTCGTCTTTCATCAGCTCTCTAGCGCCACCTATTTTATATCATATTTATGAAAAGCTCTCAGCCTCTTGATGATTGGCAGATTCAATAAGTCTTTGAAATGATTTAGGAATATTTTGTCTTTTTTCTCATGTGTAGCTAGAGGACTCTACAGCGCCCCCTATTTTGTTTAGGCCATTAAATTAGCTGTAGCTGTCTCAAAATTTCTCCAATATTCTCGATTTTTGGCAACAACATAGAAACTATCATCCCGCACATATTACCCTTTGGCTTGTACTAGCTCCGCCCAACAGGAAGTCGGCCATTTTGAAATTTGTGGAATTTTTACACATTTTTCACGAACTCATTCAAACTCCTCCTAGAGTCTTTGTCATATTACCTCTAAATTTGGTATGGATAGGCTCCAGACATACATGGTGATAAATTGCGAAGGAATAGTCGATAGCTGAAACGATGACGTGATGGCGGACAATTAATTTAATGGAGACGCAACACTAGACCAAAGTGAAACCATGACACAGTCATAAAACAGATTATTGAAAAATCATGAAACTTGGTAAAAACACAAAAGACATCATAAGACACGTTTTTAGTATTGGAATGATTGACTCCGCCCAACAGGAAGTCGGCCATTTTGAAATATGTGCATTTTACACACATTTTTTGCATACTTTGTCGAACTCCTCCTAGGGAATTTGTTGAATACTCTTGATATTTGTCAGTAATAAACTACTAACACACCTGATGATAAATTGCGAAGGAATAGTCGATATCTTAAACGAGGACGAAATGGCGGACAGTTGAATTGCTTGAGATGCCCCGTTAAAACAGGAAGTGAATACATTCTGGTGTTAGTAGGTGTTTGAGGAGGTTAAAAAGGTTAAAAACTCTCAAAAATTTACAGGCCTGCTTGATTTAAGCAGTACTTTGATCTGAAATTAAAATTTCATATATATGTATTTCATTGGCTCTATAGCGCCACCTAGGATTCAATGCATATTTGACATTACGGGAATGCTCAAAACCTCTTGAAAATTGACAGATTGCATAAGACCTAAAAACACTTTACAAATATTTTGACAATTTTTTCATGTATAGCTAGCGGACTCTACAGCGCCCCCTAATTTGTTCGTTTAATAAATTAGCTGTGGATGTGTCAAAATTTGTCTAATCTTCTCAACTTTTGGTAGGATCGTAGATAGTATGACCCTGCACATATTTGCCATTGGCTTGTATTAGCTCCGCCCAACAGGAAGTCGGCCATATTGGAATTTGTAATATTTTTACAAATTTTTCACAAACTAATTTAAACTGCTCCTAAAGTCTTTGTCAGATTACCTCTTATTTCGCTGTAAATGAACAACAGACATATTTGATGATAATTGCCAAAGGATTAGTTGATCGGTAAAACGGTGACCCAATGGCGAGCAATTGAGTCACTAGAGACGCAACACTAAACCAAAGTGAAACCATGACATGGTCAGAAAACAGATTATTGAAAATTCATGAAACTTGGCAAAAACACAAAAGACATCATTACACACATTTTCAGCATTGGTAGGACTGACTCCGCCCAACAGGAAGTCGGCCATTTTGAAATATCTGCATTTTACACACATTTTTTGTGTACATTGTCAAACTACTCCTAGCAAATTTGATGAATTCTCTTGGTATTTGGTAAAAATAAACATTGAACATATCTGATGATAAATTGTGAAGGAATAGTCGATATCTCAAACGAGGACGAAATGGCAGATGGTTGAATTTTTGAGATCCCACATCAAAACAGGAGGTGAAAACCTAGGTAATGCCAGGTGTTTTGAGGAGGTTATAACGGAGAAAAACTCACAAAATTTGACCAGCCTGCTTATCTAAGGCTGTTGTTTGATGTAGAATTAGAATTTCAAATACATGTATTTTAACAGCGCCATAGCGCCACCTGTATTTTAAATGGATATTTCACATGTTTAACAGGATAGAAAACTCTTGAAAATTGGCACACTCAATAAGACCTCAAAATTACTTTTACCGGTTTCTCGGTTTGGCCCGGTACGATTTGCGCTGTTGTGCGAGGGCCCTACGTCCCCCTGTGACAGGGGGACAACTCGTTATTATTATTATTATTATTCTGCCTCTTTGCGTCCATTTTTGAGGCATTTCCGATACTCGAAAACTCACGCATTTTGGCACAGGCCTCAAGCTCGGCGAAAATTTTAAAGTTCCATAGAGGCTGGACTTTGGCGTTGTTCAGGAGCTCTATAGCGCCCCCAAACGTCGGCAGTGGCCGGGATGAAGTTTGTCCAACGTGCACCAACTTTGGTACGCTCATTGACCTCCTCATAAACAACAGGAATCACTAGGTTTTATTTGACTCCGCCCAACAGGAAGTCGGCCATTTTGACAGGAAGTTGCAAAATAAAAAGTTTCCCGCTGGGTTTCGGAGTGGTTAGGATGTTTGAAAACTCCTAAAATTTTACAGAGCTATTTGGCCTTGGCCATACTTTGACCGTAAGTTGGAATTTTGTAAATTCGTCTTTCATCAGCTCTCTAGCGCCACCTATTTTATATCATATTTATGAAAAGCTCTCAGCCTCTTGATGATTGGCAGATTCAATAAGTCTTTGAAATGATTTAGGAATATTTTGTCGTTTTTCTCATGTGTAGCTAGAGGACTCTACAGCGCCCCCTATTTTGTTTAGGCCATTAAATTAGCTGTAGCTGTCTCAAAATTTCTCCAATATTCTCGATTTTTGGCAACAACATAGAAACTATCATCCCGCACATATTACCCATTTGCTTGTACTAGCTCCGCCCAACAGGAAGTCGGCCATTTTGAAATTTGTGGAATTTTTACACATTTTTCACGAACTCATTCAAACTCCTCCTAGAGTCTTTGTCATATTACCTCTAAATTTGGTATGGATAGGCTCCAGACATACATGGTGATAAATTGCGAAGGAATAGTCGATAGCTGAAACGATGACATAATGGCGGACAATTAATTTAATGGAGACGCAACACTAGACCAAAGTGAAACCATGACACAGTCATAAAACAGATTATTGAAAAATCATGAAACTTGGTAAAAACACAAGAGACATCATAAGACACGTTTTTAGTATTGGAATGATTGACTCCGCCCAACAGGAAGTCGGCCATTTTGAAATATGTGCATTTTACACACATTTTTTGCATACTTTGTCGAACTCCTCCTAGGGAATTTGTTGAATACTCTTGATATTTCTCAGTAATAAACTACTAACACACCTGATGATAAATTGCGAAGGAATAGTCGATATCTTAAACGAGGACGAAATGGCGGACAGTTGAATTGCTTGAGATGCCCCGTTAAAACAGGAAGTGAATACATTCTGGTGTTAGTAGGTGTTTGAGGAGGTTAAAAAGGTTAAAAACTCTCAAAAATTTACAGGCCTGCTTGATTTAAGCAGTACTTTGATCTGAAATTAAAATTTCATATATACGTATTTCATTGGCTCTATAGCGCCACCTAGATTTCAATGCATATTTGACATTACGGGAATGCTCAAAACCTCTTGAAAATTGACAGATTGCATAAGACCTAAAAACACTTTACAAATATTTTGACAATTTTTTCATGTATAGCTAGCGGACTCTACAGCGCCCCCTAATTGGTTCGTTTAATAAATTAGCTGTGGTTGTGTCAAAATTTGTCTAATCTTCTCAAATTTTGGTAGGATCGTAGATAGTATGACCCTGCACATATTTGCAATTGGCTTGTATTAGCTCCGCCCAACAGGAAGTCGGCCATATTGGAATTTGTAATATTTTTACAAATTTTTCACAAACTAATTTAAACTGCTCCTAAAGTCTTTGTCAGATTACCTCTTATTTTGCTGTAAATGAACAACAGACATATTTGATGATAATTGCCAAAGGATTAGTTGATCGGTAAAACGGTGACCCAATAGCGAGCAATTGAGTCACTAGAGACGCAACACTAAACCAAAGTGAAACCGTGACATGGTCAGAAAACAGATTATTGAAAATTCATGAAACTTGGCAAAAACACAAAAGACATCATTACACACATTTTCAGCATTGGTAGGACTGACTCCGCCCAACAGGAAGTCGGCCATTTTGAAATATCTGCATTTTACACACATTTTTTGTGTACATTGTCAAACTACTCCTAGCAAATTTGATGAATTCTCTTGGTATTTGGTAAAAATAAACATTGAACATATCTGATGATAAATTGTGAAGGAATAGTCGATATCTCAAACGAGGACGAAATGGCAGATGGTTGAATTTTTGAGATCCCACATCAAAACAGGAGGTGAAAACCTAGGTAATGCCAGGTGTTTTGAGGAGGTTATAACGGAGAAAAACTCACAAAATTTGACCAGCCTGCTTATCTAAGGCTGTTGTTTGATGTAGAATTAGAATTTCAAATACATGTATTTTAACAGCGCCATAGCGCCACCTGTATTTTAAATGGATATTTCACGTGTTTAACAGGATAGAAAACTCTTGAAAATTGGCACACTCAATAAGACCTCAAAATTACTTTTACCGGTTTCTCGGTTTGGCCCGGTACGATTTGCGCTGTTGTGCGAGGGCCCTACGTCCCCCTGTGACAGGGGGACAACTCGTTATTATTATTCTGCCTCTTTGCGTCCATTTTTGAGGCATTTCCGATACTCGAAAACTCACGCATTTTGGCACAGGCCTCAAGCTCGGCGAAAATTTTAAAGTTCCATAGAGGCTGGACTTAGGCGTGGTTCAGGAGCTCTATAGCGCCCCCAAACGTAGGCAGTGGCCGGGATGAAGTTTGTCCAATGTACACCAACTTTGGTACGCTCATTGACCTCCTCATAAAGAACAAGGATCAGTTTGATTTATTTGACTCCGCCCAACAGGAAGTCGGCCATTTTGACAGGAAGTTGCAAAATAAAAAGTTTCCCGCTGGGTTTCGGAGGGGTTAAGATGTTTGAAAACTCCTAAAATTTTACAGAGCTATTTAGCTTAGGCCAAACTTTGACCTTCAGTTGGAATTTCGTAAATTCGTGTTTCATCAGCTCTCTAGCGCCACCTATTTTATATCACATTTATAAAAAGCTCTCAGCCTCTTGATAATTGGCAGATTCAATAAGTCTTTGAAATGATTTAGAAATATTTTGTCGTTTTTCTCATGTGTAGCTAGATGACTCTACAGCGCCCCCTATTTTATTTAGGCCATTAAATTAGCTGTAGCTGTCTCAAAATTTCTCTAATATTCTAGATTTTTGGCAACAACATAGAGAGTATCATCCCGCACATATTACCCATTGGCTGGTATTAGCTCCGCCCAACAGGAAGTCGGCCATTTTGAAATTTGTGGAATTTTTACACATTTTTCACAAACTCATTCAAACTCCTCCTAGAGTCTTTGTCAGATTATCTCTAAATTGGGCGTGGGTAGGCTCCAGACATACGTGGTGATAAATTGCGAAGGAATAGTCGATAGCTGAAACGATGACGTAATGGCAGGCAATTAATTTAATGGAGAAGCAACACTAAACAAAAGTGAAACCATGACACGGTCATAACACAGATGATTGAAAATTCATGAAACTTGGCAAAAACCCAAGAGACATCATAAGACACGTTTTTAGCATTGGTAAGACTGACTCCGCCCAACAGGAAGTCGGCCATTTTGAAAAAAGTGTGTTTTACACACATTTTTTGCATACTTTGTCGAACTCCTCCTAGGGAATTTGTTGAATACTCTTGATATTTGTCTGTAATAAACTACTAACATACTTGATTGTAAATTGCGAAGGAATAGTCGATATCTTAAACGAGGACGAAATGGCGGACAGTTGAATTGCTTGAGATGCCCCGTTAAAACAGGAAGTGAATACATTCTGGTGTTAGTAGGTGTTTGAGGAGGTTAAAAAGGTTGAAAACTCTTGAAAATTTACAGGCCTGCTTGAATTAAGCAGTAGTTTGATCTGAAATTAAAATTTCATATATACGTATTTCATTGGCTCTATAGCGCCACCTAGGTTTCAATGCATATTTGACATTACGGGAATGCTCAAAACCTCTTGAAAATTGACAGATTGCATAAGACCTAAAAACACCTTAACAAATATTTTGACAATTTTTTCATGTATAGCTAGCGGACTCTACAGCGCCCCCTAATTTGTTCATTTAATAAATTAGCTGTGGATGTGTCAAAATTTGTCTAATCTTCTCAAATTTTGGTAGGAGTGTAGATAGTATGACCCTGCACATATTTGCAATTGGCTTGTATTAGCTCCGCCCAACAGGAAGTCGGCCATATTGGAATTTGTAATATTTTTACACATTTTTCACAAACTCATTTAAACTGCTCCTAAAGTCTTTGTCAGATTACCTCTTATTTCGCTGTAAATGAACAACAGACATATTTGATGATAACTGCCAAAGGATTAGTTGATCGGTAAAACGGTGACCCAATGGCGAGCAATTGATTCACTAGAGACGCAACACTAAACCAAAGTGAAACCATGACACGGTCAGAAAACAGATTTTTGAAAATTCATGAAACTTGGCAAAAACACAAAAGACATCATTACACACATTTTCAGCATTGGTAGGACTGACTCCGCCCAACAGGAAGTCGGCCATTTTGAAATATCTGCATTTTACACACATTTTTTGTGTACATTGTCAAACTACTCCTAGCAAATTTGTTGAATTCTCTTGGTATTTGGTAAAAATAAACATTGAACATATCTGATGATAAATTGTGAAGGAATAGTCGATATCTCAAACGAGGACGAAATGGCAGATGGTTGAATTTGTGAGATGCCACATCAAAACAGGAGGTCAAAACCTAGGTAATGCCAGGTGTTTTGAGGAGGTTATAACGGAGAAAAACTCACAAAATTTGACCGGCCTGCTTATCTAAGGCTGTTGTTTGATGTAGAATTAGAATTTCAAATACATGTATTTTAACAGCGCTAAAGCGCCACCTGTATTTTAAATGGATATTTCACGTGTTTAACAGGATAGAAAACTCTTGAAAATTGGCACACTCAATAAGACCTTAAAATTACTTTTACCGGTTTCTCGGTTTGGCCCGGTACGATTTGCGCTGTTGTGCGAGGGCCCTACGTCCCCCTGTGACAGGGGGACAACTCGTTTCTCTTATTTTCTGTCTACTCCTCTCTCTTTTTGTTCTCTTTTCTTGTCTATTTTTTTTATTGCTCACTTTCTTTCTCTTTCCCTCCCTTTAAGGTCCTCTTCTACCATATTCTCCCACTTGCTCTTATTCTTTTTCTCTCATTTTCTTTCACTTCCCTCTCTTATTCTGTTTCTTTCTTGTCATTTCTCTTATTCTCCGTCTCTCCCTCTCTCTCTCCTTTTGTTTTGTCTTGTCTCGCTTGTTTTTATTTTTTGCCCAATTTCTTATTTATATCTCTCTTTTTCCCCTGCTTTATTGTCCTCCTCTCGTCATTTTTTCCCCTCCCTCTCTCTCTCTTTCTGTGCTCTCTACCACTCCCTTGCCCTCTTCTCTGGTTCTTCCTTATTTTCTCTGTTTCTCCGTTTTCTCTCGTACAATCTCTCTCTGTGAAAATATATGCAGTGTTTAAATGGGTGAGGAGGCGGTTTTTTCACACAGATCAGTGTACGTTCTGCTCTGTGGTTTTGTGGTGACGTGACATTGTCAGTTAAAGGAACGAGTTATTAATGGTGTTGTACTGAAACGATCTTGTTATTGATGTGATCAGTTCATATTTGCGACATCAGCGTCAGCACAGACGCATCAGAATCACACGGCCCTGAAATTAAAGTGAATCTATTTGCTCTAGGCTTTGATTGGATTTGCTTCAGTATAAAAAAAAGTCACTCATTAATTTTACTGAAAGATTAATGAAGCGGAAGCAAATGAGATTTACAAACACTGACAGCTCATAGATGTAGGTGATAAGAGCGCAGGAGGAGGGGCCTGAGAGAAGTCTCATTTACCTCGACTCCAGCTTTTAAATAAGTGCAGTCCTAATCTCTTTTAACTGGAACCAATTTGGCTAATAATCCTGTTAGCGGAGAAGACACACACACACAACACACATCTTATTTTCCAAGCTTCCCTGCAAGCTAGTGACATCATACAGCTCTGAGATGTATAGCTTTTTGTATGGTATATGAAGCACATGGTGTCCTAAAGTATAATGTACAGAAGAATTGGTCCAGATCCAGACTGCTGAGAGCTGCTATTTTATTTAGTAGTGCTATGAGCATTTTATTTAGTAGTGCAGGACAGCATTTCAGCATTTCCAAAAGTTAGAATCATTAAGATAAGACTTTAGTTTTATTTCATAAAAAAAGCATGGTATCAGTTAGCCATTAGACTCGTGGAGAGGTGTTGTGGGGGAGGCTTGAGTACATAAGGCAGCAGTTAAGGCAGTTAAACACTAAACGTGATGTGAATAACCACATGAAATAGTCAATTATTGTGTTTTTTTCCCCCACAAAATGATACACACCAGATGCCCCGCAATTTTGTTTGGAATTTCACTGTGTTGACTTCACCGCAAATAAATGAACAAATGTGCAGAATATCTACGAGCACAACAACAAAAAACAGAAAACCAACTAAACATGACTAAATTTGACTTATGAATATAGAATCAATAAAATGTGTCATTTGAACAAGAATGAACAAGATTTTGCTTAAGAGTCTAAAGAATTTGAAGCACTTTCAAGACTTTTAAAGATAACTTTGAAAAAGTTCAAGTAGTAAATCTAATTTTTATTGATCTGGTAGCCATGTGGCTTCTAATGCTAGTGTCAGGGTGTGACCAAATGCAAGGCAAAGAGGCACATTAAAAATAAACACATTTTTATTTGTTGGCGCCTTTCAAGACACTCAAGGTCACCTTACATTCGAGAAACCCGGTTTACATACAGTACGTAGATCAAGTAGTACATACTTAAAGCAAAGAAGCAGTAGCAATGAAATATAAATAAAAAAGCAAAGTAAAAACAAGATGAAATAAATACAGAATTTATTAAAATAACTTAAAATACAACAATCATAGTGAGTAGGCCATCTTGAAGAGATGCGTTTTAAGAGCAGTTTCAAACTGCGTAATTGAGTCCAACCCACGTATGTGAGGAGGAAGCGCATTCCAGTTTCAGGGCTGCATAAAAAGAGGTTATGAAGAGCTCTAAAAGTAAGTAGTAATATTTTAAACATTAAGGAATTTAAAAAAAATCATTTTATTGACTCTTACCATGGTAGAACTTTCTTGCAAACTTCTGGTTTAGGACGTACTCTCCACCCTAATGAGAAGCAAAGCCACGAAATTGCTAACAGTGCAAACATTGCCTTTTTAAAAGATTGGCTCAGCCTATTTTACACAGCAGGGTTAATCACTTTTTAACATTTGATTTTAAACAATTATTTTTAACTGGAAAATATTATACATTTAATAAGCAACATAAACAAGTTTACCAACAACATGTTAGTCCTAAATATTAAATACAAACAATACTGCTTAGCGATTTAGTTCTCTGTTAAGACACTGGTTTCCCCTCTAGAAAGGTACCAGGTAGTACATTCCATTACCCACAATTCAAAGCATGTCGATAAAGACATGCTCAGTAGGCCCGCACTTCCTTTAAAACCACCACCTGCTGACCCACCCTGCAGATATGGCTCCTGGGGGACAGACAAAAGGCAGTAAAACAGTTCTGGTGAGCTCAATAAAAATGTTAAAACTCTCTCATTCTATGGTCTGACTCTTCCTTTACTAGTGTGCACTCCTAGCATTGAAGAGTTTTTTTGGTCTATAGTATGTGAATATGAACAGTGGTTTTAACCTTTTATGAGTTCGTTGAAATAGGATAAACAATTGAATAGGAATGGTAATATTTTAACAGCAAATTCAGGGCAATCTTAAAAACAAAACTATGACTCAAATAGTATTTAATGTTGTAATATATGAACAAAAATTGGAACAAATTTAAGCTGTAAACATGGTTGGGACCCAAGCATCCACCAACTCATGTGGGCCTTCACAGCTAGTCAGCAGTATTGTAGCAACACTTGGTATGGAGATATGAAACAAGGCTGTAGTCCTGTTTAGCATTTTTATTTACAATAGTGCAAAAGTGTAGCATGAATGCTAGTAAGCAGCGGCGTCCTTATCCACCCTCCACCCCAACACCATCAATCATAAATAAATATTAAAACTCTCTAATAACCTCAACAGAATAGGGCAGTTGCTGAGCATTCTGGGAGTCTTGCTCTGCTGCAATATTTAGTGAGATCAGGAACAGAGGTTTCAGGTACATTTGATTATTCTGGTGAGAACAGTTTCTTTGTCTCATTAAACTTGAACATCGTTTGAGCTGACTTTAGAGCTGACAAATAGTACATTTTTTACATTTGTTCTATTTCTTTAATATGCCTTCTTTTGTGTTCTTACATTCTTGTTTCCTTCCTTGATATATTCCACTATTATTCTGGAACATATTGATCAGTTGATTAAAGTTCCTGAATGATTCAGTGTAACTATTTTTAAAAAAAATCATGCTTTTAATGTGCCCTCCTGGTTTAAACGGCCAGGGATATGGGTGCCCCTATGCCAACTCTGCGGCCATGCCCAAGTTGTTCCCACGGCGGAAAGGACTCAGCAATGAAGTCATAAGGCCACCCAAGCAGGCTCAGCCTATTCGAAGTGCAGAAGGAGAACGGGACAGCGATCACGCTGCCGGACATTTTCCGTCTAACCACCAGGGGAAGTAAACAACGTGAGTGGAGGGATGTTGACTGGCAAGATCTTATCTGTGCTCAAAGCAAAATGAGCAATTTTCTAAAAATGTCTGTTTGAAGATGTGGGTTTGCAGCTTGTTCACACAAACAGAGCGAGAGTGGCACAGAAAAGGAGCAATAAACAGTGGTGAACACGAGGAATGAAATTACAGGAACCATGAGTTGTTAGATCGTGTGGCGTGCATGCATTGAATGTCATTCGAAGCAGACCTGAGAGATTCCAACTTAAACAACCAATCAAGTGTTCCCAGATCGCTGTGTGTGTGTGGGAGATGAAACAGCATCCTCTTTCAGAGTACAGAAATTTCTCACACTATTTCACCCTTTGCTTAAATCAGCAGTAGAGACACACTGTTTAAAAAAAAAAACTTAAGGTTGATCTCCTTTACATGATTTTTAAGTCAGCTGGACAAAAACTATTGAATTACACCTTAAAATCCTTAAAATATAGCAAAATTATGACCTCATCTAAGGTTCTAGATAAAAGTTGGTGTAACTAAATCTGTGTTGGCAAAATTTAGAATTGTTGTTGAGGCCAAGCCAACATAGCTTTAGTTGAACGGGGTTTACAGGGCAATTCTGCAGGGGTTTTCACCTGATGTTGGTCACGCTATTCATATATTGGGCATATATTGGGCCTCCAACCTCTCACTTATCATCAGTGTGTAGATACTGAGGTAGAGAATATACAGTATTTAATGGAATATAGAATTTGCAGCAAATATTGCTGATATGTATGTGTGGAATGAAGGGGGTTCCAGTATAGTCTTTGTGTAGTTTGTGTGTGTGTGTGTGTTAGGAGTATGGGGGGTTTCACCCAAACTCCACCCAGATAGGGACTTGAACCCAGGAACCCAGCACAAAGAGGCATTACACTACGTTCTTGACGTAGTGTAGTGGATAACATCTATCTATCACAGTCAAGTTCAATGCTGTGCTATATAAGTTAAGACCACCACACTACACCAGTAACAGTCATTGGATAAGAATCCTACACTCATCTACCTGTGTATCATCACTGAAATGTACGTCTCTCTTGCTGAAAGTGTCATCCAAATGCTGTGAATAAATGTCTATGGGTCTTTAGAATGACCATTTTGCACCCCCACAGTTAAATATCTCTTGTATATAACACAATAAACTATATACTGTATGTTGCATGCTATAAATTATTGATCTGATCTATAACCACTGGCTGGTTAGGTGCATTAAACATGTAGGCAACTGTGGGAAAGTTCTCCTCAAACTGGAAAAATAGCTCAGAAAAAGAGGAATAAACAGACTGGCTAAAATGAGAAAGGCAATTAGATATTTGTTTATAAAGAAATGTTTACAGCATTTCAAGAAACAAGACTGCTATTTCTACTCATGCTGGTCTAAAATTGCATTCTGTTGGGAATTTCCCAGTCGCCCCAGTCTCCTCAGTCTCCTGTTGGTGTTGTAATTGTTGTGTGAAGGCCAGTTTATCTCAGACGCTGCTGTGGAAGCGCGGCAGTCGTGCAGATTGTCGGCCGCAGCCGGATCTAGATTTGATAGCCTACAAGCTCCAGGGTCCACCCCCAGCCTCTACCCCACTGCTGGACCCACAGCACGGAAAAATCCCAGAGCCGGAGGATCAGAAGCAGGACTGATGGAAAACAGGGGTGCTGCTAATTACTGACTAGTAGGAGCTGAGGAAGGCTGTGGGAGTGTGATGAAGGTCAGATGATTGTGCATGTTTAGGTGGGTTCCATTCAGAGCAAGGTCATGACTGATTTTGGCTCATTCAGACCAAAACTCCCTATCTCTCCCTTGTGGGATTCACACATTCCAAGACGGTGAAATTGCTCAATCCCTCAGACCTACTGAGAGCCTGGATGCTCTCCAGAACAGAGCTGGTCAGAAACTCCTGCAGCTGCTCATGACTAATTTTACACCAATACCTTTTTTCTTCTTGTTGTCTTTACTTTCACCTCCCCGAACATTGTGTAAGTATAAAGTTTCTAAATGAAGTGTGTAGTGCAGTAGGTTATTTAGTGGTATTGTTTCATTATCATGATACGAGTTCTCACAGCACTGAGAGAACTGTGATAACATTGCAAATAACTCCAAACTAAAATTGTATTACCCGTGTGCAGCATCAGAGGGAGTTCTTCATGGGAGTTCTTCAAGCAGGCTGGATGTAGAGTGAGGTAGAGCAAGGTAGAGGTCCACAGTAGAGGTGGGCGTTAAACGCAGGGCCAGTATTGCCGATATCGATACTGATACCAATACTTTTTAATATTTAAGCTTTATAGATCCAAATGATCCAAAAACCTAGGATATAATTTCACCAAACATTGTAAGTGATAACAAAATACTTTAGTATCACAATCAACATTTTTTGTTTAGAAACAATGGAACAGTAACAAAACAAAGTTTAAATATAAAATAAAAAAATATAAAAAAAATAAAATAAAAATTCTCCCCTCACTAGACATCTTTTCTAGTTCTTTGTTTCTTTTTTTAATAGAATTGTCATTTGGAAAAACAATAAAAAATAAGGAATTGTCTTCCTTTCAGTGCAATTCAAATGCAAGTTTTTCTTAAATAAACAGAGTGTAAAAAAATATCACTCAACACAAATCTCCTGAGGTAGAGGCGTGTCGACTCGAGGAGAGCGCTGAGTGGGCGGGGCCAGGCTGAGCCTACCTGCGTGGCGGTTTGGCTGGCTTTGCTGAGCCATGTGACACATGTGCAACAACAAGAGACCAGAGAGTAGACTGTGGTGAATCTCGCGAAGCAGTCAGTGCGTGCGGCAGAGAAAAAAGCTTGAATATCGATATTTTTACACGAGTATTGCTCAATACCAGTACCAGCGTTGGTATCGATATTATCGATATTTGGATCGATCCGCACACCTCTAGTCCACAGTGAACACACACCAAACTACTTCCTAGTCTGAGAAAAAAAGAACAAATAAAATAAGGCCAAGTTCAGAAAGAAGTATTTAGGTTTCAGCATCAAATATTGGGAAATCAATTGTGTAATTACTTTATACATCATCCATGATTTCTATAAATAACACTTTTCAGACCCACTCTAGTCACTGGATAACCGGTCAGGTTCCTAGAGTTTTTACTTAACTGGGAAAATCTTTTAGATACAGAGCAATTTACTACAGGAAACTCTAAAAACTTTTTGTATTTTAATTTTATTCTAATTATTAACCATTTTATCGCTTTACATTTTTTTTTTTTTTTTTTTTTTTTTACAATTAACTTATTTTTCAGTCCCTGTAAATGCTCATCTGCATTGGAAATGAGGGTTACCATC
Source organism: Astyanax mexicanus (assembly GCF_023375975.1). Lineage (NCBI taxonomy): Eukaryota > Metazoa > Chordata > Actinopteri > Characiformes > Acestrorhamphidae > Astyanax > Astyanax mexicanus. The sequence goes on from NC_064418.1 coordinate 35,911,304, forward strand.
AATAGATTACCCAGTGAAAATAAAGGCTGACTGTACACCCCTACTATTATTTTTCAGTAATTGTTGAAAACTTGGCCAGGGCAAAAACTCTCAAAAGTAAAAGCAACCACATGTAGCTCCACCCCTTACCTCTGATTGGCTACCAGATACCACCTGCAGGACATTTCAGTTTATTACAGTAGAATTTACATGCACTGCATTTGACTTAAAACATTCCACCTACTGGACAAACAGGGTTTTCAGTGAGAGAAAAAAAAAAAAAAAAAAAAGACAGTGGTCTGAGGGAGGGGAAGAAAAAAAAAACGACATTTCCAAGGCAATATATTTATAGTCCACACAAACATAAAAATCATACACTTTTCTTTTACTTCAGTAAAAAGATTGGCACCAAAACAATAATCCAAATATTATATTAAAACAGCTCCTCATAAATCAGAACACCACTGCCCAATCCACACATCCACAAGGGGCCTGGGGACAAAAAGGTAAACAAGAAAAAAAAAAAGAATATGGTTATTATTCACACAATGTTTAAGAACACTAAAAAACACCTCAGACCTAAAAAAGTGACAAGACTGTCTTCCTAATATTTCATATTTACTCCTAAGCCCAGCCAGGCTTTGAAGAACCACTAGCACAAGTGCAAGGACTGCAATTATTTATGACCCATCAGCTTCTTAAATTTAATAAAGTGAGCAAAACCCAAAAGAAATTCTAACACCAAAAGAACAATAACCAGAAAAAAAAAGAAAAATTAATCAAAAACCAAATCTCAAAAAAATAAAAAAAATTATATATATATATATATATATATATATATATATATATATATATATATATATATATATATATATATATATATATATCTTATGAACATAAACAAGAACTTGTTTTTACCTTAAACCCAAATAGCTGTGCCTACCATACCAAAGTCATGCCCCTAGTCAGGAACTAATCCTAATAAAACAAACATCACTCATTTAAACACACCAGATAAGAAATGCTGACATAAATAAGGACTACCACCTGTAGCTTTTAACCAGGTTACTAAAAAAAAAAAACAAGAATCCATATTATCTTAACAGCACAAATAGCTTCAGCTTCCAACAGGAACTACAGCACGAAAAATCAAATGAAAAGAAGGGAAGATATGCCTATAGTCTGCTTTTAAGGAAAACAAAAGGACTAATTTACAGGCAATCAGAGCATGGAAGAAACCATTTCGCTAATTAGCCACTACATGAAGGGGGGAAACAGCAACCGAGAGCATAACCAGGAAGAGACAAAATGGCCGCTCCAGGAAATGGAACACAGCAAGAAAACAAAATAAAAGTCTATGCCATCAAACATGGAAGGCACAATAAAATTATTTTTACAAAGTAATGTCTATTGGTCCATTCATAATAAAATAGTGATATCATGTAAATAACAACTAGCAGGTTCATATTATATCAAAACATAAAAAATGAACCAGCATGACTAATGTAGTTCTCCTACCATGTCCTAAAAATACATTTTATTTGTAATGCAATTTACATTTCAAAGAAATCTCAAAGTGCTACAGCAAAAATAAAATCAGAAACAAACTTTTAGGAACAAGTGGATAAAAACAACAAAAATTACACACATCAGAGATAAATAAAAATGTCCTAGTAGGCCTTTTTGAATAAGAAAGTTTTATGCTTTTCCACAAGTATGACCAGACTACTAGTCAACTAATTATAACCAACTAATCAAATGGATGAACAGGCTGGTCATACTGACGATGCTGATAGACCTTCAAACTTGACTGTATTGATTGTACACTATGTTGGTCAGGTAATCATTAAACACCATTAAAGACCAGCTTATACGATCTAAAACCAGCTGCCAGCAGGGAGGGCATCAATTTCTGTAAAAATGATATTTAAATGCAGTATCAGAGTGCAGACTATAGTCACTCTCTTATTGCAAAAGACTGACAAACCTGATGCATGCAGCACCTCTATAAAACTCTGTAAGTGTGTGTGCACATATTGTTGGGTTTTTGTTTCTTTCTTAAGATGCAGAGAGGCCTACATTTAATCTACACTACTTTCCTGAAAATGTGTGTGTGTGTATTCTTGAGAGTGAGAGCAAGAAAGAGTATTCCTCTGGGACAACTCCCTGTTATGTTTCACAGATTGTTTCATTTTCACTTTCCACACAAAGGCAGGTAGAATAAATTGCATCTTTCCTGTTTGCTTATGATCTTGTGACTGCGGTATTTTTCAAGTGAAAAGGAGAAAAAAAACGGGTGAGAATATCAATGCATATTTCTGCCTGTCAGTGGTGTAGGATTGCTGCTTTTACATTAAGGCATATTGTGTTTATTTTTCTAAGGTGTGATTTCATCCATGAAAGCAATTTATTCTCTCTGCAGTATCTCATGGTTTTGGAAATGCTGTTGAAATGCTGTTGTTAATATGCAGTGGGAAAGAGAGAGAGGATCTGGAGAAACTAGTGGGACAGCGAGAGAATTTAAAAGAGTGGTTCATATAACAGAAAAAGATACTCTATGATGGTCACTGTTAATCAGGTGTTAAGCTTAAAGCTAAACATTTTTTTTTGCTGCTTTGAGATCATATTCTGAGACAGATCTTCCAATATTGTGTAGTTTTCTCCAGGCTTGACTTTTAAATATCATGACCATTTGTTTTGTTTGACCACTGGCCTCTTGTGACTTATGGTAATTTATTCAATATGATGAAATACAGTTTTAGAAATTCTTTATATGTATATAAATAATAATAATGCAATTACCCAGCTTGACTATATACTAAACACTCAGAAATGCTTCTGCTTTCAACTTAGAAACAAAATAATGTGTATTGCCACTTTAATATGATTTGTTGTTGAAGATGATGTTACTGTTGTTATGCTTAGACAGCACTGTATTTTATATAGTCACAGAGACTATAAAAAAAAGATGAACGCCGTGTCGCCGTTCCCATTCGTTCAATGAAAATGAAGGCAAAATCTTCCGCCATGTTGGCGATCCCGAAACCCGAGTCTGCGCAGTAGAGACCAGAGGAGGGCGAAAGACTGTGGAGAGCAGCCTACTCATTTACATAACCCCGCCCCTGAGGGCTGCCTCACGGTCACAGGCTGCAGAGCGGAGCTGACTGTCTGTTATTGGTCCCGCCAATAACCAGCCCTTTTACAATAACCACACCTTTTTGAATAGAGCTGAATAACGTTTTTAAAAACGAATTCTGTGGGGATATAAAAATATGACAATATAAGCAGAGGTTTCACTAGCTGCTGCATTTAAATAAAGGAGGTAGAATTACAGTATATTAGAAAAAAACGTGATTGAAAGTTGTCTGTTTTGCCATTGAAACCTATGGGGATGGGTGGGGTTACACGGCTTTCTGAAACCGAACAGCAGGGGGCGCCCGACCTGTGGTGGCTTCACTTTTGAGAGACGATGCTCTCTGTCCAGCTATACACAGTCTATGTATAGTCACACCCATGAAGCTGTCCTAAATTGAAAGAGAAAGACAGAGAAACAGAGAGATGGCTGCTTGGTGTTCTGGCAAGTTACACACACACACATGCACACACACACACACACACACACAAACTGGGCTGTGCTAATGAGCTCTCATTAGTGTCCTGCATCTCCCTGCTGTCCTCTCTTTATTATCATAATTAGGCCACTCTCACCTCTTTCCACAGACATGCAGCACATGACTCCACACGTTCTCTACTGCATCCGCTCTCATTCTCCATCTGTTTGCTTCTGCCTTACCTTTCTTCTTATTTGGTCTTTCCGGTCAGGTTCTGTATGGGATTCCATCCCTGCCTATCCAATCTCTCTCTCTCTCTCTTTCTGTCTCTCTCTCTATCTCTGTCTGTCTTATCTACAGCATTTGATGTGGTCTGACACATGAAACAAGCTGTTGCTATTTAGCTACAGCACATCTAACAATATGTGAAGCTGTGTTCCTGCACACACACACAGACACACACCTTTTCTCTTTTTAATTTAACATCTAACACTACTCTTAGTTGTGCACCTTGTTGATAATTTGCTGTACAGTGGAAAAATCCATCTGAGGATGACAGAAAGAGAGCCTCGATGAACTCAGTACATCACAGCCTCAATGTCATGCACACATTTGGACCTATGACAAGAGAACTGCAGAGCTGCCAGCCCTTGAGTGAATACATAAATGGAAGAGTAGGTCAAAGGATTTCATCTCTTTTTGAAATTCCTAATGAATAAAAATATAATTAGTGGAAATTAGAACTAGATCTAGACTGAATTTTAACGAAGGTCAAAAAAGCCTCAGCTAATGAGAGACACTCTTTATTGAATTCTGTTTGGATAAAGAGAGTTTTGGCTAAGTATCCCTCCAACAATATTATCATTAGCTTGCATTGCAGTCTTTAGAATGTGGCGTTTCAACAGGATGTGCTTGGTGTTATTGGAATATCACTTTCCTAATGAAATGCTGCATGTGCTGGCACACAATGTGCCACATTTTGTAACACAATGCATTTCAAACGACATCTGAGGTGTTTTAGAGCAGATAGGGAGTCCTATAAAGAGGTGAGATATATAAACTGTGAATGAAAACCATGCTGCTGTGTCAGTGCTGATATCCGTGCTGTTTTTATTAAGCCTCTGATTAGTCCTACACCCTTAAAATAACCATGCTACAAAAGGCTCTTTGACTAGGGCTATAAAGGAACAACCTAATTGCATAAAGAACCATTTTTATAGAGGTGTGTGAAGAACATTTAATTTGGGAAAGAACCTCTACATCTAGAGATGGTTCTTTAAGCCTTTAAAATGTTCTTCACACTCACAAATTTCACACAAAATTTAAACTGACATGCCAGAAGTCATTGGATGGTAAAATGTAAATGTTCAATTGCTGAAGTTGTTTTATCATTTAAAGGAACAGTGTAAAATTAAATGTGGGTGTAATAAAACATGATAAAGAGATATATACTAACCTTTGTTGAATAGCCCACCTCCGTTCTCCCGCAGCTTTCTGAGATCCAGTCATTTATTATAGTTTGTCCAGACAAGTTTTAGAATGGATTATATTGGGTATATTTTGCCCCTGCATATAAATAAATTTTTACTGATTAAATCACTGTTATTCAGGCTCAAAGTAGCTCCACACCTCATTGGTAGAATCTAAAGAGCTATGACATTTAAAACAAGGCATTAATAACACACATAATAAGTACATTAATATTATGCTTATTTTTGAAAATAAACTTTGATCATACTTTAAAAAAGTGTATTTTAAATAAATAGAGTACTATGAAGTACACTTTTTAGTTAGTGTAATTTAGTATACTTCTAAAATACTTATTTAAAAGTACTTATTTTAGAAAAATGTGTTAAAAACAACTGTTACAGCAGTTCACTTTAAGTACAATCTATTATGTAACTTTTTTATCAAATAAATTAATTTAATTATTTTAAATTTGTAACATGCTAAAAATTGTACTACAGTATATTACATGTATTTTGTACCCAATGAAGTATACTAGAAGTGTTCTACTTACAAAAGACAGGAACAACAAGCTTATTTGTACTGTATAATGTAAATAGATCACATATATTTAACATCAATTCTTAGTACATTTCTAATATACTCTGTGTATATAATAGTGATACAGTTGTTATACTCAATAAATGTATAATAATTTTACTGCAAACATATTTTTTAAATATGGGGTTACATTCATGAAGTAGTATGTTTAAATGTCACTTAAGTATATTTAAAATAATTACATTTTAGTACAGTTAAGTACACTTAAAAGTAAGACTTTTGTACTATTTTTATACCATTAAAGTATAATAACTGATCAAAATATAATTCCTCACTCAAATAAACATCTTAAAAAATATTTTTTTAAACCAGCTAATATAATTTAATATATTGTTACAGATTTAAAGCTGGTCTCATATGAGCCATATATACAACTGTCCCAAATTCAACTACATACATTTTTATATTATTTTATATTATATATCATGCATATTATGCTTCACAATATATTTGACAACACACAAACAGTCCTCCTGCGTCAGTAAAAGCATTATTTCCTGTTAACCGCCATATTGCTATATTGCGGTTATCACAACAGCCCTAATAATAAGAAGCCATGTTCTCTGGATATTAAGTTTAAGAAATTGAAATTAGTCCTGGCTTTCTGTAGACAGTTCTGTAGTCAGGAATAACTGTAAATTCTGCAGTTTACTGAATAAGCTTATTCTCTGCCCACAAACCAGCCCTGCAAAACCAATCTTGTTGAGCACTGATACATCCCCTCCTCCTCTGAGCCGTCCTCCGATTCCCCAGGCTGCCTCTCCTCCTCTGTTCTGAGTTCTCTCTCTCTCTGAGGAGGGCTGCTGGATTGACAGTGAGGCTCATGGGTGCACATGTCTCTAGAGTTTCAAACATCTCATCGTGCATTTATTTTTGGAGTGCCGATACAGAGCCCCCAAACATCAAAGCAGAGCAGCAGTGTGTACCCAGCTGCAGCAGGTGTGTGTGTGAGAGTGTGTGTGTGAAAGAGAGAGTGTGTGTAAGGCAGATGTAGTTTACAGTGGGGTGTCAGTAAGGCAGTGGTGTGTACGAGGAGGCAGACAGTGGAGGTCCTCATTATCGTAAGGTTGATTTTGGCTGTTATCATTAGGTTTATATTGACTGTTATTAAAGCTTCCGAGTGGCTGTTATCATTAGGCTTAAACCGTCTGCTATGATTACAGTGATGTTGTCTATTGTAATACATTTGATGTGAAATGTTATCATGACTCAGGATTGACTGTTACTACAAGCTTAATAATAGCTGTTATCATTAGCCTTTATGCTGACTGTTATGATAAACTTGATATTGACTGTTATGGAAAGGTTTACACTAAGTCATCATGAGGCTGATTTTGTTTGTTATGATTAGGTTAATACTGACTGTCATATTAACCTGACTTATAATAATGTTGATACAGGGATCTTGCACCATTTTACAAGTCAATTTTAATGCTTTTTAAAACCTCAATAAATATAATATAAGACCCAAAAATGTAGTCATAATTTCTTTACTTCTCTCCCGGGTTAAGTTAAAATGTTAGATAACTCATCGCTAATGTTAGCCAGCTTTTCGTTAATGTTCCCATTCTATCCCTGGTAATGTTAGCTAGCTTGCTTTAGCTAGCAAAAGCTTGCATTAAAGTTAGTATGTTAGCTAGCTCACCGCTAAAGGTAATATGTTAGCTAACTCCCCACTAATGTTAGCTAGCTTTCTGCTAACCTTAGCTAGCGTTCTGTCCCTGGTAGCGTTTGCTAGCTTGCTTTAGCTAGCTAAAGTTAATATGCTAGCTAGCTTGCCACTAAAGTAAGTATGTTAGCTAGCTCGCCGCTAAAGTTAGTATGCTATTTAGCTCGCCGCTAAATTTAGTATGTTAGCTAACTCACCACTAATGTTAGCTAGCTCTCCGTTCATTTTAGTTCTCTCCCCAGATTAGATGTTTACAATAGGCCACCTGCATTAAATGCACCATCTAAAAATGTAATACCTACAGCAAATTTACTGTAAACTTAAGATAATTTAAGACCTTAATTACTCAGATTTTAATTTAAAACGTTTTAAGACTTTTTAAGGACCTGCAGAAACCCTGTGATAATATCTGTGTGATAATAGACTTTTAAAATATGATTAATATCAAACTACCACCTCCAGAAAACATATTATTCCAAGTAATCATAGACCAACCAAATAAATCCTGTGCAGAGCAAGAATATTGTAAGGGGCTATAAAGTGTGTCAAATAGAGACTATTAATCAGTGAGTTTACAAATGTATGTTTTTAATGCAGCTAAATATTTTCTTTGAATTCTTGCTTGGAATATTTATTATTTACCATTTATTCAAAGTAAAGCAAAAAAAGAGATATGTTTTTTTGCTCAGAACAAATAATCATGTGAGTATGTGTTTGTGTGTGTCTAAATAGAAGTTGTGTGCTATGCATAGAGGTGTAACAGATCACGAATCTCACAGATCGGAACACGTTGCAAATTTTGCTATTTCAGTCAGAATATTTTGAAAAGTAATTATCTGTTTATTGAAACATGAAGAAGTCTGTAGTGACTGGGATTTAGCAGCATGGCTCCAGCACATTTATAAATCCTTTGTTTTCCCTAAGGCTGCAACAATAAGCATTCCACATACGTTAGTTACGCACATATACTGTATAGTTCACATGCATATAGAACTGTGATGGGTGAACTGTACAGATCATGGATTATCCATGGCCTACTACACCGCTATCTGAGTATAAGCATGTGTGTGAATAATTAAGAGCACCAACAGCCTGGGGTAAGAAGCTCCTCCTCATTCTTGCATAATTAGTTTATATAAGCGCAAGTATATATATGTACAGCTCTGGAAAAAAATAAGAGACACTTAAAAATTATGAGTTTCCTTGATTTTACCAAATTGAAAACATCTGGAATATAATCAAGAGGAAGATGGATGATCACAAACCATCAAACCAAGCTGAACTGCTTGAGTTTTTGCACCAGAAGTGGCATAAAGTTATCCAAAAGCAGCGTGTAAGACTGGTGGAGGAGAACATGCCATAATTTATTGTCCTGACGGACAGTTCTGGTGGAAACAGAAGAGTTGAGGTGCACATTGAATTCTGCCGTGATTTGGGCAGCCGTGTTTTTATGGATACAATCCGGGTTAGCACCCGAACATCTCTTTTAGACAGCTTCCTCTTGCAACCACAGTTAATCCTGTTGGATGTGGTTCGTCCTTCTTGGTGGTATGCTGACCTTACCCTGTATACCGTGGCTCTTAATACATCACCAAGACTTGCTGTCTTGGTCACAGATGCGGCAGCAAGACGTGCACCAACAATTTGTCCTCATTTAAACTCTGTTATGTCACCCATAATGTTGTGTGCATTGCAATATTTAGAGCAGAACTGTGATCTTACCCTGCTAATTAAACCTTCACACTCTGCTCTTACTGGTGCAATGTGCAATTAATGATGATTGGCCACCAGGTTGGTCCAATTTAGCCATGAAACCTCCCACACTAAAATGACAGGTGTTTCAGCTTCATTGTCCAACCCCTGTATGTAGCTACAGTACAAGTAATGTATATTTGTAGAGATTCCAATAATTTTCACTGAATGTAGTTTGTGAATCTGCTGGTACATCAAGATTAAAGACTGTAAAATGGCTGTAAATAGAAACCTGTCAATCGGCTGTAACAGTAAAACAACACAGGTTTATTATGTCAAAACTGTGGGAAAAAACAACAACTGACATTTAGCACTCTCAGTGCTATATATAATCAGGGAAACGTTTTAGTTTTTCTAGAAATAGGCACTGCACGGAGCACCGTTTCAGCGTTCAGCGAGGATGCTGTCAGTATTCACCGGATGCACAGATCCGCAACACTATCAGCGCCTTCGCTTCTGCCTGTTTTCATCTCTCCTCACCTGTGCTTATCCTTCGCTCTTTATCTCTCTGCCTTCCCTCAATCCCACTCTCTCTGCTCCTCAGCCCTGCTGTCCCAAAGGAGCGCTCACTGAGCCAGCATTGTCTCTTCTCGTTAGACAGAGAGAGAGAGGGGAAGATGAAACACTAGAGCAAACTGGGAAGAGTGCAAACGTTAGACAGTGAAAAGAAACAGCGAAGGACAGGGATAGCTACAGAATTGGAAATAGAGAAAAGGCGCGAGAGAGAGGAAGAGTGGGAGAGAGAGGGGTACACATGCTGTTTTTTTTTCCAACACTGTGGCCTAATTGGCAGAAGGGTAAGAGGCAGTGGAATGAGCAGGAGCTGGAGAGAGAGAGAGAGAGAATTACAGAAAGCTGCTCTGATGTTGGCATGCTCATGTGCTGATCCACCTAGTGATCTCTCCCTGCTGCACTAATGATGTTTACCCTGCACCTCTCTCTCCGCTGTTTCCTCCGCAGGCCTGGCTCTGCCTCCCTCTCTCTCTGTCTCTCACCAGGCACAAACAAGCCAGATTCTCAGCGTGCTTTTCGCAGTCATCAAAAAGGAGTTTGTTTCACCCTTTCACCTCTTCTGCTGCAATACAGCAGAGATTTGATCATGTTGCTGTAGGAAAAGCAGTGTTCCACTGGCCCTGTTTTAACCTCCCATTCGTTTTTAGTGAAGAATAGAGTCAGGTGCTTTAATAGGTGTATCCAGGCCATATTCTATGGGAATGAGCAAGCTTGTATTAAACCTTTAGTCTAAATCATTTTTACTTGTAGTTGAGCCTTGGAAACATGCAATTAAATATCTTACCAAGCTCCTGCAGACCAGTGCAGTAGTGTGGAGAATGTGTCCAGAAATTACAATTTAAAAATACATTGTTGTTATACATCATATACCCTTTTGTTGTTTTTGTCCAATTAGAACCCACAATGGACAACACACTGTATTGTAATGATCAGGACTGGTGACGTCTGGCTAAAATTGTCCATAAAAAAAGACAAAATGTCACAAGATTTATTTCAATCCAGTGTTGCATTAATTTCTCACCAAGATCTTGCAGCATTGATGATGGTAGAGTCTGACCGCTGCACAAAGCAGCGCTTCTCCAGCACAACCCAAAGATTCTCAATGAGGTTAAGGTCTGGACTGGTGAACAATTCATGCGTGAAAATGATGATCTCATGCTCCCTGAACCTCTCTTTCACAATTCCAGCCCCATGAATTCTGACATTGACATCTTGGAATATGGCCGTGCCATCAGGGAAGAAAAAATCCACTGATGGAATAACCTGGTCTATATTCAGTATATTCAGCTTTAATTCTTTTGACCCCAGATCATTTGCTTAGTTAAATAGCTTTTTTTTTTTTTTTGGCCAGGCAGTGTATAATGGTTATGATTAGTTATGAAGGTTACACAGTGTCTCCCACTTTAATCGCTTGTGTTTTCATCTTGAACAAGAGGTCGGTTTTAATGTAAATGCAAAAATAAATACATATTAATTTGTCTGTTGAGCAAAAACAATTAGCCATGTTTCTGAAGTTCTCGTCCATCCTATGGCATTCGTTTTTGCATTTACGTCTACATTCCGTTTGCTAAAGCTAATAATGTAATTCTGGCCTCCTAGCATCTTCCAATTCCATTTTTTCTTGTTGCAAACAAACGTGTCAAGTCTGAAGTGTTATCCTCTGCAGAGTGGATGTGTGCTGTGTGGTCTTAAAGCTGCTATTTCATAAACACCCCAAAGGCAGATATGCAATCTACTGTATACAGTACACCCGGACTGCAGCCTGGTCCATTAACCAGAGAGATGCTTACAAACACACCAAGCCTCCTCTATAATTCAACATTTCAAAACACTCCGAAAATAATCTTTAGAACGACACATCACCCGCAGTGACTTCTGGGTTTTATATCTTGTATATCTCGGAGTGAGCTGCGAACGCGGCGGCCCCCAGATTGCATTTGGAAATGATTAATTCACATGGGGCAGGCTGTGCATTTATGCATATTCCTTTGTGAGCTCTGCTATATTTACATTTCTGTCACAGGCTGATTGTCTTCTCTCCTGTCTTATCCTCTGCAGTCCTGTCTGTCGGGGTATGAAATGCTCCCTCTCTCCAGGAGGTCCTTTTAATTAAATCTATGGACGAAACAGCGAAGGCAGAAAATGCCCCATTAATTGAACAAGCCTACCTCAAATAAACTTGTGTTTAAGATCCAGAAATCTGTCCTCCTCCCCCTCTCTCCTCCTCTGCCCACACCCCCGTTCCCTATTGGCTAGTTCTCCAGTCATCCACTCTTTTGTCATCCTCACTCTGCCTTGAATCTTTTCCTTTCTCTCCTTTTATAAGAGGATCTCTCAATTTAATTCTCTCTTCCCTCTTATTCTTTCCATTTCTGACTAATACTCTTACTTTCTCTGTGTTCCCCTTTTTCTTTTATTCTTTCTCACTTTCTCTCTCCTCATGTCTCACTTCCTTTCATTAACTCTCTCGCTCTCTTTTCTGTCTCAATTCTCTCTGTCTCTATTTTATCATATGTCTCTCTCTTTTGTTCTTTATGCTCTCACAATCCCTTTCTATCCACGCCCACTCTCTCTCAATCTCTCAGTCTCTTCTCTTTCTCTCTTCTCTTTCACTCTTTTGTTCACACTCTCTGCCTCTTTCTATCCTCATCTCTCTCTCTCTCTCTTTCTCTCTCTCTCTCTCACTCACACACACACATACTGACACACACTCAGTGGTTGTGTTCATGGTTTGACTGCAGGCTCTTGGTTTTCCGCTGAGGGATCTAAACTGAAGCAATTTGAATTTCTCCGCCCCCAGAAGGGAGCGTTTTGGAGGATTTTTGAATGTTAACACAAATTTTCAAACAGCGCAGTCATGTTTGTGAGGGTGTGTGTTCTTGCCTTGTGGATATTCAGTTAATGCCAGACTGTGGAGCTAAGCAGATTTAAGCCCCACTCTGTTTCTTCCCTAAACTGCAATCTGGCAAGAGAGACATCAACTGACGGAGGTTTTTCAGACTGCACAACACACACCAACCAATTAACCATGACTTAATTACAAGTACACACAGATTTGTCCACAGAGTACCTCATTCGTCAACATTACATCACACCAGAGACAGGAGAATGGATCAAACTCCTGTTTGTATTCATGTGTTTGATTATATTTGTAGATTAGGTATGTCCAGGTCCACACACTATGTCATATAATTAACATCTCACAACACACAACATTAAATAAAGCAGTGATTTATGTTGCTTTACACTGGTTCATTTGACAGCAGAAATATTCAAGGCCTACAAACAAACTGAGGTAACTGAGGTAATAAACTGTAGCATGACTGCAATTCTTAACACACACCTTAGATGACTGTATATACAGCCATGTAAACATCTTGGTCACCTTGTAACCACAGCCACAATAACATAAAATCACACAGTGAGTTTGTACAGTAAGACCATGTGTTTACAGTGCGATGGCTGAGTGTTGCCTTTTGCACTTGTGTGCTTGCATTGTGTATGGATTCTTACAGACAAAAGAATTCAATTCAATTCAATTCAATTTTATTTATATAGCGCTTTTTACAACAAAGGTTGTCACAAAGCCGCTTTACAGGAAAAACAGGTCCACGCCTCTTATGATCAGCACCACAGAGATGCCAATTTTATGGTGACAAAAAAAGCATCAGACCTGGTAGCAAGGTTCCACTGTTTTAAAAGCAGCATCAATATTTTCAGCCAAAAAATAACCCTAAATTAATATTGATCGAGAAAACGCTAAAGAAAAACTGACATAAAATATTTTTTAAGCTATTGGAAAATATGCAATAGTTTTCATGGGAAAATCTCAATAAAAATACATGATGACCTGAAGGCAGGGAGAAGGAAAAGGAATAATTAACATAATCAATACATCAATTTGTAATGTGCCGACAAAGAAAGAAACCACTAGTGTACAATCAAACAGACATGCAGCAGGTCCACCAAGGAAAACAGCAGCTAATGACGGAAACATTGTTAAGACTATAAAGAAATAAGACAAAGCAACAGGGAAGAGTGAAGGTCTCATAATTCACATACTAAAAAAGACTGTAACAACAGAAATATAGAAACCATCCCACAAAATGCCAACCACTCATCAGCAGTAAGAACTGGCAGATCAGACTGAAATTTGCAAATAAACAGAGATGAGCCTCAAACTTCTTGGAACAAAGTTTTATGAACTGATGAGACCAAGATTAACTTTGATCTGCACATGATCCAAGACACACACGTCCTTTGCTCGAACATATTGAAGGTAGAGTCATGGCTTGGGCTTGCCTGGCTGCCTCTGGAACAGGATCACTGATCTCTAAGGATGGTGTGAGTCACAGTGATAGCACGTTTGAGAGCTGATGGAGAAAATGCATCCAGTCTAATGAGAAAGAACTTCATCATGCAGTAAGACAAGGCCTCAAAACTCACTGCTAATACAACAAAAGGACAAATTGGAAAGTTTTAGACTGACCAAGAATGAGAACGTAATCTGTCTGTAAAATAGTAATAGCTCAGAATAGAAGGTTGTAGAACCCAAGTGCAGAGCAACAGAATCCGAAGCAGGTAAAAACTCTACAGGAACCCCACAACACAGGTGGAAAACAAAAGCACAAAAACGTGCGGAAAACAAAAACTCGTAAAGGGGCGGGAAACCAAAAAAAAAACGAAAACGGGTGGAAAAAAAAACGAAAATGGGTGGGAAAACAAAAAGCCCAAAAATGGGTGGAAATAAAAAAAAAACGAAAACTGGTAGGAAAACAAAAGCCCGAAAACGGGTGGCAAAACTAAATACCCGAAAATGGGTGGGAAAACAAAAACCTGAAAATGGGTTGGAAAACAAAATACCCGAAAACAGGTGGGAAAACAAAATGGGTGGCAAAACTAAATAACCGAAAATGGGTGGGAAAACAAATACCCGAAAACGGATGGGAAAACAAAAACCCGAAAATGGGTGGAAAAACAAAATACCCGAAAACAGGTGGGGAAACAAAAACCCGAAAACGGTTGGGAAAACAAAATACCCGAAAACAGGTGGGGGGAAAAAAACCCGAAAATGGGTGGGAAAACAAAAACCCGAAAACGGTGTGAAAACAAAAAAAAACGGAAAACAGGTTGGAAAACATAAACCCGAAAACAGGTGGGAAAACAAAAAAAACACAAAAACGGGTGTGAAAACAAAAAAAAAAAACAAAACTGGTGGGAAAACAGAAAAAACAAAATGGGTAGGAAAACAAAAAAGCGAAAACGGGTGGGACAACAAAAAAAACCCTTAAACCCGGCAGAGATCCGAGAAGGCAAGTGGGAGAGTAAACAAAGCTGGGCAGAGAAGCTTGGCCGCCCCTCATAAACCGGGGGAGAGAGAGAGAAAATAAAACAAACGGCTTCTCAGAACTGAATGGGGAGTGTATAAGGTGGTAGTGGACGGAGCTGTGGAGAAGGAGGAACTGTGGTTAACAAACAAAAGGTAAACAAAGAAGAGTAGCAGCGATCCTCGCGCCGCTCGCATACACACAAACGCACACACTCACTCGCTCGCTGGATAGAGAGTGAGCACGAGGGAAAGGGGAGCAGAGCATTGAGTCGCTCAGCCCTTACTCCCACAGATTCGAGAGAGAGAGAGGGATAGGGGAAACTCGAGAGGGGAAGAGAAAGCCGGCTATGCTGTCCAGTCTCACTCCGAGCACAGGCAAGAAAATGGCACTTGCCATAGATAGAGCAGGGAGGAAAAGAGAGCCAGAGCTCGGAGCAAAATCCGGCATAAATTCGCTCCCATGAGCTTCAAAGATCCAGCGCTGAGTGGCTGGCTGGCTGCCCTTAAATAGGTTGTAGGCAGGTGTTCGAAATTAGCCAAATTACTTCTCAGTGCTGGTCTGGAGTGCCTTTAGGCACCCTGGAGTCCTTACAGATGGATGATCACAAGCCATCAAACCATTTTAATGTTTTTTTTTTGCATCAGGAGTAAAGGAATAAAGTTATTCAAAAGCAGTGTGTAAGACTGGTGGAGGAGAACATGCCAAGATGCATGAAAACTGTGATTAAAAACCAGGGTTATTCCACCAAATATGAATTTCTGAACTCTTAAAACTTTATGAATATGAACTTGTTTTCTTTGCATTATTTGAGGTCTGAAAGCTCTGCATCTTTTTTTTTGTTATTTCAGCCATCTTTCATTTTCTGCAAATAAATGCTCTAAATGACAATATTTTGATTTGGAATTTGGGAGAAATGTTCGTAGTTTATAGAATAAAACTTCATTTTACAGAAACTGATTCAGAAACTGAAGTGGTCTCTTATTTTTTCCAGAGCTGTATTTAGACAAAAGTACTGGGACACCTGCTCATTTGTTGTTTCTTTCAAAATCAAAGGTATTAAGAAAGATCTTGTCCTGATTTTGCTGAAGTAACTGTTTCTACTGTGCAGGAAAGACTTTCTACTAAATTTTGCTGTGAGAATTTGATTGCATTCAGTGACAAGAGCATTCGTTTTGGCAAGTTGTTGGATGATCACCAGTCCACCTTATGATCCCCAACCCCTAACTCATCCTAAAATTACATAATGGACCACCACCATTGAACACAGTTCCACTGGACATATAGGAGCAGTTACCTACTGGGCAGAGATTAAGCCTAGTCTTGGACGACACAGAATTTTGAATGTAGATTTTCTGTTGAAAGGAAAAATAATTCACAACTACATTTAATTCCTGTCCAGGGAACTGACCCATGGTGTATCTATAGATAGAGCTCATAAAATCAAGAGTAGCCTATTCCATAATGTACCACATAGGAAATATATACATAAAAAAACATAAATAATTATGATCAGAAACTTTAAACTGACTCATCGGCTGCAAATGACCCTTGAAACTGTGATAAATCATCCGTACAGAAACTTAATGCTAAAGTAAATGACTGGAAAGTGCACAGCTACAAAGTTTCCAAGCAATGTTCAATCACCCGGACCTGAAGTCCGGACATGGCCTTAAATCACAGACATTTACACAGTCATGGCCTACTGCGTTTTACAGTACCTGAGATGAGTAGTGTTAGGGTGATGTTCAGGTACAGGCGCTGGGTGTGTGGCTCCCCTGTGGAGGCCATGACAGTGGATTTGATGTGGGGTTGAGGAGTTGTACTAACTCATTTCCCCTCCGTGTTCCCCTGCTTGGCTCCTGCCTCCTGAAAGGAGCCCCATTGTGAGGGGCTGGATGTCACAGTGCTGGGGGCACGGAATGCCCGGGTGCTTTACAAAGACGCTCCTGTTCACACTGAACACCCCCCCTCCTTCCTCCTCTCTCTCTTTCCCTCGCTCTCTCTTTCCTTCTCTCCTGCACCCTGCTCTAGGCCAAGGTCTGCACAAGTACAGGCTAAGTGATAGATGTGTTCCGTTACACGATCCACGCTGCACTGAGCTCTCTGTGATTAGAGCGAGATTAGACGCAGGCGGAGAGACACCACGCACACAGACAGTCTGAAACTCAGACAGACAGACAGACAGAGAGTTGGAACGTAACAGCAGGAGTTCAGAAACTGACCTGGGTTCACTTTTTTCACTGAAAAGAAGTTTAATGGATACATTCCTCTTTGCTTTTAATGACTCTTACTGTTAATTTATGATCTCAATCAAACTGAAACCTGAAGATATAACACAGCAGTGTAATTTCAAATCTTAACAATAATACTTTTCATCTTAGCCATATTAAAAACTTTTCAAATACCTGTTTTTAATAATTTTGCTGTTTATAAGGACACACTTATTTATTTATTTATTTATTTATTTATTTTTTACAAAAGTACTGGGACACAATAATTGAACCCAGGTGTTTAATTTAATCTAATTGCCCCATGTGTATAAAGTAAATGCAGTCAACTGTCATTCCACCTGTGGAACCTGTAAAAAGGGTGGGTCCAATTCGATAATAATGCCTATACATTTTTACTGGGATGTCATAAAAGTTCCTGTTTGTCCATATAGCATATGCTAAAATTTCTACATGAAACAAACCTTAATTTTAAAGCACAATTTCTATTTATTTGCTGTTTATTTCAACATAATTTACTGCATTTTATATGAGTATATCACACACATAAAATATACCATATTCACAAACCATACCCATTACCAATGCAATACAAATAAGCTTATACAATATACATAAACCATCGGTATACACTGCATACATAGATGCAGTATAATATAAAAAACAAAATGTTTATTTAAGCAATACTGCTCAATGGAAAAACACTATCACTCTTAACTCTCTTAACTCAAGTAAACTTTCCTGCAGGTTCTTGGATGTCATGGGGGTTTTGGTTCACCTTTTTGGTTCACCTTTTTTTAACAGCAATTGAATTGTCATGTTCCTCATCTTGATCTCCAACCTATACAGTTCCCCTGAATATAAATATATATATATATATATATTCTTTTAAAAACACAAGCTGAAAACGCTTTTTACACAGTAATTTAGATAAGCCTGTGGCCTGTGGTTCATATGTGCTAGCATGCTAACTCTGAATTGAACAGTCAGAGAATAAAACATCACCTGTGTGATCTGTGTATAAAATGTATATTGTGCATGAAGGTTTGCCATAAATAGAAAAAAATATAATTTCACTTACAGTTGTATATCTATAACCATATTTTTTGTTATTCAGACC
The DNA here is from genome assembly GCF_023375975.1 of Astyanax mexicanus. Lineage (NCBI taxonomy): Eukaryota > Metazoa > Chordata > Actinopteri > Characiformes > Acestrorhamphidae > Astyanax > Astyanax mexicanus. The sequence goes on from NC_064418.1 coordinate 35,929,513, forward strand.
ATTCTTTGTGATTTTTCTATAGCCACCCATTAAATAAACATTAAGGGGAAAAAAGAAAACTATGAAATGTGGGGGTGAGCAGGTTATGAACATATTTTGTTGCAACAGAAAATCATGTTTTAGAGAATGGTATCATATGTTGCTCATCGGGGAGTTCTGTAAGAAAAAAATGAACATAAAAGCAGAGGGTCAGCAGAATGATGGAAATTGTTACAACATGGACGGATGACCAGCAAGCCACAGAATACTTCTAGCATTAATCAAGTTAATTTCACAAAGCTGTGGCTGACCACAAGACACCAAACAGGTGATTCAGCTAAGAGGCGGCGGCAAGACAAAAAAAAAAAACACACTGGTTTTGGTGATGAATGCTGCGGCTGTAATGTCCTATCAGTGAGACGGGCGGGGACGGCCGTGGCTGCTTTCTGAACTCTCTCTCTCTGTGGTTCCTCTCCGCTTAGACTCCTGTTTCGCCTGTAATTCTCCATTTTTACTGCCTGAGGCTCCAGCCATTATCAGACAGCTCCCAGTGTAAACAACAGGGAGGACCATCCATGTCAGGATATGAAGTGCCGGTGGTAGCCATTGAGTGGGCCTGGCTCTATTATCTACAGTTGTAGACAAACGCAAGCCAGCTGTGTCCCACAGGCCTCCAGAGCAGCTGATATATTAACTCACCTATTTCCAACAAATACATTTGGGGAGAATCACCACAGAAGTTGTTTAGATTGGTCTGAAGTCTTTGGTCTTTTTGAATGGCTATAGCTTGGATGAGCATTTGTGAAAATATGCAACATGATTAAATGTGATACTTTTCATACTTGGGTTTCCCAAAAAAATATTAAAATTTTTGCTGTTTTGTTAAGAATTACTGGTCCTGTGTGACTAAAAGACTAAGTTAAATTTAATTAGGCAATAAAAAACACTTTTACTTATATTGTGTTAGTGTGTGGTATTGCCTCTGGAGTGCTATCTCACTGCTTAACTGCTAGTGTGTGTGTGTGTGTGTGTGTGTGTGTGTGTGAGAGAGAGAGCGAGAGAGAGAGAGTTGTTCCACAACCAAGCTCATCACCACCATTCAATTTATTGTGAATTTGTGCATGACTCAGCTCCACCGCTCAGAAACTCAGCTAACAAACTCTCTGCTTTTTCCATCACTGAGACACTGAGTGCACAAAGTATGCGTGAACCAGCACAAACACACATATCTCACAGATAAACACACAGACACACACACACACACACATACTCTAAGAGAAACCACCTCATCACCCCGCATAACCTTCTCTCATACACACACACACACACATACACACACAGACATACAAATCACTCTAAAACTAAAACAGTGCCTTATTTGCACAGTTGCTGAATGTGTCGACTTTTCCACCCACTGGCCACCCGGCCTCTCTCGATGAGAGGTGGTCAGTCTGAACTTAATTCAAATCATGCAGAAACTCAGAGAGGAAGAGAGAGGGTGTGTGTGTGTGTGTGTGTGTGTGTGCGAGTGTGTGTGGTTTTCCTGGACAGGGACACTTATGCATGTGCACTGTCTTGTCTGCTAGAGAGGTAACCAAATATGAGCACATTATTTAGAACATATTAAAAACAGAAAATACATTATACATTCCACGCTACTTCTTGTATCTTGGATTCACAAGGATTGTGTGTTTAGTATTGCATGTCTGTAGTAACTACCTTACAATAATTGAAGTTGCAAAATACAAAATACTAATACTAAACATAGTTTTAATCCAGGGACCACGTTCTGATAAGGTAGTGTAGTCTATAAATGTATTACCCTACATAATGTATGTTAAAGTGTGTTTTTTTTAAGCAGAAGCAAATAAAAAAACAGCAAAAAATGTGCTGTATTATTTTCACATGAGAAAATGCAAGCTGGGGTAGCAGACAGGGTAGCACAGTTTTATAGATATAAATATAAAAATGCACTTTGATAGGATGATTTGACAAAATAGCACAGTTTTTTTTAGAAAATTTGTATATGGCCCTACAGTGGCATAACTCAGAAATAAATCTACATTTTTTAAACATATCCATTTTTTCTCTTGTCTAACTGTCATTCTCTCCACTATGTTGGCCAGATACCTGTAACCAAATCCATACACTATGATTGGTTTTTACTGGTTTTGGATAATCCTGATTAAAATGGTGTCTGAATAGTTTTCCACCAGGACACTTCAGAGAACCACATGAATACCTGCAAATCGGGTTATATTATATAAAACCAAAATAACCTCGCTGTCTATACATGTATATCTGGTATTTCCACATATGTGCTACCAGACAGCGGCGTGTTTGCCCACATGCTCTTGCTTGTTTATATATGCGTGTCCCCGAATGTTCATCTGTGTGTGTTTGTGTATCCAGGCTACCTGTTCTGGAATGGTATGAAATGGATTTCAGCCTGGAGCGCAGTATTTCAGTTATCTCTCGCTCGCCCGCTAAACATTCCAGGAGACAGCTGTGCATGAAACAACATCCTGTCCCGTCTGCAGCTCTGGCCAGCTCCCCCTCAGCCAGGCCAAAAACTGCACCCTAATACACCACCTGCACAATCTGCTCCTCACCAGCTCCTGCCCTTCTGTTCCTCATGCTGGAGAGACCTTCTGAAGAAACAGAGAATTTGAAGTCTGTCTGGACATACATCTCAATTACATGCTTTTATTTTTATTATCACTTTTTGGTGAATTTTGCAATTCCACAAAAACACCATTGTAATGATTTTAAAGCAGCTTTAAAAAAATGGACTTATCATACAGTGCTGCTTAATATGTCAATGTCCCAAAGAAAACATGCTCCATATTAGAAGATTACTAGAAACTTTGACAGGATTATTAGTTTCATCTTCTAAATACTTAGGCATCATGCTAGATGATAAGCTCTCTTTTAAAACACATATTGAGTATATCACTAAAAAGCTAAAGTTGAAACTTGGATTTTATTTTAGGAACCGTTCTTGCTTCACTCAACAGGCTAAGAAAAAATTAGTTGAAGCAACCTTTTTACCAGTTTTAGATTATGGGGATATAACATACAGACTTGCCCCAAAAACGACACTGCAATCGCTAAAATCCGCATTAAGATTTATAACAAGTGCCAATTTCTTAATACATCACTGTAAAATGTATGAAATGACAGGTTGGGCTCCACTATCAGTTTTTGTGTATAAAGGAATTATTGGTCAGCTTCTTTGTATAATTTACGCTCTAGTAGTTATATAACATTAGATATTCCTGCTGTTCGGTCTGAATTTGGAAAGAAGTCTTTCAGTTATGACGCACCTTCAACCTGGAATGATCTTCAGAAACATTTTAGATTAGATCAGTTTATCTCACTGAGAGAATTTAAATCATCTGTCACAAATGTTCATACATATGCTTGTTCTTGTTAAAGTATTTTGTTTGTATGTATGTGTGTATTTACTTCTCTATGCTATAAGGGTGTAGATTAGTTGATTTGTGTTTTTGTGCTGCTGTCTTGGCCCTCGTAAAAGAGATTTTTAATCTCAATGTGACTACCCTGGTTAAATAAAGGTAAATAACAATAAATTAAAAATATGTAGTTATTGTAATATATGTGTTGTACGGCCGGTGGTGGGGTGGGGGGTGGTTGCAGAAGGGGTACCCACTATATATTCACTGCACGCCACTGGAATAGCATGTCATAAAAACTCACATAGTGATAATGTGTAGGTGTCCCAATATGTTTAACAATAGTACATAATAACATGTATACAACATGTTACTACAACATAATCGTACATAGTCGACACATTTTACATTTTCAATGGTTGCAACAATGGGATTTTGGCTCAGTCAGCACAACTGTATAATTACACATGCAGCATGATATCCCATAATCACTGTATTTTCTTTTGCCTGCTTTACATTAAACTCAGTTAAACATGCGAGTGGCTTATAAACTGTTTTTATAGGAGTGTAATTACGATTTGGTGAGTGTCTTTTCAACAGGATATCATTACGTTGCACGCTGAGCTGTTCTGTATTTTTTCCCCCTTCAGTCCCGGCTACCTTAGTCTGTTAATTTGGCAGCCATGATGTCATGAGGAGTAAAATGGAAAGCATGTGTGGCCTACATCCAGCAGGACTGAAACTACGCAGGGGCATGGCATGGATGTATGTATGTATATATATATATATATACGTATACGTGTGTGATTTAGGGGCTTGCTTGTGTGTCATATATGCTGTTTGCGGTGGTGTACAGATCGTGTGCGAGCTGCAGTTGGAGATGGCGGATGTGTGATCTGGCAGCGGGGAATGAGTGGCTTTATAAAATTACACACATGCTTGCGTCTGTGCCAGGCTCCTCCATGAGCCAGGCCAGACAGACAGAAGGAGCAGACAGACAGCAGTGTGTGTGTGTGTGTGTCATTGCCAACTAACCACTGTCCCCTGGGGCTATGGGACACCACTGACACTTTTTGAACAAAAGCGCTGTCGAAGTGACAAGGTTCTTACAGACACACACACACACACACATATATGCATGTATACACACACACTCACCGTGAGAACACATTCATAAAACATTCCTCGCTTGTTTTCTTTATTACTGCTCTGTGTTTTTGGACCGCTTGGCTCAACGTTATATTCATAGTTTACCGTTTGAACCCTATCATCAATTATTGAGCGTGCTGTGTTTTTGTACCGCACTCTTGTGGGTGTGTGTGTGCATGTTTTCCACCATTCTGTCAGTGTTTCATTAAATATATGGATGTCCCCTCAACTTTTACTCGCGCTTTGTGGTTATGGTCATGGTAACAGCGAAACAGTTGGCGGAGGTTTGGCTGGAGCACATGTTTTCTCTACCTCTGAAAGAAAAACAGGATTCGCGCATTTTAAAGGCCGGAATGAAGGAGCTTCATCCGCCCTGGAGTTGCACCGAGCGCCTCCGTATTGTTGCGGCTGCTCCCTGTCATCACCCCTGCTTTATACACAGCACAACTGCTTACTGTATGATTAATGTGCAGGGCCTGCGCTCAGCAGCAAGAATGACAGATTCTCAAGGATAGGGAGAGAGAGGGAGACAGAGAGAGAGAGGCATAGAAAGAATTGGAGACAGCACATTGAATTTAAATCTAACAAGCTGACTGTGGTACACTGCCAGAGCTGTATTGTCACCCAGACATGTGTATAACTCAGCGTAAGTGACTCTAATCCAGAGAGTACTGCTGCACAGAAAGTGTCAATATCAGTGTGGGTTCTGTAGCTGCTTACACTACAACAATGCATGTGTTGCTATGACCACAATAACTCACATAATAACTCAGCTCTACCCTCTATCCTCTTCTGATCATGTTCTCATGCTCTTCCAGCACCCAGTCGTGCTGCTTTTTAAAAAATGAATAGCCAAGTTGGTGCAATAACACTGCAATAATGCCAGAACTTTGAAGCAGTTCCATATCTTAGATCCCGGTGAAAACTTTCTGGCTGAAACTTAACAATATTACTAATCTGCCACACCCACTTTCAAAATGTTTTTTATTATTTGTTGTTGTTTCATCATAAAATGATTTATGGTTGTATCATATTCAAAGTGAACGCAGTCTGAAGTAGGTTACTGCTGTGAACTCTGATCATAAAGCAGCTATACTAACTCAACATTTTAACAGAATATTTGACATTATTTAGAGCTAACATTTATTAGGACCATAGCAAACTGGCTTTTAAATACAACACAAAAAGATTGTTGTGTCTTCAGCCTATAACTTAAACCCCCCACCTCCCAAACACTCATACTTCTGTTTTTTTTTTTTTTTTTTTTTTTTTTACAATTTTGTGGAGGAGAAACTCAAGTATAAAGCTTAGATGAAGCAGGTATATTGGGTGCTTACAAGCCTGTCAGATAAGGTATCAAAACTGATCCCTTTTATCTGGCCCAAGCCTGGATGATGCAAACATTTCAGGTCAGGGCAATTTTGGTACAGATCCAGCCCTCATCTACATTATTTGCACCCTGATACCTTCCAACGTCAACTTGAAACCTCATATTCTACATTCACAAAGGTTAATGTTGATTGTAGATCTATATTTGTTTTTATGGAAATATAAATATAGTGTTTTAATCATACATGCAGGTCCATTTCTTAGGAAGGTGTTGGATAAAAATTATATTTTTTATTTGTGTTAAAAACACTGTTGTTTAAGCAATATTCTCCTAATCCAATCAGTCTAATTTCCTCTAATTGAGCATATGATACTATTAATTTTGTAAGTTTATTACAACTGTATTATTGTTGTGATCTACATCAATGGATCTGCTGCCGCACTGAACATGTAAATATATAAACATGCTAAAGGTTTTGTAGAAACCCATGCTCCATTTTATTTAATAAGACAAAAAAGCATTAGTGAGGTCTGGTTTGAGGTTGATGTTTGTGGTTAGTTTTGATTCACTCCAACTCATTCCAAATACACTGCCCGGACAAAAAAAAACAAATGTCTTCACCTGGATATAACTAAGCAGTTAATCTGGGGTTGATGCTGCAGTTGGTCAGGTCTAGGTTCAGCAACAGTATGTGCTGAAAGAATGAGGTCAGCTGACTACCTGAATATACTGAATATAGAACAGGTTATTCCATCAATGGATTTTTTCTTCCCTGATGACACGGACATATTCCAAGATGACAATGCCAGGATTCATGGGGCTGGAATTATGAAAGAGTGATTCAGGGAGCATGAGATCATCATTTTCACACATGGATTGTTCACCACAGAGTCCAGACCTTAATCTCATTGAGACTCTTTGGTATGTGCTGGAGAAGCGTTGCTTTGTGCAGCGGTTTGTGCAGACTCTACCACCATCAATGCTGCAAGATCTTTTGAAAATTAATTAATGCTGCAAAACTGGATTGAAATAAATCTTGTGACTTTGTTGAAGCTTTTTTAAAACAATGACAGAGTGAATGTGTGCCGCAATCCAAGCTAAAGACGGTTCAACGAAATATTAGAATGTGTGGCCTTTTTTTTTTTTTTGGCCAGAGCTCCAACACTCCATCACAGTAAATACAATTCCACTGCTCCAAACCCTTCACATGCATTTCTTTGGCCATTATATAAGCTGTGAATATATCCATTATATATGGGTATCCATACTGTATATACACACACATGTTGTCTCTCAGCAGAAATATGGCTGTTCATAGCCGTGCTGAAGGGCCATAAATAAATTGTTGAAAACTTCAGGGCCTCCGTCTTCAAAAGGCTCAGAGCGAGCCGTCCTGCATAACGGGCTTGTCCATTAAACCATTTATTTTCCTGTGAGTAGCATTGCACCATTGGTGTTAAGGCTCTGTTTCCCCTGTCGCACAGCAGGAGGCTCCATCACGGCTGCCTCCACAGACAGACAGACAGCTGCAGCTGCTCACTGGAGGTGCAGAAAGGAGGCAGTACACAGCAATTGCTCTAGATACTACCGCCCCCTGCTGGATTGCCGGTGATGTCCACACTCCGGTATGGGAATGGTAAAGACCTATGTCCAGATGATATGCCAGCATAGCCAGTAGAATAAAACAGAATTGTTAAGGCTTGGTTTTCCCGTGAGGAAGCCTCAGGCTAGTGTGGAAGGGACCCAGCCCAGTGTCTAAGGTGAGACTTCTGAAAGATTTTAGACAGTTTTCACACAGAGTGGAAGCATGAGCCCTTCTGTACATTTTCCTTTTTTTTTTTTTTTTACAAAATAAAACGTATACTACAAGGTGCATTTTAAATCAGTTCATTTTCAAAAAATCGTCAGTGCGCCTTATAATCCAGTGCGTCTTATGTATTAATTTTACCAGTCAGGGTGTAAGAAGCAGTAAAGCCACTCCGCTCAGCACTTAAGCAGGAGCATTATTAGCACTAGCCGCTAACTGCGCTAAGCACTCGCTGTTGTGCCATTCAGAGGCAAGTATATCAAACTGTAGTCGGCGTGTTTTACGTGTGAAAACAAGCTACGTGGGACGAACTGCTAGCTAATATTGCCCTGGCTTACCGGAACACTCAGGGTTCCTCAGTGTAACACTGTCAGGCAGCACTTACTAGTGCTAACCCTGGCTAGCGCTAGCTTTTAGCCGCTAATGCTAATGCTGTTGCACTCAGCCTTAGTGGAAATCAGGAAATCTAAGCTTACATTAAATAAATGGAAGCTCTTTACTCACCAGAATAAACAGTTTTCAAGAGAGAAATCTGTGTAGATTAACACCCAGTGTTTGTTTAACTTTAATAGAAAGTGTTTTTTCTTAAGAATTACAGTTTTGTTCACTTAGCTTAGCTTTACTTATGATGACACACCTGTTCCTTACTAGTGTTGCATAATAAGACTTATAATCAGATGCACCTTATGTATGAAAATAGATGAGAAAATAGACATTTATTGATAGTGCGCTTTATAATCCTGTGATATAAATACAAATGTTCAAATGTTTGTGTTTAACCTCACTCACAAGATAACACCTCAACACATATACAGGTGTGGGTGCTCCCAAAGCCATCACCTGAGGTGTTCAGTTTGTATACAGTTATCCTGTGACTTTTATATGTATATGCCCACAAACAGCTTATCCTGTCCCTGTAGAAAAGTATTGCCTGTTAATGAATCTGTTTGCTAATACCAGACATGAGTTTTTGGAATATGATGTGTTCCAGTGCAGAGCTGTGGTTCAGGCTCTTGATGTGGTGATATCTGTTATTAATATGGAAATGATGTTTTTAGTTTTCTGTTTTTATCTTTTTTGGTAAAGAAGAGAACGAGTCTGTTACAGTCTGTTCCGTTCCTTCCGTTCATGATGAATCGCCGTCCAGTCTTCCGTTACCCAGCCTGAGCTGGATAAGAGAACGATATGTTCAGGCAGTCACAGCCAGAAATGATCTGTTCACTTCTTCACTTCAGTGAATCACTTAAGGGTCATCCAGGAAACATCAGTGAAGTTCTTCAGATCCATATTTGAAAGGAGCCTATCAAGAGTTTTTTTTTACATTAGAAAAGCTTTGGAGATCGCTTTGGATTGGAGATCAGGATTGCTTTGCCTACACAAATAATATGTACAAGAACGTCTGGCATAATCTTGTGTCTCCATTAAAATTGAGTGTTTTGATAAGAAGAGTCTTACGGTGAAGTCACTGACTGTCTGTTTCTTTCCATGCTTGTCCGTTTCTCCTCAGATGTGATTCGACAGTCCCGATTCCAAAATGGTTGGTACGCTTTGTAACTTGATGGCAGCAACACCTCACAAAAATTGGGACATGGGTAAAAAGTGCTGGAAAAGTAAGTTGTACTGATATAAAACAGCTGCAATATGAGCAATTTAAGAGCAACTTACTCACATGACTGGGTATAAAAAGAATTTAAGAGAGGCAGAGTCTCTCAGACACAAAGATGGGCAGAATGTCTCCAATCTGTGAAAAACTACATCTTAAAATTTGGAACAAATGTAAAATTGCAAAGATTTTGGAAATCCAGCAATACATTTACAGATCATAATATAATCAAAAGATTCAGTGCTGGTAATCTTCAGGCCCTCAGGCAGCTGCCATCTTTGCTTCTGAGAGACTCTGCCTTTCTATAGTGCTATTTTTACACCAAGTCATAAGAGTTAGTTGCTCCTATATTGCTTCTATTGCAGTGGCTTTTATTGCAGGGTTCCTGCGGTTCCTTAAAAAGTCTTAAAATGTCTTAAATAAAAATCCGGGTAATTAGGGTCTTAAATTGTCTTAAATTCAGTCGTTTTAATGCCGTGGGAAAGCATATACTAACTTTAGCAACGAGTTAGCTATCTACGTACCGAGGAGAGAACTAAGATTAGCAGAGAGCTAGCTAATATTAGCGGCGCGATAGCTATGTAACCGGGGAGAGAATTAAGGTTAGAGGAGAGCTAGCTAACATTAGTAGCTAGCTACGTTACCGGGGCACGGACTAAGGTTAGCAGAGAGCTAGCTAACATTAGCAATGTTAGCGCAGAGATAACTAAGATTAGCGGAAAGCTAGCTAACTTTAATGCTGGCTTTGTTCTTTATCACAATGGAACAAAATAAAAAAAAAAATAACAGAAAATGGAAAACGTTAAGTTTTGATTTCCAAAACAATAAATTATTTTCTACCAAAGAAATTATGACAAATTTTTTGGGTCTTAAAATATATTTATTGAGGTCTTAAAAAGGCCTTAAAAAGCAATGGTGCCAGTACCCTGTATTGTACCACTTACTTTTCCACCCTTTTGTTGCCTATGTCCTTGCTGATGCTATCACATTCTGACTTTTAATATCTGATATTCTCTGTTCTGTTGTGAATAAAATATGGGTCTATGAGATTTGCAATTGGGGTTGTATATTAACTATGAATGGTGGTGCTAAGAGTGCAGCAGCTATACAGACAGCATTGCTAATAAGTAATGCCCTGCCTTTTTCAAATGCAAGACTACTGTAATATTTGCATCACTGAGTGCTTGTAAAACTTGTAGAACCGAAGCCTTCATCAGACCCAGCTGGGCACCACTGGAGTGTCTTATGTCCTCCACACCTGTCGTAACATATCCATCAAATCATCATCATCATTCCTCTGTGGAACTGGAACCTCAAAGCAACATTTGTAATAATACAGATACACACACCCATTAGGCTTCTCAGCTATTCACAAAGAAGTTATAGAGATATCAACTGCAGTGAAGTAATTACTGGAATGGCCTGACGTTTGTGTATACAGAATGCCTGCGTCATACAAAGTGTTGATTGTTGGCTGTAAAAGCTCAGCGCTTGGGAATTACATATTTTTCATTCTTTTTTTCTCTCTTTCTTTTTTTGTTGACAGCACAGATCTTATGATTTATAATCTGTAAATGAGATGCACTTGGTTAACAGCAGAGCTGTCACTGAGTTGGACACTGTACGAGTAGATGAAAAGTAAATTGAAACCAGGCCACGAGATTTGCTTATCTTGATCATATATTACAGTAAAGTACACCTCCAGCCGTCCTGCCGGTGCTTTTGAAGGCCTCATAAATAGGCCTTTCCTGGGAAGGTCACACTAAACCCTTCCAAATAAGAATAATGGACTTGATGACATTACTGCAGTACTTATTCTATTCATTTATATATATATATATATATATATATATATATATATATATATATATATATATATATATATATATATATATGTGTGCATGTACAGTTCCTGCCAATTGGAAGGAAAGTGAGCCTTTTATCGGGTTCCAAACATATGTTTCCAATGTACTTGAAAGCAGTAACTATGCACGCTCTGGTGCCAAAAAAGCAGACTCCTTATTTAAGCAGCAAGATTGTCTTTAACAAAAAGGCTACTTTTCATTGGGGTAAATGTATCCTTCAGTAGGTATGAAAAGGCCACTAACCCTCTAGGGTAGCTTACTGCTCTGGATCTTGCTCTCTGTAATAGCCTTTCATGAGTGGTCCCCATAGGGAAATCTGATGAATGGCCTAATATGCACATAGATCATAAAGGACTGGGCATATACATAGTTTGAAAAATATGTATGTGTATCTTGGGTTCATACTGCGAAGGCTTCCCATTATACAAATATAACATGACTGTATATGATATGTAATAAAAGTAAATATAAATTATAATACATACAGAAATCAATATTTGGTGGAATAACCCTGGGTTTCAATCAGTTTTTATTCAGTTTACACCTGTCTTACACTCAAATACATATCAAAGAAATTTATAATTTAAAAGTGGTCTCTTATTTTATTTTCCAGACCTTTATGTTACATTATGCTGTATGTATGTTTACACTGTCCACCAAAAACCCTCTCCAACCCTCTGTATATCAAAAATTCAAAATGAGCGGACAAAGAGAATTGCTCACAAAGAACAAACAAAAAAATAGCTGTAAAAACACATAAACTTAAAAACTGAAAATTAAGAGTTTTTCCTTGTATGTATTTAGGCTTATTTATTCTCGTTTATATGTAAAAAATAAATAATAAAATACTATACTTTTCCACCAATTCACAGTGGTACTGCTCTGTTCCATCCATATCTGTAAGTTTTTATTGATCATGTACAAATATATATACAGATACATGTGGGAAAAAAAATAAGAGACAACTTAAAAATCTGATAAGTTTCTTTGATTTTACCAAACTGAAAATCTCTGGAATATAATCAAGAGGATGATCACAAGCCATCAAATCAAACTGAAGTGTTTAAATTTTAGCACCAGGAGTGGCATGAAGTTATCCAAAAGCAGTGTGTAAGACGTGTGGAGGAGAACATGCCAAGATGCATGAAAACTGTGATTAAAAATCAGGGTAATTCCACCAAATATTGATTTCTGAACTTGAATATGAATATGAATATGAACCTGTTTTCTTTGCATTATTTGAGGTCTTAAAGCTCTGCATCTTTTTTGTTCATTTTACTCAAACATATACCTATAAAGAGCAAAATCAGAGAAACTGTTTAAGAAACTGAAGTGCTCTCATAATGTTTTCGAGAACTGTATATGCAAAACAAAAAAATAATACAGAATTCAGACATATTCGATGTTCAGCATGAATAAGCATTTACATAAATATATCTTTGTCTATGTTAATTATGTCTATTAATATGTGTATGTACCATGTATAAAATCACAACATTATAATTGGTTGGTTAAATAGATTAAATTTTACATATATTTTAATATGTAACTGTTTATTCTAATATAAAATTATGTTTATTCTAATATATGTCACATGACTAAAATCTATATATTGCCATTGAAATATATTGCATTTAATTTGTCAAATGATGGATTTAAATTTTAGGGTAATTTCAAACAACAATGTCTGGAGTTAATATTAATAATAAATATGAATAAGCTTAGATTTTCTGTTGCTGCAAATTTGGAGAAAGTTTTTTCTTGCTCCATAGATTTTAACTCCATAGATACTAATCTAGGCATATTTATTAATCTTAAAGCATATTAAATGCTTTAAATGCTACTATGAAAAATCCAGTAACAATGGATATTGATAAACAAATGATTGAGTAATGAATAAAAATCTGTGCACTTTAAAAGAGTAAATTTAATGCATGTATCATCTGTAAACAGGCAAAAACTCTGCTGTTATTTGTATTAGAGATTCCCAGCATAGTGGCCTTCTATTAAACTCTCTCAGACTTCCTTCAGGGAGAGTGCACTTCCTGTGGTTGTCTGCTGTCTGCCCTGGCGTGGTCCCCTCTGCGTGACTCGGGCCTGTCTTGGGACAGGCTGCGGGAAGGCCCCCTCCCTGGTTGGGCCGGCATCCATCCCCGCTGGCACATAACTGTGATCTCACACGGCACACACACAGTTCATACACGGCAAACACACACACTCCCACACAGAAACACATACCCACACTGCCTCACAGCCTCATAAAGCCTCAGTGCTGGAGTACGGGTTGGGCCAAAAGTTTACAAGTTTGGACGGAAAGCTCTAACACTACGGGTCACAGGAGGAGAGAGAGAGAAGGAGAGAGCGAGAAATAGAGAACAGAGTGAGAGTAGCGGGATTCACGCACACCTTACCTTTTATTAAGCCCAGGGTAACATCAAGTGCACCAATGGAGCGATCCAAATGCGAAAATAATAACATTGGCAAATCCGAGCCAGAATTCATAACCTCCGGTGGGGTAAACTTTTAAAAATGCCTGGGTTTGTCAGATGGTCTTTTGTAGTTTAACTCGCCTGAGTCGGTGTGTGAACATGATCCAAATCAGAACTGGAAAGATCTGGTCAGAGCTGATAGTTTGTTGATGCTGTAAAAAAAAAAAAGCTGGAGGGATATTCAGGATATGAGGAAAATAATGGAGCTGGCACTCTGGAACACAGTGAGTTTCACATTTGTCATCGTTCTCCATTATCTGTTATCTCCTCTATCTAGTATTGACAAGTGGACATTTTTTTTGCTCAATGTGGCTCAGATCAGATTTTTTTCATGGCTGTGTGAATGTGCCAAATTCAATTTTTTTAAATCAGATTTGATTCACTTTCATATCTGGCCCTGAATCGACAGTCCATAGACGTGACATAAATGTAAACGGTCAAATCAGAATTCATGAATCTTTTTGCTTTTACATGTCGCATGCGCTATGTGCTTCTCTCTCCTACCCACATTCCACTTGGTGCAGCTGTGGCAGCTATAGCTGCATAAAACAGCAAAAGCAAACCACCTGGCCTTTTTTCTCCTCCTCGACCTGAGCATGTAATTCAGATGAGCTGTTTGCTGTTTCTCCACTCCAGCAAAATATGCTTCACATATGAGCTGCTATCACATCTATTTCCCTTTACAAAGCTATGAGTCGTCTCTCAAACATGACGTTTTTTGTTGTTGGTGAAGAAGGCGATGTTTATACATGTATCAATGTGTGCATGTGAGACGTTCATAGTCTGGATGACTTCAGAATTCCTTTACAATGTAGAAAAAAAAACATGAACAATTAATTTTTGACTGGTACTATAATATCAGGATTTATAGGAACCTATCTAGAAGTTAAGTCAGAGTTGGTATTGGTAAAATCAGGCATCGCTATTGAAAGGGAAAAAGTGGTATCGGTGCGTCCCCAGAGTAAACAGAATTTTCTGTGATCAGACAATCTGTGATCAGACAATGCTGTGATCAGACAATGCTGTGATCAGGAAATTGAAAACATGTCTGTCCAAAAAGTGTTAATATGAGTATTTACCGGTAGATGACAGCAGTAAAGAGTGTTCCCTTGTGTTTTTTATCACATTTTTTTATTCAAGCAATTTTGGGATTGCAAGAACTAACCTCCCTTGTTCCTCTAAACTGTTCAGTCTCCTAGAACAGGACAGCTTTGATAAAAAAAAAAAACTATTGTTTACAGGAAGTAAAAAGGAAATGATGTACATGTTGGTGTGCTTTTTATGCAGACACAAAAAATTGGATCTCATCTTGTCACACTGGGAGTTTCCAGATACAATCTACATCCAAAATGCATGTTAATGCCAGGTGTAAACAGGCCCCAAGTTCCTTCCTTTTGATCTGAGGAGTTTTTTTTTTTCATACACACTGTTTTCATTGGAACTGAAAAATCTGAACTATTACATTAGTAGATTGAAATGGGTGGCCTCTTAACTGCTTACTGGAATTTTGCTTTGGGTCTATTTTTACAATACAAATGAAATAAAAAAGAAAAATACGAAGTGCTTATTATTAAGAAATAACCCTGTAAAAGTACATTGCATATTTCAAATCTATGTTCCAACCTTATGCCAAGCTGTTACTGGGACTCATAGCAATGATTTAAGCTATGATTAAGTACAGTGACTTACTACTTCAACTCAATACTCCATCGGCTTCTGTTCTTCAAAACTCGTCAGATTGAGCTACAGCGATGCAGAAAGATGAGATCTCTTCTTTCTAGAAGAGAGAGAGAGAGAGAGAAAGTATAAAAGTGGAAATAGCAGGAGGTAAAGGGCAGCAGGAGACAGGAAGTTCTCCTGTGCTGAAAGGCGTAATAACTGATAATAAATAAGACCAATATAAGAGAACTCTTTCTATATTCTCAGGTTACACATCTGCTCAGCGAGAGACAGAAAGAGACTGACAGGTGATTACACACGGCCACGTCTCCGAGAGAGAGAGAGAGAGAGAAAGAGAGAGATTCTCTCGTTTCAGGGCCCCTCTGCAAACTCTCTCCTTTCATCTGTGCACCTGTTTCTCATTTCCCGCTCAGGCATGAGAGGGCCATGCGGATGGCTATAGCGGCTCGTCCGACACGGCTGTCAGAGTCCGTCAAGAGAGCAGGGCTTTTCCCCTCCACCAGGAGCATGGACCGAGGCATCTGCACACACACACACACACACACACATCCTCAGCTGTGGCTGGGTCAAAGGGTGTCTTAGGGAAGTACCAACACTCCTGGTTTATTTCTCTATAAACTAATACGCTAAACACATAAAGACCTATCCGGACGGGGGGACATCTGTGAAAAATATAAAAATAACACTTCTACTCAGTGATAAAACTCTTGCATCTGGACTGCAATTGAAAAAACAGGAGGACCAGTGAGTTTTTTGGCTTTCTGTCACATGATATCACGTTCAGTAGCTCCTCCATTTCCACTTGTTGTTGTGTTTACATGGATCTCAGTGGAAATGCACGTCCAACGTGTAATTATAGTGTGTAGCAGTGGACAAATAGCTATTTTATTCAAAGCAAGGTGACGAAACTCAGAAATGTGTGTCCAGACGGGATTAAAACCACCGGAGGACTACTTAGTTCTGAGAAAAACAGAAAGTAATTCAGCCTGTGATTTTTTTTAAAGTACGTCTGAGAAAAACCCATACATGGTCGTTCCGGGCGGGAATAAAATCACAGAGGACCCCCCATAAAAGAGAAAACTAATCCCGTCCAGATTAGGCTTAGTAAAAACACACATTTACTCGTTTTAACAATTACACTGACATGCTGCCAAAAATCATGGGATAGTGATATGTAAATTGATCATGAAGTGTTACCCCAGCAGATGATTTGGGTATGCCCACACCTTTGTTGTGAGGAGCTGGTGTGAGTGAAGTTTAATGCTGTCCAGCATGCTCATGGCAAGTTCACATTTCTAAAGTTGTGCAGGAATTTAACATACCTCGATCTACATTGTCACTTGCATCATAGAAGGCATTATCACCCACAGTGGGCAGCGCAGTGGTATTGTATTTTGTACTGTATTATGATTGTGACCAACAACCTCTGTCTAGAATTGCCCATGCAAATCTACAAAATCATTCCACTCTGGATTTATGGCGTCTATGTACATGATTTATATAGCATTTTCCACCTAGATTATGAATATTAAGCCTGCAGCAGTTTAGCTTATTTTAAAATCATAACCAAAAGTTATGAACAAGCTGCATTTCAATGTGGGGAGAGTTCATTGTTGATGGTAATGGAAAACAAACCAGGTATCAGGTACCCAAAAGCTAGTTGAGCCAAGTAGTGTAGGTACCATTCAGTGGAAAAACGGCAAAACTGTTAAACATGGGGGTGGATGGATCATGTGTATTCAGTGTGTGTTTGCAGCCAGTGGCATAAGGAATATTTCACTGGTTGAGGGTTCACTAAAAATATCAACAAAGTCAGGAAGCAACTTCACACTGTCTGTCAAAAAAGGCTGAAGATGAAAATATGGCTTCTCCAGCAGAATAAAAAATAAACAATAAAAAACAAAACTGTACATCTACACAGATTTATATCCTGAAAACTGTTTATTTGGGTGAGTTAAGCGCTTCTGTTTACTTACAGTCATCTTAGATTTTCAGTATTTTACCTCGGTTAGCAGCACTTAGCTCCATTTATTTTAAAATAATTTTTCTTCTGCTCTGATCTTTAAACACCTCACACCTATAAACACCCCCACACACACTCTTCTCACCGTCAAGGGCACATCTCTCCATCTCCTGTACCCCCTCTGCTCCAACCAGCCATATCCTCTATTTCCTTCTGCCCATCACTGCGGCTCCATATGTCGGGCGGCTGCTTTGATCACTGATCCGTTGCTGTGGGATGGTGATGGGCGTAGAGGTTTCTCTCTCTCTCTCTCTCTCTCTCTCTCTTTCTCTCTGTCTCTCTCTTTCTCTCTCCTCCTGCACCCCTCCATCCCTAAGGAGGCCTGAGCGCCTGTCCAAGTGCAGCTGCTTCCTCTGAGCACTGGATGATGGAAGTGAACAGGGGTCAGAGGGTTCCACGCATGATCCTCTCACGTTCCCCTCCGCGGCTAGGCGAACACGAGCACCGATTTGCTCTCGGCCTCACGGCGCTGGAATGATGTCTCTGGTGAATATTGCATCATTGAGCGTCTAAATGCTTCGAGCACCAGAGACTGGGACTTGGATTCGGCACTGTGTTGTGATATATACACTGTAATTCCGTTCCTATAAATCTGACTATGTTTTAGCCATGTTACAAAGCTCTCCCCATGAAATAATCTTTCAGTGCACAACTGCTACACACAGACTGCTTGCAACACAGCTTCAATAAAGCAACACTGTGTAATATGTGTATTTTTCACTAGCATACCTATGTTCCATCAATATAATATATTCTTCTAGTTGTAGGCTATATTGTATTTTATGTACACTCCTAAAAATGGATTGTGAATGGTTTGAGGCTTGGAAATATGGTACTAGAAGGACCCTTTAAAGAAACAATTTTTTACTAGGCATATCGTCATAATTACATTAGCGATTTATTGTACAATATAGGAATATGATCTCATAATATTAATATTACCTATTGTGTTTATTCAGCAAGAAGAGCCCACCAAAGTAAATTAGCTAGTATGTTGAAAAAAAACTGTGTTTTTAATTTTACTTATGTTCTATTTATGTAGGATATTTAAACATTTACATTAAACATTTATATTCCAGTTTCATTGTCTGAATATTGTGAATAGTTAGACGTTCATTGTTCTTTAGTGCAATTGCATTGTTGTGCTATCATTATTATTTCAGTGGCATTATTTGTCAATAATATTGGTTTTTATTAGACATTTTAGACATTTTTAGACAAAACATTCATTATTTTGAAGATATATATAAGAAGATTTTGCACAATATGGGTTCTAACCTAATATTTGCTTTTGATATGAATTCTGATTAATATAAGTATATACAAATAGACAAAAAATGAATACAGGTTCTGTTTGGGATCTCATGACAGATGTGAGTATGGAGGCCTCATGGTAACACTTCAATCTGTCCTTTGCATTTAAGCGACACACTCCCCCAATTGCTGGTGTGATGATCAGGGGAGCTATTACATACTACAGTCAGTCACCCCTAGTAGTGATACAAGGGACAGTAATAGCTCAGAAATATACTGCATGCATGTGTTGCCTCTCATGACTGGGCATGTTTCAGCAGGATAATGCTCACCCACAGCAAGGGTTTCCCCGGAATGTCTCCACTAGTCTGCAACAATTTCCTTGTCTTGCCTGGTTAAATATCAGTTTTGGCAACCAACAAGTGAAAAGCATCTACAGGCCCAGCTGCAACAGGAAAAAAGTGCTGCAGGATGCCATACAGAACCTGTATACCTCCTGTATCATAGTCACCTGTATCTCTCCTTGTGTCCAGGCTAAAGGTGGCCCAAATGGCTACTAGAGCCTTCTTTTAATTTTACAGTTTCCCCAACAAACGCATCCTTTCAGTCATGAATGACTGTTTTTTGTAGTTCATGTGGGATTAATAAAATCTATCTTTGACCTTATTGTTTAGCAAATCGACCATGTGTCATCACTTGTCGTACTCATTCTGTGGCTTAAATGACTAAGATGGAAAGAAAGTCTGTTTAATGTCATTGCACATTGCACTTTGCTCTGTTAATTATTTAATGAACATGAGCAACATCTACTGCACTGCTCTGTTTACAGATATATATCTTACCTTGTGTAGTACATTTTTATAGCCTTATACATGTATATATATACATATATTTTCTTCTTTTTCTCGATTCTTCTGTGTTTTAATTTATGTTTGAATCTGTTTCTTATTGTATTGTTTTGTTGCTGCTGGATGCCTAATTTAGTATCTATCTATCTATCTATCTATCTATCTGTCTAATTTCCCAACAGACAGAGAAAAACCGAGAGAACAGGCTAAATGGTAACTGATGACTGAATATGAACACAAGGCAAACTAAGGTATCTGGTAACTCGTAACATCTTTACACAAGGTCAGGAGTGCTGTATAAGAGAGTGTAGAATTTTCTGATGTAGCTGTGAGTGTGATTTCTCTGCCTCTGGAGTAATCTCTGGACTTTGCCATGGTCAGTCCGTCTCTGACGAGGAGCAGCTGCTTCCTGAGTCTGTCTAATGTCTCCTTTACCGGACTGTTCCCATCTCAGCCTTACCATCACTGCTCTAGCCATCCTTCTGCAGCGCTGAACTGAAAGCTTAAAAAAAAAGAAAATACAGATTTACACAGATTTACACTTGCTTTGTAGCCAATGTGTACTGGTTGTAAAACAGTGAGGCAAAAGAAGCAAACATTATACCACATAATGCCCCCCAAGATAAGTGTCCCACCCCGTTAATGTACCTAAAACATAATGATTTATCAAAAACTTAAATAATTGAAATAACTTTTATTCTGAAGCAATTTCTAGCATCACCCCGCTACACATTTCTAATGCCACCCACTGTATTTACCCTGGTGCAGGCCCTGCACATACATAAGTCTGACCTCTCAATGTGATTGGCAGAGAGGCTTTTAAAAATGCTTTTATGGCCACTAAATGCATCTCTGTAAATGCAACCAGTTCACCTTGCTCACCTGTAGCCTATTCTATCCTGCTCAAGGAACCATTTGTAGCATATTGAGTTTATGTCTAGACTTAGACTCTGTTCCTGTTTTTGATACATTACACAGTTCCTCACAAGAGAGCAGCTGATTCTGTACAGTCAGCAACATGAAAGAATAACACTGACAGAGCTGAAGGGACGCCACAGTGTGACGCAGCACCACGACAGCTTGTAGAAAATGACTAAACTGAACTGTGAATGGCTGCTGAGGGGTCAGCGCATGCACAGCTGACAGCAGGAAACAAAACTGTCCTTTATTAAGTTTCACTCAGTGACATCACACATAAATGTGTTTAAGAAGACTAGAGGGATCCAGTAAAGGAACGTAACAGAACAGCCCTGTAAATCTGAGCGTAAATCTGAGTGTAATTTATTTAACACGGGTTTGTTAAAAGGCTTAAGAATGAGAAGCACATGGTCATGGGTGTGGGGCATTCTTGTGATTCCTAGGCAATGCTTGTCTTATTAAATCACCCCTATATTAACCAATTTCCCCCGTTCCCTGTGTGCCGAGCAGAGAGTAAAGCAGATGGAGTGGCAGGCCGAGGCCCCGGGCGGACACATGCTGCTCTGAGAACTATAGTCAGTTAGGACACACTAATTGGGCAGAGCAAGCCGAGTGGATCCACTACACATGCGAGAACTCTGTGGCCAGCCTGGTGAGACTGGTCAGGGGTGACATGGTGAAAAGTTCAGCCTCTGTTCTCACTGAGAAGTCTCTTTCCCTTTTTTCTTTAACCTAGCTTGCTCTCTCTCCCTCTCTTTTTCTCTCTCTTTTAAATCCATTCCGTGTTCATGTTTATGACCACACACACTAAAAAACTCTGGGTCAAGCTCCACAGGGCAAAGCTCTGCGTTTTTATATAGAAAACACTAAAAGCGAAAACAAGCTGAGATCACGAATGCGAGGTGCAGGGAGGAGGAGTGCAGGCTGTGCGTGTGAGAGCCTGGGCTTCTCTCAGCATCCCGCAGAGACGGCTTATACCTGCCAATCCTCTGCTGGCTTTCTTTTACTACCAGTGGTTTCTCCACCCCCAAAACCAAGACTTTTTACTGCTTTCTGTTTTGTGTTTCTCGCTGTTTACATCTTTTTCTCTTCTGACCAAGCTTTTGGAATTTTCAGTGTGGTTGTCTGAAGCCCATTCTGTCCCAGAACTTTCGTTGTGAGGACTGCAAACAGGCCATTGACCTTTTAACCAATCCTATAAAGGTTCATACACATTGATTACAAAAATAATTTTGAATGCTTTTCTGTCCATTTGTATATCTAAAATGTACAATTCTCTTATACCTTCACACACAGAGTGAACACACTGTGAAAGATGAATCCAACAGCAGGACTGTCACTGTTTGCCAGTGTGAAGGTCCTTCACACTCCAGGGTCCTCCAGCAGGTTTGTTTCAGACTGGTGCTGGTGTGACCTCTGCTGGCTAATTTGTTACACTGCTGGATCCTCACAACAGGGGGCAGCATTGTTACTTACAGGAGCTTCCAGGTTCGCATTTCACAATGCTTGGCACAGGCTCGTTCAAATGATGGTGGATTTGTTTGTGGCACATTTTATAACATAGGACTAAATAAAATAAATTCAGATGTGGTATTAAAAATGTATTGTTTTCTCCACAAGATTGCACTTGTGAGAGACAGGCTTTCAAATATTGTGATTTAAATATTTACTTTTTTTAATGTTACAGTAAAACTAATTACAGTAAAATTGCCACATAAATGCACTGGTAATAGGCAAAGACTGGCTATCTCCTGTGATGGTGGAATTGCTATGCCATTATGGGAAAAATAGAAGAAATATTCATAAATGCATATAAACAACAAGCATGCAAAAGTGTACTGGTGAATAATTATTACAGTGTGTGAAAATATAAAAAATATCTTCAGTTATAGTGGAATAGTGTAGGTATTATGAAGAAATATGCATAAATGCAAATAACTTGTGCTGCGGTTAGCCAAAGACTGCTCTATTAAATGGTAGTGGACTTGTTGTGGACTCATTACGGGACAAATGTGAGAAATATGCATCAATGCATACAGTTTATATATGAAAAATTGTACAGGTGAGAATTGTAGCCAAAGACTGCCTCTCATTTGAAGGTGAAATTGTTTTAGAATTTACAGGAAAATATGAGACTTAAATATGGAAAACTGTACTGGCGATAGCCAGGGACCATCTGTCTCAAATGTTGGTGAAATTGTGTTGAAATTGTGTTTATAATTATTGGGAAAAAAATAAAAAATGTGTAAATTACATTTATAATATTAAATAATTCGTTTAATTTAAAGAGCATTAGGGGTTAGGTATGGGAAATTGCACAGGTGATAGCCAAGAACTGCCCCTTATAAATGGTTATGGAATAATTATGATATTGTTGGAAAATATGAAAAATATTAATACATTGCACAACAAGAGTGCAGTGGTGGATGTGGCCATCACTGGTAGTATGCCAAAAATGTCGATGTCACGTCTGGTGCTGTTAGCTCCTCTGTCCCTTCCACACCAAGCTCTAACGGAGGTTCTCAGGTTAACAACTACACTACCCAGAATGCACCACCCGCTGACATCACGCACTCACCTGATCACGTGACACCTCACCTGCTTCCACCAGGAAGCCCCGAATACTGATTACTGGCACTATAAAGGTGCACGCCAAACAGACTTCATCGCCGCGTATTGTAGGTTATCCTCATACAAAGCGTTACTTATCTCTTGTCTCAGTTTACTTTGTGTATGACCTTGCTTTTTGTTTCTCGACGCCGATTCTTGCCTCTGCCTTTGATATTGGATTGTTTGTGTATGACCTGGACTGTACTTTCACCACCGCCTCTTGGATTATCTCTGATACTGGATTGCTTGTGTATGAACTCTGGACTGTCTCTCGTTTATGGTATGGTTTTGTCTGCATTGCTCTGTCTACTGGTGATCAACCATATTTCTGTATCGACCCTGATTACATCTGTTTATTATTATAATAAACCTACTTTGTTTTTATCAGTATCTGCGCTTGTCTGCTATTCTGTTCTGACCATGACAGAATACGCGGCCGAACTAAATCAGATAGCAGATACTGAGGCTATTAGATCTGGTTTAGCCAACCAGGGGAGGCTACTCGGTCAGCACCAGCAAACGCTCGCTGGTGTGACCCAAGCTGTTTCTGAGCTAGCCCGCCAGCAAACCACGCAGCAGCAACAACTAGCTGAGCTGCTAGCTCACCTCAGAGGCGTAACTGAGCCTAGCCCTAGCCCGTTAGCTGCCCCCAGTATGCCTAACGCTAACTCTTCTGTGCCTGGATTTTCTGTCTCTAAACCGGAGTTGTTTGATGGGGATCCGGAAAAATGCAGCGGTTTTCTTTTACAATGCTCCGTGTTTTTCAGTAATTCACCGCCTACAACCGATAAAGCTAAGATCGGTTTCATTATCTCACGGCTTTCTGGTAAGGCACTCGAGTGGGCTACAGCTATTTGGGAAGAACTTTCTGGGGCTAGTTACACTGACTTTTTGGTTACTTTCCGCTCAGTTTTTGATCATTCGCGTTATGGACAGTCTAATGGAGAACTTTTGCTGGCTCTTAAGCAAGGTCAGAAGCCGGTGGCTTCCTACGCTCTGGAGTTTCGCACTCTCGCGGCTGGTAGTGGGTGGAATAACGCTGCTTTGATCAACGTGTTTAGATGCGGACTTAATCCAGATGTACAGAGGGAATTAGCCTGCAGAGATGATTCCCTGACCCTGGATCAGCTCATTTCACTGTCGATCCGGTTGGATCAACTTCTCTCGCGCCGACCCAAGATCAGTCCTCGCACTCAACACACTCCTGTGTCTCTGCCCCGCGCTCCCACTCCAGAGAAAGCTGCGCTGCCTGCCCCAGAGCCCATGGATATCCAGAAAACCCGGCTAACTCCAGAGGAGCGGCAGCGTCGAATCCGGCTTCGCCTATGCCTTTATTGTGGAGAGGCCGGGCATTTCAAGGCTGAGTGTGGTCTCCTGACCCGACCTGTGAAAGCTCCAGCCCTGGGACAGCGCGTGGAGTGCTCTCCACGCGCTAACGTGGTACGTAAGCACAACACAATCCTTCGCTCTAAATGTTTTACTTTGCCTGTTAATATTGTGTTACCTACTGGTATGCTGTCTGTCCCAGCGCTTGTAGATTCCGGGTCGGAGGGGAACTTCATCAGCCAGGACCTAGTTAAGGAGCATGGAGTGCCCACCAGAGAACTTCTACGTCCATTGGCCATCCATGCTGTTGATGGAAAGACTGTCCGCTCCAAGCCGGTTACCCTGCAGACTCTGCCCATCACTCTACAAGCCAGCGCTCTTCATTTTGAGGAACTACCACTTTTCGTGCTTCCCTGCACCGAGCATCCAGTTATCCTGGGCATGCCATGGCTGAAGACTCACGATCCCACTGTCTCCTGGCGCGATGGGGATATCACGGTTTGGTCTGCTCACTGTCATGAACATTGTTTAGCTCTGGATAGTCTAGTTATTCAGTCTACTTCTGTAGAGAGTCCTGAAATTTCTGATCCCGTTGTTGTACCCCCTGAATATTCAGAGTTTTTAGAAGTGTTTAGCAAGGAAAACGCTACTAAATTACCTCCGCATCGATCTTATGATTGTGCCATCGACCTAGTGGAGGGTGCCACCCTACCCAAAGCTAGAGTCTACCCCCTTACACTCGATGAGGAAAAGGCTATGCATGATTATGTCACCGAAGCATTAGCCCAGGGTTTCATTCGGCCGTCGAAGTCCCCTGTCGGGTCTGGGTTTTTCTTTGTTAAGAAAAAGGACGGGGGACTGAGACCTTGTATTGATTATAGAGGTTTGAATGCCATAACAAAGAAATTTGCTTACCCTTTGCCCTTAATTCCTTGTGCTCTCGAGCAACTGCGTACGGCTACTTACTTTACCAAGCTTGATCTGCGTAGTGCGTACAATTTGGTTCGCATTAGGGAGGGGGATGAGTGGAAAACAGCGTTTACCACCACCAATGGCCACTACGAATATTTAGTTATGAGCTATGGTCTCGCTAACGCCCCCGCAGTGTTTCAGTCATTTATGAATGATGTTTTTAGAGACATGATTGGCAAGTATGTTACACTTTTTATAGATGACATATTAATCTATTCCTCAGACCTTGATTCCCACGTGCAGCACGTGCGCTCGGTTCTCCAGAGACTTTTGGAGAACAATCTATATGCTAAAGCCGAGAAATGCGAGTTCCACCTTCAGAGAGTCGCATTTCTCGGCTATGTTATCAGCTCCCAGGGAGTCCTTATGGATGACTCGAAGGTAGACGCCGTTACTAGCTGGCCTGTTCCCCAATCTATCAAAGATCTCCAACGTTTCTTAGGATTCGCCAATTTCTACAGGCGTTTCATACGCAACTTCAGTACCATAGCTGCCCCCCTTACAGCATTAACTAAGAATGCTACCAAAATTCTCAAGTGGTCCCCTGAAGCTGACCAAGCTTTCCAAGCGTTAAAAGCCGCCTTTGTCTCTGCCCCCATTCTCACACATCCTAATCCAGATTTACCCTTTGTTGTTGAAGTCGATGCTTCTAATACTGGCATCGGAGCAGTTCTCTCACAACGCAGCGGTTCACCGCCTAAGCTTCACCCCATAGCCTTTTTCTCAAAGAAAATGTCACCAGCGGAGCGTAATTATGGGATAGGGGATAGAGAGCTGCTGGCTGTAAAACTAGCTCTAGAGGAGTGGCGTCACTGGCTGGAAGGTGCTGCACATCCATTCACCGTTCTTACTGATCACAAGAACCTAGAGTATCTCCGTACTGCTAAACGTCTAAACCCCCGTCAAGCTCGTTGGTCATTGTTTTTCTCCCGTTTCAATTTTTCGATCTCGTTTCGTCCAGGTAACCGTAATACTAAAGCTGATGCCTTATCTCGTGTTTTCAGTGCCCCAGACGACACATGCCACGCTTCCGAACCCGAACACATTCTGCCACCCACTGTGAAAGTAGCAGCTATTAGATGGGAACTCGATGACCTTATTCAGCAGAGTCAAGCTAACACACAACCTCCGGAGGGTTGCCCTCCTCACAAGATTTACGTACCTGAGCAGTTTCGCGATCAGCTCATTGGCTGGGCACATGCTGCCCTTACGTCCGGTCATCCAGGCGTTACACGCACGCTACAACTAATCTCAGCTCGGTACTGGTGGGAAACCATGCGAGCTGACGTTCAAACTTTCGTGGTTTCATGTTCTATCTGCGCACAATGCAAAACACCCAAAACCCTTCCAGCCGGTAAGCTATGTCCTCTACCTGTTCCAGAACGACCATGGTCACATATTGCAGTAGATTTTGTTACCGATTTACCTGAATCTGAAGGTTACACTACTGTCCTTACTGTTGTAGACAGATTTTCTAGGGGTGTTAAGTTTATCCCTTTTCCTGCTCTTCCTACTGCTCTTCAGACCGCCCAAGCTATATATACACACATTTTCAGACATTATGGGGTCCCGGAGGACATTTTGTCAGATAGAGGTCCTCAATTTACTTCTAGGGTATGGAAATCGTTTTTTGAACATTTGGGTGTACACGTGAGTCTCACTTCTGGGTTTCATCCCACTAGTAATGGTCAATGTGAGAGGGTTAACCAAGAGTTGGGAAAGTTTTTAAGATTGTACTGTTTTAAGCATGCGTCAGAATGGTCTCAGTATTTAATTTGGGCTGAAATAGCTCAGAATTCCCTGATTAACTCCACGTCTGGTCTCACTCCATTCCAGTGCATTCTGGGTTACCAGCCTCCGTTAGCTCCGTGGACAGCATCATCCACTGAGATCCCCGCTGTCGACGACTGGATGAAGCGGAGTGAGCAGGTGTGGGAGGAGACGCATCAGCAAATCTCGGAGGTTTTACGGAAATATAAGGAGCAGTCCGACAGACACCGTGGTACCACCCCCCAATACCAACCCGGAGACAGGGTGTGGTTGTCGACCCGGGACTTGAGGTTTGAAGGGGCCTGTAGGAAACTGCTGCCTAAGTATATTGGCCCATTTAAAGTGTTGTCTCAGGTTAATGAGGTGACTTATAAGATCGAGTTGCCGGCTCAGTACAGGGTGCATAACTCATTCCATGTTTCTCTGCTCAAGCCTCTTGTCCCAGGTCCGCTTGCTGAGGGTGTTCCAGATGACGTGCCGCCCGCGGCAGTGGAGGGGGAGGATTCGTCTACCTATGCGGTTCGAGAGGTGTTGGATTCACGCAGGCGTGGCGGTGTGCTCCAGTACCTCATAGACTGGGAGGGTTACGGCCCTGAGGAGCGTTGCTGGGTTGCCGCCGGTGACGTGCTGGATCCTGCTCTACTGGCCGAATTTCATGCCCGTCACCCTAGTAAGCCTGCTCCTCGACCCCGTGGGCGTCCCAAGCGCTCACTCTCTTCTTCGGCTCCGGTGCGTAGGGGTTCCCAGTCTCGCAACCCCCGCCTGCCCGTCACCTCTGAGGCTACGCCTGGTCCTCCCGCCGGTACTCCCTGCCCGTCGGGTGGACGTCGTCGTGGTCGTCCCCGTTCCGGCTCCGTTCCGACTCCCTTGGGGGGAGGTACTGTCACGTCTGGTGCTGTTAGCTCCTCTGTCCCTTCCACACCAAGCTCTAACGGAGGTTCTCAGGTTAACAACTACACTACCCAGAATGCACCACCCGCTGACATCACGCACTCACCTGATCACGTGACACCTCACCTGCTTCCACCAGGAAGCCCCGAATACTGATTACTGGCACTATAAAGGTGCACGCCAAACAGACTTCATCGCCGCGTATTGTAGGTTATCCTCATACAAAGCGTTACTTATCTCTTGTCTCAGTTTACTTTGTGTATGACCTTGCTTTTTGTTTCTCGACGCCGATTCTTGCCTCTGCCTTTGATATTGGATTGTTTGTGTATGACCTGGACTGTACTTTCACCACCGCCTCTTGGATTATCTCTGATACTGGATTGCTTGTGTATGAACTCTGGACTGTCTCTCGTTTATGGTATGGTTTTGTCTGCATTGCTCTGTCTACTGGTGATCAACCATATTTCTGTATCGACCCTGATTACATCTGTTTATTATTATAATAAACCTACTTTGTTTTTATCAGTATCTGCGCTTGTCTGCTATTCTGTTCTGACCATGACAGTCGAACACAGGCTTTTAGAATTGGCCAGGCCTCAACAACTATACACTCACCCAGCAGCTCAGAAAAGCACAGCGGTATCCCAAATGTAATATTTTATTATGTTTATATTCACTGTGGTAGTAGTAAACAGTATTGTGTACTTAGTTGATGGGCATCACCTGATCCTGTCTGTCTGTCCATGTTTATGTGTCTGTTCTAGCCCCACCACTAATATTCACAATTCACAGTATTCTCACCTGTGCCTTTGGTGTCTGTCCTAGCCCCACATTAAGCACTGCAGAGGGTGGTGAAGGCTGCACAGAGGATTGTTGGAGTTAGCTTCCCCAGCACCACAGACATTTACACCTCCAGATGCAGGAAAAGGGCCACCTGCATCAGGAAGGATCCCACCCACCCAGCACACGCACTTTTTGTCCCACTCCCCTCAGGCCGGAGGCTGCGGAGCATTAAGTGCAAAACAACAAGACTCAGAAACAGCTTCATTCCGGAAGCTGTAAGACTCTTAAACTCCACTTAACAACACACTGCACTGACACCAAGAACAAATTACTGTTTACTGTTTACAAACATGGTCACTTTACTTGCACTGAGACACTTTATCTCCACTGCTCTAATTCACATTATCGTGCTGCTATAGCACACTTGCACTCTGGACTTCATGTTGCTGAACCTTCTACTCTCTATTTATTTATTTTTATTCTTTGGGATATTTATCTATCTATTTTGTATATTCTATTTCTTTTATTGTATTCTTTTTTTTATCTATATATCTATTAATAACAGCTCTTTGGGTGTAAAACTGGATCGTGAGATCACAATTTCGTTCCACCTCATGTACCACATGTGATGCGAATGACAATAAAATCTCCTTGAATCCTTGAACCACTTATATTCACAATTCACAATATTCCCACTTGTATCCATTCTATAAAAAAAATCTATATGATTATAAATAAAGTTCAAATTAATGCGCTGAATAATGTCCAGTGTTCCTACATTTTTTTAAATGTGTGTAGAATGGCATCCAGCTTTTCACCTACTATAATTAGTTGCTGTTGTTACCACACAAACACTAGTTCAACCACTAGATCTCTTTAAAATGATTGGCTACCACTTCTTTTCCACCGGTCTATGCCATAGCTGGACCACAGAGAGGTGGAGCAAATGTTGCCAGATGTTGCCCAGGTTTAGGCCATATCAAAGTTGCTATATGTAATTTAATGAAAGCTTTAGGTCTAGATAGAAGTATTAATTATACTATATGTATGCTTTTTTGATGAGGACAGATGTGTTAAAGCAGGAAAATCACAAAACTAAAGTGCAGTTGAGGCCTATAGGACTGAGGAAATAGCTATTCTGCAATCTGTCAATTTAGAAACTGGAGATTTACTTTCATCAGAAGTTGTCTAAGAATAATTTAATTACAGAACAGGCACTTTACTGGAATGTCTTTAAACACATACGTGATTATTCCATTCCTCCCACACACACACACACACTCTCTCTCTCTGCCTACAGCAGGCACTCTGTCACTCTGTTCTGAATATAGTTATAAAAAGACCATTTTAACTTAAACGCCCCTACCAGTGAGATTTCCAACAAAAATTGGGGAGAGCCTCACAAATAAGCTGGTGCTACATTTCAAATGTTTGGCTCTTTGTTAAACTTGCTCAGCCAACACCCTGTAAGCATCGACAGCTGACTACTTTATAAACCTTATACATACACTCCTTTTTTATGATTTTAGAATTACACTTATGTGCAATCCTTAAATACATTTTCTTTCTATATTTCAATCACTATTATGATTAATCATCATTATTCTTTTCATTATTATTACCACCACTGTTAAGGTTTGTTTTACACAAGAACAGATGTGACGATCAATCTATGTGTCGGTATCGGATGATTTTTAGCCAGAATACGATATCAGTGATCAACCGATATTCCTCTGTTTTAGCCGGAGTTTAGAGTTAAGCCAGAGACTGTAAAAAAGATGGACGCCGTGTCGCCATTCCCATTCATTCAATGAAAATGAAGCCAAAATCTTCTGCCATGTTGGCGATCCTGAAACCTGCATAGTAGAGGCTAGAGCAGTGGTTCCCAACCTATGGGTCGCGACCCAACCTATGGGTCGCCAAAGATCCACGATGGGTCGCGAAGCCCTCTTGATTTTAAGGGGTTTAATTTTAATACTATATATAGTCTAGGGTAAGCAAAATTCGCCGCGCTGCGCTGCGCTCTCTCTGTCTCTCTCTCTCTCTCTGGCGCGCGCGCGGGCGCTCTCTCCGGCAGCGCGGAGCTGAATTCAGCGCGAGGCTGAATATAATAATATAATAATATAAGAATATAAAACTCAGTTTAGTTAAATAAATGAAAATGAGTGAGGGCCTGTAAAGTTAATCAATTATTGTCCAATATTTGGACAGGTTGAGGTTTTGGTGAGCTGTTTTACTGATTTGAAACTGAAACTAAAACTGATATTATTCTTTTTTTTTGTTTGTTTTTATTTTATATAAATTATTTTTTATTCATTTTAAATAGTTGTATTATTTTATTGATCTAATTATTTTTTTCTTCATAAGATAAAAATTCCTTATGTTTTATGTATCAATTTTTCCTTTTTTACGTGTTTATTTTATTCATCTATAGTAAATGTCAGTTTTTATTTGTCATTTCTAACCCCCCACCCCAACCCAATTATACACTTACATCTTTTACATTTGGGGGGGGGGGGGGGGGGGGGTTATGTTGGGTCACCAAAGCTTACAATGGTAAAAATATGGGTCCCTGAAGAAAAAGGTTGGGAACCACTGGGCTAGAGGAGGGAGAAAGACTGTGGAGAGACAGTCTACTCATTTAAATAAACCCGCCCCTGAGGGCTGCCTCCACAGAGCTATACACAGTCTATGGTCCCACCCATACAGTCATCGGTCTCACCCTGACTAGGTGTAACCCAGCCCTTTTACAGT
Organism: Astyanax mexicanus; assembly: GCF_023375975.1. Taxonomy (NCBI): domain Eukaryota; kingdom Metazoa; phylum Chordata; class Actinopteri; order Characiformes; family Acestrorhamphidae; genus Astyanax; species Astyanax mexicanus. The sequence goes on from NC_064418.1 coordinate 35,960,980, forward strand.
AACCACACCTTTTTAAATAGAGATAAATAACGTTTTAAAAGACAAATTCTTTGGGGATATAAAAAATTGACAATATAAGCAGAGGTTACACTAGCTGTTGCAATTGAATAATGGAGGTAGAATTACAGTATATTGGGGAAAAAACCTGATTGAAAGTTGTCTGTTTTGCCATTGAAACCTATGGGGATGGGTGGGGTTACACAGCTTTCTGCAACTGAACAGCAGGGGGCGCCCGACCTGTGGTGGCTTCACTTTTGAGAGACGATGCTCTGTCCAGCTATACACAGAATGTGGGTTGAGCAGTTAAACTGGAAGCTGCAGTTCCTCATTCAACCACTAGCTGGAGCTGCAGCAGCAGGTCTTCACACACTTAGTGCTACGAGCTCAGCCACAAGCTACAAGCTACAGGCTCAGCTCAGCTCAGCCTGGAGCATTTTTACAGTTTCTGCAGTTCACATGTGTAGGGCCAATGCGCCTTGCAGTGAAATGAAAATAAAGATTTTAACCTCACTAACTGGTTAGTGGGCTCCTCCATTCCTTATCGGTTTATACTGGACGCGCCGTAGAAGCCGCAGCTCTGCTCAAATTAAAAGCACATTGATCAGTTAGCGCACCATCTCATAATTATAACTACCCAGTTTAGCAGACACGGCCGCCAGGTAAGACTGTTAAAGGCAACCGAAGACTATTAAAGGCTATTGAAAGGGCTATCGGGCAGAAATCAGTACAGGCAGGTTGGATAAGTGAGCATATTCACGTCCTCTCTGCGGAGAATACGCAGCGCTGCCACAGTTTCGTAAAAGAAAATAGTCTTCCTCCGTGTTGTACTGTTTATTAAAATCATTAAAACAGATTTCGCTTATTCTATCCATTTGGAAATTAAGTTAAAAGCTCAGTTTTATTGCTGTACTTACTAAAAAATGTGGGGTTTATATCAGGTCCAGGCTCGTAATGACAGTTTATGGTGTTTACCAGTTTACCAGTGTCTTTTTTTGGCGTAGCTGTAATAAGGGGAATCTGTACCAGGTTTGCCTGGCATCTGTGTGGCATTAATGTGGCATTTGGCCCCGCCCAAGATCGGCACGGTATCAGCGATCGGCCGATCAAGATGCAAGACAAAAGGCGATCGAAATCGGTCCCATAAACACCGATGGGTCGTCCCATCTTACATAATAGACATAACATGTAGCTGTATAGTGACCTTTAACCAACAAGTCATGAACTGTTTTGTCCAGAAAGGAATGTCCTCCCATGGATTCTTTCTGTAGCTTTTAAGAAGTTTTCCTTGTCACTGTTGTTTCGGCTTGCCTGAAGAGTCATATTTAGGCCACCAGTGGGCAGTACTTCATTACAAGAGCAGATAACTAGGCACCTCATTATGTTTTCACCACTGGGAAAGTCATCCTCGGTAAAAGGCCGTTTATAACTGATCTGTATGCCTTGTCCACACAGTGACTACAAACCAACTCTGGCAGCCAGCACCCCGTGCCACACATAAGCATTGACAGCTGAATATCTTCTAAACCTTTTAAATACACTCCTTCTTTATGATTTTAGAATTATGTTTTTGTGTAATCCTTAAATACATTTTACTTTATTATATTTCAATCACCATTATGATTAGTCTTCATTATTCTTACCATCATTGTTACAGTTTTACACCAAAACATAATAGACCTAATATGTGGCTGTGTAGTGACCTTTAACCCTTTAATCCTTTGGGACATTGTCTAGAAAAGGTAAAGAAGGTCCTTCACAACTGCAGTTTGTTTTTACTGTAAGAGCACCCATAGGTAAGCACATATTAGGCTAAGGCATTTTGAAAATGAAGGCACATCTTCATTATTTATTGCAGGACGATTGGACACTTGATCACATTTTCCCATAAGAAGGGCAGCCAATAAGGGACTTTGGGACTCTATTGTTTGCCACTTTAGAGGGCACTTCAGTGCTGTTTTTGTTTGTTTGTTTTTTTTCTACCGTAGGGGGCTAGAAACGAGGGACTGGGAGGTCCTCTATTCCTACATTTGCGTAAGTTTGTTCTTGCAAGATAACTTGTCCATTCTAACTAGTCCAGTACTTCACGTTCTTGGTATTGAGAAACACTGGACTACATACAGCCTAGCCCTACAGGAAGCCCCCTGACCACAACACACTAACCACTGCCTGGAGTCCCCAACATACGGCTCTTACTCCTAACCCAGAATTTGTCCTCTCTCCTCTTTAACCTAAACCAAAAGTCAGGTTTTAAACTTTAGTCTAGTTCTGGACTGACAGACAGAAATCCTGCTGTGTTCTCACTCTCCACCAGCACACACATTCCAGTACTCCAGTCACGTGAGCTGCTGTTCTGTGGTCGGAGTTGAAGCAGTTTGTCCCTCGGCGCTTTCCATCGCGGGCTTGTCCTGCAGTGTAAACAAACAGGGCCGAACCCACCGGAGTTCCCTGCGCTCGGTGCCGCTGCGCTGACAGCCTGACAGATGCAGCTCCTGCGGGCTTGGATTAGCGGGAAAGTCCGGGTTTAGAGCCTGAGCGAGCTGCAGCACAGCAGCGCTGAACTGTGGAGAGACTGAGGGCTGCGCTCAGCTTACTTTCTGTTCTCCAGGAAAAGCTGAACTAAAGGAAGAGACCAGCGGACTGACTCTCACACAGCCGCGGGTAGACTGAACCTACTTTACTATTAATATAACTTCTGATAACGTTACATGATCTGATTCTGTCGGGCTGTGAGTTTGAGAGTGAGTGACCGAGTGAATATGTGTGAGAGAGTGAGTAAGAGCAAGCGTGGGAATGTATGTGAGTGAAAGTAAGTGAGAATGGGTGAGAGAGTGAATGGGTGAGTAAAAGTAAGTGATAATGGTTGAGAGAGTGGATATGTGAGTGAGTGAGTTACTGTGAGTGAAAGTAAGTGAGAATGGGTGAGTGAAAGTAAGTGAGTGGGTGAGAGAGTGAATGGGTGAGTGAAAGTAAGTGAGAATGGGTGAGAGAGTGAATGGGTGAGTGAAAGTAAGTGAGAATGGGTGAGAGAGTGAATGGGTGAGTGAAAGTAAGTGAGAATGGGCGAGAGAGTGAATGGGTGAGTGAAAGTAAGTGAGAATGGGTGAGAGAGTGAATGGGTGAGTGAAAGTAAGTGAGAATGGGTGAGAGAGTGAATGGGTGAGTGAAAGTAAGTGAGAATGGGTGAGAGAGTGGATATGTGAGGATGTGTTTGTAAGTAAGTGAGGGAGCAAGTAAAAATGTGAGTGAGAATGGGTGAGAGAGTAAATGTGAGTAAGTGAGTGAAAATAAGTGAGAATGGGTGAGCGTGAATGTGAGGATATGTTTGTGAGTAAGTGAGGGAGCAAGTTAAAATGTGGGTGAGAATAGAGAGTGGATAAGTAAGTGAGGGACAGAGTGAATGGGTGAGTAAGAGAGTGAATATGTGAGAGTGAGTGAAAGAGAGCAAGCATGACAACATATGAGTAAATAAATAATTGTGTAAGAGTGTATATGTGAGTGAGAGTGGATAAGTGATTGAGTGAGTAAGAGTAAATATGTGAGTGGATATGTTTGTGAGTAAGTGAGGGAGCAAGTGAAAATGGGTGAGAATGGGTGAGAGTGAGTGAGTAAGAATGACTGTGGGTGAGAGGGTGGGTAAGATGGTGAGTGGGTGAGTGATTGATAAAGAGTGAATATGTGAGTGACAATGGGTGAGAGAGTGAAAATATGAGTGAAAGTAAGTGTGAATAGGTGAGAGTGAGTGAGTGAATGAATATTTGAGTGAGTGAAAGAATATGTTAATATGTGAAAGATAGCAAATGAGTATGTGAATCATGGAAAATGAATACATTAATAAGTGAATTAGTGAAGGTGAGCAAATGAATATGTGAAGGAGTGAAAGTGAGTGAGTGAATATCTTCACCGTTCCATGTATAGTTGCTGTTTTAAATATGCATGTTTTTCATTGCACAGTGATGATATGTGAGTGAGAGAGAGTGAATGAATATATGAACAAGTTAAAAAGAGCGAGTAAATATGTGAGTGATTGAATATTTAAGAGAGAGAGCATGAGTGAGGGAGAGTGAAAGTGAGCGAGGGAGGAGTGATTGGCAGTAGAAGGAACCAAATGTCCTCAGGCAAATGGAAAATTGTGACATTAAAATGGTATCCAAGGAAAACACAATAAATCTTTTTTTTTACTTGAAGAACTGGTATAATTTCCTAATCATTTTGCCAGATCCCTTGGAAACTTAGGAACACTGCACTGACCTGAGGGATATGCAAGTGGGGCCTCCTGTTCAGAACATGTAAGTAATAATGTTTATTTTTATAGTACATTTAAAACCAATGTGCTTCAACAGTTAAACATTTAGAAGTTAAACGTTCAGCTGGGATTTAAAAACAGGCACAGATGGGGTGTATCTGATGTCAAATAGCTGGTGATAGCAAAAGTAGGATACTTTTTTGTTTGTTTAAGCAAGACTATAGTAATTGGGCTGCTGATCTCAAAGATATTGAGGGAGTGTACATAGAGCACAGGATGTGTCCACAACATAAACAAGTCCATTTAAGGGTTTAAAAACATCCATGCCATTTTATAATAAAATATTTGATGCTTTTTAATTGGGTGTAGACTGGCCACGGTGTCATTTGCATATTTATCTGTGTTTGAGTGTGTGTCTAATAATATCCAGTATGTACATTTACATTTAATCTCTAACGTATATGTTGGAATTTGACAGCTAAAAGGCCAAAATGAAAGAAATGAAGGTCAGACATCGCTGAGGATGGCAGTAGATCAGCCACTCTGATGGAAGGACAGAAAAGGTAATTCTTCTCAGCCTTAACTGATTTCTGTCAGATATACAGTAATAGACAAGTTTGGGCATCTTTGGCCAAATTACACAAATTGTTGTTTTTATTGAAGAATAGATTCCACAAATGACTGGAAAATCATAGATGAAATTTTTAAACCTTAAGGGTTGAAACCTTAAGTTGAAAAGAACAGTACAACATCAATTGTACTACAAAATATATGAAACTGTCTCAATACAAGAACTGAATTAATTGTAGGTGCTGTGAAAAACCCCTGTAAGGTGCCCAATGATTTGTTTATGTTACGAATGACTATTAGCTACAGATACCGTGTTTAAAAATAACATACAGATGTTTCACAGAGTGTCTCATTTGGCCAAGTATACACAAACATTGTAGATTATATTTTTGTTTACTTCTGAAGAGAAATGAAGCCAATAGAAGCTTGTTCCAATGTGCTGCTTTTTTTTTTTTTTTGGCTTGTATTTTGACTCTTATTTTTGTATTTTGATTTTGAGTCTGATTAAACATATGTGACTACAGTATATGTGACTACAGTGTACATCTCACATCACATATCACTTTGAAATAGCTGTTTGTTGCCATTCTTGACATGACTAAATACTTTTATTCTGTGTGTATTTCTCCTTAGCTCTGAAGAGGATGAAGCCTCCCAAAAGAGGGGGGTGCTTTACAAGTGGCAGGGTTACTCTTGTACCGTTAACCCAGAGAAGGTGCTCCTGCCTAGACCTGTGCTTCAGGCTGCCTTGGGGATTAACCATGGAGTTCTACTAACAGAAGGTAGATATTGAACATATAATTAATCTTATTAACCATCAAATATGACTCAGGTTAGCCAGCATTGCACAAGCTGTGTGTGAGTGTTGTCCTGCCCATTCCATCAGAGTTACTTAGTGCAGTATTAAGTCAAGCCTGGAGTAGTATCTATTAGTCAAAAAAGAATCAACATAATTTCTGCTGGTACAGACAACATACACATATTGTGGCGTCAAGTGTCAGCATGTAATCCAGCTCAGATTAACAGCTAAAATCCTCTCGTTTACAAAGAATATAAATCCAATTTTAATCCTATAGCAGCCATCCAGTACATGTGTACTACTGGCTGTGTGAATGTGGGATCTGCATGCTTTGTTTTCACAACAGAGCGGCGAGCGAGGGAGGGAGGAGCGAGTCAGATCAGAGATGACGAGTCCTTTCACGGTCGATTCAAAGTCTGTTTAGTCTACTCACAAGTTCTATTAAAGCAGGACAAATATATAATTAGAATATTTATTTATACAATGGTATAAATGACAAAATTAATGAAAATCTGTGAAAAATGTTTGATTTAGATTTTTGTTGCTGACAAGAAAAAAAAAACATTTGGTGCATCAGTCATTTTTAATCTTTGAAATTTTTCCTTTTGCTAGGTGGACTTGTCTACAGCTTTGGAGAACAGCCATGGAAGCAAGATGTAAGAAGCCAGGCAGGGGACCCTGTCTTGGAGAGCTCTCTGAAGGACCTGCTTGTGGTCTGTGTGTCTGCAGGCAGCTTCCACTGTGGGGCTATCACAGAAGATGGTGGGGTTCACATGTGGGGTGAGAACTCCAATGGCCAGTGCGGTGTCTCTGGTTTGAGCTTAGTGCCTAATCCTACCCGTGTCAGCATCGTGGACAATGAAACTGGTCCTCCAGAACATGTCTGGACCCTGGATGTGGCATGTGGGGCCCAGCACACCATAGCCCTGTCAGGGAAACATGAGGTATGGGCGTGGGGTACAGGCTGCCAGCTGGGCCTGGTCACCAACGTATTCCCTGTGTGGAAGCCGCAGAAAGTAGAGCATCTATCAGGGAGGTACGTGGTGCAGATTGCCTGTGGTGGGTTTCACAGCCTGGCTTTGGTTCGCTCATTACCCCCTCCGGGGTCACATCATCAGTGCATGGATAAATGTGGCCAGTGTAAGCAGCAGCGTTACACCATGATTGACAAGGACGACCATGTCATTATTTCTGACAGCCATTACTGCCCGCTAGGTGTGGAACTAACTGATGCAAAGCAGGATCAGAAATCTAAGCAGGGATCTCCAGCACTGACGCCAAAAACAGATCTCTCAGACCTTGGGTTCTCTGAAGACTTCTGCCCCAGTCAGAAAGCTTTAGATGGATCCTACCAAGAAGACACAGAGGTTAAGAAAGAAGAGCTCCGCAATGAACCATCTTCTGTGTCCATGACTGACAGCTCCAAAGCTCCACAGCAACACCTCACTAAACTAAGAACCAAAAGTTCTCCCTACCCTGACGAACAAGCTCTGAAAGACTACCTCAAGAGGATGTCTGATCAGTCCGTTACTGAGCATTTCGAGACTCTCTCTATGGCAGGGTCACGTCCTCCAAGCCGCCAAACATCACTTAAGGATCCGTACAGACTGGACCAGAGTGACAAACCCACATTTCCTTCTTTAGTCAAACTCAGCACAAGCAATAGTTTTGAACTCTCAGATTTTGCACCAGTCACTTCACAAGATAATACACCACATTCTTTAATAAACAGCCCAATTGGACAGGCTACGTCTCCAATGGAGGATTCTGTCTGTGATTCCTTACATAATGACTCTGACAATAATGAGGTCGTCAGTCCTAGTGACCCTATAACTACTAACGATAGCGAGGAGGACACCTGTGACACAGGCTTGGTGCCTCTGAGAAATCATCTGTATCCAGATGAGTCTTTAGAGGCTGTAAACAGTGCCAGCCTCATTGACGTTAGGATTGATTTCAAGGAGGAACATAGTCGCAGAAGATCTTTACCAACTCTACTCACAGAAGGTAATTTCTAAGGAAGTTAAATATAATGTTAACAGTTCTTTTCTAACTCTTGATGATGTCAATCAGACAAGATGTTATTAGGTGTCTGGACTCTGTACCTTCAGTTTTTTAACTACGCAATATAAATCTAATATAAATCTAGTAGATCAGTATGCCTGTATGTCTAGATCATAAGTAGTTGCCTGAATATGGAAATAATGTTTAGACAAAATTCCACATTTAAATAGCTTTGTCAGACATTAGTATTTTTCCTAACAGAATTTTTTTCCTAACCTTTAGAAATGTGCTTTAAGCTCCCACTAAACACTGGATAAGCTGAGAGATATAGAACCCTGCATTGTACACTGCAATGGTAGAGTAATATTACAGGCTTTTACACAAATATGAGTTTGTGAATGTGCTTTGCAGTGTTTTTACAGTTCTTGCTAGGGGTGTTGTGTGTTATCTTGTGTGGTAGCCGGGTTTTGGCCTGGATTGAAAATTTGAAGGGAAAACTGCTACATATGTTGCTTCACATAATTTCTGCTATCTGTGTTACTTTATTGTGCTGTTTATATTTTTCCTTTTCCAGATAATGGTGCATACAGCTCTGGAAAAAAATCAGTTTCTCTGATGTTGCTATTTATAGGTGTATGTTTGAGTAAAATGAACATTGTTGTCATTTAGAGCATTTATTAGAGCATTTATTTATTTGCAGATATATTGGCTAAAATATAACAAACGAGATGCAGAGCTTTTAGACCTTAAATAATGCAAAGAAAACAAGTTAATATTCATAAAGTTTTACAAGTTCAGAAATCGGTATTTGGTGGAATAACCCTGTTTTTTAATCACAGTTTTCATGCATCTTGGAATGTTCTCCTCCACCAGTCTTACACACTGCTTTTGAATAACTTTATGCCACTCCTGGTGTAAAAATTCAATCTGTTTAGCTTGGTTTGATGGCTTGTGGTCATTCATCTTCCTTTTGATTATATTCCAGAGGTTTTCTATTTGGATTTGTTTTTTCCCCAGAGCTGTATATACAATTCTAAAACGTCTATGTAAGATTACTAAACAAATGACTATGCAGAGTTTTTACATGCCCTCAGAAGATTTAAATATTTGTGAATTTTAGAGACCTGGTAAAAAATAGAACAAGGCTAAAAATATTCTCTGAAAAAAGTGAAATCCTGTAATAGCCATAAGAATATGACACTGCTTAACAAATGCCTCAAAATTTGACACTGCCGCAAATTTACTGTGGAAGTGGTTACTTAATTTCTGTTGAGCATCTGTCAGTCAGCTATATTGAGTCTAGCTGCATATCTTTGCTCCCAATTTAGTGACAGATGTAGAGATAAAAGAATGAGGAAGTAAGACACTTTATACACACGTTTATCACCACCGAATGAGACATACAGTAAGTGCAAGCTTTTTGCTGTGTTCATGACTTTCTTTCTTACTTGCAGATTGACTTCCTTTCTGTATAGCCATTTTTAATCTTTAATAAAATAACACTGAACTGTTTATCTCCAGGAACAGCTTTGAAAGTGATAGAGAATAAAGGCGCAGCACGCGCAAAAGGGAGGGTGCGCGTAAGAGAGAGGGGGGGCACGCACGCTACAGAAAAAGGACGCAGCGCGCGCAAAAGGAAGGGCGCGCGTGAGAGAGACCGAGAGGGCGTGCACGCGAGAGAGAGAGCAGGCGTGATCTAAATTAATCACATTCATCACTTTTAGCTAAAAATTATGTTCGACTGAACAGTTAAAAATGATTTTAACTGAGGAGCGAATTAATAATTGGCGTTCACTTAAAATTCCATATCTTTTTTTATTTCACCTGTTTACCATACCAGACATCTTTAGACCAGAATTACCTCAGTGGAACAAAATACAATAACAGTCCTTTTCACTTCCAGTCTACTTCTCAAACACTGTATGTTCCACAACAAAATCAAGCAACATATTGTTGTTAACAACATTTCCAGCCTAAAATGTTAATACTGAATGATATGGCAAAAATTTATATCCAAATATTATATTGCAAAAAATGAGAAATGGCTGAAATAACAAAAAAGATGCAGAGCTTTCAGACCTCAAACAATGCAAATAAAACAAGTTCATATTCATAAAGTTCAGAAATTAGTATTTGGTGGAAAAACCCTGGTTTTTAATCACAGTTTTCATGCATCTTGGCATGTTCTCCTCCACCAGTCTTACCTACTGCTTTTGGATAAGTCTCTATGTTCCACTTAATTATATTACAGAGGTTTTCAATGTGGTAAAATTAAAGAAACTCATTATTTTTAAGTGTATCTACATGTCTTAATTTTTGTAATAATTGTGATATCAATATGAAATTGAGTATAGGAAAGAAAAAAATGGCAGCTTAGCCACAAAGGCTAACAGCTACCTGGCAGTTAGTGAAAGTGTTTTTCCGGGTTTTGATGTCAGAATGATGTTACTGTGTAGATTGTGAATGTTCTGCTGTAGCGCTGGAAAGGCATTCAATCAACATAATGTGTTATTTTCCCTGTGAAATCAAAATAATGTGAAAAAATAAATGTGTTAGTGTGACTGCGGGGTGTGTGATGCTCTTTGTGTTCTTCTTCCTGTAGTATCCCCATTGGTTTTACATCGGACAAACCTTTCCAGAAATGGGGTCAGTACAACCTCAGATGGCTCTGAAAAGGAGGATCTTCTTCCTTCTCTGTTTACAGAGGTGTGGAGTTGGGGTAGGGGTCAAGAGGGTCAGCTGGGTCATGGAGACGTCTTGCCCAGGTTAGATGAACCTTTTATTATATAGCTCTGAAAAGAAGATGCACAACTTAAAGATGATGCTTTTCTTTGATATTACCAAATTGAAAAACTCTGAAATATAATCAAGAGGAAGATGAACTGCTTAAATTTAAAACTGCTGTATTTAATGTATTATATAATGTATTGTCAATAACAGTTTGTGTAATGCCTGAAACACTGGAAATAAAATAGCATGTCTCTCTTTTCAGGTTGCAACCACTTGGCATCAAGAGCTTGAGCAAAATGGAAGTTGTTAAGATTGTTGCTGGATCAAATCACTCCCTGGCCATAACAGCTCAGTGTCAGGTGAAACCACATTGCACATCCTCCTATTGTTTTAATGCTTCTCTACTGGTGTTTTGCATATTTTACACACTGAATATACTGATTTGGGTAAAGCTAGGGTATGTGATTTATTTTAATAACACATTTTTGTTATAGTTATTGACTCATGTCATTAAAACAATTAAATGTTCTGCTAAGAATTGCTAACAAAACCTATATGCACTTAAATATGCAGGCTATTGGACTGCAAATACTGTGAAGTACGTTCTTGTGGACAAAATGAAAGATTAGATGGCCTCCCTGCTTGTCTAATAAACAACCAATGTCCTGCCCACATGAGCACTCTGCATATGAACATATTTTAGTATGTGTGAAATCCGTTAGACAGCGCTACACCCACACACACAAACACACACATACAGCTAAATGTGAGCTAGTGAGCTAGATTTACAGTAATGCCAGTGAGAGTTTCACAGCTACATTCAACAGCTTGCACTGCTAAAGAAATAAAAGAAAGACAAGCAGGTTTTGAAGAAAATAGGGTAAATAAATCATTTTTTGGGTAAATTTGTTATTCATTCGATATATGTGGCCAGTAGGGGTGTCACGATTCTCTAAAGTGATGCAGAGTGATTCAAGTGATCTGTAATACACCACATTAGGCACTAATGGTCAAATTTAAATCATTAATTAAGATATATATGTAATGCCATCTAGTGGCTTTTTTGGTAGCAGCAGTGTACACATAACAAACTAAATAATACAAAAAATACAGGAACAGTCATGTAAAAAATAATAGAACAATTAGAGCTTTAACAAACTGAACTCTATCCTACTATAGCAGTTAAACAAGAAAAATAAGATTTTAAGACTTTTTCAGTCCCTGAGAATGACAAGTTTTTTTCTTTAACAAAGATTATTAAATTTATCTGAGAGAAAGATGCTCCTTAAGGTCCCAAAACTATTAACATATTTGAGACTAGACAAAACAACTGTTATTTTAATATTTTCAAGTTTTTCTTGATGAGAATGTCCACATTCTCTGGAGAAAGGGCTGCTCTTTGAGTGTGCTACAGTGTGCTGCGCCATTTGCGTAGCGTGCTGCGCCATTTGCGAAGTGCGCTGCGCCATTTGCGTAGTGCGCTGCGCCATTTGCGTAGCGTGCTGCGCCATTTGCGTAGCGAGCTGCGCCATTTGCGTAGCGCGCTGCGCCATTTGCGTAGCGCTCTGCGCCATTTGCGGGAGGGATCGTCGATCCTCTTTTTGACTTCGATGCTCGAGACCATGACATAATTTCATGACATTGGCCCTTATTTATCAAGGATCTCAGAGTAAAAGTCCTGATCTGAGATCACCTCTTATGACAATTCAGTTAACTTTAATTTCTCTAATCTCTAATCTGAGAAGTTAATGGGCCATTGTTAATTATGGGCCATTGATAAATATGGGCCATTGTTACCACATCAAGTGTGGTTTGATGGCATTTATGATATGTTAGTCTATGTTTTTTCTTTTTTTTCTTAGTCCTTTTTTTTTGTTTAAATTAAGTAATGTAGAAAGTATATCAATAGTATAATCAGGGATAATCAAGCTTTTGTTAGAGTAAATTCCTCTACTGCTTGGGAAAAGGTTTTGTACTAGATTTTGTACTAACAAGCATTGTTATTATAATTGGATTAGTGGGGTCAGGATGCTGGATGATCACCACTACACAATTTAACTGCACTGCCCCACAGCTTAGTGCTGGGGGGCTTTAGACCCCTGTAGCTTATGCCTGGCATTAGGCCTAGTGCCAGTAGGTTCATGTTGATCTTATTCTGTTGGTAGGGCTGAAAGTAAGGGATAGTATTTTTTTTTAAAGTAACTGTAAGTTTACCACTCACTGGTTTCAACAAAATATCCACTCCAATGTTAAATGTCATGATTTTGTTTTATGCTTTTGTTAACATTTTTTTTTTGTTGTTTTTTCAGGTTTACTCTTGGGGTAGCAGTAAATTTGGTCAGTTGGGTAATATGAACTCCCCAAGCACTGTGCCTCATCTTGTGAAGGTATTAATCAGCCACCATTACCTTTACTAGTAGAACAGCTGTGTGTCACATTATGTATCTAACATGTATTTATACAGCTCTGGAAAAAAATAAGAGACCACCTTAGTTTCTAAATCAGTTTCTCTCATTTTGCTATTTATAGGTATATGTTTGAGTAAAATGAACACTGATGTTTTATTCTGTAAACTACGGACATGTCATTCAGAGCATTTATTTGCAGAAAATGAGAAATGGCTGAAATTACAGAAAAGATACAGAGCTTTCAGATCTCAAATAATGCAAAGAAAACAAGTTCATATTCATAAAGTTTTAATAGGTCAGAAATCAACATTTGGTGGAATAACATTTGGTTTTTATTTTTTTTTTATACATCTTGGCATGTTCTCCTCCACCAGTCTTACACACTGCTTTTAGATAACTTTATGCCACTTCTGGTGCACAAAAATCAAGCAGTTCAGCTTGGTTTGATGGCTTGTGATCATCCATCTTCCTCTTGATTATATTCCAGAGGTAAATTTTGTCAAAATCAAAGAAATGTATTATTTTTTTAATGCAATCAATTACGGCACCAATTTTGACCCTCTACTTCCTGTGTAATATGCCTTGGCGCTTCCAACCTGATACAGTTCACTCATTCCATTGGTCAGATAAATGGTGCAGAAACAGAAATGGATTCTGGGAAATTGTGTTTTATTGTATATAACATGAAAAATGACAAAAAGAAATTTATAAAAATACACAGGACATTTTTAAGGGTAGTACACTTTACATTCAAATGTCCACTATAAAAACGTGCGTCTTAAGAAGAACAAGTTCAATTAATCACAGAATATTGTTGTAAATAATTTGATTCTTTTTAATCCACATGATTCATGACACCACTAATTACGTACAGTATATGAACTCACAGGTCTTGTGTTGTATTGCTATAGATGTCAGACGGTATTCGAGTGTGGGACGCAGCAGGGGGACAGACCCACACTGTACTGTTGGCTGATGGAGACTGCTTCCAGCCCATCCTGTACTACACTGGAGAGCAGATTCAGCCACGAGCCGACTCTCAAACTGGAACATACACTCAGACACCTGCCCTGCTGCCCTTCTGCATGAAAGTACATATGTGATTTTTAATCATTTTGTTACGTAATACTGAATTATAACATGATTTGTAAAATGTTGGATTATGAAGGTAATATTAAAAAACTAACCAAAAATATTATGCAATATTAATTAGTTGGTTATACACACAATCAATAAAACAGATTTCATTTTTCAAGTCAAGTCAAGAGGCTTTTATTGTCATTACATCTGAGTACAGGTACACAGTGTGATGAAATTACGTTCCTCCGGAACCATGGTGCAACAGAACAACAAGCAATAGACAACATAAAGTGTAGGAGTGACGACAGTGCAACATAAAATTATAAAATTATAACACTAAATAACAATAAATACAATAAATACAAAGGACGAGACCATTTAAAGACAGGACAGTGCAGTACCGATACGGTATAATAAGTGTATAGTGGGGATAAGGTGCAGAGATGTGTGACATACTGTAACATATAAAACATATATAATCACAGCAGTTACTGAGGTAGAGTTTATAGTTTTTAAGAGTGCAGTATGGAATATACTAAAAGAGTACTGGTATGTGGTGTGTTTATGTATCTATATCCAGATTGGCTATGTGAGCAGTGTAATTGCTGGAGGAGTGAACTGTGCGGCTCTGGCTGATCAGAATGTGATGGGGTTCATTGCCACTTTGCACGAGCTGGCGTCAGCAGAGAGGAAGTTCTACTGCTCTCTGAGCAAAATGAAGAGCCAAATACTGCGACCCCTACTGGCTCAGGGTATGTGGCAACCTTAAGAATTTGATAGTTTAAAAAAGGGATGTCTGCACTTTAAGGTTTTTTAGTTCAGCCTAGATTTTCTTTGTTTTCCCTGCTAAGCTTTGTAACTGATTTCTGAATGAGGTTGAATAAGGTGTGTCTGAGCTGGAAACTTAGTAATCTAAAGTAGCCAAACAACTTTTAGGACCAGTTGGACAACGCCTTTTGTATAAATAAAAGGTTCAGGATGGTGCAGCTTATAAATTTTATAAATTTTATAAATTTTTGTATGAAATGCAGATTTCTTTATTGAGTATTTATTGAGTTTTATTACATTGCTTTCATTATATGTAGAAATAGCTCTATATTCAAATTTAACCTGAGAGTGCAAGTCGATTTTTCAGATTTTTTGCTTAAAGTCCTGTGAATTTGATGAATATGGTTTGCACCACAGACGTTGCACAATAATTTTTATGGACTTTTTATGATTTCTATGAACTACAGTTTTAAAAACCTTAACCCCTTACCTCTTTTAAATATCTGTTATTCAATATTATATCAAATCTCCTCAGTAATATCGCATAAAAGATGAAGAACTTGTACTTAATGATTTTAGATATAAATGTTCATATATTTTTTTAATAATTATTTTCTGACTTCCTCTGATTTGTCTCCTAATAGAGAATCTCAAGTCATATCTGGGCAAAATCTCCATGCATCTGTTCCAGAAAATGGCAGGGTGTTTCAGTCGACTGTGCCATCTAACGGGGCAGAACAGCACCTCTCTCACCCAGTTCCTGCAGCACAGCAGAGATGTTAAATCACTGGCTATTGTGAGAAAGGCAGCCCTTTTCTTAGACACATATAAAGAGTACGTCTTTTATTTCACTACAAAAAGACATTTGATTCTATAATCATACAAAAGAAGACAATGTATCACTGGACTAGACTCATAAAACACCACTGATCTTGGTTATTTCCATTTCCATTCACAGTTACAGCGGCCCTGTAGGGAACTTCCTTGTAATGGGAGGATTCCAAGCCCTGGTGAAGCCCTCACAGTACGTTTTATACTCTCTTCTCGTTCATCACCCTGAAGGTATTTCTGAGACCTTTTCTGATATGAAACCAATTTCCCTCGTTTCAGAGAATGTCTCGGGAAAAAGCTGGACCTGATACAGAAGCTGTTGGAGCTCAAAGAGAAAAATGTGGCGCCCAGTGATTTGCTACTGAATCTGTTTTACATGCCATTGCAGCACCTGCGTGACTATGGCAGACTTCTTCTGAAGCTGGCCACTTGCTTTGATGTGGTGAGTGTAGAAACTGTTCCCAGTTTCAGTTCTCAATCCTTCATCCAGGTGTCTTGTAGTAGGTGTTACACTTGTTTTCCTCTCAGACGTCGGTGGAGTATCAAAGAATTCAAGATGGCTGCTTGCAGTATGAGGTCTTGGCTCATCTCCTAAGCAAACAGAGGAAAGAGGCAGAAACTACTCACACCTTTTGGAAGAACTTCTCTGGAAAGAGTTTGGTGAGAACCTGAACTGCTCTCTGGTTTTCTGTTTTTAGTTATAGTAAAAGTAAGAAATCTTGATTATTTGATAAAGTGTTCAAGATCATAGAGCATAGATTCTCTGCCAGAACCCAACCCGAGGTCCGACCCAAAACAAGATTTCCCACCACTTTCCTCAGGCCAGGTCGGGTCGGGCTCAAGAAAATAGTCTGTTACTTAGGCGTTTGTTTTTTAATGCTATTTTTATTTTATATAAAGCTATGGCATAATAATCACAATATATTAAAGTATCAAATCAAACTGTGCTTTAAATAAAGTTGCACAAGTGCGCAGTGCACACTCCACTTGTCCGTATTACGCACTCGTGCAGTGCAGTGCATGGCCTTATAATTGTAGTTTGTTTAGAATTTTTTTTCTATTCTTAAACCATGGTATATTATATTAGATTAGAGGAAAGTCATTCAGATGTAATTCCTTTAGCCTAATTTTCTAATGTTTAGGCCTGTGGAACATTGTTCGCATTGTTTGTGTTTTAATCTTTCAGAGGTCTGTTCTTGATTAACATTTTACTTAAATAATAGGTCTATGCTTCTTCAGTGTTGCAATGTTAATTAACATTATTCTGAAAAGATTTTGCTCACTCAAACAGCCTGAAAATGTTTTTTAATGCTCAGTTTTAATGCGCTACTTATTTTAAAAAATGTTGGGTTTAATTCGGGCTTGGGCTAAGGCTCAAAAGGAAGTTTATGGGGCCGGCTCGGGCGGAACGTGCACTGGCTCAGAGTCGGGCTGGATATTTTAGGCCCGATCTAAGCTCTAGTTTAAAATGTTCATGTTTGTACATGTTTGTTTCTTACTCTTCTCCTTTGCAGGAGTCCCTGCGGAAGCCGTCTCGTCGTTTAGTGTGTGAGAGCGGCAATAAGGGCCTGACGCTACAGAACGCTGGAAGATTCTCAGTCAACTGGTTCATTCTCTTTAACGATGCCTTAGTTCATGCACAGGTTGGTCTTCTTGTGCTGTTATGTCATATATTAGTTTTTTTAACTGTGTCGTGTCGTATGGTTTTAAAAATGTAAGTTTTACATGTCTTTTTTCACTCAGGGAACCATTCCATCTAAGAAATTTGTAAGTATATTTTGGTTTGGTTGCTCATGCTCCCTAGACTTGGTTTGGGACTCGTTATCTGCCATTGTTGTGTATTTTGGCATGATCATAAATAAAAAAAATAATAACTGATACCTTACATTTAGATCCAGTTTTGTTAAACTGAAGTAGAGTAGTTTATTTTTTAAGGAGAGGAGAAAGGAGTGAAGACATGTTCGAAGCAAGCACCGGGTAGCTTTTAGCCTAGCATAGGTCCCTGTCTGCTCTTTAAAAGAGGGCACAGAGGTATTTCCGGTTCAAGTTCTGCCTGTTTCCTGTTCCAGACACTTACTATTCAACACCCCAAGAAAAATATAGTTTTATGCGCATTCTGTGGACCCCTTTAAATGTAGCCAGAGATATATATTTTGTAAAAAAAAAAAAAATTAAATGATAAAAACTTGCTTTGGAGTGACCACAAATATGGTCCTACCAATCCAAATAAGGCAGAATTACAGTTAATAGCTGCTTGTTAATAAAAAAATAAAAACTGTCCCAAGCCAAGTCCTGCCCTTCTCTCTAACCGTGCTGATCATTGATCATTATGGGCAGCCAGGAAACCTTTGTCCTTCTAATTGCTCCACCTTTTATTCTTTTTTTTTTTTTTTTTGCTCAGACCTCAATCCTTTGTGATTAGTGACTCATTCTGCTGACACGCCTTTGTTGCCAAGTTTCAGCCTGAGTTTGCAAAGCTCCTCTGGAATGCTGGACTTGATGGTTCATTGTGTGAATGTGAATTGGTATTATGCAGTCTGCAGGTTGCTGGTGCTGATCACTTCATGTTTCACTCAAACAGAAAGATCATCATCCTCTCACTTTAATTTCTATGTTCTCACATTTTTTCCATTTTCAGTTTCTCTGGTCAGTCTTTTCTGAGCTTTGATCTTTGGACGGCTAAACAATGTGTGGATGCAGCTTCTTCCTGGGTTTCACTTGAACTCTTCACTCTTGATTATGATCATGTTAATCGATGTTTTGATTTGCTCCCTCTTCTTAATCTTTTACTTGTTTAAGCACAGGCACCAGAGACACATGCATATTTACACAGTCTTGTGTGTATGTGTTAATTACAGGGCCTCCTATCGTGTCTGGGCTAGAGCTGGGCAGTGTGATAATATCTAACTTCCTCCTGATAAATTACATTAATACGTCACAAAACACATGTTGTGGATATCATCAGTTTCTCAACACCACACAGCAATATCTGTCATATTTAAAATTTTCTTTTAGTCCTAGTTGATTGGAATTAGATCAGTGCATTACATTAAAAAAAAAACTTCACAGATTTCTCTCCTGAAAATTGTTTATTTAAGTGATTCAAACATTGTAATCAAGGTAATCAAACCTTGATCTGCCACTTTAAAGACTACCCAATCTGCTTCAGTTATCCAGTAGCCTCAGTAACAGCAAACACGAATCATATTCTGTTGTAAGTGGTTTGTGCACTGTGTGTATATCACTGCTCTCTGCCTCTTTCTCAGTTCTCCTCTCACTTTGTTTATTCGCTGGCAACACTCTGGGTGGAACCCTTCTCAGACGAGTCTGTTGGCCTGTGAGTTATTCTTTTACTTATTCACCTTTGTCCCAGATATTATTGACTTCATACCCTCACATTTCTAATATTGTTTCATACCTGGTCCAAACCGCTGTTTATACTTACTCATGAGCTGTTCAGGATACAAAGGAGGTACCAAATTACTGTATAAATGCTTTTACTCAGCACTACACTTCAGATGTATGCGCTCTTAAACTCTCATCTCTTCTCAGCTCAAGGATAGTTAAGTAGCTACAGCTACAGTGGTCCAGTGTTTGTGTACCCTTTCAACATTTAGAAATTTAACCTAAAAATACCATTTTTTTATGCAAGTTAAAAAAATAAAAGTAGATTAGGAGAACCTCATCACACAAATTAGGCAAAAACAGTTGTATTTATTGAGGAAGATGAACCAATATTAGTAGCAAAGCATCACTGTAGTGAGTTGAATGAAGAGTATGGAATCCTTTGCCCTCCAAAACATGCATAGTTGTTCTGTTGTACTTAAACATTGAGATTCTGCTGACATCTCCCTCAATAATGTTATCAGGCTGGGGCTGAAGCTGACGACCCCTGAAGAGAGCTTTGTGGTTCTGGCATCTTCCCCTGAGGAGAAGGTACAAGGCTTATCCTCTTCTCTTGGTTTATACTGATCATCTATGCTGAGTAGAATTGTTTTCTTGCTTTTTTTTTTCTTCTCATCGCTCTGTTTCTCTCTCTCTGTCTCTCCACTCAGGGAAAGTGGCTATGGGCCATCAACCAGGCTGTGGATGATGCATTAGGAATAGGCCTTGATAGGAGGGGCATTAGTTTCTCTGGCAGTCAGAGGGTGGAGCCTCCTATCTCCCGCACTGCCACTCATACCTTCACTAAAGAGGGCAGACTGAAAGATGCTACATATATTGGCCGCTGGCTCTCTGGTAAACCCAATGGCAAGTAAGTGCATCAGAAATAATAATAATTTCACAATATTTCAGGGTATTTTTGCTATAACATTATATATTGCCAAAATGACAAAACACTGGAAAATATTTCATTAATTTTAATGTATATAGTTGTGCAACATAATAAGTATTCAGTTTTAATTAATAAATGTAGGAGCAAAATTAGTATTACAACAACTAAATCTGTGTTCTTTTGTCTATTTTGTAAGCAACAGTAAATTACTAGGACTCAAAATGGACTCCTTTCAAGACTAAATAGTGCTATTCTCGCAATATACTACTGAATCGCAAAAAATGAGAATTAGGTTTAAAATGTGAAACTCGTATATTATATAGATGTTTTACACACAGAGTGATCCATTTTAAGTGTTTATTTCTTTTATTGTTGATGAAGTCCTGCTGGAAAATAAAATCCGCATCTCCATAAAAGTTGTCTGCAGGGGCAAACATGAAGTGCTGTAAGATTTTCCAGAAAAATACTCCACTGACTTTGGACCAACACCAGCAGATGACATGGCTCTCCAAACTATTACTGACTAAATTTTGCAGGTTTCATTTTCCAGCAGGACTTGGTACACTGCCCACACTGTCAAAAGTACCAAATGGTTTTATATAATATTACATAACATAACAATATTTTTGAGATGCTGATTCTTGAGTTTTAATGCAGTGGGAAAAAAAACACCTTTATATTGAATTTTTGTTTAGAATAGAATACAACTGAAACAGTCCACAAAAAGTCTCACATTCTTAAATCTATTATGTATTTATTTTTTATATCTATCCTAACAGAGGCACCCTAAAGTGGCCTGATGGCACAATATACTGTGGCACGTTTAAGAATGGCCTGGAAGACGGGTCAGTAAACAAACCAAACCATACACAAACATGACTGTTTAACTTGTAAACAAGGAACTTAACTGACCTTATTTGTTTGTTGTGGTGTTTTCTGTGCAGGTTTGGTGATTATATGATGCCCAATAAAACCTTCAACAAGTATGATCGTTATAAGGGCCACTGGAAGGAAGGCAGAATGCATGGCTTTGGAACATTCTGGTAAAAGTCTTTCCTGCTCTTTAACAAATGTTAATATGAAACTGTTTTAGCCTCATGATTCCAGCTGGTCCTTATCCAGTGTGTGTTTTGTAATCAGGTATGCTACAGGTGAAGTATATGAGGGCTCGTTTCAGGATAACCAGCGCCATGGCCATGGCATGCTGAGCAGCGGCCGCCTGGCCTCCCCGTCATCCAGCAGCGTGTTCATTGGCCAATGGCTTCATGACAAGAAAAACGGCTACGGGGTCTTTGATGACATTACTAAGTACTTAATTCTCTGCTGTTAATTTCACTTTTTAATTTTGTGCCTTTTTGCTGTAGATACTGAATGATAATTTCTTATTAAATATTATTTAGAAAAAAATAGTACATATTGAATAATAAGCACAGACTAAATAATAATTATTGTTAACTGTTAATGCGCATGCGTGTCCCACGGGGGGGGGGGGGGGTCGTTCTGAGGGAGAGCGATGTAATGTGGTTGTGTGAATACGGAGAAGTGAAGTTTGGAGTTCGTTTAAAACGCGTGTCGTCTTTGTTCACTAACAATTATGTGCTGAATAATAAGTATAAATTCAATATCTAGTAGATACTAAATAAATATTTAGTACATATTTAATAATAATGAAGTAGATACTGAATAGTTAGCACATATTTAATTTATAGATACTAAATAATGTGTACTTACTAAATAATAATAAATACTGAAAAAAGTTAATACACTTTGAATAATATATAGATACTAAAATAATGAATTATTAAAACTACTTAGTAATACTGAAAAACTACAGGTACTGAGTATTTAGCATTTCCAGAATAATCAGTGGTTACTGAATAATTAGCATATACTAAATAATTTATGCACTGAATAGAAACTAAAGCTCTATATGTCAATTGAATTATCATTATCATTAATATGCACTACATAGGGACTGGGGCTTTATGGGTTAATATTTTACTTTAAATAATTAGAGTGTATAAAATGGAAGCATTAGGGGTTAGTAATTACTGTCACATGTTATCATATTTACTTTTTAAAAGCTTTACTGTGCAGTGATTAATTTCCCTTTCTTTGTTTCCTTTCTTAATTTAGAGGAGAAAAGTACATGGGTATGTGGATGGAGGACCAGCGTCAGGGGAGCGGTGTTGTGGTCACCCAGTTTGGGCTGTATTATGAGGGAGCCTTTAGTAATAACAAGATGATGGTGAGTTCTTGTGAGCTGCTGTGGCACTAGTGCACTGTTTGACTGAGGTATAGAAATTAATCCTCACTTGTTACTTGTTATTCCAGGGCAATGGGCTTCTGCTGTGTGATGATGACACTGCTTTTGAAGGAGAGTTTTCAGAGGACTGGGTGCTGAATGGAAAGGTATTATTTAAACTCTAGCACAAGTGTACTTTCAGTGAACTTGGTTAGCTATTCAAGGAATCATCCTTATAAAAATCATGGATTTTTATAGTGTGATGTGGTTGTGTGCAGGGAGCCCTGTCCATGCCTAATGGAGACACTTTTGATGGCATCTTTGTGGGCGAATGGGGCTCTGATCTGAAAGTAGCTGGAACTTTTATAAAGCCAGGCCTTTATGATACTGAGAAGAAGGAGAATATGCCCTTGTAAGTATCTGAGTGACACTCCCACTGAGTTTTACATCTTGTTGGATATAATACTTTTTTTGGGAACAATATCAAGTTTGGACTTGTTTTAGATAGTGTACCTGTCTGTGTGTGTGTGTGTGTTTGTGTGTGTATTCAGGGTGGTCGGTCGTTATGTAGTTCCTGCAGAGCAGAAGTGGAGGGCTGTATTTGAGGAATGTTGGAGCCGGCTGGGTTGCGAAACTCCAGGGCAGGGAGATAACGAGAGAGCCTGGGAGAACATCGCAGTCATTCTGACAACCAGCCGCAGACAGCAGAAAGAAAGGTACATACAGATTACATGCACACAATGTAGGATAAAAGATCAGATATACAGTTGTATGAAAAAGTTTGGGCACCCCTGATAATTTTCATGATTTTTAATTATAAATTATTGGTTGTTCAGATCAGGAATTTCAGTTAAATATATTATATAGCAGATGAACACAGTGATAGTTGAGAAGTGACATGAAGTTTATAGGATTTACAGAAAGTGTGCAATAATTATTTTAACAAAATTAAGCAGGCGCATACATATGGGCACCCTTGTCATTTCATGGATTTGAATACCTTTAGCACTAATTATTGGAACACAACATTTGTTTGGTCATTGAACCTTGATCTAAATATGCAGGGAAATCCAATTATAAGAAAAAAGTTAATGTGTCCAATTGCAAGTTTTTCTCCTCTTTGTATCTCTGAAGAGTGGCAACATAGAAGCTTCAAAATAACTCTTAAATTACTTTAGAAACAAAGATTGTTTAACATTGTGCTTTAGGGAAAGGATACAAAAATCTATCTCAGAGATTTCAGCTGTCAGTTTCCACTGTGAGAAACACAGTAAGGGAATGGAAGACCACAGACACAGTTCTAGTTAAGGCTCAAAGTGGCAGACCAAGAAAAATCCCAAATATTCAGAGGACAAGGATGGAGAGAACAGTCATAGTCAACCCACAGACCAGCTCCGAAGACCTACAACATCATTTTGCTGCAGATGGCTTTGAGAACATTGTTCAAGATTCAGTGGTAAAGTTGAATGTACAAAGAGTGCTCACTTCCTATTTGTAGGTATGTTCGCATATTTATATTTCATGGTCAGACAAAACATTTAATACTCTCATATCAGTGTGTGCAGCCCAGGTACTCTGAGCCGCTCGCAGTGTAAGATGCTGGAGAGTTTGGAGGTGATTCCTCAGCACGTGGGGCCGGTAACTGCTGAAACCTACGACACTATCCGCCGCTACATCGTCAAGGTAAGACCACTTCTCTCAGTGAAGGTCTCTAACTTTACAAGAGGTTCTTTATTAAGGTAATAAAGGCAACTGTTCTACAGAGAATAGTTGCACCACCATTTGAAAGTATTTAGGGTTCATTATCTACATTTTTGCCTTGTAAAATGTTTTTCCCCATAGGAATTGGGAGATTCTTTATAAAACCATTAACAAAAAGCAATCCTGTTTTTGTGATGCAAACTTTTTTTTTTTCATTTCAATTGTTGCAAGAAATATTAAGTGAACCCTTTTAGACATACCTGGATTTCTGCTTTGATTACAGATAAAATATCACAATTATAGACAAACTCAGTCTAATGATTGATATATATATACAGACTCCAGCAATGCTTTTGTAGGTTTTTCAAGCTCCATGCATTTCTATAACATACTTTCTGAGTTTTTCTGTATGTTGCTTGCATCTAGGCTATGTTCACACTTCTTGCTTGTGAAGAACAGATTTTTCAGTATCAGGCTTTGTGGGACTTTAATGACCAGAGAACATGTACTTACACTTACATTTTCTAGCCTGCACTGTGGATGTTCTGCTAATACTTACCATGCTACGCTCAGTGATGTTCTCTAGGAGGAGAATTTGGTTAGTGGTGTTAAAAAGTATTGACCCTGCTCCCCCCGTGAGTCTACAATATGACGTCTATCCAGTTGCTAGTGGTTGAATTATATTAATAATCTCTGCAGAATTCCAGGTACCTCCTTTTTTTTGCAGTAGTATCTAGAGACAGTTTTGCCGATTAATTTGGTTTATATGATTTTATTTATATTTTAAAGGATTATCCATAGACCATAAACAGAAATCATATTCATGCCTGTGGACAGTGCATGACTATGACATCAGCACTACATTTTTAATGTCATTAATATGCACTTATTATGATGAGAGTAGAAATCTAGAGGTTTAGGTTGGTACAAAATATAAAAGCTCACATTGTAAAAGTAATGAGTATTCTCATGGATTTTGGCTGCTGTTTGAACACAATATGTCTCTGCAGATGTTAATTTTATCTCTGTTGCACTTACTGTAATCTATCCGCAGTCATGTGATACTCCACTACATCCTCTGGGCTGGCTGCTGGAGACGCTGGTCACCTTGTATAGAATGACGTATGTAGGTGTGGGTTCAAACAGGAGGCTCTTACAGCAGGCGGTGCAGGAGATCCAGTCCTATCTGAAACGCATCTTCGAACTGATCGGGTAAATGCACATTTATACTAGTTTTGAATAGTTGTAGCTGTTCATTCTGGGGGTAGGGTTTTGTTTTAGCTTAAAGCAGGAATCTCCCAGAACTCCAGCCATATATATATTCCTATAGTCAGTCTTAGCATAAATTTATGATCGCTAGGACAATATGACATTACATATTAAACCACATATCAGAAATATTTTGTTATTTTTTCAGTTTTGATTTAATGTTTAGTTTATTACACTTCTGATTTTCGTTGAACAGGTTTAGACTGCATTGAGCAATGTAAACTACAGACTGCTCTCATAAATTAGCTTTAAAGTCACAACAGTACATTAAATTAGCTAAAATATCTAAATGTTTATATGTGTATCAGTAGTTTAACACTATATGATTTCTTCTAGGTTTTTGTTTCCTGGTCTGCCTGAAGAGGGGGGCTTTATCTCTGAATCCTCAGGGAGGAGGCCCAGTGACTCCCTGTGCAGCAGCATTAACTCTGACACCGGGCAACAGGGGTAAGTCTGTGATCTTATTCACACCAATATCTGCTAGATTCTAAAAAAAATACATTTAAGTCAAATCCTGCATTAAATATGTGCTGTTTGTTTAATTGAACAATTAGGTAGCTGTAGGTTGTAAATAGAGCTGGGCGATTAATCTATTTTATCGATATTTTACAGTTAAGGACGATGTGTTTGTATGAAAATCGATTTTTTCGAGTTTTCATTTTCACCACCAACGCTCCCCTGAGCTTAACCCCGGCCCTCTCTCTGCCGCGCAGCACCGCCCCCCTCTCCCTCCCTCCCGCGCGCAGCACCGCCCCCCTCTCCCTCCCTCCCGCGCGCAGCCCCGCCCCCCTCTCCCTCCCTCCCGCGCGCAGCCCCGCCCCCCTCTCCCTCCCTCCCGCGCGCAGCCCCGCCCCCTCTCCCTCCCTCCCGCGCGCAGCCCCGCCCCCTCTCCCTCCCTCCCGCGCGCAGCCCCGCCCCCTCTCCCTCCCTCCCGTGCGCAGTCCCGCCCCCTCTCCCTCCCTCCCGCGCGCAGTCCCGCCCCCTCTCCCTCCCTCCCGCGCGCAGTCCCGCCCCCTCTCCCTCCCTCCCGCGCGCAGCCCCGCCCCCTCTCCCTCCCTCCCGCTATAATTTTGAGACGTGACTGCCTATTTAAAAAGCAACAGAAGTAGTTCATTTGTTGAAGTTTATTTGTATCATTTCTAACATATTTAGAGTGTTTTTCTCTCTCACAATGTTAATCCTTTACAGCTTCAAAAACATGTATTATGCAAATTAGGCGATGACGCCATTTAGCGACTTCTAGCTACTTTTAGGAGATTTTAGTAGGGGAAAAAAACGATTTAAATCTAAAATCTGATTTTTTTTTTTTGTTTTTTAAATCGAAGATTTTTTTTTTTGGGCCATTTTGCCCAGCTCTAGTTGTAACATATGTCATATGTAACAATACGATCTTTTCATGATCCATATTTAGCTTTTCAGATTTGGATTTTAAATAAACTTTTAAATACACTGACATGCCAAACATCAATAATATTTTATTATTCCTTTTCCTGGCCAATCTAGTATTGCATTCATTTTTCACCAAGATCTTGCAGCATTGATGATGGTAGAGTCTGACCACTGCTCAAAGTCTTCTCCATCCAGCACATCCCAAAGATTCTCAATGAGGTTAAGGTCTGGACTCTGTGGTGAACAATCCATGTGTGAAAATGAGGATCTCATGCTCCCTGAAGCACTCTTTCACAATTCCAGCCCCATGAATCCTGATATTGTCATCTTGGAATATGCCCGCCCCGTGTAGTACTCATAATAATGAGAAACAAAAAAAACATAACAAAATGTATATTTTAACAGAAACAGTTAGTCATATTTTTTAGCCATTCATTTTGTCTTTTAAAAATGAGACCTACAGTCGCGGTCATGAAAAAACTGGTATTTTTTGATGTTTTCCAGTTTTTTATCTTAAATGAATCAAGCGATTGTTCTTTCTAGGTATCTTGTCAAATTATGTAATTAAAAAAAAACAAAAAACATTTAAACATTATTCTGCTATATCATAAGAAGCCATGGTTATACTTAGGAAAGATTACGTTTTGATAAGCATTGATAACATTTTATTTTAGCTAAACTAACGCTACTAAACTCTTACCTCAGACTTGGTGATTCGCTGCTTGTGCAGTTTCACCACGTCGAAGCACCACAAAGAGTCCACTTTATATCATAAAATCTGACGCGAACGCTGCCCGCTTTGACCGGTGTTCTGTTGAGTTGTTCTACCTTGTCAAACTGTGCTTCCCTAATGTATATTTATGGTCTCGGTAAAACGCGGACTCAACCTGAGATCCTATTTAAACATATAAGTACTTACACAAGATAGCTAACGCTAAATATTTGGTATAACCAGAGCCATAAGCTCCTCCTTGGTTATCTGACAGTGTCGGCTCTGTGGCAGCCCAGCTTCAGCTCTGTCTGTGGGCAGTTCCAAGCTAAGGTGGGCGAGGCCATGAACTGACAGGTTGATGTAGACACAGAGCTGTTTCTAATCGACTTGTTTTTCCTGAGTATTTTCTTTTACTAGCTATGGCAGAAAATGGGGGTTGAAGAACAGTTTCATGTTCAGCATCATATACAACTCAGAGAGACCTATAGTATTTCACAAAGAACAAGAAAAAGTGGATTTTAGCGGAAGGAAACATGTGGATGAACAGCTGAAACATATGTTGATATATATATGTTATATATATATATATATATATATATATATATATATATATATATATATGAAACATTACATGCAAGGTTTTTGTATGACAGTAACTATGCTGTATGTGTGCATGTGCTTTTTGTGCTGCAGCTGGATCGTTAGTAGCTCCAGTCTGCTGATGCCAGTTTTGTTGCCTCGTCTGTATCCTCCTCTGTTCATGCTGTACACACTGGAGCGAGAGCGAGAGGAGGAGGTGTACTGGGATTGTGTGTTACGCCTTAACAAGCAGCCTGACTTGTCCCTTCTCACCTTCCTGGGAGTGCCTCAGTGAGTCACTGAACTAGCAAACAGACATTCTTATCACACACACAGACACACACACACACACACAACCATACACACACACACACACAGACACACCTGTAATCACACCATCTCATTAGCACCCTGCTATGCGGTCTGGCAGTACTTACAGTATGCAGTGTTCTTAAAGAGATAGTGCCCTGGTAAAAGTACACTATATGGACCAAAATTATTGAGACACCTGTCTATTCATTGTTCCTTTCAACATAAAAGAAGCTTTTGTTGAAGTTTAAAGGCTTAAAGAAAAAAAGAGTTTAAAGATAAAAAAGTCTCCAGTCTTGATCCCTTACTTGCCACAATGCATTAATCTTGCACCTGTCTCTTTACTAAGTAAACAGATAATATATTAATATAACCACGAATATATAAGCACATTCATTTGTTCAAAGAAAAGGCAAAAGGTATAAATAAATTCACAAATGTAAATCACAGTATAAAATTGACTATTAAATTGTTTCCAAACTGGATCATTATCAGTCCACTAATCCATAGATTCCATCCTGTCTATATAGGTCAAAACAGGTTGCCAGATACGATGAAATCTACCACTACAGCCTGCCAAAGTGTAATTAATTTTTTCTAAAATCAAAAACTGCATTATGTCGTTCACCAAATTTTTAAAAGTAGGAGGATTTTTCTCTTTCAACTTAAGTATTATAAGCGGTCTTGCCACTAAAGTGGCGAAAGCTTCCACCTTTGAGCCAGATTTCCCTAACTTAATCTCCTAAGGGGTCACCACGGGTATCGCTGTTATAGGGGAAGGCTGGATTGGCTGCTCAAACACCCATGAGGAAAAGTTAAAGACAGAATATTTTGGGAAAAAACTAAACTTGTAAGAATATGTGGCTATTTCTGTTTGACATCTGTCACATACTGAAATCATATTTTGAACAAATTTGGCCAGCATGCCCTTAGCCTGGCTTAGTAACTTAAACTTTAATTAAACTTAGCTTAATTGATTTATTTAAAGGAATGTTCAAATACATTTAGCCATACAGTATATTGTATTTGTTTGCCTGTTTATATGTTTGGTTTTCATTTTGCAGGAAATTTTGGCCGGTCTCAATCTCTGTTCTTGGAGAGAAAAAAGAGGTGATGCTCTGATTTGATATAAAGTAATAAATGTTTGTATTATGAATAGTTTATTATATGTTATACAAAATCTATAGATATTAAGTAGATGATTGTTATGTGGACTTTGTTAATGTAATACGGATTAAAAAAAAAAACTTTTCCTTAATTGACAGGTGCTGGCTAGCACTAAAGATGCTTGCTTTGCTACTGCAGTGGAGACCCTGCAACAGATCAGGTTATAAAGCCAAGATGCAGAAAGTTTGACTCTGTTTCTGTTCTATTTCTGTTTTCTGTAGATCTTATTTAAATGATTTTTTTTGTTCTTTTGTCTGCAGCACAACGTTCACTCCAGCAGATAAACTGCAGGTAATTCAGCTGACGTTTGAGGATGTCACACAGGAAGTGCAGGCTGTGCTGGGCCATGACTTTTTGTGGTGTATGGATGACCTCTTTCCCATCTTCCTCTACATAGTTCTGCGTGCACGGTGAGCTTCATATTCTGTTGTCTGCTCTGCATAAATGTAGGTGTTTGATGTCTTGGCATTGTGCAATACAAATGGGAACAGATACAGTATGTGTATGTTTTAAGATGCACATATATTATTGTATATATTGTTATATACAATATAACATGCAGGGCATTGACAACAGTACAGATAAATTAATTTATGACTTACAGGTGAAAAAGTGCAAGGATTCTTATAAAGAATGAAGGAGAACCTGCAACAGGTTTCTCTAACAATCAGAAAAATAGTTGTACCCAGAGAGAAGGTTCAGATCGTAATGCTGTTCAGAAAGCAGATAAAGGTTACCAGGAACAAACAAAAAAAATCGTAGACTGATCTGGGCAGTAGTTATTGAGTTACACATACAGAATGCAAACAATGTGTGACAACAAACCATTTATCTTGGTGCTGAACACAGTGCCAAGATAAGATGGATGTGTTGGTTGTCTTAACCAAAAAAAAAAGCAGAACACATCACATGTCTAGAAGCCTGGTGTCATGGTGTGCAGTGCAGTTTTGTACATTACATTACATTACATTGTATTTAGCGGACGCATTTATCCAAAGTGACTTTGGATAACCAATAAGCATAAGCAATAAAGGATGTAAAAATCCAAGGCAAAAAGTAAAACATTTAGCAGTAAATTTAGGGTTAGAGGAAGAAAGGAGGAGGGAAAGAAGAAAATTGTTAGAAGTAGTTAGTTTATAAGAGGTGTTAGGAGAGTAAGTGCTCTTTGATCAGGTAGCGAGTTACACTCCTGCTGGTAGGTAGTGGTAGGTAGCTTGTTCCATCATTGGGGAGCTAGGAAGGAGAAACTCTAGTACAGATGCCCTTCAAATCCTATAATTTCCCCAAAAATCATCAGTGCTCTTTTTAATCCGGTGCGCCTTATGTTTGAATTTTACCAGTCAGGTTGTAAGGAGCAGTAAAGCCACTCCGCTGAAGTACAGCGTTATAGTTTAGTTCTCCAGCACCAAGACTCGAGACTGGAGCACTGTTAACATTAGCTGCTAACTGCACTAAGCGCTAGCTCTTTTGCTGGTCAGAGGTGCATAATATCGGTATGTAGCCTGCTCCTAACCCCAGCTAGCACTGCTGGAGCAGCATTAGCATTACCCTCTAACTGCGCTCAGGTTCAGTGGTGAGTATATCGGACTGTAGCCTTATCGATTACCATGTTAAAACAAGCTATGTTGAACAAATTGCTAGCTAATATCGCCCTGGGTTACTGGACCACTCAGGGTTCCTCAGTGTAGCACTGTCTGGCTAGCCTTAGTAAAAAAATCTAGATAAACAGAAGTGCTTTCCTCACCCAAATGAGCAGTTTTCAGGATAGAAATCTGTGAAGACTAACATCCAGTGATCATTTGACTTTAAAAATAATGTGCCTTATAATCCAGTGTGCCTTGTGTATGAAAATAGACCAGAAAATAGATGTTTTTTGAGAGTGCGCCTTATATTCTGGTTTGCCTTATGGTGCAATAAATACAGTAATAGAACATGACTTATAAGTGACTCATATTCCCATTGCTATAAACCTAAACAATAAAATAAGAAAAAAAAGATTTTATAATATGTTTGCTTGGTAAATTTCCCTACATGTTTAATGTGTGTATGTGTATTAATTCAGCATCAGAAACCTGGGCTCTGAGGTGAGCCTCATAGAGGACCTGATGGATCCTGCTCTACAACATGGAGAACTTGGACTCATGTTCACCACTCTCAAAGTACGGATTAGAGTAACTCATACACTGTGTCAATATCACACACCATCAGATTCTTAGTATATTAATATAGTACACATTTTATGTTAAATGTCACACATCCTTAGGCTGTCATGTCGCAACTCATATAGTATAAGACTATAAGGCTGACTGAAGTCTTATTTACTTCTGCATTCTGTCTTCTGTTTTATCAGGCTTGCTACTACCAGATTCAGAATGAGAAGACTACAGGCATCTAGAGGCAGATATGATCACCAGGTCTTTGAGGTTTGGTCCACTGACACAGTTTTTGGATGCAGTGCTTTACACTTTTTGATCAAGCAGTTCAGCAAGCAGTTATCCTCATATCCTCAAATGTGACTGTACTGTTGGGAGGAAACTCTGCATTGACAGTACTGAAAAAGATGTTCATCTTCTATTTTTACAGCTGCCTCATCGCACAGTAGTATTTGTGAACTGTCTATCTGATTTTATTTGCTGCTTTTTATACACTGATATTTTACGATGGGCTACTTTTGAATTGTGCACAGGTCGTTAAATCTCAAAAGGGATTTTGGAAATATTGTTAAAGTATTATTGTTATTGAACTTCAGTGGTTTTAACTGTTGATTTATTATAGGGATGCACTGACATGAAGATTTATGGCCGAAACCGAACAAAACATTTGGGCTAAGGCCAATAGTCTTTTTCTTAAATGTTTGTTTGTTGTTGCAGATTTTTACCATATTTTCTGCACTATAAGGTGCACTATTAATGAACATCTATTTTCTGGTCTATATTCATACATAAAGTGCACCGGATTATAAGGCACATTGTGAGACACTAGTAAGGAACAGGGGTGTCGCCATGTTTCCATTCTAATTTAGCAGAGTAAGTAAAAAAAAAAAAAAAAAATTTAATTTTAAAATTGGATGTTAATGGATGTTAATCTACACAGATTTCTCTCCTTTATTTGGGTGAGTAAAGCACTTCCATTTAAGTAAGTAAATTTAGGTTTCCAGGGCGATATGTTTTCCCCACGTAGCTTGTTTTAACACTGTAAACATGCAGGCTACGGGCCAAAAATACTTACCTCTGAACAGTGAAAGAGTTTGCACTTTGCACGGTTAGCGGGTGATGCTATTGCTGCTCCAACAGTGCTAGCCAGGGTTAGCAGCAGGATACACTCCAATATACTCGCCTCTGAAAAGCAAAATTTGCAGCTAATTTTAATAATACTTCAAGCCACGGTTTTAGAGAAATGTCACTGAAACTCCCATATAACGCTGCACTTCAGTGGAGTGGCTTTATTGCTATTTACACCCTGACTGATAAAATTCATATATAAGGTTTTTGGGAAAATTAAAGGATTTTAATTTTAATTTTATAGTGCGCAAAATATGGTAAATGTTATAGCCTAAATAGATTTTTGTTTTGCTTTTCAATAAGAGCAGTTACAAAATTACATACCAAACATAAATGTTGCTGAACGCTGTATTTCATTTAGTTTATGCGAGTAGAGATTAAAATTGAACTTGAACTGCTGTTTGACGGCCGTTTGCCGCCTCTCTCCTTGATCCGGTGTGCAGCACGACTGGGAGATACCGCGAAGATGCTGAACAGATCCTAATGTTAGCAGAAACGCTGCAAATGTTTGGTGTGAAGTATTAAGTCTTTTCACTTATTTGTTTGACAAATATTTTCGGTTGCCAAATATTTGGTGCATCCCTAATTGACTGTAACTGTTATAACTTGTAGCTAGCATACTAACTGCACTCTCGATGACCGCTTGTCTTGTGCACACTCCACACACCTCACTGTTACAGTTTCTGCCCTGATTTAAGCAACCATAAAGAGGGAATTTATATACTGTATTTTTGTAGTGCTAAAACACTGGAACCTTTTGGAATGTATTATTTAGATAAATCTATTTGTTTAATGACTGATTTTGTAGTTACTGAGTTCACTGACTAAAAACAGCGCTGTTCTGAATGTAGCATTAGTGAATAATATGAATACTATTATATGTAGCCACCTGTAAAAAACGAAATTATCGTAAAACAGGAAATGCCTGTCGATATAAATGAAGCACTGGAAGATTTACCAAAAATATCAACTATAATAGATCAAAATATAAACTATAATACAAAGACAGAAATTGTGAAAAAAGCACCATGCAGAGTGGGTTACTTACAATAAGTACTGTGTTTCAGTGCAGACAAGCGTTTTTGGATGTGTGTATGTCTATTGGGTGTATGTAAATCCACACATCCATATGTTACTGCCTTTGTCTTACTGAGCTCTTCTTTTCTACCACCAGCATCATCAGAACAAGTGTTATTTTGTTTTTAACATTTTGACCTATTTTAACCATTTGAATCAGAAACTTGTTCTGTTTACATTGTGTCAACATTTCACAATGTATGTGCCCATATAAATACTTCAAATTATTACTAATATTTTCCACTGACTTACATGGAAAGTCAAAAAAGTCTTCTGTGAATTAGTTGTTTTTGAACATATCAGGTTCCTAATGATCATGATGATGTTTAAAAATCTGTTACACATTCTTCTTCATGGAATATCTGCATTTGGAAGTGTTTGTGACCTGTAAAAATAATGCTGTGCTTTTGTTACATCTTCAACGTTTTGCTTTAGTGCAGTAAAGGGTCTCACTAAGCTGCTTAAAATATTTAATGAATATTTTTGATTAATAGTTCAGTAGCTCTGTTAACACTTTTTTTTTACTACTGAATATTTCAAGACTGAGTTTTTTTTTAAGGTAAATGATAGTCGTTGCTCCTTCACCACCACATAAATGACTATAACTGACTGACAAGAAAATAGAGAAAAAGAGGTTAATTTTTTTGTATATTATTCTGATTCTCTCGGTGAAGCTCAGGCCATAAAGAGCAAAAGGGCTAACATTATTGTGATAAAGGGCTTACTGATAATATAGCTATAAATTGTCTGAGTGTGTTTTGTAACTCTAGTAGGGAATTTCCTGTGATCTGCTGAATTGATTTGAGTAAATTACTGAGTTATTACAGAAATAATATATATGAGAAAAATAAATAAATCTTTTAACAAATAAATGCATGGCCTGTGTCTCTCTTATTTCCTCATTGATCTCAACTGTTTTCTACACTGGGGGCATCTAACTCCGGAGGTCCTGGAGTGGTGGTGGCCTTTAACACAAATTGGTGATCTCTGTGCTGTTACATACTGTACCTGTATTTAGCTGTAGTTATACAATGAATTAGGAATATCACCAAACTATTCTGCACTCTGGCCACCTCTTGTACTACTACACCACTGGTGACATCTTGGTGAAATTGTAACTCACTTTAAGGCCCGTTTTATTTTTGAAGTGATGTGAACCTTGTGCCAGGGCATATCTGTACATTCTAATCATTACTGTACTTTGAGTAAAGCGTTTTGAGCTAAAATAATTTATCATTATTGTATTCTGATCAAGCAAAACCATAATATGAATACTGTGTTTGATATGTTCAGTTTATTTCTGAAATACACAGTGGAAAATACATTTAAATATGTATTACATAAATGTACACATTAGTGTTTAGGACTCGCAGGACAGAGTTGAATATGCAGTTTTCTTTTGGCTTTGTTCAGATTGCCAGCCCAAATCTGGATTGTATCTAGATTGATTTTGAATAGTCAATAACCACATAAAATCAAGGTTCATGAAATGGAGGTGCGATTGTTTAAATTGGATTTGGACAGATGTGTCTTAGTCAAATTAGACTAACAGATCTGATTTCAGTAACAAATCTGTCATGCCTGCATCTAAACAAAGCCTAATATTCTGTCAAAGGCTAAACAGTATTTTTTATAGACTTACTCTCAAGTATGTAGAACAATACATGATCAGCTTTTATCTGTATTATATTTAAGCTCACATATTTGAACAAAATGATCATAACCATAAACCCCAAACCCAGCATAGAGGGGCTGAGTGAAGGTGGTGTGGACTCTGTGGAGGAGGTTCATTGTGTCAGAGATGCTGTAGAAGCACAGAATTCCAGCACTCTGATCTACATACACTCCTATCCTGGAGCTGTTGGGGACCACAGGTACTGCAGTCTCTTCTCTATTGTGTTTGAAAAGGAACCTGGAGCCACGGTGGATCAGACTCCAGGACTGATCATTAGACCCAAATCCTGACTCACTATCTTCCCCTTTCCTGTTGATGTTTTTGTAAGAGACTGCAATATTAACATTACCGGTCCTAAACTCAGCCTCCCAGTAACAGCGTCCAAACAGACTTTCTCTACAGAGAACTTGCTGAACTCTGTCAAATCTCTCTGGATGACGTGGATAAGGTCGGGGCAGGTGCATCACTGTCACAATTTTGTTCCTCCCACTCAGAGCAAGCTGTGGGTTTGCTGTGTTTGGATCCAGAGTGAGCTGACAGGCATCTGATGGAGAAGAGAAATTTCAAACACTTAGCCCAAAATGTAAAATACAGTCACATGGCTAATGCCAGAAAGTGTTATCACAGAGGATGGCTTGGGAATTCTCACATCTGCAGGATGTGAAGTGTTACCTTGTAAGTGAGGCTGAACACTCATTGTGAATGTCAATTTGAGTGGGAACTGAAAAGTGAGTACTAGATGGATGGGAAAATCCATTTTTTTAAAATGTGCAAGAATTTAGCAATCCTTAATACACAATTTCACGTGTAGTGGGAAGGTGATTTATACATATATACAGTGCCCTCCATAATTATTGGCACCCCTGGTTAAGATGTGTTCTTTAGCTTCTCATAAATTGAGTTTTGTTCAAAATAATATAGGACCACGATGGAAAAAAAGAGTAAAATACAACCTTTAACTGAAGTGAATTTATTCAGTAGGAAAAAAATCCCACATTAAGAAATAATTATTTAACATCAAATCATGTGTGCCACAATTATTAGCACCCCTGATGTTAATACTTTGTACAACCCCCTTTTGCCAACAAAACAGCACCTAATCTTCTCCTGTAATGTTTCACAAGATGGGAGAATACAGAAAGAGGGACCTTTGACCATTCCTCTTTGCACATTCTCTCTAAATCATCCAACGACCTGGGTCCTCTCCTCTGCACTCTCCTCTTCAGCTCACCCCACAGGTTTTCAATGGGGTTGAGGTCTGGGGACTGAGATGGCCATGGGAGGAGCTTGATTCTGTGTGCGGTGAACCATTTCTGTGTAGATTTGGCCACATGTTTAGGGTCATTATCTTGCTGAAAGACCCAGTGACGACCCATCTTCAGCTTTCGGGCAGAAGCCACCAGATTTTGTTTTAAAATGTCCTGGTATTTTAGAGCATTCATGATGCCATGCACCCTAACAAGGTTCCCAGGGCCTTTAGAAGAGAAACAGGCCCACAGCATCACTGATCCCCCGCCGTATTTCACAGTGGGCATGAGGTGCTTTTCTGCATACTCAGCTCTTGTGTTACACCAGACCCACTTAGAGCATTTGTTGCCAAAAAGCTCTATCTTTGTTTCATCTGACCAAAGCACACGGTCCCAGTTGAAGTCATAGTACCGCTTAGCAAACTCCAAACGTTTGCGTTTATGATTGTGAGTGAGAAATGGTTTCTTCCGTGCATGCCTCCCAAACAGCTTGTTGGCATGTAGATAGCGCCTGATGGTTGTTTTGGAGACTTTGTGACCCCAAGAAGCTACCATTTGTTGCAATTCTGTAACAGTGAGCTTTGGAGAACTTTTTATTTCTCTTATCATCCTCCTCACTGTGCGTGGTGGCAAAATAAACTTGCGTCCTTGTCCAGGCTTGTTTACCACTGTTCCAGTTGTTTTAAACTTCTTAATAATTCCTCTGACAGAAGATATGGACAGGTGTAGGCGAGTAGCGATTTTCTTGTAGCCATTGCCTGACTTGTGAAGGTCAACACACATCTGCCTCACTTGAATGGTATGTTCCTTTGTCTTTCCCATGTTGAAGATAAATGGCCTGTGTCACGTCATATTTATACCCCAGGGAAACAGGAAGTTGTGAATTACTAATTAAATGTTCCTACATACTCTGATCAACTTCGTGAACTACTGTAGAAGTGACAGAAATACTTTTATTAAATTTATTTCCTAAGAATTGTTAGGGGTGCCAATAATTGTGGAACAGGTGATTTTATGAAGAATAATTATTTCTTAGTCAGGGATTTTATTTCCCCCTTAAAATTTACTTGAGTTAAAGGTTGGACTTTACTTTTTTCCCATCGTGGTCCTATATTATTTTGAACAAAACTCAATTTATGAGAAGCTAAAGAACACATCTTAACCAGGGGTGCCAATAATTATGGAGGGCACTGTATGTGCATGTGTGAGAAAGATACTTACATTTCAGAAAGTCATCTCTAGTCTGTGATAAATGGAAATAACCTGGTGGTACTCTCTGACTAGGAGCTGTCAAGGATGAAGAAATAAACCCTGAAAATGACAGAAAATCTTAGACACCAGCAACAAATCAAAAACGATACTTGGACAATTACAGTCCAGTACTTAATACCATAGCCATGAGTGCAACATGTGTTTCCCACATTGATTCAGTGTTCTTATAACTTTGCTTAGGACATTAGAACTAGACCTAGTTGTTAAACTAGTGGTTAGGTGATGGGTCAGTTCTAACAGAAGTGGATTAGATGTTGCACTTATCTGTTACACCTGTAACAGCTGGCTATGGTATTTAGTACTGGACTGTAATTGTTAGTTAATGTAAAGTATTAACTGTAATTATTTTTAAAGTTTTCCCTCTAAAGATCTGTTAGCCAGATTATGTTGCTACATTTGTGATGGTGAGCAAATCTTCCAAAATTTACCCATCTTGCTCATGCATTTTAAAATTAAATTTCTCACATAATATTCTCATATAACTCATTATACCTCCAGAAAATGTGACAAGTTTTGGTTCCACTTGTTCCATTACTTCAGTGACAGCTTTCTTCAGTTTCTCCAAGGAGAATAGTGGACTGATTGGGAATTGGGGTATTCCTGCAGATTGTGGAGGAGAAGAAAGAGACTGGAAACACTGCAAAGAGATAAAAGAAACACACACAGATAAATACACTTTGGGAGTGATTGGATTTGTATCTCTTTTAAATGTGTCTTGGGTGTGTTTGCTCCTGCATTTTAATGTGACTTGATCTTATCCAAAGAGTACCATGATGAGTACCAATGTCAGAGAATCAGAGATGTTACCTGGAGGAAATTTATGGGATCTTCTGTGTCCAGAAGCTTCTTCAGCTCAGAATCTCTCCTCCTCAAATCAGCAATCTCCTGCTCCAGTTTCTTTTGGAGTTCTTCAGCCAGACTCAGTTCGACCTTCTCCTGAGCTCTGATCAGCTCGTTCATCTCAGAGCGTCTTCTCTCAATGGACTGAATCAGTTCAGTAAAGATCTTCTCGTTGTCCGCTACTGCAGCCTGTGCAGAGCGCTGTTAGGAGAGACACAGAGAGGGAGAGCTTAATCTAAAGCAACTGTTTTAACTACTGTTCCACAGTGGAGCTCATCATTGGCTGATTGGAGGACAGTACCAACTTGGGGCAGCACTTGCTCAGTGGTGGGTCAGTGTTACCAAGTTTTGCTAAGTTACTTGGGCTCTTGGCAAAGCCCCTTAACACTATGCTCCAGAGGTGCTGCAGCGATTCCTACACTAGATTATTTATAGTCGTAAACCCCCTTTAATAATTCCCCACGTGCTGAGCTGCCTCCTGCTGTTTGCTTGATGGTGGTGCAAGTCCATTTTGGTTGGATGTTGGTCTCTGTATCATAAGGCATTTTCTACTGTGTACACTTACCAGTGTTTGGCACAGTTGTCTAAACCCTTTTGTTTTTTTATTCCTTCTTTTTGTTTTATTTCAATTTCTCTCCCATGTATAGAACTGGCCCTCCACTACCCTGCTGCAAGACTGAGCACGTGTCCTACACTCACTTGCATTCTCACAATGCATGACTTGCTGTCACATTAGTCACAGCTCACATTATTATCTCAGTCTTTCTGTCTAATTATTGTTATTGTTGCTATTTGCTGTGCTATTTGGTGTTGACCAGATCAAGATAAGCAGATGTTCCCCTTTTAAACTGTGGTTCCTCTTAAGGTTACTTTCTCTTCACCTCGGGGACTTTTTCCTTGCCACTGTTGTAAAGCTGCTTTGTGAAAACTTTTTTGTTGTTGTACAAAGTACATTTGTGAATAATACCTTTAAACTTAAATCTGAACTGCCCTCTCGGTTCTGCATCAATGGCTCTTAAAATTACTTTATTACTGTGTACAAGCGTATGTTCAACGCAGAAATAGGCTACATGTCCAACAAAAAATATATTGAATATGGCATAATTGATAAAGTGGCTCCTCCTGTG
Organism: Astyanax mexicanus; assembly: GCF_023375975.1. Lineage (NCBI taxonomy): Eukaryota > Metazoa > Chordata > Actinopteri > Characiformes > Acestrorhamphidae > Astyanax > Astyanax mexicanus. Next base: position 36,000,579 of record NC_064418.1, read on the forward strand.
GTCAGTGTACTTACTCTAAGTGTCTCCATAGCCCCTCTCAGATCCTGCAGTTTCTTCTCCGTCTGCTGGATTCTCAGCTGAGATTCCCTCTGAGCCTCCATCAGCTGCTTCTGTAGACAAAATACAGCGACATACATGAAGGAAGTTACATGTTAGACACACAGGCATTTACGAATATTGTGTGTGCCATGTCTTTTACATTGCTTATAACAGCTGGTTGTTAATTTACTGAGCTTTCTCATTTATAATAACCAGTTGTAATGGCAGAGCAGACAGTAAAGTTCCTACCTGTTTCTCATCTCTTTCTGCTGCAGCTGACACGGTCTTGTGGCCACTGTGTTCATCCATCACACACAGAAGGCATATACACTGCTGATCAGAGCGACAGAAAACCTCCAGCAGTTTATCATGACGACAGCAGAGCTTCTCCTGCAGGTTCACGGAGGCTTCGACCAGCTTGTGCTTCTTATAGCCAGGAGATTCATAATGAGGCTGAATATGAGCTTCACAGAAGGAGAGCAGACACACCAGACAGGACTTAACTGCTGTTTGTTTTGTTCCAGTGCAGATATCACACTCCACACCTCCAGATCCAACAGGAGAAACTGCAGCAGCAGAAACAGCAGCAGCAGGAGCAGCTTGAAGCCTCTTCTTCCTCTGACTCTCAGCTAGTTCAGCCAGCATGGTGTTCTTGTTGAGAACAGGCCTTGGGCTGAAAATGTGTCTGCACTGGGGGCAGCTGTAAACCCCCTTCTGATCATCCTGACCCCAGCAGTCCTTAATACAGCCCAGACAGTAACTGTGTCCACAGGGAATAGTCACTGGATCCTTCAGCAGATCCAGACAGATAGGACAGCTAAGAGTGTCCAGCGTTTTCAGAGCAGCTTCTGCCATTTTACTACCCTCACAGAGACAAACAGACCAAACAGGAAAAGAGGGAGATTCTACTTTTGTTTCTCCAGAGTTTTCTCTTTCTGTGGGAGTGGCTTTCTGTTCGTGTTTGTGTGAAAAGGACGTTTGAACTCTGAACCAATGAGTTTAGTTTATTTGTTGCTTCAAAGTGTATCTTATTTTTTTAAAAACTGACAAAATAGAAAAAAAAAATCTGTAAAAACATTTTTTGCGAAGTGTGAGTCGGTTTATGGCGAGTCTGACCACTCCCTATCTCCCCTGTTATATCAGAAAATGCTGCTAGAGGGAGCCTGTGAGTGAATCCTCAATGAATGAGGACAGGGTAAATGCAGCTAAAACTAACATTTATAGTTTTTAACTACTTGTACAGGACATTTCTGTCATTTCTAAAAGTAATATTACCCCATAAGAACCAAGTCCCAGTTCTGAATATTGATACAATTTTTTTTTTTATTGTGATACACAACTACGGAAATAATAAAAAGGTTAAAATACTAAAGTAACAAAAATGACATTAACAATTTCATAACTTGAACATTTTGTTCTAGAAAGGGTGTAAGAATTAGTTGTATGTGACATTTTTTTATTATTAATTATTATTATTATTATTATTATTATTATTATTATTATTATTATTATTATTATTTAGACTAGGCTAAGCTAATGCTAAACTACAGCAAGCTAAGCTAACCTAGCCACAGGTTAACTAGCCGGCTAGCCAACAAAACAGGCAGAAATGCTCGCAAACGCGCAGCTTTCACATGAAGACGACTCCGCGGAGCAGGAGAGGAGATTTCAAGGTCCTAACCTTTACCATTTTCGTTTATTCCCAATTTAAACTAACGTTGTGGTGTTAGCCTGTATGAACCATACACCGTTTTGTAGTTACGGTACTTCTGTTACAGACAGTCTGCTTTTTTTTTTGGAATAGTGCTGGACAACCTGGCCAAAATTTATAACACGACATATTCCTCCATTTCGGTCGATACGATATAATTTTGATATCGATGTAAATACTTTGAAGGCTTTAGAAAAACTGCTAAGAATCCCTGCAGTGAAAATCTGTACACTAACGTTACTGTCATAAATTTTAATTTAATTAAGTCTTTAAAACCTCCTCTAACAAAAACTGTGTAATACTTTATATATTTACTCACGTGTGAAATATAGGTGTGCTCTCACGGATTTTATTTGCTCACGTGTAAAATATAGGTGTGCTCGTACAAATTTTCCATGCTCTTTCTCAGATTAACTCTCCTCTTGTATCTGCGCGCGCGCTCTCGGATATATCATTCACGAGCTGGACAGAGCATCGTCGTTTAAAAGTGATAAAAGATAGATAAATAAATAAATAAAACTAATTGAAAATGAAAATAACAAAATGATAAACTAAGTTTAAAAACTAATTTAAAACAGTCACAGGCTTTCTGATAATGATTAAAAACTAAAAATGTAAAATTTAAAATGGTTTAGTGATCCCAGCGAGCTGAGCTTCAACATGTCCTCTAGTGAGTTTCAGCCCGCTGGTGCTCTGTGGTTAAAAGATTTTCCCAGTTCACTAAAAACTTTTGGTATCTGACAGATAATCAAGTCACTGGAACCAGTCTAAAAATGACTTATTTATTAAGATCAGAGAGAAGAGATATAAGCTGGCAAATGAAAATGAAAGTGATTTATAAATACACAGTGAAAAAACGTGCACTGTGCGTAAAAGCGCATGCCCTGCGTAAAAAAAGCGTGCCGTGCGTAAAAAAGGCGTGCCGTGCGTAAAAGCGTATTCCGTGCGTAAAAAAGGCGTGCCGTGCGTAAAAGCGCATGCCCTGCTTAAAAAAGGCGTACTGTGCGTAAAAAAGGCGTGCCGTGCGTAAAAGCGCATTCCGTGCGTAAAAGAGCATTCCGTGCGTAAAAACGCGTGCCGTGCGTAAAAGCGCATTCCGTGCGTAAAAGCGCATGCCCTGCGTAAAAACGCGTGCCGTGCGCAAAAGCGCATTCTGTGCGTAAAAAGGCATTCCGTGCGTAAAAACGCGTGCCGTGCGTAAAGGCGCATTCCGTGCGTAAAAGCGCATTCCGTGCGTAAAAACGCGCGCCGTGCGTAAAAACGCGCGGCGTGCGTAAAAGCAGATGCCGTGCATAAAAGTGAGAATGTGTGTAAATGCGCATTTCGTGCATAACTAAATGCGCGCCATTCTTAAAAACGGTACGGAGTGTAACACGTGACTACTTCCCATGTGTCGTATTATTTATATTATATTTATTTTCCTGTACACTGACTCGAAGCAAAAAAAAAAAAACTGTTCACGTTTTTAAGGTCCTGTAGGGCCTTGTGAAGATTTTCAGAGAAGAAAGGGACATTAAAAGACTGGAAAGGGACTGAGGAATGCAACTACCTTCAGCTAGTCAGTTTTTGGAACTCTTACTATGTGCTTTAGTTAACTATTGTAGTAACGCAGACAGTGCTTCTTATTGGTGGAGAGATTTAACTTAGAACGTCCTATGTCTGTTTAATACAGAACACGTGTTTTAGTTTACAATTACAGGATTTTTTGGCCAACCTAGCCGAGCTATGTTGCTAGCTAACTAACCGTGTTGGTGCACTTGCTAGCAAGTTTGCTCTATTTTTCAAAGCGTGTCACTTGTTTTTCTCCTGCCAGCTCATATAAATCTTTGTATGCTGAAATGTTTTTTTGATTTTCTTTTGTATGTTCAGGACAGCTGTAATTTTACAAAGTAAAAGGGTGGTTTGTCAACATGAGAAAATTATTAATAAGTGTTTATAAACAGTGTTGTTCAAATAAAGATGGTTAGGCATTTGCATGATTCCCCTATAAAATGCATAATATCATTAAACATTTCAAGGAATTGTAAAGAAGGGCAAAGGTATGGCGTCGTTTTACTGCCAAAATTCAGAAGCAAAGTTTTTGAATGCAAGAGCCTATTTCATGCAACTCTCACGGATTTTATTTGCTCACGTGTAAAATATAGGTGTGCTCACACAAATGTACCATGCTCTCTCTCAGATTAACTCTCCTCTTGTATGAATCTGCGCGCGCGCTCTCGGATGTATCATGCTCGTGTGCTATCTAGCTGGTCTTAATGTTTCGAGAGCGTGCTCGCGGAGCGGTACCTGCTCAAACGCGGAGCTTTTCACTGCAACAAAGCTGCCAAAAGTCTCCAGCCAAATCAGACGTGGCAACAGGATTTGACCAATTAAATTCCTAATGCCGCTTGCTCTGCTTTCCCATTGGTTGAAAAAACTGCAATGAATTCCCCCGCCATCCTACCCACTGTAACTTCTACTGAAACGTTGATATTGTGGTGTGGACCGGATCGCGGCCGAGCTTTATCGCGGGAGATTTTAGGTGCGGAGCGGAGCGCGGCCGAGATCCGCTCGGTTAGGGTCGGTTTTGCTGCATCGCGGGACATTTTAGGTGCGGAGTGGACCGGAGCCTAGCCTAGCCTAGCTGGCTACGTGCCTGTATGATTACGTCATCACGCACTGACGTAGCCCGGCTACGGAGGCTGATTGTGTTCAGCTCGAGGAGGGTACGGCGCGAGACTGGGAGCCTCCACCATCACAGCTGCATCACCACAGCTTGTTGGGCGTGGCTTCCCCCGCATACGCGTTTGTGGGCAGAAAAAAAGCGGTTACTTTACAGTGTAAATTGGACAAGCTTGTGATTTGTTAGCTGGGATATATATGTGTGTATGTGCAGATTGAATAAAGAGCCGGGAACCAGACATGCTGTTCTCACAAGTCATTTTTTACCCTGGTCAGCATCACCACATCAGGTTTCAGTGGCATACCGGGCTGCAGACGAGCCGCCACACTTGGCTAGCTAGCATTAGTTTTTTTAGCTAGTATTGACCCACACCCTTGACTGGGCAGAGAATAAAAGAGAGGGAGCAAACTCAAGAGTATTGGGGTGGAGTTCGGGGCAGCTTCCCTGTAAAGCGTGAAGCCGAAGCCTTTCGACCACTGCAAGGATTTAAGAAGAGGTCTGACTGTGAAAGGCTTGGGAACTCCAACGTCTGAGTGTTGGAAGTGCGACCTTGTAGTCTTTAAGAAAGCCAGAGGATGAGCCGATGCATGAGGAAGGCAGTGTGGAGGTCCAAGGAAAGAAAGGTAGGGAATTAATTAAGGTGTGGGCGATGAAGTGAGAAGACGGAGTGGGAAGAAATGGGGCGATGGGAGACAGAAGAAGCGTAACGAGGGAGGACAGACAGACTGAGGAATGAGATGGAGGGAGAGAGAGGAGGAGTGGTTACGCTCGAGCACCACCCTACGAGACTGTAGGGAGGCGGAGCCACAGCCCACCAGCGGGCCGGGCGGAAACACGCATGTTGGAAAGGGAAACAGGGAAAAAGGGAAAAAACGGGCCGCGGTAACGGCGTGGGCACCAGGCGGCAGAGGTAAAAGAGAGAAAGAAGTCGCCGAGAGAGCGAGAGAAAGAAGTCTGGAGGTAACCTTTCGGTAGCGGCCAGCCCGGGCCGAGGAGCCAGGAGAGGAGATACCAGCCGCGGCGGTTGGGGAAAGACGCACCGTAATCAATGAAGGCAGCCGGTGGAGGAGTATGTGTGGACGAGAACAGCCGGTCGTGCGAGGTTGGACACCAGCCGCAGGAGACATAGAGGTGGAGTACCATCGTGAACCAGGTAAAGAGCGGGAATCAATTTAATCAGTTTAATCGCGAGGTTGTTCAACGAGCAGGTAACGTTAGAGAGGAAGTGACGGTTTAAATAGGAGTGAGGGTGTGAATCAACTCCCAAAACTAAGCTATAATATAGCTAGCTTTTTGCGGATGTATTCTGATCGGTATTACGCAATGAATGTATCAGTGGTAATTTTCCCAAAATAAATAAGTCTGTACACATGTATGAATAAAATACAAAAGGTTACACGTGAAGAGTTAAGTTACATGTGTACAATATGAAGACTAGCGTTATATAACCTCTATAGTAGACTCCTGCCATTTCATGGACTTGCATATGATGACTATTTTATTTATTAATGGAGTGATTAGATAAACAAGGTACTAGATTATTACTGTAAATACTGAGTTACCTCAAGAAAAGCTTTGTCCGTTTTATCAGGTCCACAACTTTTACCATATTCACATTTTCCCCCCCATTTCATTTAGGTCAGTTTTCAGATGAGAGATTGGCTCCGAGCCTTTGTCATCATCCATCCACTATTTAATGTATTTATTGAGTTTCATCCTGTAATGCTAATGTCAGAGGGTAGTAGTGTAAGCCTCTGACGGGGCTAAATTAAGTCTGTGCTCCCAGATGTTGGTCCCGCAGTGAAAGTGGATTTATTGGACTGTATTTGGCAGCAATTTTCCTTTTTAACTCTTAAGTACCCAGAGCTGGACTCATTCTTGATGTGCTTAGCATGTGTAAGGGAGCACTAAAAGCAGAAAGAGTTAAGAAGCTTTGAGTGGCAGGCGGTGTTGTGGAAGAACTGGTAGGGTGGAGGCCTCTGCCTCCCGGGATTAAGCAGGATAGAGAGGGATTACAGGCTTCTTTTCTGGCCACTCTTTAGTGTAAAATCACGTATATGTTGGAAACCGGGGCAAAGGCAGGGCATCACCCAAAACCGGGGGAAAAAACATAATAGGATGGTACTCTATCTCCTGCCCCACTGATTGTGGACTCTAGAGGGGAGAGGAAGAGCTGAGAGTGAGGTATGTGTATTTTGGTAATATCTGATCATTGTCTGATCCTGCTGTCTTTACCTAAAAGAAATGCATAAAATATTGCATGGTGAGAATAGCTTTTTACATTTTACGAAATGCATTTAAATAGTGAAAGTAATACCAGTGATAATCCAATTTATTTCAGAATGTGTGAGCTCTAAAGTGATTTAATTCTAATGGGTGCATAGTGTTTTGAACTGTTTAGCAGTCTGGGTATCTGTCTAAATCTACCTGCCTGTCTGTATACCTGTCTTTCTGTCTGTCTGTCTATCTATCATCTATCCATCTATCACACGTGTCAAACACAAGGCCCGCGGGCCAAATGTGGCCCGCCACGTCTTTTTATGTGGCCCGCGAGAGCTTGTAAGATCTTAGTGTCTATAATAAATAAGTCAGAAGCGTTCTTTGACCAAAAAATACATTTCCCACAATGCTTGTCGATTGTATTACCCGCAAAGTTACGGCTTACTGCCACTACACGGCAGTGTAGTCATTGATGTGGAAACCCTGCCGGAGGGAAGGTGTAACTTCGCGGGTGGAATTGAGACATATAAATGTTTATCCCATAATGTCCAGAAAAAGAGAAGTTGATGCAGACGGACGGCTGTGCTTCAAGGCGAAAGACCGGTATGCCTTTTGTGTTACGAAGAGTGTTACTGACCAAAATAAACTCTTTTTAGGAGAGATATAAGTTCTGTGTAAATATTTATAAGACAATAGCTGACAAAATCTGTTTTAATGACGTTAATAAACATCACTGGGACAGCGCTAGTCGCAGTTTCACCGCAGCAAAGTACGAGGACGTGAATCACTTATCTAACCAGCCTTTACTAATTTCTGCCCTCAATGACCCTTTCAATAACCTCCAATAGCCTTTAATAGTCTTCAGTAGCCTTCAACAGTCTAACCTTGCAGCCGTGGTGTGTCCACTAAACTCCTGAGGTTAGCAGCGCGATAACTGACCTGTTTATAATGTAATCCCAGCAGTGACTCATGCTCTAAACGGCTGCTGTTAGCTGATTGGGCTGAAAGATGAACTGTAGAGAGCTGTATTATTCGGTTACAAAAATCTTTATTTCATACACAGAAGAACTTAAAAATTTTAAAAACGCTCCAGACTGGCTGAGCTGAGCCCTGTAGCCCGTGGCTGGGCTGTAGCTCTGACTCAGTAACAAGACTGCGGACTTGTGGTGCTGCTGCTGCAGCTCCCACTAGTGGTTGGATGAGGAACTGCTAAATCTGAGGAAATGCTATGTTCTTAACAGCTCACAATTTTTGATTTTATATTTATTAAGCCTTATTTCAGTTAATAATTTCAAAGTTAATATAACTTGATGTCATTTCTATTCACTTGAATAGTTTGGTTCTTGATTGATGGAGTTTTTGGATTTCATGACATGACAAATTAAAAGGATTTATGTTAATAGAGCAACAAGCAAACATTTTTTCCATGCAACTGTAATATTTGATTGAATAAATAATATATTGAGAGTTATTTAACATTAAGGAGTAATTACATTCATTTACATATATTACATTTGGTTACATTTTATTACATTTATAAGTTACATCTGGCCCTCGGAGGACAGCCAATATGCCAATGTGGCCCTCGGCCAAAATGAGTTTGACACCCCTGATCTATCAAATCAAATGAGATAAAGGCAGCTTAACAGAAATGTGATCACAGGACAGAGAATCAGACAAGACATTAAACATATAATACAGAACCCCCAGTGTGAGGTATCTATCTATCTATCTGTCTGTCTGTCTGTCTGTCTGTAGAATTTCTATGTATATAGCTTTCTATTTAATAAACAGACTAGGTCTCGGTCTATAAGTCTATCTATCCATCCATTCTTCCATCTGCCCATCCATCTATCCATCCATTACTCTGTCCGTGTATATGCTGGTTTAGATAAGGTGAAGATTATTAAGGGTCTGTTTAGACCTGAAATCCTGTCTTGGTCTCAGTGAGATCATGCTAAATATTTTTTTTTACCTATTTCATCTAAGGCCAGCATTTTTATAAAACATATCCTGTTGGAGAGCTATTTCTGAAGCACTGTTTGGGAACTGAGTGTGGTGATAGATCAGTATGGACCGGATTAAATCTAGTGCATGGTGAACTCAGCACTTCTTTATATAAAGCGACCCAGGTCACATGAATTTATTAGAATACTGAAATTGTGTCTCATCCAGTGTGCTGTACGTGACCCAGAATGTCACTCATGTCTAGGTACAAAGCACATAATCTGTTTGTTGGTGTTTTTGTTTTAATAGAACCTCTGTGATCTAGAGTACGGAAACACCTGCCATGAGGCAGAGGGTGGAGGCAGAGCAGATGACTGACACCGGACTTTGTGAAAATGGTGAGAATTGAACGTTGATAATGCAAGTAAATCAGCTGAAAAAACATTATTTAATTGTAGATAGCCCAATAAATCACATTCAAGAATATGATGTATATTTCAATGCAGATCATGTTAAAATAAAATTGTACTTACATTTACATTATCTATAAATTATTAATGGGGGCTTAATACTCTATTCATTCTATGTCCTTTACACAATGTCTGTCCATCCTTCCTTCTCTTCTTTTTAGGTCTAACTAAGATCCTAGCAGAAGTGGTAGAGGAGGTGAGGTTGTCTATAGATAAGGACATTAATGGAACAGATCTTCTCCACAGTCTGCTCAGTGCACCGTGGCTCAAATCTCTGCTCAGGGTCAGTGAAAGCATTGCTCCATATTTAAGATTTAATTCATACATTTTTAAATCCAGCCACTCAATATGCAGCATTTAAATTAAAATGGGTCTGAGGAAACTTTACCTTGCCATGCTTCATTAACAGGGTAATTCGTGGTCAGTGTACATACTGCTATCCCATCTTTAGAATGACTTTTCGAATGTCATTTTATACCTCAGAAGCATATTCGTGATTGTATGTATTTTCTATAATTTTTCTCTGCCAGGTGTATGAGTGTTTACTGGAGTACAGGAGGATTTCCCCCAGCCCGTATCTCACCTATGCCTCAGCACTCACTCAGGAGGTGAGAAATCCCTCTCAGCAGCACACATACAGAAGCTCTTCATATCCACTTACTGCTACTGACCTCTGCCCTGTCCTCTCTGCTGTGTCCTCAGATCATGGGGGATATGAGGTCCCTGCCTAACCCCTCCGCTGAGGCCCAGGAGCTCTACATGCTGCTTAAAGCACCTCATTGTCAGGTGAGTAATGTGAAGGAAAAAAAGCTCAGAAGATCTTAAGAGAGTTTTCTTGTGTGTTTAGGAATTTATAGTTTTTTGCTTTAATTGTAATTACTTAAGTTCTTTAATCTTGCAGGATCAAGTACAGAATTGTCAAACTGGGTTCCTTCAGTATTGATATCTGTCATACACAATGTCTAAATGTTTGTGGACAACCCTTCTTATGAATGTATTAAGCTACCTTATGTTACACTACATTCAATGCTAACTCTGATGTACAATTGCGCACACACACAGCTTTTGTAGTCCCTGTAGAGATTTGTTTAATATTTTAGGGATGAGTTGGGGGTGAGGTGGGGCAGTGATCAGCCAACATCCTGACCGCACTATTGCTCCTGTTACTAAATGCAGTCAAATCTTTAAGTCAAAGCTACATACTGTAGGCCACTAGGGGCGCATATGGGTATGACGCCTAACTGATCAGCTCCGTGGGGCAGAGGGCTAATTTCACTTTTTTGTGCACCTTTTTTCATATTTATACACCAAAGTTTGGTCTCTGTGAACTTTTGGACACTTTAACATCATACCGTGTGTGCGGCACGGTCTACTATGGCGGCTAATCGTCCCAAGTCGGAGTCGTCTCGTACAGGCCGCGGCAAGACCGCGGCGGTTGACTCTTTAGCTTCACCGCAATCTGAGAGTGCCGGACCGGAGGGCATTCTGAGCTACGAGTCCTTCCAGAAAGCACGATGTACGATGAGTCAAGAAATATGTGGTAAGATTGACGGGCTAACCGCGGAGCTTCGTTCTTCCATTGACTCACTGACCAAGAGAATCGATGGCCATAACGAAGTTTTGACCGAACTTTCGCAGACAGCCTCCTCTCACAGTGATGCTATAACCAAGATGGAGTCGTCTCTGCTCTCGCTCCAGGCAGAAGTCAAGGCACTAACAACAAAATGTGAGGACTTAGAAGGGCGGCAGAGGCGGAATAATCTCCGTTTATTTGGTGTTATGGAGGGAGCAGAAGGACCTCGTCCAACTGAATTTGTTGGTGAGCTGTTGCAACAGCTGCTTCATCTGGAGGAGAAACCCATGTTAGACCGGGCACACAGATCTCTCCGCGCCAAACCCAAAAGCGGCGAACCCCCGCGACCATTTGTGATTAGAGTTCATCTCTACCAGACCCGTGAGCTGATTCTACGACGTGCAAGAGAAGTCTCAACCTTACAATACCAGGGTAAGAGACTGTCCATCTTTCCTGATTTCACCAGCTCCGTGGCCAAAAAACGAGCCGAGTTCAGCAAAGTTAAGCGCCAGCTCAGGGATTACACAGGGCTCAAGTTCGGGCTTTATTTCCCAGCGGAACTAAGGATCACTCTCCCAGATGGACGAGTTCGTAAATTCGAGGACCTGCTGGCAGCGCAGGAGTTCATACAGAAGGATTTAAAGTCACTAGCACCGGCCGCAGGTGGGAAAGACTGAACTTTTCTTTTTAGAACATAAAGGTGCACATAGCAGCAGGTTATCACCTTGTGGACTTGATATGGACATGTACAGGTAACTTTACTCTGCGGTGTTAAGTACAGCCCTGTAACCTGTAATATGGTTATACTAATCTTAGCCCAGATAAAGGTGAACCTTTCTGCTTGTTATAAGGTTACGGCATTAATGCTATTTTCTTTTTCATTGTTGGAAAAAATATGCTTATCATGTGTCATGATCCACTGCCCTAACGGAATAGGGGTGAGGGAATGTTTAGTTGGTACGGCCATCGTTTGCGTCTTATCACAGTTAAGAAAGGGGAGGGTAGTTTTGCGCGTATCTCGTTTGGGGAGATACTTCAGCAGTGGGGAGGGGGGTTAGAGGGTGGGGAGCAAGATTCTCGCCGCATGCAGTTTAGGTTCTTAGGAGTTCTTATACAAGCCTCTCAAACACGTTTTTTTAGTTATTTGTTTCTCTCTGTTTTTCTCGTTTTGGTTTTAAATATATATTTTTTGTTTTTTAAAATCCTCGGCACTCTCGATTGTCAATATACAATGATCAATATCTGCACTTTGCAGTATGGCAGTGATTGATAATGTAAGACAACAGGGAGAACGTGATATCAAGTTCATTAGCTGGAATGTTAAGGGTCTTAACCAACCAATTAAACGTAGCGAAATACTACATCATTTGCAGCATCTTGGAGCTCAGATTGTTTTCCTGCAGGAAACGCATCTAAAGAAATTGGATCATAATAAACTCCGTAAAGGCTGGGTAGGTCAGATATTTCACAGTACATTTAATGCTAAAGCAAGAGGCGTTGCTATTCTTATACATAAAGCAGTACCATTCAGAGCTTCTGATATTATAGCAGATTCGTGTGGGAGGTATGTTGTGGTCACTGGGAGAATTTATAATACACATGTCACTTTAGTTACTATCTATGGCCCTAACTGGGATAATGAACATTTCTTTGGTGAAGTTTTTGCCAATCTACCGGACTTGTCAACAAGACATGTGGTGGTAGGGGGAGATCCGAAGATGGACAGGTCCTCCACCAAGACCAATACATTATCCAAGTCTGCCCAAACCATTAAAACATTCATGAATGATTTTGGTTTAACGGATGTTTGGCGATATCTCAACCCTCAGACTAAACAGTATTCTTTTTATTCAAATGTCCACCAAACATTTACTCGGATAGATTATTTTTTAGTAGATAATAGGTTTTTGTCACAGGTTCAGGATTGTATGTACAATGCCATAGTTCTTTCTGACCATGCCCCTCTTATATTGACTTTATCTGTTCCTCAAGATTTTTCTCCCAAAGCACCATGGCGTTTTAACAACCGTTTACTATCAGATGATAGATTTGTCAAAGTTATCACTGCGGAAATAATTTTTTCATTAGTGTGAATAAGACCCCTGGGGTATCACCTTCTATTTTATGGGAGACGTTAAAAGTTTATATCCGAGGACAAATTTTTGCATTTACAAAGTATGAAAATTACATAAGAAGAAGAAAAATATCGGAGCTCACTCAACAGATCTCAGACTTAGATGGCATGCTGGCTAATTCTCCTGACCCCCAGATATAAAAAACGGCTCAGTCTCCAGACAGAGTTTGATCTTCTATGTACAAATAATGTGGAGGAATTATTGCTCAAATCTAAGGCCACTCATTATGAACATGGGGATCGTTCAGGTAAACTGTTAGCGCACCAGCTAAGGCAGCACGCTGTAGCTAGACAAAGAAATCAAATTCAAACACCTACCGATATAACATCAGATCCTAGACTTATAAATGACCAGTTTAGACAGTTTTATGTTTCCTTGTATACATCAGAACACCCTTGTGATAATTTGGCACTGGACAATTTTTTCAGTAAATTTAAACTACCAACTCTGAGCGCAGACCAAACTATGGAAATGGATGAACCCATAACAGAGGAGGAAATCATAAGGGTAGTGCAGAGCATGCAGAATGGAAAATGCCAAGGTATTGATGGGTATACGGTAGAGGTGTGCCAAAAAATCGATTCACATAAGAATCTTGATTCTCATTTACTACGATTCAGAATCGATTTAAAATGTCCCAAAATCGATTCTGAGGGGCGGGTTTTAGACTGATTTTGGGCTGGGTATTTTTGTTGGACCTGGCAACCCTGGGGATAGCGCTTGTCCTTTCAAACGGAGATCTTCCAGACACACACAGAGCGTAGGTGTTTGAGAATCACCGGTAAGATGGCAGAACAAGCACTATATTACATTAGATTAACGTGTAGTTTCAATGTTTTATGGCAGAATGCTTCATAACAAGCATAAAAAAGATCGCTAGTAGTTAGTTTCAGTAACTGTTAGCTAGCTAACTAGCTAACTTTCCAGTTCCACCTTAAATAACGCTACAGGTGGCAGCGGGCTGCAGCATTTAAGGCGGAACGGAAAAATACAATAAGCTAATCAGAGCTAATTTCAGCTCCTCATCACAGAGGAATTAAGGAATGGACCATATGAATTAATTTCTCCACCTCCTGCCCCCTTTCTGAAGAAATACAACGACCTTAAATTAACTAGTTAATCAGCAGCTGCTCCTGAACTTTAGCGCTCCACTGCTATCATCACATCAGCCCAGCAGCGTCACCTACACACCACCGCTAGTAGCCTGGTAATAAAGCAGTGTTATTTATTATTTATTTATTGTTCATTAACGTCATTGTGATATCCCAGTGATTCCTCTGTCATTGAGGACCCACATTCCTGCACATTTTATTGTTTTTGTAACACATTACCTGCTCCAGGACCAGTGTATATTATGGAGGGTTTTTTTTTCAATAAGATTCATAAGCCAGAAGCAGAAATTTTTATAATTCAAATCGTTTTGAATCAAAAATCGATTTTGAATCGAATCGTGGCCCCCAAAATCGGAATCGAATCGAATCGTGAGATAGTAAACGATTCCCACCCCTAGTATACGGTGGAATTTTATAAGAAATTTATTAACAAATTAGCTCCCCTACTACTTGATATGTTCCAAGACTCATTCGATAACGCTAGTCTACCGCAAACTCTTGCACAGGCCTCAATATTTTTAATATTAAAAAAAGGTAAAGATGCCCTACAATGCGGATCATACCGCCCTATCTCACTACTCAGTGTGGACTATAAAGTGCTTGCTAAACTGCTAGCAACCCGTATGGAGTCGTGGCTACCTAGCATTATCTCCCCAGATCAGACTGGTTTTATTAAAGATAGACATGCATTTTCTAATATCTGACGCGCATTAAATGTAATCTATTCTCCCCCAACACAAGATGGCCCTGAAGTTATTTTATCAATGGATGCAGAAAAGGCTTTTGATCGTGTGGAGTGGGGTTATCTTTTTTACACACTGGAAAAATGTAACTTTCCACAGAATTTCATATCCTGGATTAGACTTCTTTACTCTGCTCCAAAAGCCTCAGTTAGGACCAATAATCTTAATTCTGTTTACTTCCCGCTCCAAAGATCAACAAGGCAAGGCTGCCCATTGAGTCCGTTATTGTTTGCGGTGGCCATAGAACCTCTTGCCGAGGCGCTGAGATCTAACGACAACATAACTGGTATATTCAGACATAATAGGGAGCAAAAACTCTCACTTTATGCAGATGATTTGCTTATTTATATCTCCAATTTACCCACTTCAATACCCACTATACTTTCAATCCTTGATTCTTTTAGTTCTATTTCGGGATACAAATTAAATCTGTCCAAAAGTGAATTATTCCCCCTCAATTCAGCTGCCACCAAATACTCACTACATACCCTGCCTTTTAAAGTAGTACATGATAAATTTAAGTATTTTGGAGTTTCTATCACAGATAAATTTGAGAATCTCTTCAAATGTAATTTCTGTCCCCTAATAACCTCCATTAAAAAAGATTTAGCCCGCTGGTCCTTATTACCATTATCTTTAGCCGCAAGAATTAACACTATCAAAATGAATACCCTACCTAAATTATCATATCTCTTTCAGACCCTACCTATTTTTATTCCTAAATTATTTTTTCGAAAATTAGATACCCTAATTTTGGAATTCATTTGGAACAAAAGGCCCCCTCGATTACGTAAATCATTATTGCAACAAACGAAATCATTAGGCGGTATGGCACTTCCACATATACAATTTTATTATTGGGCAGCCAATTTACGTGCATTGCAGTTCTGGATTAGTTACAATTCATTTCATTCTCCCCCAGAATGGCTACATTTGGAAGCTGCCTCTATATGCTATTTTATATACCCCTTTAGACCATAATGCTCCCACCACTATTAAAAACACAGTTGTTAAATCATCTGTGAAAATTTGGAAACAGTTTAGAAGGCATTTTAATTTTCAAAATCTCTCCCTGTCTTGCCCACTTATCTCAAACCATCTCTTCCTTCCATCAACTCTTGATAAAGGGTTTAACAATTGGGATAGAGCAGGGATTAAAACACTGCACGATTTATATGTCGAGGGCACTTTTGTATCTTTTCAGTATTTAGTAGAAAAGTTCTCAATCCATAAAAATAACTTTTTCCGTTACCTTCAAGTACGTAGTTTTGCCAGCTCTGTAACTCCCCAGTTTCCCTCAGCCCCTGAACCCACGGCACTCGACAAGTTTCTAAAACCACTGCCACTATTTCAAAAAATGATTTCTCAACTTTATAACTTAATTAGTTTGGTTCAAGCTACATGTTTAAGAAATCTTAAAGAGCAATGGGAGAAGGATCTAGATGTACTCTTAACTGAGGATGAGTGGCAACAAATATTATACAGAATTCATTCATCCTCCTTCTGTGCTAAGCATGGAATGATTCAATGTAAACTCTTTCACCGAGTGTATTGGACTAAAGCCAGACTTAACTAAATTTATCCAGATACAGACCCACTATGTGATCGCTGCCATCGGGACACTGCCTCCCTAAGACACATGTTCTGGCTATGCCCATCATTGTTCAAGTTTTGGACTGAAATCTTCTCAACATTATCTGAGGTTTTAGAGATGCAGTTGGATCCTAACCCCGTTACAGCAATATTTGGTGTCCTTCCATCTGCCTTGTTAATGTCAAAACATCACTCTGATTTTGTAGCCTTTGTGACTTTGTTGGCAAGACGGTTAATTTTATTGAAGTGGAAACTTTCGGTTCCACCTATGTGTTCTGAATGGATTAGGGATGTCCTTCGGTATAGCACACTGGAACGAATTCGATGCACTCTGAATGGTTCTCTTTCAAAATTTAAAAAATCATGGCAGCCCTTTTTCACTTTCATGGATAATCTTTCACTTGCTGCAATTCCAGAATAATGGTAAAATGTTTCTCCCTGTACTCAAAGCTTGGAACATTCTCCTTAATCAAAATTATACTAAGAATTTACGCATGTCCTTATGTTGTGTGTCCGAGGAATGTTTTTTTTTTTCTCTCCCCCTCTCCCCCTAATTATTTAATTATTTTATTCTGTCACCTATATAAAAACAACCTTGTCCAACTATTTTTTTTTTTTTTACTTTACACTAATTTATTTATTTTATTTACTTTGTGAACTGCTTGTGTGTTATATTCTGTGAACCAGAACAATGCTACTTAATATGCTGTATTTGCTGCGCTCCCCAATGTTCAATGTCAATGCAAAACAGACAATAAAAAGATTTACTCAAAGCTACATACTGTAGTAACTAACTGGATAAACCTATTTTAAGCCTTGATTTAGGAAGAATCATTAAATAAGCAGGTGTCACAATACTTTTGTCCATTTAATATGTGATATTGGATAGTGAACGCTAAACACAGTTATGCTGTTTTTATGTATGAATTTTGAAAATTGTCCAGAGAATTAGGTCTGGACATTATAAAGAATTGCCCTTGCACACTTTTTTAATGATTTTCCGAATTTTCCATTGTTCTGGTTGGTATAGCCAAGGGTAGCACCTTTTGTAAATCATGCAGGAGGCACTTAATCTGTATGTATGACCACAGATGCCCATATCAGTTGTACTGGGCATTACCTGGACATTGTATTAGAGGGCTGGTTGGATAGAGTCTGGGTAATGTCCAGTACAACTGATGGACATTTGCCTTCACAAATACAGCTTCCCTGTTACTTTTTGTGTAATATTCAGAAAAGTTGTGGGTTATCATACATGGTTGATTTACAGAGGTATTCTCCCCTTAGGCCCTGCTTTCAGCTCATGACTCTGTTGCTCAGAAGAACTACGGCCCAGTCTTGCCACAACTTCCTGATGACCTGCCTGAGGATGAGGAGGCCATGAGGATAGTCTGCCTAGTAAAGAACAAGCAGCCCCTGGTGAGCTTAGTCTTCGTAAACTTCATGTGCAATAAAAGATGTGATTTGTCAACAATAATTTCTTCTTTTTTTGACTTAAATCAAACTATGACTTAAGTATTAATCTACAATGCAGATTTTTTTTAAATAATGAAGAAACACTGCCTTTAAGGTGTATCCATTTTTTTTATTGGTACTGTACAGGTTTTAATACATTCAAGGTCAACAATTTATCTTTAGATTCTAGCTTAGTTTTAAAACCCCTTTACCTGTTGACGTGTTATGTTATTGTGTAATGCAGCTTATGTAATAATGCAGTGAAAGGTATAAGGTGTTTGCACACCATGTTGTTCGTGCTCTGTCTGATCAGCCGTAAGTATCTGACTGTTATGCAATGATGCTACTTTTTTTATTTGGTTTATTATTTACAGCTGATGTCAAGGATGTATACAGTTACTGTTTCCATTAGGTTTATACACTCTTTTCAGTGGTAAGCAGTGTGCATTTGTTTAGTGTTTGGTGTAAATTCTGTGTTTGTGTATGAAGCTGTGCTTTTTGCTGTTTTTTTAAAGAATGACATATATTAGGTAATTAAATGCTATTGTATTTTTAACCTAACATGCACTTAGGACTTTTTTTTTCAACCTCAAGAAATATATTTAAATGCTTTGCTCTTATTGGTCACCCCATGTATTAACCCTCATTCTGAAATAGGTGTGTGTGTGTGGATGGGCCGATACGTATTATGTTAATGTTTTAGTTTTCTTTAATATTCCATGGCAGTAACCTTTTATTTGAATATAGTTAAATACATATAGTAATTGTCTTTACTAATCTGTCACACACAAGAATGTTGGAGGGGGCATGTACGCTCAAAGAGACAGCCTGAGGCGACTTGCCTTGATGAGGCATGTGAGCTCAGGTGAGGATCTCTCCCCACAGGCCTCAGGGGGTCCATCAGCTTCCTCTGGCCTGATGCCCTCCCCACCTGCAGGCCAGCCCCACTCCATGCCCAGCTACCAGTCATCTGGCAACTGCAGCCTGTGCCTCCATAATGGCCGGTTGTCAAGAGGAGGGCTGAACCAGTCTGCTCCAGCCGTCTTCAGCTCAGTGCCTGTGGGTAAGAGAACAGGAGGAATGGGTTAGCTTTGAGACATTTATTCATGGCTGCTTTTCTTTGCCTTTTGATTCTTTCTTCAATGCAGTCTTAATGCCTTTATTATTGCTTAACAGAGTTTATTGAAACCATAGACTGTATATAAACATGGACTGGAGGACAGTTGTTGAAAGGTTATACCAAAATGTCGCTTATGCTCTCTGATGGCTGGCTGCAGTACAACTTCTGACCCTGCCCAGTTGGAGGGAAGCAAGATATACAGTAAACATTATCATATTGTATAGAGATGGACCGATCAGTGTTTTTGAGTCTGCTTTCAATCGCAGATACCGATCTTGGGCGGGGCCAAATGCCACATTAATGCCACACATGTGCCAGGCAAACCTGGTACAGATTCCCCTAATTACATCCACGTCTAAGCAAACACTGGTAATTTATGCTGATAGTAAATAAACAGAAGAGTGTTACTGACCAAAATATACGCTTTTCATGAGAGATATAAGTTATGTGTCATTAATTATAAGACACCAGAATTTTTATATTTATATGCCAATACTGCAGGAATGTATCCCAACATCAGCCGCCTCACAGCCTGTTTTTCGGAGTCAGCTTACTGCCTAAAATAGCTCATATTTACTGTTAATTTATAACTAATAATATATTATTTTAAAAAGAACAACAGTAATCTAACGCTCCAGCTAAAGCTTAGATTGGGCAAAAAAATCCGGCCTGACTCTGCCCGCCCAGATAAACTGTTTTTATGAGCGCGGACCTGATATAAACCCCACATTTTTTAGTAAGTAACGTTACAGCAATAAAACTGAGCTTTTAACTAAAGTCCCAAAAAGTTGGAATGAACGAAATCTGTTTTAATTATGTTAATTAACAGTACAACACGCTATTTTATTTTACGAAACTGTAACAGCACTGCGTATTCTCCGCAGGGAGGACTTGAATATCACTCACTTATCCAACCTGCCTGTACTGATTTCTGCCCCCAATAACCTCCAAAAGCCTAGTCTTCAGTTGCCTTTAACAGTCTTACCTGGTGGCTGTGTCCACTAAACCGCATAGTTATAATTCTGAGGTGAGCGGTGCACAAACTGAACAACGTGCTTTTAATTTTAGCGGAGCAGCGCGTCCAGTAGAAACCGATACGGAGTGGAGTAACTCCGTTACTGCTGCTGCTGTTAGCTTTTGTGCTAACAAACTCTGTTACTCCCTGATTGGGCTGAAAGATGAACTGTAGAGAGCGGTATTATCCGGTTAGCGGGCTTAAAACCTTTATTTTTTTTCACTGTGAGGCGGACTGGTCCTACACATATAAACTGCAGAAACTGTAAAAACGCTCCAGATTGAGCCTGTAGTCTGTAGCTTATGGCTGGGCTGTAGCACTAACTGGGGTGAAGACAGCGGGGGTCCTGCTGCTGCTCCAGCTCCGGCTAGTGGTTGGATGAGGAACTGCAGCTTCCTGTAAGCGAGCCGTTTCACCAGCCATCCACACACAACACTGCTTAACTGCTTTACCCTGAACTCTAGGCTAGGATAGGCTAAATCAGAGGAATACCGATCGCCGATATCGTATTTTGGCTAAAAATTGACCGATATCGATACACTGCCGATCGATCGTCCCATCTCTAATATTGTATTATAGTTACACTATTTGAATTCGATTAATTAGTAAAAAATATTTGGTGCCGAGTGGTCCAGCAGTCTAAAGTGCTGCTGATATTTTAAAGATTGTATGATCATGAAAATTTACCACGAAGGCTTGAAAAGAAATTTATTGGTAAAAAAAGTGTATGAAAAGGAAGTACTATAATATATTCACCCTTATATACAGTACAAGTATACTGTTTTATACACAGTACGTGTGTTATGTTCTTACTCTTACATATTGTACACATTTACTCTTATATACAGTAACCCTATATGGCATAAATCGTATTTAGGAGAAAAAATATTTCACTCCACTTTTTGAGAGCGTAGCGATTCCTGTTGATATGTCAGTCACAAAATGATGATAGGAATACCCCAAAATTACTATAAAATGATTTTACATTGATTTGTATACATTTAAATATAAACGTGCTGGACATATACACTTTATTTAATGGTGCTCTGTACTTTTATTTTAACTTTTATTGTTGAATACACTTCTGAATCTCACTTAATCTGGTATATATGTTCTTCATACCTCACACAGAGAAGATTCAAAATCATCTCCCCAACCAGACATGTGCCCGAACAGCATCCAGCCCCTCCGCCCGCTGTTCTAAGTCTCCTTGTGTGGGCTTCTCTTCTGGAGTCAGCTCTCATCCCCACACTGCTCCATCCAGTCCCCCTCTCCGGACATGCATGACCACGCACACTGTCTGTGCACCTCGCCACACCCTGGAGCTGACCAAGCAGCACAGCCTGGACGAGCTCAGGACCACCGTGCACAGCATGGCCAGCAGAATGGAGCGCAGCAACAGCGATGTCCGCAGCCTGAGCCAAAGGATGGTGGCAGTGACCGAGAGGATGACCGACAGTGTAGAGGAGAACGCTCAGGCTCTGAGCCTGCTGGCAGAGGTGGTGGACAAGCTGCAGGGCCTGATTGTAGCCAGCAAGACACATGAAGCCTCATGTTGTGCTTCCAGGCCTTCAGATGAATCGCATCATGTGTCATCAGGACCACCAGCCACAGCTAAATCACCAAGTGTTCCTCACCAGGCTGTTTCTGGAAACCATGGCAAGTTCTCTAATGCCTCTTCTTCTTCTTCATCATCTTCATCACCCTCATCCTCTTCTACTTGTTCCAGCTCTTTTAGCTCATACACAGACTTTCTAACATCACAGGAGCCTTCATGCACGCATAGAGGAGCTGCTATAAAAGCAATGGCCTTCAGAAGTGAAAAGGAATCAACGGTTTTCTCTAATGGTTCACCAATGTCAAGGCCAAAGGATGACTATGGAACAATAGGATGTCTCTCCAGCAGGAAGAGAAAATCAAAGATCAAGAAATAATTCAGACTCTCCTGATGATGTTACTCCCCATGGAGCAGCTTGAGTTTAACAGGCAATTGTTTTTTTTGTTTGTTTTTTTACTGTGTAATTCCATGTTTTGTTCCATTTTGTGTGAATTTTACTCACATGTACTGTGCAAAGTGGAGGTGGGCAATATGTCAAGATTTTTAGCATAACTTCAAATGTATCAAATGTACCATTATACACAATATACAAAAATATTACTTAGAATATTGTGGATATTGTCAGTGCTTAAAAAACACCAACCACCTGATCAACACATTTTATTACAAACAATGTAATTATACCTGTTTAACTGAGGGAAATGCATCAAAATGTAAATATAATTACTAGTTTTGAAGATTGGAAGATGCTTGAATATGTTACAATAGGTATTTTTATACCATATGGTATATACCTATGTCTAGTTCCTAAGGCATATCTATCTAAGGCATTTCATTAAGTGTTTGTTTGTTGTTGTTGTTTTTTTGTGTTGTGTTTTATTCATTCTTCCTTCTGTTCTTCTCATACTAATGATCTTTTTCATCTCTTCTTCTGTATGTTTTTCACTGTATATTAATAATTCATTTCATAATCTTTGTCTTCATCATTGCTTAACATCTAAAGGTTTTATGTGACATTGTCAATAGAGTTCACTAATGTGTGATGATGAACCAGTAGTCATTCTTAATTTCATAGGGTGCAACTATCAAGAAAGATGAGAAAACAGGAGAGATCTTCATTGCCAGGGTGATACATGGAGGACTAGCAGATCGCAGTGGTATGTGGGCTGGTCATTGCGACTGTATTGCTCTTATTAGCTACAAAATGTTGATTAGTTTGGTGCTATATGGTAATTAAATTTTATTTGCAATGTAGAAATATAGTGTTTGGTAGGTAGGACACATAGTGTGTGTGTCTAATGCAAGAGCTTTCAAATCATATGTATAGCACTTCTTCACAGAAATCTAGTAATCCATCAAAAAATCAACAAAACAAATAAAGCACTAGTGAGCAAAGCAGTGGTCCCAGCGGAAAAGATTACACTCTATCAAAGCTGGAAAAAACAAACTCACCAAAAATTTTACACTCCGGTCAATCGACTTAAAATTATTAATAGAAACTTTCCATGCCATCACATAGCACTGTTATGCTTAGATGTACTAATATAGTCATATTAGTGTTAATATCAGTCAGTATAGTCTTATTTTTCGCACTATAAGGCGCACTTAAATTCAAATCCTTAAATTATCAAAAAAATCATCGGTGCACCAAGGCTGAAGCAATATTAGCATTATTCGCTAACCTTGCTAAGCGCTAGCTCTTTCACCATTCAGAGGTGAATATATCGAACTGTAGCCTGTGCATTTACCGTGTTAAAACAAGCTATGTAGGATGATCCGCTAGCTAATATTGCCCTGGCTTTCAGGAATACTCAAGATTCCTCAGTGTAGCAATAACCGTCACTAGCGGTTAGCCACTAATGCCAGTGCTGCTGCACCCAGCCTTAGTAGGAATCTGGAAATCTAAGCTTGCTGTAATTAAATGGAAGTGCTTTACTCAACCAAATGAACAGTTTTTAGGAGACATCCAGCACTCATTTGACTTGGAAAGAAAACTTTACCCTCCACTGAAATAGAAGAAAAACATGGCAACACCCCTGTTCCTTACGAATGCCTTAATGTGTCTCATTGTGTGGCTTATAAGCTGGTGCACATTATGTATAAAAATAGACCAGAAAAATAGATGTTCATTGATAGTTCGCCGTATAGTGCAAAAAATACTGTAATAATAACAAATACAACCACAGACATGGGAACACACTAAAATACTGGCATCCAACCATTGAAGTCAATGGTTCAATTGTAATTATGTTAGCAATGTTAAACATCTTCTAACAGTTGTAATTGGTTTTATAGGTCTTCTCTATCCTGGAGATAAACTGGTAGAGGTGAATGGGGAGCCAGTGGAAGGTCTGGAGCCTGTACAAGTCATTCATATACTGGTAAGATTGGCTCACTTCCTCTATGGAAGAAGTGCACTGCCGTATATAAGAGTGAACTCATTTTTTGTTTGTTATTTTTTTACATTTGGCAGGTGCATTCTCAAGGAACTATCCTGTTTAAGCTGATCCCCAACTCACCA
This sequence comes from Astyanax mexicanus, assembly GCF_023375975.1. NCBI lineage: Eukaryota > Metazoa > Chordata > Actinopteri > Characiformes > Acestrorhamphidae > Astyanax > Astyanax mexicanus. The sequence continues at coordinate 36,024,453 of NC_064418.1, forward strand.
CAGCCTGCTATCAGCCAATCAATCGTAAGTATAATCTGTAATTTAATCTGACTTTACACTTAAAGGTGATATAACTGATCTTACCATTGAAAGTAATACCAGCAGCCCTACACATAAGTAGACAATAATGGTATCTGGTTCTCATAGTTCAATAAATAAAATAAAATATCTTGGTCATTGTTACTTCAGTTCCAAAGCTTGGGTTTATTACAAAACAAAACAATCTTCAGTGGAGGAGCACCCACCACATACTGATGGACAATGTTTTTAAATATTTTTTTAAGATGATTTTAAGTTTTAACATATTAATTTCCTTCATCTTCTCTATGCCTAGATGTTTGTGAGAGCTATGGTGGACTACAATCCACTGCAGGACCCTTCCATTCCCTGCGCAGATGCAGGAATGGCCTTCAGCAAAGGGGATCTGCTAGAGATTGTGGACCAGAAAGACATTCAGTGGTGGCAGGCCAAGCAGATGCCCAATGCTACAGCCTGTGCAGGTCTTATTCCATCTATAAGCCATTTCAGAAGGTAAGTGACAAATAAGAATAATACCTCAGGTATGATCTTCTTAGGAAGGTCCAGTAATGTTTATCTCGTTTCAAGTCTCTATTTATATGCTATTTATTCAGGATAATTTTGTTTCTTTTTGTCTCTTTTTTTGTTTCTTCTTTGCAGCAAGAAAAGGGAGTTCTGGTGGTCTCAGCCATATCAGGCCCACACTTGCATAAAACCCTGTAAGTAGATCAAAGACACACAAGCAAACACACACATCCTTTTGCATTGTGACAGAAGTGTTGTATAAGAAGACACTCTTCTGTCATCTTCCTAATGGCTGAACTCAGAAGCTTGATTATCTGCTCCTTATTGAGGCAAACTGAACTCAGGAACAGTATCTACCTTTGATTTGTGATAAAACATATTAAAAGTATTCAGATATTTGTGTTCTGGTTTTTACTGCATCCCCTAATCTTGCCTATATGCAGTGAGTGCAGCTGATGTTGGTATGTACAGCTGTTGGATGTGAAATGCTATTCTAGTTATATGAGCCCTTCCAACAAATAACCACATATCAAACATTTTTGGAATAAATTTCCTCTATTACTGTAAGTTATTTCATTTGAAGTACCTTACGCAATAAACAAAATATGTATAAATTAACATTTAGTATTTTTAAGTTAAAGAAAAAAAGTGACAATAACCGATTTCTCCCAAACATGAGCAATGGTCAATATATGGTTATTTTTTGGAAGGGCTAATTTGTGAATGTCTTAGATTAATCCTATCCAGTTCTGGTGCACTAGATTCTTTAACATTGTGTTATCAGAATACAGACAAAAAAAGGTCATGACTGCAGAGCATGTTTATTGTCTGTTTCTTTTAAAGGAGAAAAGGATGGAGAAACTATTGAAGAGAATTGTCTAGAAGCAGGTGATGACTTTATGCTACATCTTCATTGCCATAATATAATATATAGAAGATATATTGACAATATACACTCTATAATTTGATTATGTGTTTGTTTGCAGATGACGAAGATTTAGAAACCGGTAGGTAAGTCTTTTACATGGAAGTGTTAGATATTTAAAAAAAACTTGTTTGCTTCTGTATTCTATGTAAATTACAGTTATGATATTACTTCACTTTGAGGTATATTTGAGGTTTATTTGTATAGATTCAGAATCATATTGTTAGAAAAGTGGATACAAATGCAAAATTCAAACATTGAATGTGATTATTCTGTATGTATTTTACTATATTAAATAGTTTTTAAATAAAAATGCAAACTTTTTGTTGACTGCAATCAATCCACACAGTAATGCTTTGAAATATACTAGAAAGCCTTCCATGGACAGCACATACAGTTACTCAAACAAAAGCAGGATAAATTCTTTTTGAAAATCCTTATATATTGTATTTTCATACTGTATTTGAATTTTAGATGTTTTTTTTCCACTTTAATGCATTCTGGAGCCAAAGAACTAAAATGACAAGTTATCATTTAATATAAACTATGATTTCCAAACTTTTGAATAGTGTTGTGGAACTTTGCTTTTGTTAATGACATTATTTCTCTGTGTTCTGCTCTAGAGGATGGTGAACATGGTGGACATATAGAAGACTTTTATATTGGTAGGCATTTTGCATTGTATTTGCATTTGCATTGTAGTCTAGAATAATTAATGCTACCTGACACATACAGTCTAGCTGCATATTACATACAAATAATGTAGTCATCAAGTACAGCATAAGGTTTACACTGTACAAAAAAACTTAGTGTTATTAAAGGTTTTATAGTTATAGAAAGCAGAAAAAAGGCATTTAAAAGCTTTGAAATCAGTTGATAGTTTGTAAACTATAATGTGACCTGATTCTTTAAGGAACAGCCACGGGGAAACCACACAGAGCTCACCACAGACACTGGATTATACTATAGAATGCGTGCTCGTGCCTGAAACCTAGTGAATAAAGCAGTAAATGAGTCACAGAAAGTTACTAGAAACTATGAAAAAGCACTTATTATTAAGGTTTTTTACAGTGGCTTATTCTCAGATACTCACCGTAGTGATGCTATATGTTTGGTTTCTGATTGGATGGACTGAAATGAAGAAATATTTTGTAAAAACAACGATAACAAAATGTAGTTGATTAATACACATTCCTTATAATTAAATCACTGTATATTGGTGTATAATGGACTGACTGATTTGTATAGCGGGGTTCAGGAACAGCCTGCGGTTGTGGAGGAGGAAGGCACTCATTAAGAGGAGGCAGTCCTGTCACTCCTGCAGCAGCAACAGCTGTGCCTCAGCCAGTCCCTATGAGGAGGTGATCAACTACCAGCGCAATGCCAACGAAGCCCCGCGCCTCATCATTCTCACGGGTAAAAGCTCTTATGTGTGCACAGATTTTGCTGACTGTTATTTTCAAACAGATTTCTGTGACCACTAAAGTATGATACTTTGATATATTTTACTTTAGATTTTAGGGGTAAACTGTAACACTAACTGGGTTTTAAAGTTTACATTTATTAAGTGTTTAAATTGTGACAGTAATGTAATAATATTTGATTTTTTACCTAAATGAAATCTGAATCATGCGCGTATCTAGCCCTTTTTTAGAAGTGCGCAAGCAAAAATCCCCCTAAAAGTGAAAGCAAAAAGGTGTTTGTTGTTTTTCTAAGCAGAAGTAGATATATTTTTTACCTAATACGGTACAAATATATCATTAAAAAGGATTTTAAGAATGAAAATACAGCAGTCTCCCTACTTAGATGGTACAGTCCCTTTTCTCTCGACGCTGCGGTGCTCCAGTGCACACAGTTAAACAACACTATTTATACTGTTATTGTCCTACACTTTTAAATTTATTAGGCTCTTAGGCTCGTATCCGGTGAAAAGGTGTTTAAAATCAAAGTTTACATAATAGTTTAGTCTGATTTAAATCTAAATAATTCTTCTTCTTTTGAAACCTTACCTTTCCTGTGAACTCTCCTCAGATTCATTTACAGTCTGTTTTTTTAAAGGGGGACACCAAAAAACTCTGATCTTAGAATCACCTCTGTTCTGAATGCATAACTATGTTAGGAAAGCCTGCAAAGAACCCTGTAGTTTTGGGGATTCTCTTTCCTTAAATGTCAGATCAAACTTACAAAAGATTTTTTTTTTAATGAGCTGGATCAGGTGTGATTGGTGTGGAATATTTAAAATGCTGGTTCAACCCACTGTCTATAATATAGTAAATTGTTGTAATTCTTCATTTATGAATCATTTATGATCTAATTATGTAAGAAAAGTGTGTGAATCTGATGATAAATCCAAAATAATATGAAACAAAATACTTCATTGGATATAATATTTTAATGTGTGGTTTATTTATTAACTTTACACTGTTTGTCTCAGGTCCATCAGGAGTAGGAATAAATGAAATACGTAGGAGACTCGTCAAATTCAATCCCAACACTTTTCAGGCACCTATACCATGTAAGTTTACACTGAGAGAGAATTTGAGCAGTGAACTGAATTTGCTGGTACTTTGATTGTATATGTTGGTATATAATTGGTGTAATCCATTTGGTGTCATGTTTAATTCACCCCAGACACTACACGACCCCCGAGAGGTACTGAGCTAAATGGACGAGAATATCACTTCATCACCAAAGAGCTGTTTGAATATTTGGTGGTTAACCACAAGTATGTGTGTATATATACATAGTTTTTACTTTCTTTGATTGATGTTTGTTTCATTATTTTAATAATAATTTCTATTAAAAGTTCTGATGATGGTGGTTTTTGGTTCATCTGTTTAAATGCTGCAGATTTATTGAATATGGGGAACATAAGGGTCACCTGTACGGCACCTGCTACGATTCCATCAAAGACGTTCTGGACAGTGGGAAAACCTGCATCATTGACCTCGATCCTCATGTTAGTGTTTAATAATAACATATTATTACATATGTAGTCTATTCACATTTGATTTTTGGAAAATAAAAAATGTATCTTGTTTACTGCAGTGCATCCCTGCAGCAAGAACTAAGATCCTGAAGCCCTATATCATCTTTGTAAAACCTCCATCTGTTAAACGCATGAAGTTAACAAGGAGGGACGCCAAGTTTATCGCCGGCAGCTACTTCAAGAGAACTTTTAGGGTAAGAAAAGTCATCTTGTGTTCTGTTCAGTGATTCTACAGTGTAACTGCTAATGTTTATTTGACTTTAGACATTCTTTGTTGGTTGGGAACTCTTAAAAAATGAAGTGTGCCAAAAGGGTTATTTATAGTAATATTATAAAAATCTTATTGAAGTAATTAAAATGTTTTTGTCTGCATCAGTCAGATGTAATATATATGTTTTTTATTTTGCTTTCTGCTTCAGGATGAGGATTTTGAGGAGATTGAAGAGGCGGGGAAGCTGATGAAGGCTCAGTACAGTCAGTTTTTTGACTGTGTGATTGTAAATGACCGACTTCAGGACGCATGCAGGGATCTTTTCGCAGCTATTCGGCACGCTCAGGAGGAGCCACAGTGGATACCAGCCAGCTGGATAAGCCTTGATGAACCATGATACACACAGAACTGATGTGGAAATGGAGCATTATGTATTATGTACTATCTATGTGTAGATGTAATAGTTCACTATATAGGTAGTAAGGTATTTGAAACTGATTAAAAATGTGAATTTCATGCATTTGAGTGGGCAAGAATATCAGCTTTTAAATATATACAGATATGTTGACTTATTTGCACTTATCGAAGTTCATTTTGATAACTTATACAATATGTTACACTTTTTAGAGAAGTATAAAAACAGATACCCAATTCTGCTTGTCTGTGGACAATTGTATGTTGATTTTGTTGATGTTGATATTGAACAAATCCCAAGTGCACAGAGGACTAACGTTGGAGGTTCAGTCATTGTGTCAAATATATTGTTTTATTACAGGATTTTGCACTAGTTCACTCTGTTTGTTGCAAACTGCTCTCTTTGTGTTTTTTTTTTTCAATTTTATATCATTTACAACCAGTCTGTTTATTTTTTATGAGCCACAATATCTCAATTTTCTCACAAACTCTAGTTATCTGAAAATATTGACCTTATTTAATAAAAGTATATTTTGAAGTGTGTTTTGAGTGTGATTTTAGTATTATCCAAAAAATATTGCTCCCAGAAGAAATCATCCAACAGTTATGAAACTTAGTGGGAGGTCGTGGCAGACAGTCACGGAGGGACTCTATAAATGGCAGCAGTTCATCTTCAGTGGCGAGTCCTGCTTTTGTCTTAGTGGAGAAAACCAAAACATCTGTGTGTGTAGGTACTGTGGTCAGTGCCAGAATCACATTACATGTCTTGAAGGCCTGAAGCCCAAAATTAGGTTTTCTGAGCACACACATCTACGCTTTATTCCAGCAGGACGATGCTCGTCCACATACTGCTGACATCTCAAGAGCTTGCCATGAAGACACAGTTGCTATGCCATGGCCAGGGATGGATTATCGTGGGACACCATTAGGAACCTCTAGAGCTGGCATGTTGCATTGCACAGTACTTGTACTTATGTTTAGCTCAATATATATGACAAGACTTGCCCATATCAGTACATTGCAAATCCACACCTTTTTCTTGTTTTTCATTGAAACATTTCTTCTGTCTGAACCCATTGGTTGCTTGGAGAGAATAAGCAAAAATTATATATATTTTTGTCCGTTGTGTTAATGCGTGTTTGTGCTGTAATGATGTGGCTGAGGCATTATGTTTGGAGGAACTGTCTGTTATAGTGTATGATGAATGACTATTCTTTAAAGAATGTTTGAATCAAAAGGCTGATGAATGGTCTGTTGGCCTGCATTATGTCTGTGTGTGTGTGGGCATAAGAGCTGTGCCTGTGTGTTTATATCTTCCTCCACGTCCTCAGAACACACACCAATCTCTGCCTCACTAATTCCCTGCTTGGCAGATGCAGGCCTCTGTGGATTTAGTGCAGGATTAGATGGCCTCAGAGCAGCTCTGGGCCACCCTCCTCCCTCCACTCCGCCATATCCAGCACCATGATGCCGACCTGAGCACAATGGGGAGAAAACAGGCAGTAAGTCAGACTATCTGTCACTTACTTAGAGCTTACGGTCTCCTGCTCACTTACTAGAGCTTACGGAGCAGGAGACCATACTGTAGCTAATGAAGCACATACTGGGGCTGGGTTTGGGTTAAGTTATGTTAAGGCTACAGATTGGGCTGGTGACTGTGGATTAGTCTGCGTTCCTGATTCAGTCAGTATGTGTGGGTGTGTTTAATCTGTACAGGAAATTTCCCACCACATTGTCTTTCAGCATGGTCTGCTATTATTCGATTTACTTAGCTAGGTAATAGTTATTTTGTCACAGCTGTATAGATATAGAGTGCTAATTGATCAGTATTCTCAGTATTCCACAGTTCATGCATACTATACAGGGAACATATTATTCATGTTTGAACAGATTTTATCCAGGTTTTGGTTGGTTTTCATGTTAACTATACATTTATTTTGTTTAGGCAAGAACACTGTCTGTATATATTCCTCACATCAGTTTACAGCATCTATTTATCTTTATCTGCTCACAATTCCACCTTTTTCTTTAACTGTCTTTCCGGATTACCTGGCATTTGGGTTGGGGTTACCTTGTTGTCTTCATAATCTGGTTATCTTAAAGAGTACACCTGAATTTAGATCTGGGATACTAACTAACTTTTCCTTCTTCCCCTCCTTCACTCCTCTATCCCATTATTTCCCTTTGACCTCCTTTAGGCCCTATCTAAAGATGTTTTTACCTTTAACTTCTATTACTTTTGTACTTTTGTAAGTCGCTTTGGACAAAAGCGTCTGCCAAATGTAATGTAATGTAATGTAATGTAATGTGATGTAACTAATGATACAAGAGAGCCTGGTTTGAGTTTTTAATGGTGAAGTTTTTTGTCTTGTTTTATGATTCCTATCTACTTATTTTTATATTAGTTCATGTTCTAATGCTTTTATGAATACCTCTTTTTTCTATTATTCTCTTGTCTTATTTTGCCTTAAAAGACAAAATATTAAATTCTGTAGTTCATCAGGCCACAATAGTAGTGGGAAAAGTACAAAACTACTAGGGAAATATTGCTTTAATAACAGAATCTTAAATACATTTAAAACCTTACTGACTTCCTGTGTAACTTTCACAGATGTATGAATAGAGAATGTGATTAACATTTTAGGAAAGTATTTTAACTTTCACCAAAGTACAAAAGTAAGCCACAATGCCACTGAACACATTTTGGCAGTAGGTAAAAACAGAAAAAGTGAGCCAAATTCAATGTATCATCTTAAAAATTCCTCAGAGCTGCTGTGAAACATCTGTAATACAGGGAATTTATATCTTCTGCAGAAACATGTAGTCAGTCAGTGAGTTCAGAGAGCTGGTGAGTTCAGTAAGAACTGGAAGGGTAAACAGAGGATCTACAAAGTATGAGACATTTGTAGTTTCACTAGACAAAAATGAAGACTTCCTGTATTTAATCCTGTCAGTGAATTTGATTTAGACTCTACTGGTGATCTGCATTAGGTGCATTGGATCACAGTCACAATTCCAGTCAGCTCTGTGTAATGGGTCTAATCATGCCTGCGACTGGCAAGCATGTGTGTTTGGAGGTGTACTCAGGTGACGTGATTGGATTGTGATCTCATCAGCTTACCTGTGAAACATGTGGAGGCTATAGAGAATAGTTCTACTCAGCACTGGAGCCCAGGGTTATGGTGCTGGCCTGTACTAGAACTGTGACTGTAATCTACTGATATTGCTCATCTTTCACTGGACTATTCTGGTTTACAACTGTTTGCTCTCTTGTCTTTCAGCGTGGAGTGCCTCCAATGCAAAGGTCAGTTTCTGTGAAGATTATCTACTAATAGAGGAATGAACTCTATTGAAATTGAAACCTGTAGTAATAGTAACCTGTAATAGTACATTTTATTTGTGTGTTCTTAAAAGTTGAATCAGGTCTGTTGTTGTTTTTATAATAGGCCAATATAATATAATATAATAACCACATAGTTAACAAGTATTTTTATTATTTATCACAGTTTACTTACTTAAAAATACCCATGTAATTGTATTATTTGTGCTAGCCATCTTAATTATGTGCATCATACATTCCTCAACTCAGAACAACTGACTCCTCCAGATGTGATGATAAACTTTTGTCTCGTTCTTTCCCTTCTTATCCTTCCATGATTTCACAAAACACAATAAAGTCAAGAAAATGGAGGTGAGTTTGAGATCTGGAGCTGACACCGACCACAAATAATTTGTTTATTTCTATTTCTCTTTATTTCTAATTCTTAAACAAATCTACAGTCCCAGGAAGAATTGTAGACTGGTATAGACACTTAGTAAAAAACATTTACAATACACCACAATTTACATTACAATTTACAATTTTCATTTCTATAAACATTATCTTCAGCACAGTCACTATAAATATATTTAGTAATTAATGTCACCAAACTGTTTTCCCCCTACAGATCATTGTTTGTATCATGATATCATGATAATTCACACATAAATAAATTAACAAATAATTTGCCTCATTTCTGGTGTTAATTTTTACCATTTGAAGCCCTTATTGTGTGTAATATATGGAAATACCTAATATAAACTCTAAATCAGCCATTTTTTTTCATGTACATGTTCATTATATTAATTTATCACTAAGCTAAAGTTATTGTTAAGATATGTTGCTCCAAATATGATATTTTAGCAATATTTTTCCTGTATTTTTAGACATTTAAAGGAGAATTAAATATTTCTGCAAATGAACTTGTCTCATTTACAAAAATAATTATTTAAATAATCTTACATTTTTTTATTTATCCAAATAATCATTTAATCATCTATGCACATCAATGCTCCAGAGACTTCTTCTCCACTTGGCACCACTTGGCACCTTGTTTCGAAGAATGCTAATTAATTTTACCTCACTGCCCGTATTACTCACCTAATCTAATCTTAAATGCCTACTAGTATCTGATTACCTTAATGACTTACCAAGGAAAGACCAAGAGAGAAACTCTTAACATAGTTCTGTAACCTTTGTCTGCCCTCTGCCCAGACGAGCTGCCCACTGCCAAACCCAAGAAGAGAAAGGTTAAGAAGGAGATCAGTGATGTGGAAGAGACGGAGGGTGAGTACTGCTGTACTGTACTGCTGATCAGTAGCTCACTGTGCGTTTATTCTCCTCTTGTTTTCTAAGGTCTGTTTTATGTCTTTCTTTGTTTAGCACCATTGGCCTTACCAGCAGGAGCAGAGCCTGCTATTGAGATGGAGGGGTTGGCCAGTCATGTGGAGTCGGATAACAGAGATGTTCTGACCCCTGAGCCTCAGGATGTCCCACCACAGAGGAAGAAGAAGAAAAAGAAGGCACATACACTTGGTAATGTGTAAACACTACAAATTTATTACACATAGTGGTGTCAATTAATTATAAATGTTAATATGATTATTAATCGTGATTATTCATACCTTTTCTTCTTCTAAATAGTAAGATTTTAATAATGGGTATTATATGTAAAGGTTAATAAAAGAAACAGTGTAAGATTAGCAAAAACCTTGTTTATATTAGTGAAGTAAATTGCTTCTATGATGCAATCCTTCATTTATAAAGATACAGGTGTTATTTGATTTCCCAGAAAGGTGCAAATCTTTGTTTTTTCAGTTGTGTTTATCTAAGTGTGTAACACTGTTGTTTTCCTAATGTTAATGGCAGATGAAGGTGATCAGCAAGATCTTGTAAATGGGGATGCACGTGAGGCACACACAGATGGGGAAGAGGTTCCGAGGAAAAGCAGAAGGAAGAGGTAAAAATAGAAATTGAATCATAGCCGGCTCATAATTAAGAGATAACAAAATGATAGAATTCACACATTTTTCTTCTCTCACATCCCCTCTACAGAAAGTCAAAGATAGCAGAGAACCAGTACACAAATGAACTGGGCGTGGAAGAGGATGACATTGTGACTGACGGACACGCCCCCATCACTCACCACTCTCTGTTCTCAGCTCCTCTGGGCCACAGCCAGCCTCTCAGTAAAGTGTTTGTGGAGAGAAAAAGTGAGTGTAACGTACATGAACACTCTGATTAAAGAACTGCTTTAAATGGTAATCATTCTTCTGCTAATGGGCTGTGCTGTATGTTTAAATCTTATAACATTTATATGTGTGCAGGAAGGTTTCAGGCGAGAGATCGCCTGGATCTGACCCGGGAGCAGTTAGAGGAGTTCATGGAGGTGAGACCCATATGGAACACTCGGGACGTTGCCATGAGGGTTCACAGTGGTTTCAGGTAAGTAATATATTTTTTGCAGTGTTTCAAACCCTAGGCTGCATTTTATAGCATCACATCAATGTCAATTGTCTGGGGAGCAAAAACACCACGCAAAATTTTGCTTGTGTAAATTTCTTTCTCGTGAGTGCAACTGTGAAACTTGTGAGCACAAAAATAAATTAATTGTGTGCACGCTGAACTAAATATTGCTCTCGAGCTTCATTTTTCTCCTTTTCAAGTGCCTTTTTCCCTCAAATTCACAGTTGTCCTCGCACGCTATGTGCATAGCCTGCAGCTGCTCTTTTTGCTGGAGTGAAGTTTTTGCGTGCAAGTATAGATGGGGTGGTTTTGACAGTTTCTGATGGGGTTTAAGGTTACCTCCCTCTGCAAATGCTATTGGCTGATATTTCTGGGTTCCTTATACGAACAGCCTGCTTCAGAAAGCAAAGATGGAGGAATTCGGGGAAAAAGGATATATAGCTAGCTATGCTAAAAGCCAAACTTTGGGTTTATCTAAATAATAATAGTTATAATTCGGGGTTGCACATTTCTGCTGACCGCTTTGCTCTGTCATTGCACATGGCGCACCTATAGGAATAGACTCCTATATGACTGTTGTCTAGGTTCATTTTAGTCAGACATAGATTTTGTTGACATAGATTTGTTGTCTTCAATATTAATCTACAATGTAGAAAATAATAAAAATAAAGAGAACAACTTGTGATTAGTACTGTAAGCTAAATGATACCTTATATACATAGCAAACTGAATTCTCTGTTAGTGCTGTTTCCCCATTTAGCTGATAAAAATAACATTGTGTCCAACATTTTTTATATCTCTCTGACTACAATGCACCTGGATGTAGTGTGCTTCTAATTCTGACTTCACACGTGGAAATTAGATTCTTCTAACTGACTAGTGTGTGATTGGATTATAAATGTCTTACCAGCTTTAAATTAGGGTTAGGGTTGGCAAGCCATATTGCCCAACAACATACAGTACGTGTCCATAAGAGAAACATAACAGAATCAGAGAAAGCTTAGTTAAGTATGGTTGTACGTAGCCCTGAATATGTTAAGGGGTTTCGCTACCCATATAAAGGGATGTATTGTTCCTTGGTATTGCTATAGCAGAGCCACATTTACTGCTCCACTTCATATTCTGCCTGTAAGAGCCACCAGAGCTAATGGGGTAGTCAATCAAATGATTCTGCAGTACCAATAAGAAACAGTGCTGAACATCAGCAAGAAAAAAGTGCAAGAGCATACTGAGAAAAAAATTAAATAGTCGATTTAACAGACACAATGAAGAGAATGAACATACCTACAAAAAACCTGATCATAATCATGTTTCTGGGGTGGACTATTTTAAAAAAAGGACAATTGATGTGAAACCTTGACAGGTGTTAATTCTATTAAATGTCTGTTAAGCCCCGGCTAGATCTCTATTAGCTCTTTGTAGTGTGGTAATAACTTTCCTTATCATACTAAATTCAGTTGCTATTAAGTTGTTTTTATGTAGTACTGCTGAGATATGTCTATGAAATGTCTATGTATGTAGTTTTGAAGGAGAGAAGCTAAAGTGTGGATGATTAATGATTAATTTTCACTGATTCATTTTAGCTTTAACACATCACATCTTAATCTGTCACTGAATACTAAAGACATCATGCCTTACAGTAGGTGTCTGTGATTGCCTCCTACAGGATCATCGGGCTCTTCTCTCATGGTTTTCTGGCGGGCTACGCTGTGTGGAATATCATAGTGGTTTATGTGCTGGCTGGAGAGCAGCTGACCACACTGCCCAACCTACTACAGCAGTACCACAGCCTAGCTTACCCGGCCCAGTCCCTGCTCTACCTGCTGCTGTCTATTAGCACTGTGTCTGCCTTTGACAGGTGTGTGGGAGTAGTTGGTACATTGCAGTCTATACCTGTTTGCACTCACCAGTCCCAAATGACCTACATTTAACATTTTAAATACAATTTAAATACAGATCTAAACCAACAACATGTAGTTGCTGGAATTATCTAACATTTAGTGTTAACATTATTTAGAATAACAGGGCAAGCCATCAAATAACACAAATCTAAGGAAAAATTCTCTGATCTTCTCTTTTTTTCTGCATAGGGTGAATCTAGCTAAGGCTTCCATGGCTCTGCGAGGATTCCTCACGCTTGACCCAGCAGCCCTCGCTTCATTCTGTGAGTCCAAATGAATAGCAACACTGTTAATGATGCTTGTAGGAAGTGAGCTATTCTTTCAGTATAAACGTGCGTCTGTTGTGTTCCTAGTGTACTTCGCAGCTCTCATTCTATCTCTCAGTCAGCAGATGACCAGTGACCGCATAAACCTGTACCCCACTGCCAATAAGACACTATGGTAAATATACTGTTTCATATATTATTTACTTTCGGATTTTCTTTGTATCAAAGTAGAATATTAAGTGTAAAACAACTAATAGGAAACATAATTGTTCCACAGTTTTGCAGTATTGCAGTATTTTTTTTTCGCTCTCAACTCCAGGGCTTGCTTTTTTATTAATTCATTAATTAATTTATTAAATTAAGTTTTTACATGTCACATGTCCACATTTCTCCTAGAAAGAGTGAATTCCTTGTACTTTACCTTTAAAATGTAGTTAAGGTTTAAAACTGGACTGTGAACTGTAAACATGTATCATATTAGATACGTATTTGAATTTATGAGATCTCTACAACAACACTGTTAATTAAATATTGAAATAATCAAGAATTAAAAACCTAAAGTAAAAAATATTTTTTTTGCTTTTAAGTTCCCAGGTCACATTAGAACAGATGCAATTAAACACTAATTAAATTAAAGCGGCAGTCCGTAGTACACGTGTCAAACACAAGGCCCGCGGGCCAAATGTGGCCCGCCACGTCTTTTTATGTGGCCCGCGAGAGCTTGTAAGATCTTAGTGTCTATAATAAATAAGTCAGAAGCGTGCTTTGACAAAAAACTACATTTCCCACAATGCTTGTCGATTGTGTTACCCGCGAAGTTACGGCTTACTGCCACTAAACGGCAGTGTAGTAATTGATGTGGAAACCCTGCCGGAGGGAAGGCGTAACTTCGCGGGTGAAAATGTTTATCCCATAGACTGTATATAAAGATGGACGCCGTGTCGCCGTTCCCATTCATTCAATGAAAATGAAGCCAAAATCTTCCTCCATTTTGGCGATTCAGAGACCAGAGTCTGCGCAGATGAGACCAGAGGAGGGAGAAAGGCTGTGGAGAGACCGCCTACTCATTTAAATAACCCCGCCCCTGAGGGCTGCCTCGCGGTCACAGACTGCAGAGTGGGGCGGAGCAGAGCTGACGGTCTGTTATTGGTCCCGCCCATAAGCAGCTCTTTTACCATAACCACACCTTTTTTGAATAGAGCCGAATAACGTTTTAAAAACCGAATTCTGTGAGGATATACAAATTTAACAATATAAGCAGAGGTTACACTAGCTGCTGCATTTAAATAATGGAGGTAGAATTACAGTATATTAGAAAAAAACGTGATTGAAAGTTGTTCTGTTTTGCCATTGAAACCTATGGGGATGGGTGGAGTTACACAGCTTTCTGCAGCCGAACAGCAGGGGGCGCCCGACCTGTGGTGGCTTCACTTTTAAGAGACGATGCTCTGTCCAGCTATATACAGTCTATGGTTTATCCCATAATGTCCAGAAAAAGAAAAGTCGATGCAGACGGACGGCTGTGCTTCAATGCGAAAGACTGGTATGCCTTTTGTGTTAAAAAGTGGTACTGACCAAAATAAACGCTTTTTAGAACAGATATAAGTTATGTGTAAATATTAATATAATAAACATCACTGTGACAGCGCTAGACCAGCCTGTACTGATTTCTGCCACAATAACCCTTTCAGTAACCTCTAATAGCCTTTAATAGTCTTCAGTAGCCTTCAACAGTCTAACCTTGCAGCCGTGGTGTGTCCACTAAACTCCGTAGGTTAGCAGCGGTCTAACTGACCTGTTTATAGTGTAATCCGAGCAGTGTCTCCGTGACGGCTGCTCTAAACTGCTGCTGTTAGCTGCTTGGGCTGAAAGATGAACTGTAGAGAGCTGTATTATCCGTTTAGTGGGGGTAAATCCTTTATTTTCTACACAGATTAACTTTAAAAAGTGTATTAAAAAAAAGGCTCCAGACCAGGGGTGTCAAACTCATTTTGGCCGAGGGCCACATTGGCATATTGGTTGTCCTCTGAGGGCCAGATGTAACTTATAAATATAAGAAAATGTAACCAGATGTAATATAAAATGAATGTAATTACTCCTTAATGTTAAATAACTCTCAATATATTATTTATTCAATCAAATATTACAGTTGCATGGAAAAAATGTTTGCTTGTTGCTCTATTAACATAAATCCTTTTAATTTGTCATGTTATGAAATCCAAAAACTCCATCAATCAAGAACCAAACTAGTCAAGTGAATAGAAATGACATAAAATACAAGTTATATTAACTTTGATCAAAATGTTTGATACTGAAATATGGCTTAATAAATATAAAATCAAAAATTGTGAGCTGTTAAGAACATGTGACAGATTTAGCATTTCCTCAGATTTAGCAGTTCCTCATACAACCACTAGTGGGAGCTGCAGCAGCAGCAGAAGCCCGCAGTCTTTACTGAGTCAGAGCTACAGCCCAGCCACAGGCTACAGGGCTCAGCTGAGCCAGTCTGGAGCGTTTTTAATTTTTTTTT
Source organism: Astyanax mexicanus (assembly GCF_023375975.1). Lineage (NCBI taxonomy): Eukaryota > Metazoa > Chordata > Actinopteri > Characiformes > Acestrorhamphidae > Astyanax > Astyanax mexicanus. The sequence continues at coordinate 36,040,017 of NC_064418.1, forward strand.
TAAAAGTTCTTCTGTGTATGAAATAAAATAACCCCACCAACCGGATAATACAGCTCTCTACAGTTCATCTTTCAGCCCAAGCAGCTAACAGCAGCAGCTAAGAGCAGCCGTCACGGAGTCACTGCTCGGATTACATTATAAACAGGTCAGTTAGCGCGCTGCTAACCTCAGGATGTTTATAACTACGGAGTTTAGTGAACACACCACGGCAGCAAGGTTAGACTGTTGAAGGCTCCTGAAGACTATTAAAACAGGCAACGCAGCGTAAGCAAAAAAAACAAAAACCACACACACACACACACACACCAAAATACAAGTTAAGATAAAATATGAAAACGAACATAATAAAGCATAAATAATTAAATTGAATTGCGGGCCAGATGTATGCTTATTTTGTTAACCCGGATGTGGCCCGCGGGCCGGTACTTTGAGACCCCTGCTCCAGACTGACTCAGCTGAGCCCTGTAGTCGCCTGTAGCCCGTGGCTGGACTGTAGCTCTGACTGAGTAAGTTATAGACTGCGGGGCTTGTGCTGCTGCTGTAGCTCCGACTAGTGGTTGGATGAGGAACTGCAGCTTGCTGTAAGCGAGCAGTTTCACCGGCCATCCACTCACAGCACTGCTTAACTGCTTAACCCTAAACTCCTGAATCAGATCGGCTCAAATCAGAGGAATATCTGCTGATCGCCGATACCGTATTTTGGCTGAAAATCGGCCGATACCGATACATCGATCGTTTCATCTCTATTTATGTGTTTATGTAGTTTTTGTAATTAAGCATCTAGTTTGATGCAAGGCGGTTGCAGTCAGTTTTTTTTGTAAAATGCTAAATCTGTCACATGTTCTTAACAGCTCACAATTTTTTATTTTATATTTATTAAGCCTTATTTTAGTATCAGACGTTTTGATCAAAGTTAATATAACTTGTATTTTATGTCATTTCTATTCACTTGAATAGTTTGGTTCTTGATTGATGGAGTTTTTGGATTTCATAACATGACAAATTAAAAGGATTTATGTTAATAGAGCAACAAGCAAACATTTTTTTTTCCATGCAAATGTAATATTTGGTTGAATAAATAATATATTGAGAGTTATTTAACATTAAGTAGTAATTACATTCATTTTATATTACATTTGGTTACATTTCATTACATTTATAAGTTACATATGGCCCTCAGAGGACAACCAATATGCCAATGTGGCCCTCAGCCAAAATGAGTTTGACACCCCTGCCGTAGTATTTTGTTTCTAACCTAAAAGCAGAAGCATTTCTTAGTGGAGAAGGGATAAAATATTGTGTTTAATGGTACCAGTGTGCTGGAACGACCATCTCTGCCAAGTCTAAAATATTCATTGTAAAAACGGCGGTCTCAGGTCGCTTTTTGCAAAGTTCATTTGGCGACATCTTACGTCTTTACTTGCATACGTCACATGTACATCCTCTGAAAGCGGATCCGGCTTGTTTTACGGTGTGTTCACACTGCAGCGACCCGAAGCATTTTTCACTCCGCCTCCCACTGTTCTCTTTGGAGAGCGGCTGGTCCTGAGCTGGATATTTTAGCAGGGTTCACCAGGCGATAAATGGATAATGGATTTTAATAAACTTGCTCGAGTGGTGAAGAAAGCGATTGGCAGCGATGCCGCCTTGCTGCAGTGTGAACGTACCATTACTGAACGCGTGCAGCTGGTGGAGAAATGATGGGAAACTTCAGTAGGGGAAACTCAGACCCCAGTAGCTCATTTACTCATAATAAATACAAAGAAGAGTCTAAAGCGCTAAAACCAGGATTAATATTAGACTGGCGTTTGAACGGTGGAGAAAGAGAGATCCGTGACCTGAAAGGGTTTAAAAGGCAAGAGCTAATTCAGTTATTTGGCTTTTACTACTAGATTCTAAAGCGCTGTAGTCAGAGTTCTTACCCAATACTTGGGCTGTGAGTCCGTTTGGGTGGCGATATGGTAGCGAGTCCAGTACGATAACACAACAGGGGAGACTGGATGTTGAGTATTAGCAGAACCACTTTTATTGTTATACAACTCTCTCCCTCTCACACGCACATACATACACAATAAGTCTAACTCGCCCCCTAGTGGCTACAGAGCTTCCTATATTTCTGAACGTATCATACAGAACATATTCACATTTTTGCTCTACTAATTATTATTTATTGCTCTTATAAATATATAATATAAAAAAATATAATATAGATACTATATATATATATTTACGTCTATTTACACATGCTTATTGAAGGCAAATGTTTATTATTCTCACATGATTAATCATCAAATAATGCCTTTAAACTGCATTTCACCATATTTAGTTTTCTAGTTAACTGTCTGTTGGATGTAATTGCGCTCAGTATTTCATCTTTTCATTTTCATTTTACACAATTTATTTACATTAACCTGCATTACAAACACCTTTACCCTAAACTACAAATGATCGTATGTATCCGATTTAAAAATATTTTAAACTAATATACAGTATTTTCACTGACAAAATTGACAACCTTAAATCTCGGGCGCGGCTCGCTCTCTCTGGCTGAACTTAACCTGGAATCGGATTCATCCGCTCTAAAAAAGAGACCGCATCACACCCGCCGTTTAAAACGATTCTTCCGCATGATCGGTGCAATTACCCATTCTCACCAGAGAGGGCCCTCAATCCCCCAAATACCAAAATTTACGGACAACGCCAGCATGTGAATTTGTTCAGATCCATCACCGGCTCACCTGACTTAGCACTGATTTACCAAACCAGGTGTAGATAGGTTGGTAACTGTAAATATATATATATAAAATTAACACTTTAGTAGAAGCATTATATGTATTTAATAGGAGAATTTGATAGTTCAGGTTTTAAAGGATAGTTTTATACCAGAATACCTATTTGTTTTAAATAATACTGTACTTTGCCCACAGTACAAAAGTACACAGATATGTATTGTTGTAAATTACTTTGTACTGTGTATTTTATTATCTATTGTTTTATAATATCTTGTTTCCAAAAAAAAAAAATATTTAATTAAATTAAAAAAATAAATAAAAGCAATATCAACAGTGTTTTCTGATTGTAGGCCTCCAGGTTCAGAACACCAGATTCTGCAGCCCTGGATTGTGGTGAATCTGGTTGTTGCTTTACTGGTTGGACTGGCGTGGATCTTTGTCTCTACCAGGCCAGACATGGACTACACTGAGGGTAAGATATGTGTGTGTTTCATTACACACCTCTGGAGCTTTAGATGCTAATAATAATAATATTTAGTAATACTGTTAATAGTCTTCTTTAAAGCAATGGTGTTCTCCTGTGTTTGTTTCACAGAGTTTTTAATGGCGATGGAGGTGGAGGAATATCCACGACATGATGAGAAATCTGACCTACCTGTCTAAAGCCCAGACACATCACCAAACATCACATCAGCAAATCACTACTCACCAGAGGAACCAGTGCTACAGGCATCCAAAGCAAAGCATCACGTGTTTTAACAGGAATTCTGTTTATTTTGTAAATTACAACTATGTAAATCAGTATAACTAATAATATTAAATAAAGTTTTTTTGTAACAAACTGTTTCCATTCTTTACAGTCAAATTTGATGAATATAAATAAACCTTTATTGTAATTATCTTAATAGAAGGGTAATATTTATATATTAATTAGATCCTGTGGAAGGCCATGCTACAGGTAATGGTAATGTGAATGGGGAGAAATGTGTGAAATATTACATTTAAATGGTGATAATACCAATAAGTTTTTTTATCTGCTAAAGTCTATTTCATTTGCACTTAAAAATGCACACACAGCATGTCTAGAATAGGAATCTCTGGGGGCCAGAAGGAGAAATATATGTGCAGTCACAGGCCACAGACTTAAACATCTATTGACGTTGGTGGCCAGCTGGGTTAAGTCCACCAATGTACTGCCATATTAGTGTTCATGCAAAATCTAGGCACATATGTATTCTCAATATGTCACCATTAACCACTGCAAAAGGAGGGCTTGCTTGTTTTAAAATAAAATAAAAAACATATGCAAGCCGACATGTAGATTTAATATAATTAAGCACTCATTTACATAACAAGGTGTTAGATAATAAATATAAACAAAACTATTCCATTTGGGAATGTATTGTAGACTGTCAAGTAAAAACACTAATTTTTAAATTAATGTTATTTGATTTTATTACTGAGTCAACTGAACTGACTACTGACTCTTTCTCTTTTTTTATTTTCAAATGTAAAAAAATATATTCTTAATTTAATTATTCATAATTAATCATCATATAATAATATATAAATATGATCTCACATTTTCATCACGAGTAAGTAGAGACGAGCTGCTGCATTCAGAGTAGAGTCCTGTGACCACTGGGGGCCGACACGAGTCCTGAGAATACACTCAATACAGGAGAAGTGCTGAGGCTGAACTACACCAACATTATAGTGTAGTATTCAGCGCAGTTTATAGAGTGCGATTGCGACTCGTTTAACGCTGCTATTAATAATGTTGCAATTATACATTATTATTTCATATACGTTAGACACATTACACACACATTTTCAATTTTGTCCCCATGTAGAGCACAGATTTCCCTACTCTTTTGTTTTATATTTAATGTTTTCTTGGTCTGTGTTTGTTGAATTTCTAATGTCTTAAAATTTATTAAAAAACAGTCACAAAAACATTTACATATGAAACATTTTTAGTTTACAATTAAGCATGTTTAATATTTCTTTAAACTACAATAAGAATTATATACAGAAATAGAAATATATAAATATTTATTTCTCTCTCTCAGACAACATTTATCCTAAATTCCAAATAAAAATATCGTCATTTAGAACATTTATTGTCAGAAAGTGAGAAATGGCTGAAAAATCAAGAGAGATGCAGATACCTTTTAGACCTCAAATAATAACAATATACATAAATAAATACAAATAATAATAATCCTGTTTTTAATCACAGTTTTCATGCATCTTGGCATGTTCTCCTCCACTAGTCTGACACACTGCTTTTGGTCAATTTTATGCCACTCCTGGTGCAAAAATTCAAGCAGTTCAGCTTGGTTTGATGAATTGTGATCATCATCCTCTTGATGATATTCCAGAGGTTTTTTTTTTTTATATGTATACCCAGTGTCCTTATGTCTTGTTCTGGGTATTGTGAATTTCTAATGCATTTAGAAATATACATAAGAAAAATGTTTAATTATTAAATATTTTAATATAAACAATTAGTTTTATTCATTGATTTACTGTTATTTTTTTTTTACTGTTTTACTGTTTTGTTTTTTAAAATGATACCATCATTCAAAATTACACACATCACACACACACACACACACACACACACACACACACACACACACACACACACAAACACAGAAACACAGAGAGAGAGAGAGCGAGCGCGAGCGAGCATCGTCGGTTGTGCGCGTGAGAGAAAAAAGATGTAAGCTGAAAGATGGCGGAGCTACAGATGCTCTTGGAGGAAGAGATTCCTGCGGGGCGGAGAGCGCTGCTGGACAGTTTCACTAACCTTGACAGAGTCGCTGAATACTGCGAGAGTAACTACGTTCAGGTAAATCGGGTGAATACTGATTTAAAGTGTTTTTAAACTTGCTCAACTCGAGTCTGCGGCTGGAAATGGCTAGTTAGCCTACTAGCAGCTAGCTGTACTACGCGCTGCTGTCCGAGGCTGTGCTCCAATACGCGCGCGCCTAGCTAGTGTAACTGTGTAGATCTTCTGTCCAGTCTATGCAGGAGTTGGCCGTTGGGTTTTGAACACGCTGCCTAACTAGGGAAGAAGTGCACGAATTGGGACTCAGCCCAACCGCTCATCTCGCCCGCTGAAGTGGAGTGTGTAACTACTTTAGGTAGGTTAGCGTTAACTAGCTTTCGTGTAAACGAGTTGTACCAGGTGTGTGTTTGTCAGCGAAAAAGTTTAACATGAGCTAACTGTCATTTAAAGTCACATGGCGGTTTTTGAGTTAACGTTCAGTTTGTAAACTTCGTGTAGACGTTAGTTAACGCTGCGTTTGTACCGCGCTGAATAAACGGGGGGTTCGCCGTGTTTGGCAGCGAGTAGACCTGAGGACTGTTAACTCACAGGTAAGTTACTGGTAACGTTAGCAGACTAACTTTACTGTTGTTGTTGGACTTTATGTGCTTTAAACAATGTGTCAGTGTTCAGATATAACCTAAATTAAGCTGGAATCACACTGTCTTAATGAACAGCTTGTGATTGTAATTAGTTAGTGTATAAAGTGTTTGGCCATGGCTTATAGGATGTTTCTCAGTCATGATCCTGCCCTGCACATTTAGTGATTCCCCCCCCCCCCATGTTGCATGAGGGAATCAGTTGTTTTAGTAGCAGGCTTGTATACAGTAATGGAGACCCAGACTTAAATAACAGTACAAATGCTCAATCAAAAAAATGACTTGAGTAAAAGTTAAATTGTCCTTTCGGCACCACACTTAAGTGGAAATACTAAATATTGAACATTTGTCCTTAAGTATTGCTAGCAGTTTATTCTAAATTGTACAACTCAAGTAACGGTAACTGTGTTCTGTAGTCTTTAATAGAAAGCAGTGGAAAGTTTGCAGAGCGATTCTTGATTCTCTGAATGATGAGGTAGCTTTTTTATACCCGGTGATGATGATAATGTGGGTTCGGAATAATTGTAACAAGTAACGATACAGCATTTTAGTACTTAAGGACAGTATTGAAATAGTTCTACTTTCCTACCATACATCTCCGGTTAGGGGCAGGTAAAGCAGGAGATGTGCATGGCAGTGTGTTTCAGGACCAGATTAGGTAAACACTGCTTTAGGGAAAGTAAATGACCCCTTCTTATTCAATGGCTTTTATTTCTTTTTGTGAAGATTTACTGAAGACATTAAGGCTACGCAGGAACATTTTTGTAAACAAAATGTGTTAAACACGAATATGCTTTATACTTTAGATTCTTCTAATTAGCCATATTTAGCTTTAGGGACAGATCTGCACACTCTTGGTATTTTAATCTCAGTGTCGTTATGAGGTAGAGTTACCTGGAATAGTTTTCTCAGCATCTTGAAGGAGCTCCTACAGGTGCTGAAAAAAACTTGATGATTTTTCTTTATGCTGTGTGAGGGGATAGTGGAAGCCAAACACTTTTTTGTTTACTGTGTAATTCAATATGTGTCCTTTAATTGTTGTGATGTTTTAATATTATATCTAAAAAAAACTTTGAATGAGAATCTGGTACTGAATGATCAGGTTTTGTTTTAACGAATAATTATTTTGATAGTTTTTACGAGTATTTATTTAGCCAACAATTTCTTTTCTGCCATGCCCTCAATCGCTTTAAAATATAAAAAAAACATTATGCTCTCTATATATTAGGGGTGGGAATCGTTTACTATCTCACGATTCGATTCGATTCCGATTTTGGGGGCCACGATTCGATTCAAAATCGATTTTTGATTCAAAACGATTTGAATTATAAAAATTTCTGCTTCTGGCTTATGAATCTTATTGAAAAAAAACCCTCCATAATATACACTGGTCCTGGAGCAGGTAATGTGTTACAAAAACAATAAAATGTGCAGGAATGTGGGTCCTCAATGACAGAGGAATCACTGGGATATCACAATGACGTTAATGAACAATAAATAAATAATAAATAACACTGCTTTATTACCAGGCTACTAGCGGTGGTGTGTAGGTGACGCTGCTGGGCTGATGTGATGATAGCAGTGGAGCGCTAAAGTTCAGGAGCAGCTGCTGATTAACTAGTTAATTTAAGGTCGTTGTATTTCTTCAGAAAGGGGGCAGGAGGTGGAGAAATTAATTCATATGGTCCATTCCTTAATTCCTCTGTGATGAGGAGCTGAAATTAGCTCTGATTAGCTTATTGTATTTTTCCGTTCCGCCTTAAATGCTGCAGCCCGCTGCCACCTGTAGCGTTATTTAAGGTGGAACTGGAAAGTTAGCTAGTTAGCTAGCTAACAGTTACTGAAACTAACTACTAGCGATCTTTTTTATGCTTGTTATGAAGCATTCTGCCATAAAACATTGAAACTACACGTTAATCTAATGTAATATAGTGCTTGTTCTGCCATCTTACCGGTGATTCTCAAACACCTACGCTCTGTGTGTGTCTGGAAGATCTCCGTTTGAAAGGACAAGCGCTATCCCCAGGGTTGCCAGGTCCAACAAAAATACCCAGCCCAAAATCAGTCTAAAACCCGCCCCTCAGAATCGATTTTGGGACATTTTAAATCGATTCTGAATCGTAGTAAATGAGAATCAAGATTCTTATGTGAATCGATTTTTTGGCACACCTCTACTATATATATATATATATACATGTACATATGTATATATATATATATATATATATATATATATATATATATATATATATATATATATATATATATATATATATGTATATTTATATATATATACATATATATATATATATATATATACATATATATATGTATGTATGTATGTACAAAGCCACATGGTTAATTAATTTCGTTGCTGTACCTTCAGTGCATCTATAATAAGTAGATAGTGGCACGACTTGTATCCGCAAACCCATTGTGTTGACGGGTTAAAAAAAGGAGAATAGCAGTAAGAAGCCCACGGTTCCTCTACAGCCCAAGCCTTGGTAAAAGGGCACGAAAGGCAGAGATCACAGTGTTGTCACTCTGCCCCTCCTTTGGGGAAGCATGCCCTTGCACTTCTTTCATTCCCGCATCCCTCGCGCCTCAGCCATGTGTCACATCCCATTTGTGACATCAGTGGAGGGAATGCAGAGTTACAGTGACCGACCTGGTACCAGAAACCTGATCTTATGTGCTGGAGCAGAAACCTTGGCATGACCCCAACAGAGGCCAATTTTGGCACCAGATTGTAATTTAATCCCAGGGCTGTTATGGTGGTACTGATGTTTATCCTAACTGGTACTGAGTATTGTTAAAATGTTGTTGATTGGCTATATTGCTGATTTGTGGGCATTTTGTGGGCTCACAATGGTGATTATTCTGGGAAACCTGTGGTACTTGTCCTCCCTCAGTGGGACAGAATAAAGTTTAGGGATTTTTTATTTATGAATGTGTTTATTTGTATGTTTGTTTTGAGTATTTTCACTACTCTGAATTCTTTGCTTTGGTTCTCAGATTTTTAAAAGATGAGGTAGTACCAGCCAGACACAGCATGCGGTGTCTCCTGAGCTTCTGTTGTAAAAAGCTTTCTTTCATGCTCTGAAGCTGTTCAGTCATCAAATCTTTAGTGTCCCCCTAACAGCACTGCCATTGTTTTTGAGCAGTGGAGGTTGCTCCCAGTGGGCACATCCTCAGGGAGGCTTGGTAAAGTTTTTATCACTTGTGCTTTATAACTAACAGCTATTTGTGATTCTTCAAGCAGTGATTTAACAATTCGTACAAGACTGTGACTGCAGTGTAGTGAAAAACGGCCAAAAGTGTTTGTTTATAATGTAATCTATACCAACAGTTGTTTTGCAGCCTGCTGCTTGAAATCAATACATAATTGACTTTTAACTGTGTCTAAATTGACCAATAACCATTAGGTTGGTTCCTGTGGTGTATGTGTGTGTCCGTGTCATTATAGACTGTTCTTTATCTTTACTGGATTAAATCTTTTTCATATCCAAAAACCCTCCAGGGCCCTCAGGTGTTCATTTTCGTAAGTAGGGGTCATAACCTCTGTGCACGAGTAACATTACACCAAAGCACAGCAGGTTACAGCCAAGCATATTTAGCACCCTATATGTTTGTACTGCCTACAGGCTCATCAAATAGTGCATGCCAATTTGACTTGACATAGCAGACGTGTCTATAACAGTATTGAAGATGGAATTAAAAAACTGAATATTCATAATTATGACTTTGAATATGACTATTTTTGTTTTTGGTGCAATAAGTATAAGATGTAAAATGCGTTGCCAGGTTTAACCATGATGTAAGGAGTAACTATTGTTGCTGCCATCCTGCAGTATCTCATGAATGGGTCAGGTCACATTCATGACATTCTTCTCTTATATTTAAACAACTAATTTTATCTCTACTTTTAACAAGGCGTTTTGGAAAATCATCTGCCTTTGTCAGAACATTAAATATTTTGTGTTGTGAATATCGTAGAGATCTATCAAATGATCTTTTGATTTTGAATTACTTGAATATGTGTGCTGCTTAGTGGCTGTTTAACTGTTTGTTAATGAACATAAACATTCTGGCTGATTGGTCGCATTAGGAACGTAATGTAAAGGTGATGTTTTTGTGCAATGTTTTTCCTGATTCCTTTCTTATTAGTTTTGTTGTGGCCCCCTTTGAGTTTAAGTGCAATAATCCTGTAGACTAAAGACCAGTGCTAAAATATTTATACTGTAGCACAGAATGGGTGTAAAATTTGGTGTTCTTTTAAAACAGCTTTCGGTACCATTTGGCTATTTTGTTTACAACAAGAAAAACAGATTAAGCAGCAAGTGTTCCTTTACAAAGCATACAGTAGGACAGGCATATTGTATTGACTCTTAATAATACTGTGTAACTTTTGATAGTCATACAATTAAGGATAATCTTTGCACAATTTCCTATTTTAATGCTTTTGTGATTTTCAAATGACTTAAAATAAAACGGTACAAAATACAATTTAAAACAAAATGTATTTATGTCACACAGAAACATGATATAACTGTCTGTTACATTGCTTAACACACATACACACACACACACACACTCACACAGTGGCAGACTATAAGAAGAGCTCAGACAGAGGAATTAGTCTGTGCTGTGACTACATTACCCCGCCCCCATCAGCACCTTAAACACACAGCCGAAAGTAACATAAAGGCATAATTTACTACACTGAAAAATAAGGGTGTTTTGAATTGCATTGTTAAAGATGACTCAAGTTTCATACCTACTGATATACTGGCTGTGATCTAGGGCTGGGTATCGCCACCGATTTCTATAATCAAATCGATTTTGTTTCCTGATTTTGTATCGATTCATTTAGGTTTTGTTTGGATATGAAAAGTGTTTTACATAAATGTAATACTTTAATTGTACAAGGAACACTCAACCTACCATTATTAAAAATGATTGTGTAATAAAATCTATGATGCACCATGTATGATAAAATAGACCTCCTTTTATGATTAAGTATATGTTGTTAGCTGTAAATTATTATCTTAACTTCATATTATATTTTTTCCACTAAAGCTATTTTTTTCATTAGGTAAAACCCCCTATTCTCACACACGTAAATATACCCTTTATAACACTGTATCACATTTAATTCACTGGCATGGAACTTCTCCAATAGAGAAACTGTGTAGGAAGGGTGGCAAAGAAAGCATTTCAGAAGGGCATTATGAAATGAATCTTTATATAGAGGGCACATCGTAATTTATTGCAAGAGGTATCCTACACTCTCAAAAATAACAGTACCTAACTGTCACTGGGGCGCTACCCCTTTTGTCACTGGCTCTCTTTAGTTAAGGGACATATTTGTACTCTTTTTCTTCGTGGCTAATTTGCACCAAAAGTTGCAGGTTTTCATTTATTTTGCCACATTTTCACCAATTAACAAATGTAATGGCCTTATTTTTGTCTTGCTCTTCAAAGAAAAGCCAATTAAGGAACTACAATATGTATTATAGATATTTATTAAACTCCAAACATCCCAGCAGATATACCTAAAAAGCACAATGTTTATACTACAGTCTGCCTGTGATGAGACGGACCCCTTTAGTTCGTGTGTGTGAGAGAACCCTGGCATCTGGATGTTCTACTGTCTCCTGTAGTTTTGGGGTCCGCTGTTCTATGAAATGAACTTTGATTTACCACTGTGGATGAAATGTTCTGTACAAATAAACTAGCCTTGCCTTGACTATGACTTCAGTGTGTTTCCAGTTGCCTCCTCCTCCCTTGAGCTGGTTGACTGGAAAAACTTGAACAATGACAACAGCCTTTTCCTAGTGAAGTGTGCACTTGCACATGCCATTGAATAATGTTCAGTGTCTGCCTGTAGCACCATGTAAAGTATGGAGGGGCGTTCTCCCATTCCAACCTCATCCAGCTGCTTTTAGTTAGCCAGTGTTGAGAGCCCTCCCACAGGTAATTAGAACCAGGTTCGACAGTCTGGGTTTAGGAGAGAGCTCTAACAGGGGCTGAGCATGTTAGGGATTCTGGGTAGGCATGGTGTTTCTAGAGTGTTTGTTTGGATGGTAACCCTGGACACACTATGACACAAGCATATTTCTTTCAGTGTACAATAAATTATGTATTCCCTTTTGGATGGGTTCGTGTTTTCCCCTGAGGAAGAGGAAGCAGATGAGAGGAATTCTTGGAGAGTTAAACTAACCCTTTGACTTGGAAATTATTGGTGGTTTTTGTTTGATTGGACCGGCTGATTTCTCTAAACTCAGTGAAGATCTCTCTGTTGGGACAGATTTCTTCTGTCCAGAGGTCTTCTGTGCACATCCGATAAAGCCTCACTGGTCAATCTGAATTCTGCACCAGAATGACAGAATGTCATTCGAGGCTCCTGTGAGTCTGTGTGACAGCTTTCATGTGCACTGACAGCTCGGTTAGTGCTGGTCAGAGAGAGAACAGCCACACTAAACACCCACAGCTACTACAGCCTGCTAGAGTAGTTAAACAAGATGTATATTTTTAAAAATGGTAGGTTGAGTGTTTCTTATACAGTTAAATCATTAGTACAAAGATAGTTTGGTTTATTGAATTTTGTTTTTCTTTTTTTTTTATCTGATTAATAGTTTATTAATAAAAAAAATACTATAGGCTGGAGATGGCGATGGACAATTTCAATCTAAACCTGGTTACATTGTATAAATTGCACTCAAAGCTGAATTATTTATTGGTTGACAAATTACCACCACACTTCTGCTTTTGAGTCAGATTTATTTTAGTGTGCATCCTCTTCCAGTTCATAATCTTTGCTATTAGGTTGAATTTCCCATTTTATTCTGTATGCTTCCCATTATATACACATTTGAAACACCAACTTGCAACAAACAATTGACATAATAATATATTTAAAATATATGATAATGCTGAATGTTATATATCAATATGCTGAAATATGCCTATGCTAAATTTATAAAAGCATGAAGGAGATATTTTTTTAAATATTTTTTACATCTCTGGGGTAACCCTAAAGATGCTTGTAAATTTGGTTAAAATTAAGATAAAAAAGGAGATACTTTTGTACTTGGTTAACTGTTTGAGGTAACAGTATTAAAATACTGAGTTTATTGTTTGGAAGTTTGTTTCGCTACAGGAAATTGGAGATATAATACAGTTATGTTTTGCCAAAATGAACACCTAATGATTTCAATTGATCTTTAACTATTGACTTGTCAAATAATCATAAATATAATTAATGATGGTGACCAGTGATGTCTGGCTGGAATTTTATGTATAAACAGATACGTCACTCTGGCTGACATCACTTGCTCACTCAGTGCAGGAGGCCCCACTTGCGTATTCAACAGTTTAGCTCAACTTCTGGAGCTTCCATCAGACACATCAAAAACCATGGGACATAATCAGTTGCTGTAACAGGATATATGGCTTGTCAGTGCATTTATGTGCTACAGACCTGTTCCATTCGCAGTACTTCTCTGCAGGGACTGTCTGTGGTGTGTGTTTGTACATCTGTGTCAGCAGTTGTTGCAACTTAAAATAGTTGAGGGAATGTCCATAAACATTTGGACATGCAATGTATTGTTCTTTGACTAATTATGTTCCTGAAACATCTAGATTATTGACTTGATTGATGATTATAAAAGAGGGTGCTTTGACTTCTGCACAGTAGTCTAAGTTGTATTTTTGTTCTCTTTAAATATAGAAGTATTTGATTTTGTTGGATATCTAAATAATGTAATCAGTAAGATTGTAAAAACCTCTAATATAAGACTTTTTCTCAGGTGCTTTGGTCACAGCATGACTGTTCAGATGGGCAAGATAACAGACACACTCACGTCTCCTAGTGCCCACAGAAAGGGTGGTCAAAGTGGGAATGATTACAGAGTAAACATAATGGGTGCTGTAATTATAGCAATTGTGCAGTGTGACTGCTGAAAATCCATGATTGAAAGGTGGTCGCTCAGAAGACAGTGGGCTAAAATTGGATTTTCTTTCCTCCTTTTTTGGTCTGACAATTGAGATTGCTCACTCTGTCTTAAGTATGTAATGAGCTGAAAGGATTTATCATGAAGGCTTTGTCTGGGTGTGTAATAGAATCCTCATTTTTGAGCAGACATTGTGATTGTGTTGGGTTTTTTTTAAATGTCTAGATTTACTGAGCTAAAGTGAGTTGAATTTCTATCTGATGTTGTTTGCTTTACAGTGATGTGTTGGCTAGAGCAGGGTTGGAAAATCAGGACTGGCAGTGTAAACAGAGGTGAAGGTCTGCTGGAAGAATAGTTGTCCTTTTAGGGTAAGGATAGCAGTTGGTTTCCTTTGTGGGCATTGGTGGCCTTTTGTGTGGGTGCGTTTAGGGATGGAAAGAAAGAAAAGCTTTGTTATTCTGCTCTTCTACCTCTCTCTGCCGTGATGCCATTTTTCTGTGTGTTGGGAGTGCTAAACATGTGTATTAGGTGAAGAAGTAATGCAGTTGTTGCCTCAATACCTGAACACTGCTGTCTAGACTAAAATACCTGTTCTCCAGACAAATGGAAAATTAAGAACATTTAAAAAGATTTAGGCTAGTTCTGCTCCTGTTTTGACTGTGTTTTATCACATTCTGCTGAACTGCTTCCATTCTTATTTCCCAGCTGCACTGATATTGATTTGTAATTGCCTCATAAAAGGAACATAAGTGGAATTGACAGCTTGCTGTGCATGGGGAACAATAAAGCAGGGCATTCAGAGTTGTCTGCCTGTAGTGGCACTCAACATAAGTAGCTGGCAGAGCAATTTTTCTTTGAGTAGTGATTTCTTACCTGTTTGATAATGACTGCATGGTTATGTTGAAGAGGGTGTTTCAGTAAGTGTTGGTAAATTAATGGTAAATGTCCGTCAGATTTAAGTTCTTGTTTTTTTATTTCCTCCTGATTTGAAGCTTTCTAAACACACAAACAAATATATAAACATTATCACAATACCTAGGGGTGTCCTGATTTGATCACATGATCGAAAATTGTTCACATATTTTTCTAAGGATTCTGGTGGAAAAGGTCCGGATAACTGATTTATTAAAAATATAATGTTATGTGTTACTCCACAAGTTAACTATATACACTGCAGTACACACGCACTGAGTATGCTCACTGTGTCACATTGTTATATGCAGCTCCACTGTTGTTTATCCTCCATTAAAGCTATTATTTACACTTAGTAACTTAGCAACTGAGTGACTGGAAAAGCATCAAAACTACCCTATAATAAAACAGAAAAAAGTGTACTCTAAATCTAGTCTGCCAGGCCTAAACCAAAATAGACTATTTTTACTGTCTCCCTCCTAAATATACAAAAAAACAAATACCAGCATTAAAATTAATCACGATCTTAATTATGTTTAATCACCAAATAATTGTTGTTGTGACATTTTCTTTGTTCGTTTATTTAAAAAAAATGCAGTTGTAATATAATAATTAAAAAATTAATAAAACCTTAATAGACAACTTTTATGTGTTCAGGACATCCCGAACAATACCTACAATACACACTATATAGGATACAGAAGATGCTCTGGTAGTCTTAGAAAAGCTCTTACTTTTATATTCAAAGTTTACTGAAATCCATCCTATTAATCAAGACTGCATATGTTCTTCGTTAGAAATTAATCAGTGTGTTTAAGGCAATTGCAGATTTCCAACATAATTTTTTCTGAGTGCATTTTCTCCCTAAATGGTAGGGCCTAGGTTTATTAGTTTATTGCTTTTTTTTTTATATTCTCTATGGATACTGTGACTTTTATGGTGAAGAGCTAGACCTTTTCTCATTGCAGTAACATCTGCAAACATGGAGTTTTTAAAGGTAAAGAGGTTTAGACTTGCAGGTCAGCATTAGACGTGCATTTTTGTGATCGTTCTATCAGTACACATGTACACATGAATAGCACTAATGTTTCATTGTGTTGCAAAATACCATGCTTGGAAACAACCCCCACAAATAATGATCCCTCACATTTTTTAGCCTGCAGTGATTTGCCACCTGAAAGTAATTATCGAGCTTGTCTTCACTGCGGCAGTGTAGGTGGTTCAGTATGTCTGAACGCAGACACACTGGAGCGAAAAGCAAATAAATCTGCTAGTGGCAATCTGGGGGTCCAAGCTATTTGGCAGAATCAGATCCCACACTGAATTTACTAATGTAGGGGAGTGCAGGGCACAGAGCCTATAAGTATCATAAACAAGGTCAGTTCTGTCTTAAACATGGAGCTTTGTGGCCTCCACCTACTTAATGCGCGACGAAAATTGCGTGCTTTGCATGAAGTTGAATGTGCCTTCGTGAATTTACGAACTGGAATACTTTCTGTCTTTTTGACTATCACCTACATTCTCAACCAATCAGACTTTTTTGTGTAGTGCCTTTGGCCATGGAGTTTGCCCAGCTTGGGCAAAAGCTTTAAGATAAAAAATAAACTTGCATATTTGGTTCGGGCAATATCTTATATTAGGGCTATAAAATAAATCCTATTTTTTCTTGATGATTTTTTTAAGGTAAACACCTCAAAAGACCTGTGATAACCACAAACTCAAATTAAATTAAATGCATGTAGCAACAGAGGGAGCCCTTTAAGCTGCAGACTGCACTCACGTGAAATATCTAGCCTTCAAAAAATTAGTGCAGACAAGCCAAGTGCTAAAAAAAAAAAACTATTTGATGAAAAAGTTTACGTCCAAATAAAGTTGTCCAAATAAGATATATTACTTAATATTAGTATACATGTTTTATTTATTTTATCTGCCCTGTCTTTTTTTATGAAGAGAACACAATGGTGGATTTAGATGTAGGGTGCTGTGATGGTTAGATTCGTAGGTTCTGGGGATTGATAACAGATGGATGACACTGTGCTGGTTAGTTTAGTAGGTTTTGGGGTTTGATATGACATGCGGATTATGACTAAAGTCTACTTAAATCTTTGGTTATTAACCTCAGAACTACGTAATGCAGCTAGCGGCTCAATGCTAGCTGAACTCAGCAGTGAGTATTTGTGTGAGTTAGCAAATTGTTTTTAGAGGTTAATTAGATGTTGATTTTTTTTGTACCATATCTAACCAGCAGAGTAACATCATTCTGATAAGTTCTACTGTTTAATATGATGTACATGATGTCTGTAATTAGGCTTTCTGTGTGTATTCTGTGTGTTTATGTCTAAATTCCATTTTTAAAGTGTACGGTTACAAGCTGAGCACGAGCTAAGGTGACTGAAACAGAACAGATGAGTCAGCCTACTGTTCCCTCAACCTCTGACTTTCCTTTGTGTCTCTACCCTACCAAAACGCAGGAAACACCATGGCTCTGAGAACGGTCTCACAGCTTCATTGTGCAGTCTTCTCCTCTCCTCGGGCAAGAGAAAACAGACTTCCAACTAGGTCAGGATTAATGGAGCCTAAGAAGAATGGTGGAGTAGAGGCCTAAGACAGAGAGCGAGCGAGAGAAAGAGAGGCGAGATGAAAAATGAAAGAGAGAGAAGGAACAGTATACCAAGCAAGTGAGAGGATAGAGAGAGGAAAGGACAGGGTGAACAGGGTGGGGGCATGCTGAGGAGAAATACTGTGCTGTCAGTATGTATAACAGTCCAGAGCCCAAATATTACTGGGTCATATCTAAGTGGTGGCCAAGTGCTAGAGACTTTTACATTACGTTGGTTTATTTCTACGTTGATGGCAAAAATACATTGTATATCTTTTAGTGTATTTGGGATGGAGTGTTTTATTGCATTTGCCTCCCACTGTAGTTTTTACCTTGTATTACATAGGACGACAGCTGGACTCGGAAGTAAATGGTTACCTGATTAATGATGCACATTGGTGTAACACCTTCTACATAGTTGCCTAAAAAAAGAACACAGTATTGTAAGGGTTTTCTATCAAAAATGTAATTACATTATAGTCGATATTGTGTTGCCATAACAAATAGGTTTACAGAAAGCATATTAAAATGATTCCTGTCATGAAAAATATAGGGAAGTCATTAGCCAGGTTTCAATTAAAAATAAACAGAAGTTATGCACAGCTGTGTAATTTGGGCAGAAAGTAATTGCTAAATAATTGCAGTTAACAGTTATATGCCAAACAGTATAAAGAAAACTAATAAACAGAGCATTACCAGACGTGCCAGGTTAATTATGTAAGTAAATAGGAGAAAAATAATCAAGCATCTGTATATTTTTCAAGTTTTTTTCAGGTTTATTAAAAGCAATGAAATTGTATAAAGAATAAAAACAACGTATATATATACGGGCTCTATTATTTACAAAAAGAAACTAATTTGAGAATTTTGAAGAATCAATTCTGTGAGTTGGATACCTTGCTTGGATCCAGTCATTTCAAGAATTCAAAACATTGTAATGTTTTTTGTTTAGCTGCATTATAAAAATATTATGTGAAGATGTAGAATATAAATATAATGCTCTGCTAAATCTAAAAAAAGCTCAGTTTTATTTGTTATTAACTTAGTTTGAAGACTGCTGTGGAAATATGGACAGTTGCTGTCATATCGAGATCCGTGTGTAGTGCAGAGGAAGACTGTAAAATGTTGTGTGTTCCTTTGTTGGTAACTGTAAGGTTATTACGTTAACATGATGAACAGTGTGTCCTGTTCTCTTCCTCTGGACCAGAGGCATGCTAACAGATCTGGGTCTGAGAGTATTCTTACGCTGCACATTTTTAATGAAGGGGTTGCTAATGAGCTGATGAATTTAGACTGGTTTGCTGGAACAGGGAAAATACAGGCCTCTGAGTTCTAATTATTATGCTAAGTCAAAAATTGAAAATTAACAGCTCAGAAGAAGAAGCTTTTTTTTTCTTTTCTTTTTTTTATATACCCAAAATCCATTTGTTGTAGTGCCTACCTGTCTGCTACTAATTTTTGAGAAATTTCATACCAGATCGGCTCAATCCTGGAAATGCTGAAATTGTCATATTTTGATTATCCTTTTTTTATTTGTTGCTTGTGATCTCAAACCTAAGGCTGAGCAGCTTTTCCGTTCAGCGCAAAGTGGCTAAACATGTGACTCATATTGTTAGAACATGAAGTCAACATGGAAAGATTGTGCAACTTTGTACATAAAAGCCCCATCCCATTTCGTCCCTTGGCTCTACCACTTAACCCCACCCCTCTGAATCGGGTGGAAAAGATCCTGATCCCTGATTTATCAAAAATGTTACATTTTTACTTGACGAGTAAAAGACTCTGCTGTATGCACTAGGCCTGTCAGATTTTTTTGTGGACGATATATTGTCCAAGAAATTATTGCGATGGACGATATTTTTGTAATTGTAATGCCACTGACATAATAACAGAATAGCATAAAAAAAACAATTCTACACTTTTTAAAACAACACAGTTTTCATTAATCGTTTATTAAAATTAGTTTGTATTGTAAATTAGTAGAATTATATACTTATTTCTTCACCTTTATGTATACTTATTCTTCACCTTAACTTTGTCACGCTGTGTGTATGGAGTCAAAGTTATTAAAGCATGACTGGCTAAAATACTGTTCACTGTTATATATGTGAACAAACATACAAATAAACACAAAAGACGGTATCACAATTATCAAAAATGATTGAGTTCATGCTCATTTATTGTACGAGAAATCTATATTGCAGTTATTGTGACAGTCCTAGCATTCACGCTTTGAGAATTTCACTGGCAGCAACAAGCCCCTCATATCACCCATGTTTGCCTGTTGTGTCTGTTCCTAACTGTTCAAGCTATCGCTTTGCTGCAGGCTCTCGGGCTCACTCACTTCCTGTAAATCCTATGAACTTCATTTCACTTCTTAAATATCACTGTGTTCATCTGCTATATGATATATTTGCTTGTTCGGATTTGCTGTACATCCAATGATTTATAAATGAAAATCGTGAAAATTATCAGGGGTGCCCAGACTTTTTCACCTAACTGTATACATGTGTTTAAAAACATAATGCATGGACACAAGCATATTTTTATAATGCAGCTTCCCTACAGTTGTTATTAAAATCCTTCAAAATCTTTTAGCATTTGCATCATCATTTGCTCCAGAGCTGTATGAGCATAGTTGTATGCAGTTGTATACTAGGTATACGGGTATAGTAGCTGCTCATCTTAAGGACTAGTTGTAAGGGAGAGAGATGTACATGTTTTCCTCTATGGTGCTATGATTTTCAGCTGCATATGAATATACTTAGAGGAGCCACGGTCTGCTGCTGCTCTGTGTAGGAAGAGGATTGTGTGGGTGGATAGTTTTTCATATTAGTCTCCATGATAATGATTTGTTGGAGTATTTATTCTCCCTTTCTGTGTTTCCCCATCTGTGTATGTGTCTCTTGTCACAATGATCAGTAAATCAGTCTTTACCTGTGTACAATTTTATCATGAAGTACTGGTATGGATACACTAATCTGTTACCAGTGTTGCTGATATTATCAATCAGTATTAACCACTGCCTTTGCCACAGTAATTGCTGGCATTTTTGCTGTAATTTAAACACTCAACCTTCTAATACTCAAAATTACTTCCATTGTCATGCCACTTATAATCTAATATGAGTCAATGTATATGAGAGCAATAAAAGCTGAACTAGTAAATCTGAACAGAAAATACTGCCATAGATAAAATAACAAAACTCACAAACTGAGAACGAGTTTAAGGGTATTAAAAATCTGTCAGCCTTGATTCAGTTAAAACTAACCATGGTGTGATTGCTTTAGAAGTGTGGTTCAGTAGGGTAAGTGCAAATGCAGTCTTTAGAACCAGACTTGTGGATTGTGACCTCCTGAGTTAATTCGTAAATTAATTTTGCTGTGTTTAGTTTGGAGTATGAAAACAATTAGCCCTTTTTAACAATGTGGAAAGGGCTCCATTCCGTGCACCTAAATTTGAACAGTTTGGTGTATTTCCACCATAAAATATAATGGAAAATATCATTCTGGAGCCAAAAGCCGAAATCGAAAACTCTTGTGCCTCACCTTCTGTTTATGACTTATTCTGTGACGTATACACTGTTTCACTATAACTGGTGTAAAAACTCTGGCTGACTCACTGAAAAGCACTGAAAAACAGTTTAAGAAAAATTATTTTGGTTGAAAAGTGGTAAATGTGTACCAAAAGCATTTATACGAAGCAAGCACAGGATGTTATGTAACAAGATATATGTGCTATAGCCATTCCTGAATATGAAGTTTGTACAGGGTCTTGTCTGGTGCTTTAGTTAGCAGGGCTTTTTCTTAAACCACATACATTAATGTTTTAAAATTACTCACCATTAGAACAAAAAAGTTAAAATAGTTCCCTGAGTGAAGATATAAATATATGTGCAAGGTTGGGATTCTTTCACAGGTACTGTGTTTTTTTTTTTCAGCTTTATCATATAATATTAATATTTGTACTTTTTCAAAAATGTGCTTTAATGCTGATATCATTGCTTAGATTTAATATGTTTTTAAATATTTTTCTCTGTTATTCACTTGCTGTATATTTATTCCTGCCGGTGACCATGATCTCACTCCATACTGCTGGATGTTTGCCCACTGTGACTGTGGTGCAGCAAATTAAATTCTGCCCGCTAGTTATTGCATGGATCATGCAGGACTCGCGGGCACACCCACCTTTGGCAGACCTTTATCTGCAGCCTTCTGTCATACGTGCGTCATGAATCGCCTTTTTTTTTTTTTTTTTTTGACTAATTTTGGCATTTTTGTTTGTATGGATGCAAAGTAAACCAAGGCTGAAATGTAATCAGGACCAAAGTATGCATCACAAAAGAGTGGTGACCATTAAACATGGCTAATCCTGCGTTTAGGAATGGAATTATCCTCACATGGAAGAATCTTGATGAGATTGACATGGAAAAAAAATTGATTTAATATTCTCTAGTATGCGTATCTCTATTTAGGCTGAAATCTGTACCCATAGCTATTTTCATATCATAAATTTAGTCAGTTTCTCAACCTCCTGCTCTTTTACCCATGTGCAGTCATGTTCAGAGGCTAGGCCAAAGCCTAATTATTTAAGACACCCTTTATAAGAAGTCATTATCAGGGTTTCCTGCTGCTTTTCTGCTCAGGTCAGTGTAGCGTGGCTTTGGTGAGTCCACTGCTGCAGAATCATTAGGCTGCAATTACCATATAATTACTCTGGAACCTAACCTCTATTACTTTGTTTGGGGGGGTGTGTGTGTGTGGCTGACTCTGGAAGATAGGAGAGTAAATTGCGTTTTCTGTCCTTGTAGTAACACTTCAGTAATCTTATCAGTGCTGTCCTCTGTGGAGAATGGGTTTTTGCTGTGCAGTCAGTGTTCAGAGAGGAGTCTCGTAGCATCTCACACCTGTAGACCAGCATCAGCCTTCCCTGAGGCAGAGGAATTTGTATCGGTCAACACCTGTTAAACACCTGTTGATGGAGCAGATTTGGCCCAGATCTGTTTAATGGGCCCTTATCTGGTTTGCAGTATGTTTCCTGCAGGGATGTTCAGATTGTGTTGACTTGTTTTAGCGGTCAGTATATATTCTGAATTAGGGTTGTGCCATATCGTATCGTACGTGATAAAATCGCCAAAATTTTTGAATACCGTGAACGATATAATACCCTAAAAATATTGTGCCATATCACCCATCCCTGATTATCATATCAGGGTACTACTTTTTGACTGTTTTTTACAAAAGAAAAAAAATCATAAAAAAAATGTAATATTTGGTTGCAGTAGTGTATTCTTGAAAAAAAAAAAATTATAATATCGGCAAGAGTATTGTTATCGTGAAAATACCATGAAATATCGTGATATTATTTTAGGGCCATATCGCCCACCCCTATTCTGATTGATCTTACACATCTGTTATACTCACTATCAATTATCAATAATTATGTGCAAATTGTAGTACTGTGTACAAGATAACTTTTTCCCGCAGGCGACCAGACTGTTGAACAGCCACTAGACCAGTGTTCTGCATCCATACAAACTCACTGCATCCTGCACTTACTTCAGACTCTTCACACTTCCACACACATATTTGTACATATATATAGCATTGTAATATCTATAAATTCAGTTATATTTTCCCTTACATCTACAGTGCAATACCATATGCCTATAGTGCAAGTTATTTTGTATATTGTTTAAGTTAATTGTTTATTTTCTATTTTATTTTATTTATTCTACTCTATGTTGTAAATGTTTTTATCTGCATACTGTGGAACCTGTACACCTGTACTCTTGTGATGTGTTGATACAGCCGACACTCCACAGCTGTAGAGAGAGCCCATTTGTAAAGACATTGATTTTTGCTTATTTTTACTTAATTCCGCATTAAAGCCTCATTTTGACTGTGTAGATGCTGGCAGTAAGTAGCATCTATATTAAGGCTTTATATCAGAAGAGGACCTTTTCATTTAGAACAGTCCTCCCTGTAAGCCGAAGCGCCTGTGGGTGGGGGTCTGTGTGAGAGTGCTCCCCTCCCCCCCCACTCTCACTGCAGGGGAATGTGAGTGCACCCAGCTCTGGAGCAGCTGTGATGTCATCAGTGCGCTCCACTGTTATTCACAGTGCACTGGATCTGCATATTAGTGTCAGCATGTCAGCATGTGTCCTGGGGGGAGGGCCCGCCACTCTGACCTACATGCCCGCCTGATGCTAGTCCACAACACTAACATTTACATTACGTTTTATTAAGCTCACATTTTTTTGTGATTTGCTGAACGAATTCTGGAAGATTGGCTGATTTTATGAGCTATGACTAATCTAACTGTTCTTTGAGAGTTCAGCTTTCAAGTTGTTTAGCTTCCAAACCCATTTAGATCACTTTTGAGGATCAATGATTAACCCATAGCCTTTTCTCTTATTAGAAATAACTGTGCTGCTGCTTTTTTGTTTTGGGTATTATTTTGTACTGTGAGGGGTACTCTGGGGTCTGGGGTATTGCAGGCGAGACGTTTGTTTGTGCAGTCATGCCGAATTTCACTGTGTTGAGCACTGCTTGAAGTGTATGTGAGGTGACTGTCCCCTCCTGGCACAGCAGTGGCACAAAGATGGGGATTGTGTTTAAACGCTCTCACGCAGAGTCACTCTCTCAGATCACAGCTCAGTACAGGAATCAAAGGACCCACAGTCATGTGACACACTGCTGCAAAATGTTGCACTGAGAGAAGTGCTGAGATCCTGACATTCCCCACGCACACACACACACACACACACGCCCCTGTCTGTCCGGTTTTTCATTCATTTTTACGAGACCACCTAGATCATAGGTTGCAACTAAAGAATAACCCACCCACTTCTTGATGACCGCTTTTATTAAATAATAAAAGGGCTGTTTATGTATTTTTATGAATTCAAAGTTGGGTATGCTTTGCTCCAGACAGCATAACAGTAAATAGCCTTTATTAATTACATAGTCATAATCAGGAAGACAGATCATCTACAGACTACATAATATATGAATGTATATTGATGATTGATTGCTTAATTTCTAGGAGTGTCACGATTTCGATATTTTATCGAAATCTATCGAAATTATGTCATGGTCTCGAGCCTCGAAGTCAAAAAGATGGTCAACGATCCCTCCCTCTAAGCTACGCAAATGGCGCAGCACGCAACGCAAATGGCGCAGCACGCAACGCAAATGGCGCAGCACGCAACGCAAATGGCGCAGCACGCAACGCAAATGGCGCAGCACACTAGCTGATGCCACGGAAATTGTGACTGCTCAAAGAGCAGCCCTTTCTCCAGAGAATGTGGACATTCTCATCTTTTTAAAGAAAAACTTGAAAATATAAAAATAACAGTTGGTTTGTCTAGCCTCAAATATGTTAATAATTTTGGTACCCTAAGGAGCATCTTTCTCTCAGATAAAGTTAATAATATAGATAAAGTATATAATATATAATAAAAAACTTGTCATTCTCAGGGACCGAGTCTTATTTTCATGTTTAACTGTTATAGTAGGATAGAGTTCAGTTTGTTAGGGCTCTAATTGTTCTATTATTTTGTACATAACTGTTCCTGTATTTTTTTTTATTATTTATTTTATGTTGCACATTGCTGTTTTAATAGTGCACATTGCTGCTACCAAAAAGATATGGCATTACATATATATCTAAATTAAATTATTTAAATTTGACCATTAGTGCCTAATGTGGTGTATTACAGATCACTTGTATCACTTTGCATCACTTATATCAAGCCCACCTTTTAAAATAAGATATTGTAAATTTGATGAATCAAACCAATGAATGACCATAGACTAATTTTAAGCTGGCATAGGCCTCTCTGCTGTAAAAAAAAAAGAAAATCGAATCGAATTGTGACCCTAAAATCGGAAATAAAATCGAATCGAGGATTTAGAGAATCGGGACACCCCTATTAATTTCCTATTTGATTCATTACTTACTTTTTTTGTATTTCTTCTTTTCTATGTTCCAGTCCCCAGATAAGCACAGAGCACTAGAGGAAACCAAAAACTACACTACTCAGTCCCTGGCCAGTGTTGCCTATCTGATCAACACACTAGCTAACAATGTGCTGCAAATGCTGGATATCCAGGCGTCGCAGCTACGCCGCATGGAGTCCTCAATCAACCACATCTCACAGGTAAGCCCAAGGCTCTGAGATGACCAGCTGACGCCTGCTCATATGCTTACATACCTTTTTATAAATATGCAGTGCTCTCTTGTGGAGAAAATGCTACAGCATGATTTAGGGACATTCTGGGTTCTTAAATTTCACTTACCATTAACAAAAATCCTTAATTTGCCTTGAGCTCTGTCCGGTAGCTCTAATTTAAAAATATCACAATATTTCAGGGTATTTTATGCTGTATTCTTGGAGATAGATTCTTGGAGAGTCTGGATATGTAAATGATAATAATGTAGCAAACTAAATAATGTAACAAAATAATTTTATGTGGTTAAGTAAGTAAAATTAATTAAAACACTAAAGTTCAGAATATTTAGTGTGTTCATAAAAATAGGAAAAATAAACAAAACATTCCCTTACCACTACTATCATTATATGTTTTTTTTTTTTTTTTGTTTTTTTTTTTCTATATTGCTGTTAGATTATATTGTGTTTGTTAAAATATGGAAACACCCCTAATTAGCTGATTGGTTAAATCAGGGTGTTGAACCTTTTGAAGGGGTTCCAGGTTTGTTTTCTCATTCATGCTTAATTTTTTCAGCTTCCCACCTGTTTCTTTCTCATATCTGCCAGACTTGAAGCATCTTTCCTGCATCACTGTCACTTCATGCTGCACATCATTCAGCCCTGTTTGAGGAGCTGGAGGAGCCAGCAGCGGTGGCTAATTCCCCCTTCCTGAGTTGTTTATTTAACAGCTGTCAACAGCATGCTGTCTAACGGGATTAAGGAGTGCCACGCTGCAGCTCCTCTAACATATTAATCAGCCTCCTCTCTTCAAGCTTTTTCCACATGAGCTTCTTCTGATTTTGCAGGAACTGAAATGAAACAGATCTGCCTATCATAGCCTTAAACTGTTCAATGCTTCTGTCTTTAGACACTTCAGACACTTTGCTTATCCATTTCTTATAAAATCACACAACGCATTTCTAGTGGTAAAAACAATTGCCATTAAAATACCTAGATAAAATACTGCAGATAATGTCCAACATGCTCAATACACAGTGCAACATGTATGAAACTGAACAGAATGTATTTGCTGCATATTTAAGCTTAAATAAGCTAAAATTAAGAGAAACGCAGAACAATGGTATATTACATTACTGATATGGGTTTCAAAGTCTGAAGAGATACATGACTCTTATTTATTTCAAGTTGTTCCTCTCTGAGCTTTCATTCTGTTTTGTTTTTTTGTTTTTGTATCAGACAGTGGATATACACAAAGAGAAAGTGGCAAGACGGGAGATTGGCATCCTGACAACCAATAAGAACACTTCCCGCACTCACAAAATTATTGCTCCAGCCAATCCTGAGCGGCCAGTGCGTTACATTCGGAAACCTATTGACTACAACATGCTGGATGACATTGGCCATGGAGTGAAGGTAGGATCACTTGAAGTCCAAACCACTTGAAGCTCTCATCTGTGAATGGTAGAAAGATATTTTCAGCAATGCATGACAGTGCTGTTTAATACTAACCGATATTCTGTGGCATAACTTGGCGTGTCTCTCTGTTTTTGTCTCTAAACTGTCACTAACCTGTCTGTGCTTCTCCCTTGCTTCTTTTCTCTGCTTCATTCTTGATTTAAGTGGTTGCTTAGGTTCAAGGTAAGGGCTTTTACATGTTGTGTGCAGCTCAGGGTGTTTTTTGTGGGAAGGTGGGATGATTTCTGCAAACTGACTAAAGCCAGAAACCGTTATAGGTTCCATGGTCATTTTAGTAATTTTACTATTTACGTAAGGCTGGGCGATGGTATATATTTTTAATACAAAATTTGATAATATTTCTGAAAATGGTGGTGATAATTGTTGTATTCAGGCTATTAAGGTTTATGTATTTTAAACTAGCTTACAAGACACAAAATGACTACATTTATCTTTAGTCTGTGAGGCAGAGGACAGGAATGGAATTGCAGAATGAGGCTTAATATGGACTTTGCACATGAAGACAAATTTGACAAATAAGAAATGAAAAAAAAATTAAACTAAGTTCAGAAAAATACAAGATATATTTTAGCCCCATTGTCCAGCATATATTAAATAATCCTTACTCCTGGCGTTACCCTGTGCTGTTTGCCTTATTCCTCCTTCCCCACACTGAGCAGAATAGCAGTGTGAGCATGCATGTGTTGTATTGCATATGACTTCAGACAGTGTGACCCTTTTTGCCACTTTGCCCATGTGTTAAGCTGCCAGGGTGGCACAAGCCGCTTCCTGTCTCCGTGTGCGTTTCTGATTGTTCCCATGCCAACGCTGTGCCAACGGGAACTTTCACACTGCTTTGCTTTTTTGCATGTGTGTGTGTGTGTGTGTGTGTAGCATTTTTGCATATTTAACTCCTTAGCAGTTTAAAATGTTTTTAATTAATTTTTATATTTAGAAATGTTTAATGCTTATATTCTTTCATGTAAATACATGTATTTATATAATTTTCTGTTTTTTTTTTTTTTTTTTCAGGTAAGCACCCAGAATATGAAGATGGGAGGTCTTCCTCGGACCACCCCACCCACACAGAAACCTCCAAGCCCCCCAATGTCCGGAAAAGGAACTATAGGGTATGTGCTCTAGGTGCTTTGCTGTGCTGGGCTTGAAGGCCACAGCTCTATACCAGCAGAATATTATTAGTTTGTTTATGTGTGCTGGGTTTGTGTGGGTGGCACATTTTGCTTCATAGACAATAGTCCTTCTCAGAAGTCAGATGTCATTCTTCATAATTTATAACAGCATTTTATGGGATGTGTCACAGTAGATTGTAGCTTTTATACGCACCCCCTACCCCCAAACACAAACACACACCAACACACACTCTGTTAAATCTGGGTCATATATGTGTGTGCCCATGCAGAACTCTGGTTTATGTGTGAGGACACTGCCGTAGGGCACGTGTTTGGGTCATGACACTTCCCTCTGGCTAAATTCTTTTTTTGGTCTGTGGGTGACATTTACTCTTTACGCTAACGAAGATGCTTGTTTAATCTTCGGGTCAGAAGATACACATGTTTAATGAGGACTGACCTCTAAAATTGCCAAAGCAAAAAATAAATTGCTCGATAGTAGACCTGTCACGATAAGAATTTTTTGTGGACGATATATTCTCCCAGATATTATTGCGATACACAATATTTTTGTATTTTTAAGACTATTAAATGCCACTGACATTATGATAACTGAATAGCCTTAAAAAGTAATTATACACTTTTTAAAGACAGCAAAAATGTAAGTAATAATTTATTATATTTTGTTTGGGAATTATATACTTTAATTATATAATTTCTTCACCTAATTTAGTCCACACTGTGTGTATGTTAGTCACAGTTATTGAAGCATGACTGGCTAAAATATTGTTCACTGTTATGTATGTGAACAAACGTACAAATAAGCACAATAGATGATATCACGATTATCAAAAATTATTGAGGTCGTGTTCATTTATTGTACGATAAATCGATATTGCAGTTATTGTGACGGGCCTAACCGATAGAAATAGAATCAGTTGGGCTCCAAGTGGTCCAGCATTTCAGTGATGGCTAGGTTTCACATGTTGTAGGCAACATGTGCTTATCTTCACCCCCCTAGTGTTGAGGGGAGTTTATATTCAAGGGGATAGGGTAAATGACCTTCCAAATTGGGTAAAAAAAAAAAGGGGTAAAATTAGAAACAAATTTACAGTATTAAGTCAGTTTCAGGCAATGCTGCAGCATCCCCTCCCCATTTTTTTAAATAAACTTTAGGGTGTATTATACTAAACTGAAGAATTACTGCACTTTTACACTGCTTTTCTTTAGCCTGCTCGCTGCAGGCAGCCTTATGTGCTGCTGCTAAGCCAGATTGGACAGTCATGCTACTGTGGCTATTAGCCAGTGTCTGCTGTCAATATCAGCCAATGTGACGTCCATTTGTCATTGTTTCTTATTCTGTATTCAATCAGTGCATCATGTGTATAGATCTATAGTATTTCAGCACTGACATGGTCAAAAAGGTGTCACTGTGTGTGTGTGTGTGTATGTATCTGTAAGTTTTGTCCGCATGATGATAGCCAGTGATGTTCGTGTTTTTGTATTTTGTCTGTTAATGTGTTAATCTGTTGTCCTTTAAAAAGGTGAAACTATGCCTGAGAAGCGGCATCCGTCTTTTAGGTTGAAAATGTAGCTTGATTTAATGAAATGCACTGTTCTGAATGAGGGTTAAGCAAGTGAAAGAGAGTAACAAAGAGAGAAGATTCTGTGCCCTGAATCTTAATGGTTTGTAGAGATGAATGGCATTGTGTTTGTAGGCAAAAACTTGCACTGTTTACAGATTACTGAATACTCACAGGTTGCTCTTTACAAACCTTTGTGAGAAGAATGCTTTTGACTTCTTGTATAAAGTTGTCATTTGGGAGATAAGAAGGTTTTATATGAATGTGTGCCGACTATGCTTTTTATGTTAAATATCTACAACTTTTGAAAAATTTTAACTGATCTAACTGGGAGTATTTTAACTTCCACTGGACCTCCTGTAGAGCTCAGATTATACAGTATAATCTGAGGTAATGCAACATTTGGTTCTTTTCTGGATAGCATGCTGATAGGAATTTGATTGAATTTTGAATTTCATAAAATAGACTTGGTTATAACCTATTGAGTTACTTGGTTTTTAACAAAAGGAGTTTTTAAATAATTTATTGTACTGATAGACATGGATGTATGATTTTTTTTTCCTCCACAGCTTCATGTTTTCTTTGTGTTTAACCAGAATAATATTATATTTTAAGTTTTTTTTAATATTATAAGTTAAGTTTTTTTTCCCCTGAACCTTCATTCAAACTTCTTCCAAACTCTTAAATGTGAATGACACATTTTTATAGCAATATGACCTGTTGTTCTGTTGTATCAAGTGCAACTTCTTCTCTTTTACATTTGTCATACCATATATGGGTTACATACAAACATATTTTTCTCCTGCAAAAGTAAAATGAATTGTTGCTTTAGTTTGTGATCATATGTGCTGAAATTCCATAATCACAGCATTATGAAATGTCTGCTGCTTTTAAATGCAAACAAGGCTTACTTTTGATGATATTGCATCATTGCAACTGTATTACCAAGCTAAAGGATAATACAAGGCCTAAACATCCCACAGACTTTTAAAGTTTTCAACCCCCTGCTCCTGACAGGAGGCATTCCCCCTATAGGACACTGGAGCCAGTGCGTCCCCCTGTGGTTCCTAATGACTATGTCCCCAGCCCAACGCGCAACATGGCGCCTGCACAGCAGCAGAGCCCTGTGCGCACAGCATCAGTTAACCAGAGGAATCGCACGTACAGGTACCCTTCTGCCTCATACCCATATGCCAACCTCCAGCTCTGTCTCTATCTATGTGCTTTCCATCACTCTGCTTTTCACTAACTTCAGTAGAACTTGGTTTGCTGCTGCATTAGTTTACAGGTGGTTAAATTTTATCATATATTAATTTATTTTATGACAATTAGAAAACATTGACTTGGGTCAGTTGGAGCAGCTCAAAAAACAGCTTAATAAAATTCAATAAAATAATACTTTTAGATCTGTTCTTTTATGAAATCTAAAATGATGAATTGTGTAGGTGTTAAGGGGCACTCGTTTCCTTAGCATCTTTTAACCATGAGTTTCTTATTAACATGCAGTCTGATTAGATACTTTGACAGATTGCAGGGAGACGTTGTTACTCGTGCCCACGCTCACTCTGCATTGGTCACATTCACAATTTCCATTCAAGGGAAAGCATGGATAATACATTTAGACAAATTCATATAAAAAGGGTAAACATAACTCTTAGGAATAAACTAATACTCTCTTCTTTCATTCTGATTTAAATCCTTTAAAAGCCCTGATTACAACCAGTAACAAACCATTAGACATATGGACATGGACAGTGCATTATCTCTCAAAAATAATGCACCAACAGGTCTAGCACTTCTGCTTTTTGGGGTAAATTATTATCTTTAATTCCTTCTCTGAAAGGCAGGGCAGATCTATTGAATAAGTTGGCAAATCTGGTTCCTCTTCTAGTCTGTACCGCAAACACTTTGGTTGCAAAATGACAACATAAGAGAAAATTGTGGCTTAATTTCTTAGAAGGGAGTGCACTCCCACTGTCACTGTTGAACTGTCAACTTTATAGAGGATTACCACAAACACTGTTCTCTGAATATTACTGAACCTGCTTCAGGGATGTAAACTGAGCATCTGTCATGGAGAGGGTCTTCTGATAGCTTACTTAGGAGAAAATAATGTCCAATGACTAAAGGACCTCTGTGAAAGTGAGCATGGTTGTGCATCGATTCAGCAAGGTGTCTCCTCCCTAACCCGTCTCTCCATCGGAGGACTTTATGGACTGTGAAACAAGAGGCTTCCTCCTACGCTTCTACGCTCCACTCACCCTCCCCCTTTCTCCTTTTGAAGCCTGAGACTTCTCCACTGCGTCTGAGTTTACGTAACTGTGCTCCGCTAGTTCTGTCTCGCCGTGTGCCATCTGCAGTGATGCCCTCAATACACTCCTGAAAGGAGCTGCAGAAATCCACCATGGATTAGGGCGCGCTTGCTTGCAAACACTCATATATGTTCACATATATCACATATGTTCACATACATCCCAGCAACGTCATGCAAATGTGTACGCGTGCACACAGATACTTTTCTAAAGAATATGCTACCCCCTTCATACCTGCACTACACATGCATCATTCCACCCACATGGTCTGGAATATTGCCTTTTCATTCAGCATTCTGGATCGGGGAGAGCGTGATAGATATTGTTTCTGTCCCTGTTGCTCTGGAAGTTGAAAATGTTACAAGACATCATGTGTGGGAATACTAAACAGATGATCAACCTTTGGAGCCTGGTGATGAGCAAATTATGCAGATAATGCAGATAGCCTGAGCAGAAATTGCAGAAATGGAATACGATTTATGATGTGCTTCACAACATTACATGTTAAACAGGCACATAAATCCTCATTTACAACCTTATATGAAAAAAAGGTTGTGACAGTATGAAAAATGCAAATAAAGAATGCAAAATTTATGTACAGACAGTATAAACATATTCTCTCTAGACAGCATTGTATTTGTTAATGTACATGGGTTGGACAATGAAACTAAAACACCTGATTTTAGACCACAATAATTTATTGTCCCGACGAACAGTTCAGGTTGAAACAGGAGAGTTGAGGTGCACATTGAATTCTGTTGTGATTTGGGCAGCCGTAGTTTTATGTTTTTGGATACAATCCAGGTTAACACCCGAACATCCCTTTCAGACAGCTTCCTCTTGCATCCACAGTTAATCCTGTTGGATGTGATTCGTCCTTCTTGGTGGTATGCTGATATTACCCTGGATACCGTGGCTCTTGATACATCACAAAGACTTGCTGTCTTGGTCACAGATGTGCCAGCAAGTCGTGCACCAACAATTTGTCCTCTTTTGAACTCTGGTATGTCACCCATAATGTTGTGTGCATTGCAATATTTTGAGCAGAACTGTGCTTTTACCCTGCTAATTGAACCTTCACACTCTGCTCTTACTGGTGCAATGTGCAATTAATGAAGAATGGCCACCAGACTGCTCCAATTTAGCATTTCAGGCCTACAACACATTTAGGGCTGGGAATAATTTAGGTAAAAACTGAATAATTAAATGTTTTCAACAGGTGATTGTAAACCTAATTTGGTAAGGCTGTATCATCAGAAGACTGAGACTTTGAGGAAGAAGAAGGACCTTTTGTTTGACAACAAGTGTTTGGGGAAAATAGAACCATATGACAAAGGAATTGCTTTGGATTATTTTTTCTATCTTTGCAGTATGCCCTTTTACCATAACTGTGCGAAACAGAAGCCTTAATTTTAATGTTAAACATTTACAAAATCAACTTCAGCTTTTCTTGGCTCTAATGCTGGGATAAATTATCACATAGTGCAGTTGTGTGTACTGTGGTCAGGTGAATCCGTATGGACGCCCTGTGCTCCAGAACAAAGAGAGTGTTGGTACACTTATGTGTTGGAAGTAGATTAATGTAGAAATGCACAGTAAGATCCTATAGCAACTTACCCTGCATTCAATACTACCTCTTTTTAAACAAGACAATGCAAAACCTGCGCTGCATGTCCATCTGTATACAAAAAGGAGACAAAATAAATCATTAAAAACAGTGTACGGAACCTCAGGCTGTTAAAATAAGAAAGAAAAACTAGTATAAACTGGTTTAGTAAACAGCTTCAGAATTTCTGTGAGCTGCAGTGCTTGTGTGCTCGCTTTGGAAAGGTCATTGCAGCATCCTTCCCATGCTCTTTCACCTCATCCCTCTCTTCCGTTGTGTAACGCTTCCATTTAAAGGTTTTTTTCCCCCCAAACTGCTTCAGCTTCGTGGGTCAGTCTGTCTTTGCTGCTCTCTTTCTCTCTTTAGTTTCTCTCCTTTTACATTCTCAAGGTTCTCTTTCTCGCTTTAGAATGAAGACCCTCATTCTTTCGCAACTTCATCTTTGTATATAAAATTTCATATACTCTCTCTCTCTCTCTCTCACTCTCTATGCTTTCCTAGCACATTTGTCTTGACAGTCTGTGAATTCATAGTGTTTCTTTTTGGTAAACTGTACCTAAAATTTGGGAAGAATTGGTTTGTAGATAAAATACACAATATACAGTACCAGTCAGAACTTTGGACACCTCTTTTTATTCAGTGATATTTTTACATTGTAAAACACATTTAGCTTTAAGGACAGATCTGCACATTCTTGGTATTTTAATCTCAGTGTCTTCATGAGGTGGAGTCACCTGGAATAGTTTTCTCAGAGCCTTGAAGGAGTTTTTGGAGGTGCTGAACAATAGTTGCTGTTATGCTGTTATGCTGTGAAGCTCCAGCTCATCCCAAATCACCTCAAATCACCATCTCAGATGGGTTTAGGTCAGAGGATTTGTTTACTAGGTAATTCCATGTGTCCCTAAATTGTTTTATATATAGTTTATAATAATCTACGGTGTAGAAAATAGATTAATAAAATAAAGAAATATAGAAAAACATTAAATAAGAAGTGTATCCAAACTTTTGACTGGTACAGTACTTCAAAATCCTTTCTTACATCTAAATGCATCTAAATACAGGCCGCATTATGAGCACAGACCCTGTCATTTAAGTGTCTCCTTACCAGGCACATGTGCTTAGGAGCTTGTGCTGCTGCTTCTCAGTTCATTTCAGGCATTTCTTTCTCAACATTTCTTCTGCTGCTCTTTACTGATTAAATCAGTGGACAGTAGTGTTTGGTGGCATCTAGAAAAATCGTCATGTCCAATGTCTTGTGACTGCTGTTCTGAGCCTGACCAAGGCGCTATGTGAAATTGTCTGTGTTTATACTGGTCTCTGTCTCTGTGTATCTGTCTTCTGTGTGCGAATCCTGTAGAAGAAAGCGATGTGTCTGTTACATTTATTTATTTATTTTTATTTATTTATTTTTTATGAAGTCTATATGTATAATGTCGAGTGTTTCTTGTGCAGCGGGAGCAGTGGAGGAAGCCATCCCAGCAGCCGCAGCAGCAGTCGAGAAAACAGCGGGAGTGGCAGTGTGGGTGTGCCCATCGCTGTACCAACGCCTTCTCCACCTAGTGCATTCCCAGGTAATAACTTCACCATTGTAGTGATCCTCTGCGTCCTCGCTTAAAATGGCACAAAGTTGCCTGAATGCAATCTGCAAGTTTCACCCCTGATTAGGCCAAACACCTTTCTATGATTTCTGATTTCTAAATGTGTGCTTTAGTTAAGTTAATACAAGTCAGAGCATTTGGTGTGCTTAAGAGCACTACAGCAGAAGGATCATTTGGCAAGACTCCTAACATTACATGTCTATTGATTAAAGTGCAAGTTGTTCTGGATAGAGTGTTAGCCAGATTCATTAGTTGTACATGTCAATAAAAGACAGTTACATTATGGATATAATGTACAGTAACTTTTCAATATCCTGCTAACTTCATTAAAACGTTTGTGGGAAGGCACTGTATATATTAGGGGGGAAATATTCAGTTGAGACTTCTGAACATCAGAGTTTTTGAATTAGTTTATCTGATTTTGCTATTTATTGGTAAATGTTTGAGTGAAATGAACATTGTTGTTTTATTCTACTACTGTTTCTCCCAAATTCCAAATAAAAATTTTGTTATTTAGAGCATTTATTTGCAGAAAATGAGTAATGGCTAAAATAACAAAAAAAAAGATGCAGAGCTTTCAGACCTCAAATAACGCAAAGAAAACTAATTCATGTTTTCAAGTTTTAAAAGTTCATAAATCAATATTTGGTGGTATAACCCTGGTTTTTAATCACAGTTGTAATGCATCTTGGCATGTTCTCCTCCACCAGTGTTACACACTGCTTTTGAAAAATGTTATGCCACTCCTGGTGCACAAATTCAAGCAGTTCAGTTTGGTTTGATGGCTTGTGATCATCCATCTTCCTCTTGATTATATTTCAGAGGTTTTTTAATTTGGTAAAATCAAGGAAAAACACCACCATTTAAGTGGCCTCTTAAATGTTTTCCAGAGGAATGTACTCCCCTACTTGCATACATAAAAATATAATATTGAATCTGCTTTAATGGTCTTTTGGGAGTCTTTCAGTGTCTGTCTGTAAAACAATATTTGGATCAAGTTACAAATTCCTTCATAAAGCCCTTAAATGCAGCAGTCCACCTTCAAGACCTTCCTGTAACCAAATAACATAAGGCTTAATCTTTCGGATTCTTCATTTCTCCTTACCGTTACTCTTCGTCCTTTTCTTCCCTGATCTCCAAAGCCTCCACAGCTGGTTCTACCAGCAGCCCTCCTGCCCCACCTAACTCCTCCCAACCTCCTGTCACATGCTGTAATTCTGCCCCCACCCAGTCCTTACCCAACTCCACTGCACCCCCTGATCCCTCTCTCACTCTTGCCTCCACCTCTGAGGAAACGCTGGCTTCAGCTGATTCCCCTCCCACCTCACAACCCCCCAATCCCGCTGCAGCTGCTGCAACCTCCTCTACCACCACCCCTGCACCAGGTGAGTGTGTCCCCACCTGACCTGCCAGACCCCGCCTTCTCTCCAGATCATGCCATCTTCATTCCCCAACCTTGCCTGCCATCATATGTCATAAGGAGGGACAGCATGAAGATATCTCCCTGTGTCTTGCTTTCATAATCTACTGTGATTCACCATCCAGCCTTTCCATCATTGTTCTTTACATCTTATGTTTTTTTTTTATTTGCTTGAAGATAGTATTTTGAAGAGATCAAAAATATACAGGTTTCACTTGTGTCCTTTTTTTCCTACTTTTCTTGAAGTAAATGTACTGTATTCTATTTTCATGCATTTGAGGATTTGATTACATTCAGTAACAAGAACCTGACTGAAGTATTGGATGGAGCACCACCATTGAAGAAAACACGGTTCCACAACTCCACAGTTCAGTGCTGGAGCGCTTTATTTGTGAATATTTGTTAAAAAAAAAAAACACCCAAGTGGTTAGGAGCAAAACTGTTATTAAGAACAATTTACGCGACTTACCTTATGTTCTAGCTTGTCGCGTAGCTCAAGACAGCAGTAAATGTAATTGGTCTGCTGAGCCTTAAACAAATGCAGATACACAAGTGCACAAGTATAAACGCCCAATGGCGTAGGCCCCTTTCACAGGTTATGCTGTAGACGGAGTATAAACCAGCCTTTAGCCTTTCTTTTTATCATACTCGCAAGTAACATGGTATTAGAATGCTTTCGTAAAAAAACATATTTACAGTAGAACTGATTGAAATGCTATTTCAGTGTTGCTCCACAATTCTCATATTCTAATAGAACCATAGAACTCAGCAATGTTGCTTTGTTAGCCTAGTACCAGGATTCACACCGAGAAAACCATCCAACAAATCAAATGAATCTGCCCACTCAGCTAAGTGTGAAAGTATCCAATTAGCCATGACCTCCCATGTTGTGTTAATCTCTGTTATTCTTCCACCCGGGATGCCCAGCATGAGCTGCGAGTGCCATCCTCCTCCTCACGTCCCCTGTAGGAATGTCTTGCTCACATGACATGTAAAGCTGGTCTCATTCAGAAGAGTTACAGTAGTGTATGTGTACTGGTGAGAAAGCTTAAATGCAAGCTGCATAATTTAGTTATAGCTTGGTTTTTACGTAAATTCATGAATACATTTACCTGGTTAAATTAGAGAGCTAACTTACTATCACTGTAGATTCTAAGATGGAGACTAGTCTGGGTTCACCTGCCCTTCTCATTGTCCAATGTGTTTTCAACTCATCCTTTTTTTCTTTTCTTTTTTTTCTTTTACAATTGTGTCTCTATCCAGCCCAGACCTGCAACACTGTAGGGGTGAGATTAGGTGCTAGGTGGATAAATCCAATTTTCATTTAATTTGCGCATGTCTGTCACTTTCAGATCGGTGTTTGAGAATGTGCTACACAGTTTCTTGGAAGCCGAGCATGTAGTCTTCACATAGCTGTGATGAATGTGGTGTGGGACATGTTAAATGCTCCCTTAATGTTCTGCTCAATATTTGAGTCACTGTATTTTATTGCAGAAGGTGTTGTTCCACTTAACTCTTAACAGGATTGCTTTAGTCAGCAGTATAATGAGGTATCTGAGGTTTTGATGAATGGTATTGCGCAACCTTTTTTTTTTTGTTGTTGTTCTTGTACTTGTGATTTATGTGTTCCAGTTGTAGCACAAAGTCTCATCTCAAACATTTGATAGAGATTTATATTTGAAACTGGTGTCTTTAATTTTGTTTATAATATTGACCCAAAAAGGAAACAAAAATTACATTACAAAATAAAAAATATTACATCGTTTTTTTTTCTTGGTGAGGATGTTTAATTTGATAGAGCAAATTGATAGACAATAATCGCTATGCCATTTATTAAATATAAAGCCATTGTTTTTACTTTTCAAAGCTTGTCTGATTAACATTTTAAATTGAAGTTCCAGTATAGCTCAGCATTGATATAACTCTCATGTTGTTGAAGATCATAGAAAGCTATAAAATAATAATGTCTAAGTTTAGGAACACTTGCCTCTTCTTCTGATTCTCTTGGGTTAACAAAGTTTGTTTTTTTTCTGAAGAAAATGCTTATATCAGTTTCATCAGTGTTCTCTCATAATTTCTGATTAGGCTTTTTTCAATTTGTTACATGTTGGTTCTGCATGCGGTGCATTCATGCAGACTGCTTTGTTTTAATGCATGAATATTTCATGTGCATTCGGTTCTTCAAAACTCAATTTTTCTGTATTATGTATGTAGTAAATTGCTAAAAAAGGTAAGGCCCTGGAAATTCTAAGGAAGAGTATAAGAATGTCCAGGTAAATTAATGTAAATGTTGGACCATCAATGAATTCCCATCCATTTTAGATCCACTGCTGTTGTTTCACTCTTGCAATCTTTTCTGTTGACACAGGCTTTACACCCCAGTTCTACAGCATGAATAGGCCTGTGCCCAGACAGATCACGCCCACTGTCGGAGGCTCGCTGCCCTACCGCCGACCACCTTCTGTCACTGGGCAGCCAGCCATGCCTGCCAGCCAACAGAATGGAGGACCCTACTACAACCAGGGCCAAGGTAAGCATGAGCACTATTAAACAATATTTTCTTTTCTATTATCATATTAACATTTTTATACAACAGCATACACCAACATAAACATAAACATTTGAACACAAAGCTAGCAAATGGCTAAATTCAGTTTTCTATCACAGAGGAGTACTATCCTCTTTTTGTGAAGAAATAGAAATGTTGCCCCAAATTGAACTAAAGTTCAGCAGTGAGGTTGGTGAACTTTACAGCTCATCTCTGGTCACACTTGCCGAGTCACTTCTAATGAAGCAGTGTCCTTTTTTTGTTATTTAATTGACAATGTTGCAGGCTCTTGTAGGGTTGTCCCATGTCTTAGGTGGAGGGCTTTATCTACTTCCCTCAGAAAAGTGACACAAAAATGCTTAGGGGTGCAATTAATGTTTATTTTTAAAGTCTACTCTTATGATTGTATTTTTGATTAGTTGATTAGTCAGTGATTATTTCTGCCATGTCCTCCATCTCTAAAAACAATAGGAACAGCTGAACATAAGATTTAAAAGGCAATTAAACGTCTAGATGTTGTTTAAATGTGGAAAGTGCACAACAGAGTAATTAAAAGTCAATATGTTGTTTTTGCCTTGTACAGCCTTGTATGAGTGAGGAATTTACCCATCTCCCATTGTGCTTCTGTCCCCAGCACTTAATGCGGTACTGTTTAGGGGTGGGCGATATGGCTCTAAAATAATATCACAATATTTCATGGTATTTTCAAGATAACCATACTTTTGGCAATTTGACAAAACACTGAATTAGGAAAAATTATTTAGAATTTTATTATTGCATGCAATATGATATGGCTAACTGAGAAAAAGAAAAAATATTTTTATCAGATTTGTAACAGAAGTCAATGATTCAGAATGTCATGATACTAGTAATGCACTCCAAATATCTCCATATATCCAGGATTAAAGTAAAATAAATTATACTGAACAAATATACTCTGTCTCTAGTAGATATATAATGTGTGAATTTTTCTTTTGCTAAAAACTACGAAAAAAGTAGTACTCTGATGCGATATTAAGGGTGGGTGATATGGCACGATATTTCAGGGTATAATATCGTTCACGGTATTCAAAATTTTTGGCGATATCATGTACGATACGATATGGCTCACCCCTAGTACTGTTACAAATATACGATTAGTCGACAAATTTAAGTAATCAATATTGTAGATTAAATCGGATAAGCGTTGCAGCCCTAGCCATGGTCTATTTCAGGTAGGGGTGTTACTCATCATTGGGTCTATCAATATCACTTAAGTACTCTCTGCTTGTATAGGATTGTGTACTGTGAGTTAGTTCCAGTACCACTTGCCTGATGTAACCATTCAACATGTTCATTTTTACTTGCATGATCTTTATTAGGGTAAGCAGACTTTAGATTGTAGCTTTAGATGTGTGGTGGTTGTGAAGTGAAGTCTACAGGCCTCCAGTTCCTGAGCACTTCGGATCACAGTCCGGGCTATAGCAGCTTGCATAGTTTAACACCTGTTTTTTCATATACATGTTTGTCTGCACACTAAACTAACTGCCCTATCTTTTTTCTCTTCCTTCGACCTACACCTGTCCTTTATCTGTGTTGCTTCATTATTCAACACATTCTTTCCTTTTCACACTCCTGCTGTGCCTTCTTCACTCCTCTGCACTCTTCTGTGTGTTCCTCTGCACCCTGTTTGGTGTGCTGCAGCAGCCTCAGTGGCGCCCCCTCCCCCCTCCATCCTGCAGATCACTCCCCAGCTACCTCTGACGGGCTTCGTGGCTCGAGTTCAGGAGACCAGTAAGTGGCTTTGAGCTTCACCCTTCTGCAGAGCCTCTTTTTCACACTCACCCAGAGTACAGCTCACATCTGCTTGGTTTGTAGCTCTGAAGAGTTTATGTTGACAGCAGCAGCAATCGATAATGTACCAGCAGCTTACATGTTGGAGATCCTATCTGTTCATGTGTGTCTCCATGTGTTTTTGCATGTGCACGTGTCTGCTTGTACAAGTGAATTCAGAGTAAAAATGCTTTACTCTCTTATGGTTTGCAAATCATGTCTGCAGAAATGTCAACAGAATGTCAACCTGTTGTTCTGTCGCCAGGGCTCCTCTGACCCTGCATGGAAAAGATTGCATGTTTTAATGTTTAAATGACCTTCAGCCTTCACTGTATGTCTTATGGTCCTTCTTGCCTCTAGTTTCAGATGCTCCTCCCCCACCTCCCCCCACAGAGGAGAGTGTGTTTGAGGAGGTGCAGCCCCCTCCACCTCCAGAAGACTATGAAGAAGAAGAGTCGGCCGTGGTGGAGTACAGCGACCCTTATGCTGAAGAGGATCCGCCTTGGGCACCACGTACTTAT
Organism: Astyanax mexicanus; assembly: GCF_023375975.1. NCBI lineage: Eukaryota > Metazoa > Chordata > Actinopteri > Characiformes > Acestrorhamphidae > Astyanax > Astyanax mexicanus. Next base: position 36,081,811 of record NC_064418.1, read on the forward strand.
CTGGAGAAAGGTATTGAGTTTAAAATTAGAATGGAAGACACCATATTGCAACAGTATCTTTTTAGTTACTTCTCTTTGTCTGGCAGGCCCTATTTAAGTGATTTCTTGATTGAAAACAGGTGTGGTAGTAATCAGGACTGGGTGTGGCAAAAGAATTTGAACTGAAGTGTGATAAACCACAGTTATGTTTTAACTGCGGGGGCAAACACTTTTTTTACACAGGGCCATGTAGGTTTGAATTTTTTTTCTCTCTTAATAATAAAAACCTTCATTTAAAAACTGCATTTTGTGTTTGTTTTGACTAATATTTAACTTTGTGAAGTTTGATGATTTAAGAGTGACAAACATGCAAATAAATAAGAAATCATGAAGTGGCCAAACACTTTTTCACACCACTATACCGATATAAAATTACAAAGCATATTATAGGAGACATTCACACATCAGATGCCATTTTTAGGAAATTCTACTTAAATGTTTTTATTTGAGGTGCTGTGAGGAAGCCTTTTAGTAATAATTTTAGTGAGAGGAAATTTAAAAGTAAGTACTCAGTTTTTTTTAGTTCATGTAAGTTTCCACTGAGTCAGCTTTTAATTTCTATGTATTATTTGTTTTTATTTATTAGTATTATTATTTACTTCTTTTAGTATTAATATTTCCTTTTGTATTGGGCTCTTGAATTGCCTCTGTAACCTGAGTTGCCAGGTTTGAGGTTTTCCCACCACACTTGGGATACTTTTATATTCATCACAACTGCCAAAAAGCCTTAATTGCAAATTATTCCAAAATAAAAATGAACTGTGTTGTGAACGCCTGTGGCAATCTTAGACATTGGGTAAGTTATGGGCAAGCTTATGACTTGCAGGTTTCTATGATGCAGCTTGTAGTATCTCGCTGTCTGCTTTCTCTCTATCGCTCTAAAGACAACAGAAGCACTAAATGTGGTATTTAAATGCTGGGAATATGTTTAAATGTATAACAAGCTAGTGTACAGTGAATATTGGTGTTGTGCTTACATTTTTGGAGACACAGATATCCCACAATGTTTGAGCCCATCAAAAAGTTGAGTGTTAGAAGCAGAGACTGGTTGCTTAATACCACATTTTCCTGTTTTCTCAGTGGTGGCGATCTACGACTACACACAAGACAAAGAGGATGAACTGACATTTCAAGAGGGAGCCATCATCTACGTTATCAAGAAGAATGATGACGGCTGGTACGAGGGCGTGATGAGCGGCACGACGGGACTCTTCCCTGGAAACTATGTGGAGTCTATCATGCACTACACAGAGTGAGGCATGAGCCTTACTCTACCAGGCGCTCTGCTAGCATGCATGGGTCCTCACACAGATATCCGTGATATCAGACGGGAACGGTGGAACAGGAGCGATCTCAGTTTGTGAGAAGTGAGGGAAGGATGAACTTCAGAGTTCGGGAAATTGAACGTCGACACTTTATGGACTGTGACAGCTTTTCACCACAGATTGATACATAAGGAAGAAAAACACTAAGAGTTCAGCAAGGTTTATTAACAATAAATCAGTTTGATTATTTTGTTATGGTGCATGAAGGATTCTGAGCACAACCACTACTTTTTGTTTTACTAAAATATTAAAAAAATATATGTAGTTTTGTGGTTGAGGATGAGAAGATGTCTTTTACTTAAGATGAGGTGCTCACTGTGGTGAATCTTCCTTTTTATTTTGACATAACTTTATTTAATTTTTTTACTTTGATCGTCATCAGCATAGCAGAGTTTTTGGGCATTGTACTGGGGTTGGCCGGTTGACTGACATTCTTTGAAACAGGAGAAGGGCTATAGGTTTCTAGAGAAGGCAGCTGAGAAAGGAGAACACTACATGCACATGTCAAAGGACAAGGGAGGTCAAATTGTAATACATATTGTTGCAGTCACATAAAAATCTTTAAATGTAATTTGTAAATTTATATAATTGGAAAAAAAACTGTTAAGAAATGGAAAAATAGAAATACTCAAATTAGTAAAACCATTCTACACTGGTTTTGTCTTTCTCCTGTCAGGCTTCTATTTTTTGTGACACAAACAATAAATACGATCCATGTTTATGTATTTGTAATTATATTGTGTCTAATCGTAATCTCCAGTGACCCTGTATTTAACAGTTATCCAACTAAAATATGGCATGGAATAACAGTTGAGCTGGCCATTAAAGTATTGAGGCTTATAATCTTGGTTTAGTGTGTTCAGTATGTTAATACTCTTCAGAAAGCATCAAGGAGGTCAGCTTTCCTTTTTTTCATAAAGAAATATTGACGTTTTGCTGTAACAGCCTTGTTAGAAAAGGCCTATAGATCCTGTGGATTAATGAATAAGCAGGAAAAGAAGGATTGAAGGAATGAATGAATATTTATTGTGGCTGTTGAATAAATGCAGTCTAGACATCTCTAATATACTTTAAACAGACATTTCAAATAACACTAAACTTTTTGAGCAGTGATTTGGTCATGCCATATAATGGATATGAGCGTGCCTACACTGTGTAAATCTGGTATATTTGATGTAGCCGGATAACATGGCTCTTGTAACACTGTCAGCAGTTGGTCAGCCCCTGAACATGCAGTACTAAACAGTGTCCATTAATTTTGCCTGACGTATTATTATTATTTTTTTTTAATGATCTATATATTGTGTAGTGATTCTAACCAACTGGCCAACTTGTTTTTTATTTTTTTGATATGTTGTGTAGTGCTACAAAAGTTGCATGCTTAATAAAACTCAAACTTCATGTCATTTTAATTTCACATTCTTTTTCTCCTCTTTACCACACCTTTATCAGTTTATCATTGTAATGTCATCATTGACATACTCTCCATTTCTCATCTGAGGTTCATATTGCTGCTAAGACCTTTCAGAGTGAATACACAGTGGGGTGCTAATGAAGTGTATTAATTCTATTTTTGTGCCATATTGTAAAGTTATAATGCCTATATAATGCCTGATACTTCTGTTCACCATTAATTCATACTCTGCTCACTTACATGGTTTGGCTGATGTTCAGAGTTCTGCTCTGCTTTACAGCTGCTGTGAGTAACGCAGCTCCTCCCACCAGGATGATTAGAGACTGCGTCAATGGAATAAACACTGTGGAAGAAGAGGAGAGAGGGACGTTTTAGGTTGGTTTAGCAATAAAATGGCAGCACAGTCATATTCCTTATTTGGATTTGCAATAATACCTGGTGAACTAAGAGGTGATTAGAGATGCTATTTTGTATTTGTTCACTGAAGTAAATTGATAGCACACAGTTTTGCAAGTAGTAAGAAAAGCCAGGCAGGCAGATAAAACATATATTGAATATAGAGTACGTTTATATTTGAGATACTGAGATGAATGATGAAATCATTCTTAATTTAGTTTTGCAATCTGCAAAGTTTTCCACAGAGTATGCAGTTGTGCGCGGACTGCAGATATAAATATAACATATATATCTAAATAAAATTTATATTTATATTTCCATATAGGAGAGAAAGTGAAAGAAAAACTGTGAACTGTGTGAAGTGTCCCTTTATTTCTTTACAAAGTGAACTGATTAAGCCGTGTTTGCATGTTACTGTTCTGTGGATTTGTTCGTTCATAAGGACAAGGTGTCTCTGTTACAGTGCTGTTGAAGAACCCTTCTACCCACAGTAGCTGTGTTCCAAAGCCTAAGCTGCAACCAAAGTAGAGCAGGCCCTCCTGTAGGACTGTCCTAAAAAGACTCCCTCTGTTGGGAGTGTTGGTTACATCAATGGAACAGCTAATGAGGTCTTATAGTGCCATGTGTTAGGATAGGCTTTGGAAAACAGCTATTATATTAATCATTCCTCTTATTTGTTTTCCTCACAATAGGGTTCTAAATCAGCATTGAAATCTTGCTCATGCTCATCTGCCCTCTACTTCTTATAAACTAGCACCTGCCAGAGTCAAAGAGAAGTCCAAAGCAGTGCTTAACAAAACCCTGTCCAAAAAATTGGGACCACTAACATTACAGCTCTATGTTTGAACGCATCATCCAGACCAAACAGGACACAGAATCAAACACAGCTGGATAAACTGTATGATAATAAAGCTGTTGGAAATCATTCTGAGGCTGTGATTTGTTTGAGTATTTTTGCTGAGCACATCGAGTACTAGAGCTTAAATTTATTACATACAAATAGGAAGAAAGTTCTCTTTAGATATTAGGGCCATTGCAAGCAATGGGTGCCATTTGCTTGTTGTAACTCCAAATTAAACTTCCTTTTTATTTTTAACTCTTGAGTCTAATTACATGTATTTAACTATTCAAAACGTACTAGTCAAACTCAGGCAGCTTTACTTGATTTTTTTTACAAGGTTTCCAAACCGAAGATTGTTACACAACTCCACTAATTCCTTTAATTTTCTCTCAAGAAAGTGATCATTTTAAATAAATGGTTAACTTCATGTTCAAATAATTGATATTTGACAAAACAAATCACTCCTGTTAATGGCACTCACACCTGTTACTGGAACTTACTCCTGTTATTGACACTAATTCCTTTTACTTTTTTATGTTTTGAGCAACAGGAATGAGTTTTTAAAACATAGAATTAGAAGAAAACATAAAAATTGCTAAATGGTGGCTATGTTAATAGCATGAGGACATTGAGCACATTCTAGTGATTTTTCCAACATGTGTATTGTAAAAAATAAACAAAAAAACTCTTAGAATTAATTCAGGTAACAGGAATGAGTGTTGAGATTGACCTCTTCAGTCATAGCTACAATAAGATCAAATATACAGAAAAACTAATGAGGGAACTTAATTTTGGTCTTCTCATGATCTTAAGAAGAACCAACTGATGTAACTTTCTGTTGCAGATGTGACTTGTAGAATGTCCCAGATGTTTTAGATGAGATCATATGTTAGTTACAGTAACAGGACTGAGTGACTGAGCCCAGGGACACAACAAAAACGTGTATTTTAACTTAAATATTATGGATGTATTATGAAAAAAAATATTTTAAAGCATAGACAGTCACACAACAATGCAAAAAAACCTAAAAACTTAAAAAACTTTGCACATTTATACATGTATTTTTTTCCGGGAACAGAAACGCCACCCATTCAGCTGAATATGCCACTACTCTTTCCTAAGAAGGCACAGTACCTCCTCCAGTGACCATAACAAAAGACAAGACAACACCAGTGTCATAAAAAACAGTCAAATCTATACATTTGTTATAAAATGTACATTTCTTTCTAAATTGGTGAATGTAAATCAATCTAAGCTCCAGTGTTTCTCTAAAATGTTTAACTGAACAAGCCTTCCCTGTTTGAGATACGCTCATTCTTTCTGGCTTATGTAACTTGGCAGATCCTGCTCTCCAGATGGTCAGAGACAGTAAGTAAGATTGCTGGAGGGTTTCAGACTCTCAGGCCTGCGGGCTGTTGGCGTTTCAAACTGGAGAGGGAAGAGCCTTTAGTCTCCAGTTAATCAACATACCAAAGCAAACAAAGGAAGAAATCTAGCTGAACATGTCCTGAAATCGTTTCATATGAAGACAGTTTATGAATAGAAGTACTGGATGGAGAGCTTATAATACTAGAAACCTGCATTTTCTGAAGTAAAACGAAAGAATGGTTACACATCTGAATTTAACTCCCAGGTAGTTGCTAAACTGATGCTATTACAGGTATTCATGGTAGTGAATGGCGTGGTAGTGGGGGGAAAGTGGACCTAACTACCCAGGGCCCGAGTATGGAGAGGTACAGATTTTTTTCTCTCATGTTCCTTGTGTACTGGCATGGATAGGGGCCCACTGACATTGACAGTGTACAGGACCCAGAATTTGCTGCTACGCCCCTGCTCTTCTCTCCTTGTCTTGCTTTCCAGGATTGCCTTTGTTTACCCTGCCTGTTGTCTTCCTCGGTTACGCTTTGCGTGATCTCTGTTTCCACACGAAAGGTTTACACCCGTTTTAGTTTAGCACCCGTTTTCATTTCCCGCCCATTTTCGTTTTCCGCCCGTTTTCGTTACCCACCCGTTTTCATTTTGCGCCCGTTTTCGTTTTGCACACGTTTTCGTTTTCCGGCCGTTTTCGATTTCCAGCCGTTTTTGTTTTGCACCTGTTTTCGTTATCCGCCCGTTTTCTTTTTCCGCCCGTTTTCATTTCCCGCCTATTTTCGTTTTCCGCCCGTTTTCGTTTTCCACACGTTTTCATTTTCCACACGTTTTCAAACCCACTTGGGCTGTGTTTATTTTTTCAATATGAATATCGCTATAATTTCCCTTGACCCCCACACCACTCTCCAAACCATCACTGATTGTGGAAACTTCACACTAGACCTCAAGCAGTTCGAACTGTGTGATGATCAGTGATGGTTTGGAGAGACATGTCATCTGCTGGTGTTGATCCACTGTGTTTTATCAAGCCCAAAGTCAGTGCAGTTTTGTTTTCCCACAAAATCTTACAGCACTTTATGCTTCTCTCTGCGGACAACTTTTATGGAGATGCGGATTTCATTTTCCTGCAGGACTTGGCACACTGCCCACACTGCCAAAAGTAACAATTGGTCTTATACTCTCATTTTCTGAGACACACATTTTTGGGTTTTCTTTGGCTGTAAGCCATAATCATCAACAATAAAAGAAATAAACGCTTAAAATAGATTACTTTGTGTGTAATACATCTATATAATATATGAGTTTGACATTTTGATCTGAAAAACTAAAACAAAGTAACTTTTCAAGGAGTCCAGACCTTAACCCCATTGAGAATATTTGGAATGTGCTGGAGAAGGCATTGTGCAGTGGTCAGACTCTACCATCAATAATGCAATAAATATTGAAATAAATCTTGTGACATTGCAGAAGTTTATCAAAACAATGCCACAGTAAATGCGTGCCACAATCAAAGCTAAAGTGGGTCCTATTTTTATCATCCCTTTCAACAGAGTGAACAGTGCATTGTACAATCTTCCACCTTCATTTTGAAATGAGAAGATCTGGCCTCCCCACTACTGCGGAGTGTTTATCTGATCCACAACATCCTCAGGCGAGTTACAAGCCTTCATCAAAATTGTAAAGCATTCATTATGTGGTTAATTCCATGGTTGGGCATGTCTCTGTTAGCCTGACTGCACTGCTTGCCTTTGGGACACAGTGTGTGTATTCAGCCCTGCAGTGAAGGACCCACAGTATAGCTGCTCCTCTGAGACTCGACCAAGTGTTGAGGTTTACTGATGTGTGGAGCCAGACGGGAAGATGACATCAACTCTGGTCATACTGATTTTCTGCCAATGTTTGTGCAGCTCAGGTAGGTTACACCTTTGACTTGTAAATAGATGTGTAGTTTTATAGCTTCTGTCAAGAATGGCCACCTACGAAAACTTAGAGGCTTAGAGGTTGTCTGGTTTGTCCCTGTGTCTGTGTGGGTTTCCTCCAGGCCGGTTTCCTCCCACAGTCCAAAAAAACATTGAGATCAGGTAAATTGGTTACTCTAAAATTACACAGAAAAATGGAATACTCTAAATTGATCTGGTGTGTGTGTGCGTAAATGTATGTATAACTGTGTGCCCAGATACTTTGTTCTGGGTAAAATGCTGTAGTGCCCGATTCAGTCCTTCGGGTGGACGGTTGTTTCCGGTTGAGAGTACGCTCTGTGCTATTGGCTGCTGCTTTTCACCAGTGTTTGGTTGAGTGTTGAGTATACATGGTTGTGTGTAAAACGCGTAAATTGTAAAGTGTCCTTGGGGTTCTATATAAGTGTAACTTCATTCAATCATTCATACAAAGCCACATCTATCAAAACACACAAGACATTACCTGCAGTCTTTGTGTAAAACAGTGCTCCAGGTGTTACCATATACTATATACTGCTGTTTTAAACATTTCTGAACAGTAATGCTTAGTTTTCAGATCTTTAAACTCTTTTTTTTCAGTTGTTATTTAAAATAAAATCATAATCAAGAATCACTCATATATTTTAAGAATATTGTGATGTTATTTATTTATTTTATTTATTTACATCCCCAGCCCTACTTAAAATGGACTTTTTGAATTTGAATTTTTCTGATCAACTTAAAAGCACGTCAGGCAGAGCTCCCTCACAGAAGATTATCACTCCTGAATAGATGTTCGACAAGTAAAATGTATTTGACACTGTATATTTGAAAATTGTATAATTTCAAGATACATGTACGCCACTGCTGGTGTTGAGATAATATGGTGTCACAACAACAGATGTTTTATTTATTTATGCAGCACACATTCTTTTTTATATTTAAAAGATAAAAAAAGTATTTGTTTCCTGCAGGACTGTCAGTTTTTAGCTTTTATTTTTTATGCAGGACTAATTGTCTTTTTATCTTTTACTTTTTATGCAGTAATAAGTATTTGCTATCTTTTACATTTTATGCAGCAATAAGTAATTTTTTATCTTTTATTGTTTATGTGGTACTAAGTGTCTTTTTTAGCTATATTTTTTATGTGGGACTAAGTGTCTTAGCTTTTATTTTTTTTGCAGGACTAAGTCTGTTTTTAGCTTTTTTTATGCAGGACTGTCTTTTTTAGCTTTTATGTTTTTATGCGGGACTAAGTGTCTTTTTTCTCTCTTATGTTTTTTATGCAGGACTAATGGTCTTTTTAGCTTTTTTTAATGCAGGACTAAGTATGTTTTTATCTTTTATTTTTTAAACATGATTAAGTCTGTTTTTATCTTTTACTGTTTATGCGGGACTAAGTCGGTTTTTAGCTTTTATTTTTAATGCAGGACTAAGTGTCTTTTTTATCTTTATGTTTTTTTTATGCAGGGCTAATGGTTGTTTCGAGCTTTTATTTTTTATGCGGGACTAAGTGTCTTTATTTATCTTTTAATAAATATTCATATCTCCGGACAGGATTCCCTGTGGTGTTTAATCTCGGCCTGTTGGCAGATCTGGCACAGAGAGCTTCTGAAGCTGAAGTGAACGCACGATCTCTATCCTCCTTCCTCTACAGGGCTACTAACACAGCTGTTCGGCGGGTGATTTTATTTTTTCCTTTTTTATGTGATTCTAAAATATACTGTTTAATATCTCTGAGATTAAAGAGTCCACAAATTCTAAAACCTTGTGTGAAACCCTGCTGATGTTTTACAGGACACTGATGCCCTCTGGTGGTTTTGAGGGGAACTGCATTATTTTTTTAATTTATAAAATTAACACGTGGGACCCTAGACTAAAAGAAAGATTTGTCAACAGGTTCTGTGTTGGCTCCACATATACAGCTCTGAGAAAAAAATAAGAGACCACCTAAAAATGATTTCTTTGATTTTACCTAAATGAAAACCTTTGGAATATAATCAAGAGGAAGATGGATGATCACAAGCCATCAAAGCTGTGTAAGACTGGTGGAGGAGAACTGAGATTAAAAAATCTAGGTTATTCCCCCAAATATTGATTTCTGAACTCTTAAAACTTTATGAATATGAACTTGCATTATTTGAGATCTGAAAGCTCTGCATCTTTTGTGCTATTTCAGCCATTTCTCATTTTCTGCAAATAAATGCTCTAAATGACAGTAATTGTATTTGGAATTTGGGAGAAATGTTGTTTGTAGTTTATAGAATAAAACAAGAATAAAAATTAATTTTACTCAAACATATACCTATAAAGAAACTGAAGTGGTATCTTCATTTTTTCCAGAGCTGTAGATTCCCATCAGGCTCATTAATGGGGATTTGGAAAGCTCAGCTGGGTCCCGGTCCTAACATACACAAATCTACTCAGGGCACATGACCACCTGGAACCCTATGTTCTACTGTAGCTACAGTATATTTTTGAATGTTTGTAGACACCCTCTCTAATGAATTCTTTGAATCAGCTACTTGATATTGCACCAATTGCTGACACAGGTGTACAAATGCACACAGTGTTCTGAGGTGGGGTGCTGAACATCCACCATCCTGACCTTACTAATGAATCCTCTAATCACTGAGTGTAATCAACTCCTTACAGCAAGGCTCCAAAACAGCAGAAAAACTGGATAGTAGAGACAGTTACGCAAACAAACGCAGGATAAACACCTATTTTTTTTTTTAGATGATACAGAAATGAGTGGGTTTCTCATCTCTTTTGTCCTTGAAGTGTAGTTACTCAGGACTTAAACAGCTTTCTGAAATTTACTCTGGTATTAATTTAAGCTCTGGATTTTAATTATACCTAAAATAAATCTATTTTTATTTACCAGATCAGTCAGGTGGACTTTGATACTTATGACTTTAATCTCAGCTTTAACATGAGGAGAACGGACTGTCTCAAACACCTCACAGGATCTCCAGACGGCTGTCTCTTCAGCCTCAGACAGTTTAAAGTAAGTAATGTTTTTTCTCACTACATTAAATAGAACTACTGGTTATACATGTTTAACCCTCTTTCTGTCTTTCTTCGTGTATATCTAGCCTGTTCACCTCTGCTCCAGCTATGTGCGTGTTTCTGCTCAGTTCGTTTCTCCGCTGGAGGTCAGCTGTGATCTGAGAGCTCTGAGCTCCAGCTCTGAGTCCAGTAGTGAGGAGATGTTCCTTCGGGGGATACCGCAGGCTGGAGGGAGGCTCCACACACCGGGGTTCATCATCTGTGAAGGAGCTCGCAGCTGCTCCAGACTGCTGCTGTGATCAGCAGGAAATCTCTGAGAAAATGAAAGCAAGTAATACAGACAGACCTTCCACCCTATACAACAGGGGTTTATATCGTTTATGAAGTTCAGTGATGGAAGGGTTTTAAAATTAAAGAAAGATGTAAAATTAAATGATGTTTTTTTTTCTTCTGAAATCTCTGTGATAGAAAATTCAGCAATAGATGGGAAGCTTATCACACATGCATATGGTTTAAATGTTGTATATAAAAATATTTTAAGTATACATGAATTATTCACAACATTAAATATTTTACTGACACATAGGCACTTTTAATAAAATTATGAAAATCTTAGGAACTCTTTAGAGGCATCATGCCTAAGTAATGCTTGATTCACACTACACGTTTTTGGTTCAGAACCTGTGTTCACGATAAGGTGAAGTTAGAACTTGCTAACCTAGACAAAACACCACTATGAAATGTTTCTGGTGATTAGTGTAAAACACTAAGGCTATTATTTTTTTATCTTTCACTTAGACCACATTGGGTGATGTTGTTTAATGTTGTTGACCTGTGATTCTCCGTGTTGCTTCCAAGCTGGGAAGCTAAAAAATGCACTCCATTTGCAATACGTTTCCCTCTACGATTGTGAGAGCAATTGTGGCACTTACACAGCATAATTAAATAATCATAATTCACATCGATTTTTTTTTCAAATATCTAAAAAAATCTCAACAAAATCATATATAAATAATAGGAAAGTTTTAACTGTTGGTGAACAATTTTAATCAGGTTTTCGACGTATGTTATGTTTATGTTTCAATTGTGTGGTTATTGTCAACACTGCGACCGCTCATGTCAGTGACGTCGCAATTCTATTCGTCATTCCCTGTGAATCGAAGTTCGAACGTTCGAATGTTGGGACTCGCGGAATAAAAGCGCGAGACGGTCGCAGCAAACTTCAGTCTTCGCAGCGAAGCGATAGTGAGAGCGTACACGATGAGCCTTTTCCGAGCGATACTAACAGCGGCCGGAGCTGCAGCTGCGACCGCGGTGATTACCGGATCATATTTCTACCTGTTTCGATCCAGCGCTCAGAAGCAAGAGACGACCGAGGAGATCGCGGTCACTCCTGTGGAAGAAGACCGCCAGACGGTGGAGGAGAGGCAGGCTGAAGCTGAGCTTACAGTGGATCCTGACCTCTGTGAGACGGAATCGGTGATGGAAGAGGGAGAAGTTTACAGCCCTCAAGAAGAAGATCAGGCCCCTGCCATTATTGAGGATGGACCAGAAGCTTCCGGACTGCTACAGGACTCTGTCCTAGCAGAGAAGGTTGACGCTGAGGTGATAATGGAGCCAGACCGCTGTGAGGAAGAGACAGACGAGGGAGAAGTTTACAGCCTCCAAGAAGAAGGTCAGGTCTCTGCCATTATTGAGGATAGACCAGAAGCTTCCGGACTGCTACAGGACTCTGTCCTAGCAGAGAAGGTTGACGCTGAGGTGAAAATAGAGCCAGACCTCTGTGAGGAAGAGACGGAAGAGGGAGAAGTGTACAGCCCTCAAGAAGAAGGTCAGGCCCCTGCCATTATTGAGGATGGACCAGAAGCTCCAGGACTGCTACAGGGCTCTGTCGTAGCAGAGAAGGTTGAAGCTGAGGTGATAAAAGAGCCAGACCTCTGTGAGGAAGAGACAGAAGAGGGTATAGTTTACAGCCCCCACGAGGAAGAGCAGGCCCCTCAGATTCTGGAGGATCAGCAGACTCTTACCAGTGTGGATCTGGCTAAGGACCCTCCATCTTCTTCAAGTGATGACGGACCCATGAAAAAACGTTTTCGGAGACGAGGAACACGAGGAAGGGGACGTAAAATCATATATAAGAATGAAGGTCAGGCCCCTGCCATTATTGAGGATGGGCCAGAAGCACCTGGACTACTACAGGGCTCTGTCGTAGCAAAGAAGGTAGAGACTGAGGTAATTATGGATCCTGACCTCTGTGAGAAGATTCAAGATTCAAAGAGTTTATTGTCATGTGCACAGTAAGAAACAAGTTTCCTCGCACAAGGAAATTATTTCTTTGCTCCTCGCCAAGTATGCCGCATAAAGATAAAAGTAGAAACTATACAATAAGATAGAAATAAACTAACTAAATATAAATATTAAATTGGTGTTAAATTTACATCCAGGATGGAAATTTATACATGAAAACAGCAATGTGTTATGGATATTATTTACAAGTAAGTATATGTTATCTGTTATTAGAAGGAGACGCAATGGGTGGTGGAAGAGGGAGAAGTTAAGTCCCCCCAAGAGGAAGATCAGGCCCCTCAGATTCTGGAGGTGCCTCTTACCGATGTGGATCTGTCTAAGGACCCTCCATCTTCTTTAAGTGATGACGGACCCACGGAAAAACGGTTCCGGAGACGAGGAACACGAGGAAGGGGACGTAAAATCATATATAAGAAGGACATTGGAGAGGAGAGGAGCCAGAGAGAGACAACACAGTGATGGAGAACCATAGAGAGACTAAGACTCTTATTAGTCTAACTTTCTCAAAATAAAGAGAAATTTATTCAAGTGATTCAATGTGTTGTTTTTGTTGAAACTGGAAATAATAAGATGAAATTATGAAAATACTATACAACAGCATAACACTGCAATTATTGCTATTATTAAGAATAAATATGCAGACATTAAAATTAGAATATAAACATCAACAATATAACTATCCTAAATAAATAAAATAAAAATAAGATAAAATAAATACATAAATAAATAAAGGTTGTTTTTAAAACAGCAAAAAGCAACGTTCCAGCTCATTCACATTGATCGGCTCTTTTTTTCTGAATAAATAAATTAATATAAAGAAAAAATAGAAATGTATGTGACTGGTGAAATAAAATTTGGCCTCCACTATTAAATTTGTTCTTAAGTTCTGGTTTATGCATATAAATTGGTATGTACACTTGTTTATTAGTAATGTGTTAAGTTTTTTTCACATATCGAACATTCCGTTTTTGTTACAGCACTAAGAAAATGATTTAAAATGTAATAAGATCACTAGCCAAAATAAATAATAATAATAATAAAATAATAATAATAATAATAATAATAATGGTGATAACATTTTTTTTTTTACAATATATTAGTAATCCGTTCTAAAGCTCTGGTTTATGCATGCGAATTGGTTCTAAAATGCAGCGATTCAAAATAATATTCCATGTAAACTTTATAATTTATTAGTAATCTGTTTTTTCACATATGGACGATTCCGGTTTTGTTACAGCACTAAGACAATGATTTACAATGTGATAAGATCATTAACTAACAACAACAATACAAATATTAATAATAATAATAATAATAATAATAATAATAATAATAATAATAACGATAATTTATAGATATTTTATAATGTATTAGTAATTAGTAAAGTTCTGTTTTTTGCATGACGTCGCTTGGCTATGGGTAACGATATCTCAGCGACGCCGTGCCAGTGAGCAAACGATCTGCCGTAGACGGAGGCATCACAGAAACATAAGGACAGCTTAAAAGCATCAGGTGCGGGCCGTCTTGCAGACAGCAGACAGACATCAGACGTCATTTGATCATCAGGTAACGACGTCTTTGCGTCGTTTTGCCAGTGAGCAACGAGCTGCTTCAGATGCTTTCCATGTAACTGTGTGCATCGCATAAACGTCTAACCGACTGTCTGGGATATTTACACTTAATTTAATGTAACTCCCACATTTCCTAACACAGCGGAGGCACCAAAATGCGCTGAGTGCAGTTTTTTCCTATCCTCCTGTCTGTTACATTTCATCACCATATAACTTCTAAAAACGGCTGGATGGAGAAATGAAAAAGTGTTTTACTTCTTTACTATTTGCAGTAACTGCTTTTACTGCGGTCAAGCCAGCCCCCACTTCAAAACGCTTGGTCAAACTAGCCCCCACGCTGTTTCTTAGAGCGCGCATACACTGAACATTTCGGCAAGCGTGAGAAGGAACACATTTCAAAATAAAAGTCCCCCCCTTAATATCACGACATTATGCTATGGAGTGGTATTAAAAGGAATCCACATGATATCACATGTTATGTCTGATATCACATGTCAATTTCAGGTAGTCCTGGTAGTACACAAAATAAAAGCCCTGTAAATTATAACAATTATGTTAATTAAATAATAATAATACTAATAATACTACTACTAATAATAATACTTGTATGTGTCACTCACTTAATAGCAGGGCATTATAATGTGTCATTTCAAAATAAAAGCCCTTTAAATTGTAACATTTATGTAATTTTACACAATGTTTAGACTGTTATTAAAAGAAATCTGTCTGATATCACAGTTCAATTTCAGGTAGTCCTGATAGTACACTACTTGTATGTGTCACTCACTTAAAATCAGAACATTTTGATGTGTCATTTCAAAATAAAGGCCCTTTAAATTATAAAAATATTTTATTTCAACACAATGTTTAGACTGTTATTAAAATAAATCTGTCTGATATCACAGGTCAATTTCATATAGTTCTGATAGTACACAATTTGTATGTTTCACTCAACTAATATCAGAACATTTTGATGTGTCATTTCAAAATAAGGGCCATTTAAATTGTAACATTTATGTAATTTTACACAATGTTTAGACTGTTATTAAAAGAAATCTGTCTGATATCACAGTTCAATTTCAGATAGTCCTGATAGTACACTACTTGTATGTGCCACTCACTTAAAATCAGAACATTTTGATGTGTCATTTCAAAATAAAGGCCCTTTAAATTATAACAATATTTTATTTCAACACAATGTTTAGACTGTTATTAAAAGAAATCTGTCTGATATCACAGCTCAATTTTATATAGCCCTAATAGTACACCACTTGTATGTTTCACTCACTTAAAATCAGAACATTTTGATGTGTCATTTCAAAATAAGGGCCATTTAAATTGTAACATTTATGTAATTTTACACAATGTTTAGACTGTTATTAAAAGAAATCTGTCTGATATCACAGTTCAATTTCAGATAGTCCTGATAGTACACTACTTGTATGTGTCACTCACTTAAAATCAGAACATTTTGATGTGTCATTTCAAAATAAAGGCCCTTTAAATTGTAACATTTATGTAATTTTACACAATGTTTAGACTGTTATTAAAAACAATCTGTGTGATATCACAGTTCAATTTCATATAGTCCTGATAGTACACTACTTGTATGTGTCACTCACTTAAAATCAGAACATTTTGATGTGTCATTTCAAAATAAAGGCCCTTTAAATTATAACAATCTTTTATTTTACCACTAGGTTTAGACAGTTATTAAAATAAATCTGTGTGATATCACAATTCAATTTCCTATAGTCCTGATAGTACACTACTTGTATGTGTCACTCACTTAATATCAGAACATTTTGATGTGTCATTTCAAAATAAAGGCCTTTTAAATTATAACAATATTTTTATTTTATTTTAAGTTTTGACTGTTATTAAAATAAATCTGTGTGATATCACAGGTCAATTTCATATTTCATTTCATAATTTAAAGGGCCTTTATTTTGAAATGACACATCAAAATGTTCTGATATTAAGTGAGTGAAACATACAAGTAGTGTACTATCAGGACTATATGAAATTGACCTGTGATATCAGACAGATTTCTTTTAATAACAGTCTAAACATTGTGTTGAAATAAAATATTGTTATAATTTAAATGGCCCTTATTTTGAAATAACACATAAAATTTTTTGATATTAAGTGAGTGAAACATACAAGTAGTGTACTATCAGGACTATATGAAATTCAACTGTGATATCAGACAGATTTATTTTAAGAACAGTCTAAACATTGTGTAAAATTACATAAATGTTACAATTTAAAGGGCATTTATTTTGAAATGACACATCAAAATGTTCTGATAGTAATTGAGTGAAACATACAAGTAGTGTACTATCAGGACTATCTGAAATTGAACTGTGATATCAGACAGATTTCTTTTAATAACAGTCTAAACATTGTGTAAAATTACATAAATGTTATAATTTAAAGGGCCTTTATTTTGAAATGACACATCAAAATGTTCTGATTTTAAGTGAGTGAAACATACAAGTGGTGTACTATCAGGGCTATATAAAATTGAGCTGTGATATCAGACAGATTTCTTTTAATAACAGTCTAAACATTGTGTAAAATTACATAAATGTTATCATTTAAAGGGCCTTTATTTTGAAATGACACATCAAAATGTTCTGATTTTAAGTGAGTGAAATATACAAGTAGTGTACTATCAGGACTATATGAAATTGACCTGTGATATCAGACAGATTCCTTTTAATAACAGTCTAAACATTGTGTTGAAATAAAATATTGTTATAATTTAAAGGGCCTTTATTTTGAAATGACACATCAAAATGTTCTGATTTTAAGTGAGTGACACATACAAGTAGTGTACTATCAGGACTATCTGAAATTGAACTGTGATATCAGACAGATTTATTTTAATAACAGTCTAAACATTGTGTAAAATTACATAAATGTTACAATTTAAAGGGCTTTTATTTTAAAATGACACATCAAAATGTTCTGATAGTAATTGAGTGAAACATACAAGTAGTGTACTATCAGGACTATCTGAAATTGAACTGTGATATCAGACAGATTTCTTTTAATAACAGTCTAAACATTGTGTAAAATTACATAAATGTTATAATTTAAAGGGCCTTTATTTTGAAATGACACATCAAAATGTTCTGATTTTAAGTGAGTGAAACATACAAGTGGTGTACTATCAGGGCTATATAAAATTGAGCTGTGATATCAGACAGATTTTTTAATAACAGTCTAAACATTGTGTTGAAATAAAATATTTTTATAATTTAAAGGGCTTTTATTTTAAAATGACACATCAAAATGTTCTGATAGTAATTGAGTGAAACATACAATTGGTGTACTATCAGGACTATATGAAATTGACCCGTGATATCAGACAGATTTTTTTTAATAACAGTCTAAACATTGTGTTGAAATAAAATGTTTTTATAATTTAAAGGGCCTTTATTTTGAAATGACACATCAAAATGTTCTGATTTTAAGTGAGTGAAACATACAAGTGGTGTACTATCAGGGCTATATGAAATTGACCTGTGATATCAGACAGATTTTTTTAATAACAGTCTAAACATTGTGTTGAAATAAAATATTTTTATAATTTAAAGGGCCTTTATTTTGAAATGACACATCAAAATGTTCTGATATTAAGTGAGTGACACATACAAGTAGTGTACTATCAGGACTATCTGAAATTGAACTGTGATATCAGACAGATTTCTTTTAATAACAGTCTAAACATTGTGTAAAATTACATAAATGTTATAATTTAAAGGGCCTTTATTTTGAAATGACACATCAAAATGTTCTGATTTTAAGTGAGTGAAATATACAAGTAGTGTACTATCAGGACTATATGAGATTGACCTGTGATATCAGACAGATTCCTTTTAATAACAGTCTAAACATTGTGTTGAAATAAAATATTGTTATAATTTAAAGGGCCTTTATTTTGAAATGACACATCAAAATGTTCTGATTTTAAGTGAGTGACACATACAAGTAGTGTACTATCAGGACTATCTGAAATTGAACTGTGATATCAGACAAATTTCTTTTAATAACAGTCTAAACATTGTGTAAAAATACATAAATGTTACAATTTAAATGGCCCTTATTTTGAAGTGACACATCAAAATGTTCTGATTTTAAGTGAGTGAAACATACAAGTAGTGTACTATCAGGGCTATATGAAATTGAACTGTGATATCAGACAGATTTCTTTTAATAACAGTCTAAACATTGTGTAAAATTACATAAATGTTACAATTTAAAGGGCTTTTATTTTAAAATGACACATCAAAATGTTCTGATAGTAATTGAGTGAAACATACAAGTAGTGTACTATCAGGACTATATGAAATTGAACTGTGATATCAGACAGATTTCTTTTAATAACAGTCTAAACATTGTGTTGAAATAAAATATTGTTATAATTTAAAGGGCCTTTATTTTGAAATGACACATCAAAATGTTCTGATTTTAAGTGAGTGACACATACAAGTAGTGTACTATCAGGACTATCTGAAATTGAACTGTGATATCAGACAGATTTATTTTAATAACAGTCTAAACATTGTGTAAAATTACATAAATGTTACAATTTAAAGGGCTTTTATTTTAAAATGACACATCAAAATGTTCTGATAGTAATTGAGTGAAACATACAATTGGTGTACTATCAGGACTATATGAAATTGACCCGTGATATCAGACAGATTTTTTTTTAATAACAGTCTAAACATTGTGTTGAAATAAAATGTTTTTATAATTTAAAGGGCCTTTATTTTGAAATGACACATCAAAATGTTCTGATTTTAAGTGAGTGAAACATGCAAGTAGTGTACTATCAGGACTATATGAAATTGAACTGTGATATCAGACAGATTTCTTTTAATAACAGTCTAAACATTGTGTAAAATTACATAAATGTTATAATTTAAAGGGCCTTTATTTTGAAATGACACATCAAAATGTTCTGATTTTAAGTGAGTGAAATATACAAGTAGTGTACTATCAGGACTATATGAGATTGACCTGTGATATCAGACAGATTCCTTTTAATAACAGTCTAAACATTGTGTAAAATTACATAAATGTTACAATTTAAAGGTCTTTTATTTTAAAATGACACATCAAAATGTTCTGATAGTAATTGAGTGAAACATACAAGTAGTGTACTATCAGGACTATATGAAATTGAACTGTGATATCAGACAGATTTCTTTTAATAACAGTCTAAACATTGTGTAAAATTACATAAATGTTACAATTTAAAGGGCTTTTATTTTAAAATGACACATCAAAATGTTCTGATAGTAATTGAGTGAAACATACAAGTAGTGTACTATCAGGACTATATGAAATTGAACTGTGTTATCAGACAGATTTCTTTTAATAACAGTCTAAACATTGTGTAAAATTACATAAATGTTACAATTTAAAGGGCCTTTATTTTGAAATGACACATCAAAATGTTCTGTTATTAAGTGAGTGACACATACAAGTAGTGTACTATCAGGACTATATGAAATTGAACTGTGATATCAGACAGATTTATTTTAAGAACAGTCTAAATATTGTGTAAAATTACATAAATGTTATAATTTAAAGGGCCTTTATTTTAAAATGACACATCAAAATGTTCTGATAGTAATTGAGTGAAACATACAAGTAGTGTACTATCAGGACTATCTGAAATTGACCTGTGATATCAGACAGATTTCTTTTAAGAACAGTCTAAATATTGTGTAAAATTACATAAATGTTATAATTTAAAGGGCCTTTATTTTAAAATGACACATCAAAATGTTCTGATAGTAATTGAGTGAAACATACAAGTAGTGTACTATCAGGACTATCTGAAATTGACCTGTGATATCAGACAGATTTCTTTTAAGAACAGTCTAAATATTGTGTAAAATTACATAAATGTTATAATTTAAAGGGCCTTTATTTTAAAATGACACATCAAAATGTTCTGATAGTAATTGAGTGAAACATACAAGTAGTGTACTATCAGGACTATCTGAAATTGACCTGTGATATCAGACAGATTTCTTTTAAGAACAGTCTAAATATTGTGTAAAATTACATAAATGTTATAATTTAAAGGGCCCTTATTTTGAAATGACACATCAAAATGTTCTGATTTTAAGTGAGTGACACATACAAGTGGTGTACTATCAGGACTATCTGAAATTGACCTGTGATATCAGACAGATTTCTTTTAATAACAGTCTAAACATTGTGTAAAATTACATAAATGTTACAATTTAAATGGCCCTTATTTTGAAATGACACATCAAAATGTTCCGATTTTAAGTGAGTGAAACATACAAGTAGTGTACTATCAGGACTATATGAAATTGAACTGTGATATCAGACAGATTTCTTTTAATAACAGTCTAAACATTGTGTAAAATTACATAAATGTTACAATTTAAAGGGCTTTTATTTTAAAATGACACATCAAAATGTTCTGATAGTAATTGAGTGAAACATACAAGTAGTGTACTATCAGGACTATATGAAATTGAACTGTGATATCAGACAGATTTATTTTAAGAACAGTCTAAATATTGTGTAAAATTACATAAATGTTATAATTTAAAGGGCCTTTATTTTATAATGACACATCAAAATCTTCTGATATTAAGTGAGTGAAACATACAAGTAGTATACTATCAGGACTATATGAAATTGAACTGTGATATCAGACAGATTTCTTTTAATAACAGTCTAAACATTGTGTAAAATTACATAAATGTTACAATTTAAATGGCCCTTATTTTGAAATGACACATCAAAATGTTCTGATTTTAAGTGAGTGAAACATACAAGTGGTGTACTATCAGGGCTATATAAAATTGAGCTGTGATATCAGACAGATTCCTTTTAATAACAGTCTAAACATTGTTGAAATAAAATATTGTTATAATTTAAAGGGCCTTTATTTTGAAATGACGCATCAAAATGTTCTGATTTTAAGTGAGTGACACATACAAGTAGTGTACTATCAGGACTATCTGAAATTGAACTGTGATATCAGACAGATTTCTTTTAATAACAGTCTAAACAAATTACATAAATGTTACAATTTAAAGGGCCTTTATTTTGAAATGACACATTATAATGCCCTGCTATTAAGTGAGTGACACATACAAGTATTATTATTATTAGTAGTAGTATTGTTAGTATTATTATTATTAGTATTATTATTATTTAATTAACATAATTGTTATAATTTACAGGGCTTTTATTTTGTGTACTACCAGGACTACCTGAAATTGACATGTGATATCAGACATAACATGTGATATTATGTGGATTCCTTTTAATACCACTCCACAGCATAATGTCGTGATATTAAGGGGGGGACTTTTATTTTGAAATGTGTTCCTTCTCACGCTTGCCGCAATGTTCAGTGTATGCGCGCTCTAAGAAACAGCGTGGGGGCTAGTTTGACCAAGCGTTTTGAAGTGGGGGCTGGCTTGACCGCAGTAGAATATCTACCGCTCTGGCTTTAGTGATAATGTGATGTGGGTTTGGTTGGTGAGTATGGTTTGTAACATTTTTAGAATTGTAACGATGCAGCACATAAAACAATTATTAAAGTTAAAGTATTAAACTCACTGAAAATATATAATAAAGTAAAAGTGGAAGTAGGAGAAAGTTAATACTCCAGTAGAGACAGATACAGCATTTTAGCATTTAGGTAAAGTAGTTCTACTTGGTTACTGTACATCTCTGCCTAGAGCCGTTTATAGAATCTGCCGACTCCCTTCAAAAAACTATAAGGCGTTTATAAACTATGATTTTTATGATATTGCTTCATATAAACCCATTCATTTTAGACCTTCAAGTGGGTACCTTATTCTCCTCACAAGAGATACTTATGTTCTTGTGACAAAACATGCTTTTGGAGAGCAGCCAGATGAGTCAGCGAATTGTGGGCCTCATTTATACGTTTTTAATCTTGATTTAAGTATTAATATGCGTGAGGAAGGTTTTTACGCATGTACCTGCAGTTCCGTGCTTTAACACATGATGTCACTATTTCCCGCTCCCTCTGCAATCTTCTGAAGGGATACGCGTGCCTCAAATCTAGATTAAATGTACGCCCTTTTTTTACGCCATATATATTTTTTATAAATCACTGTTCTTGCGTGAGAGGTTGCGCACGCACATTTCAGCCCTGTTTTAATGCGTACGCACCCTCTCACGCAAGAACAGTGTTTTAACCCTTGTGTGGTGTTCGGGTCTGTGGGACCCGTTTACATTTTTTATCAAAGGAAAAATGATACCATCAAATACTAGCTGCGGTCCAATCTGAAGGGAGCTGCCTAGGTAGTCATTGCCTTCAAAGGCAGCTCCCTCGTTCGGCAGCATTTTCACCCATAAGGGATCTTATAAGGCAGCGCGTTCGGGACACGCAGCTACTATTTCTAACTCAAACTTATTGGCTTTGGGTCATTTTCTGTGAAGAACATATATCAGAACACATTTTTGATGAACACCCCCCCTACACATTTAAATTACATACAGGATGTTCGGGTCTACTGGACCCGGGGCTAATAAAGGTGTTTACTCTGTTCTCCTCCTGTCTGGGTGTGTAGTTTGTGTGTGTTTTGTTTCTGCCCCTGTTGTTCCTGTACCAGCTTGTAATATTGTTGAAGAATTAAATGGATACCTGTCAGAAATTGAATGCTCTTTTGCCCAAAAAATGAGCCACCATGCATAGCTGCCCAGTGTGATAAGAATGCGACTAGGATTGGCGGATGGCAGTTTCCCCGGTACAGGACATCAAGTCTTTTTTTTTTGAGCTTTTTATCCCAGATTCCATCCTAAACATTATTCTGAATTGCACTTATTTAGAGGGAAGTCCTGTTTTTAGAGAAAAATGGAACGGAGTTGGCCCTATTCCATAATTTTGCAGAATTTAAAACATTAAAATGCAGCGGGTCCACCAGACCCATGAACACTGTCTGAGTAACAAAAATATGAACACCATACAAGGGTTAAACGAGCGTACATTTAAGCAAGGTTTGAGGCACGCGTATCCCTTCAGAAGATTGCAGAGAGAGCGGGAATTAGTGACGTTTAACTATGACCACAACTTGGAGGACAATATGCAGTTAAACATTTGATCTTCGGACTAGGTAACTTTTTTTGGACGTTATGGTGACAGGTGCAGGAAATTGACATTATTAAAGAATACATATCATTTTTTATTTATAATATATCAACATCATTGTTATAAATATTGTTAATCAGTATGAATATAGACTATTTGATTAAGCGTCATTTATTAATAATTATTTATTATTAATTATTTAGTAGATTATATTTTTGTATCTATTTAATTAATTAACGAATTTAGGTATTTATGTATGTATTTTTCTATTTGAAAATGCAATCTGTGCGGAAAATTGTTAGGTTGATTTTAACCAGTCAACACCACTCTGATTTGCTGAGACCGCACTGATCACAACCATAGACTGTATATAAGTATAGACAGCACGACAGGGGTTGAAAAGTGAAGCCACAACGTCTCTTACGCCCTCTGGTGGCTGGTTTCAGTACAGCTTTTAACCCTAAAGCCTATTTCCATTCAACTGAATGAAAGATGACGGAATTTTAATCTAAAACTAGAAAAGGTAAAGTTCGTGAACGAACTTTAAGTTGGCTTGGAAAAGAACGCTAATAACGTTAAAAAGTTAAAATGGTTGCTAAGCTTTTTCCGTCTGAAGAGTGTGAAGAGTCATTGATATGCTGTTAACTTTTGGCTAAACGCTAAAAGTTATCCGGGGTGGTTGCTAAGGTGTTGCCATGGTATCCGGGGTTGTTGCTAAGGTGTTGCTAGGTGATTGCTAGCTGGTTGCTAAGGTGTTGCTATGCGGTTGCTAAGGTGTTGCTATGGTATCTGGGGTGGTTGCTAAGGTGTTGCTAGGCGGTTGCTAAGTGGTTGCTAGGGTGTTGCTATGGTCTCCGGGGTGTTTGCTAAGGTGTTGCTAGGTGGTTGTTAAGGTGTTGCTAGGTGGTTGCTAAGGTGTTGCTATGGTATCCGGGTGGTTGCTAAGGTGTTGCTAGGTGATTGCTAGCTGGTTGCTAAGGTGTTGCTTTGCGGTTGCTAAGGTGTTGCTATGGTATCTGGGGTGGTTGCTAAGGTGTTGCTAGGCGGTTGCTAGGTGGTTGCTAGGGTGTTGCTATGGTCTCCGGGGTGTTTGCTAAGGTGTTGCTAGGTGGTTGTTAAGGTGTTGCTAGGTGGTTGCTAAGGTGTTGCTATGGTATCTGGGGTGGTTGCTAAGGTGTTGCTAGGTGGTTGCTAAGTGGTTGCTAGGTGGTTGCTAAGGTGTTGCTATGGTATCTGGGGTGGTTGCTAAGGTGTTTCTAGGTGGTTGCTACGTGGTTGCTAAGGTGTTGCTATGGTATCTGGGGTGGTTGCTAAGGTGTTGCTAGGTGGTTGCTAGGTGGTTGCTAGGGTGTTTCTAGGTGGTTGCTAAGGTGTTGCTATGGTATCCAGGGTGGTTGCTAAGGTGTTGCTAGGTGGTTGCTAGGCAGTTGCTATCATTTCTAAAGTGGTTGCTAAGTGGTTGCTAGGCAGTTGCTAACGTTTTCCAGGTGGTTGCTAAGTGGTTGCTAACTGGTTGCTAGACAGTTGCTAGGTGGTTGCTAAGGTGTTTCTATGGTATCTGGGGTGGTTGCTAAGGTGTTTCTAGGTGGTTGCTAGGTGGTTGCTAAGGTGTTGCTATGGTATCCGGGGTGGTTGCTAAGATGTTGCTAGGTGGTTGCTAAGGTGTTGCTATGGTATCTGGGGTGGTTGCTAAGGTGTTTCTAGGTGGTTGCTAGGTGAATGCTAAGGTGTTGCTATGGTATCCGGGGTGGTTGCTAAGATGTTGCTAGGTGGTTGCTAAGGTGTTGCCATGGTATCCGGGGTTGTTGCTAAGGTGTTGCTAGGTGATTGCTAGCTGGTTGCTAAGGTGTTGCTATGCGGTTGCTAAGGTGTTGCTATGGTATCTGGGGTGGTTGCTAAGGTGTTGCTAGGCGGTTGCTAAGTGGTTGCTAGGGTGTTGCTATGGTCTCCGGGGTGTTTGCTAAGGTGTTGCTAGGTGGTTGTTAAGGTGTTGCTAGGTGGTTGCTAAGGTGTTGCTATGGTATCCGGGTGGTTGCTAAGGTGTTGCTAGGTGATTGCTAGCTGGTTGCTAAGGTGTTGCTTTGCGGTTGCTAAGGTGTTGCTATGGTATCTGGGGTGGTTGCTAAGGTGTTGCTAGGCGGTTGCTAGGTGGTTGCTAGGGTGTTGCTATGGTCTCCGGGGTGTTTGCTAAGGTGTTGCTAGGTGGTTGTTAAGGTGTTGCTAGGTGGTTGCTAAGGTGTTGCTATGGTATCTGGGGTGGTTGCTAAGGTGTTGCTAGGTGGTTGCTAAGTGGTTGCTAGGTGGTTGCTAAGGTGTTGCTATGGTATCTGGGGTGGTTGCTAAGGTGTTTCTAGGTGGTTGCTACGTGGTTGCTAAGGTGTTGCTATGGTATCTGGGGTGGTTGCTAAGGTGTTGCTAGGTGGTTGCTAGGTGGTTGCTAGGGTGTTTCTAGGTGGTTGCTAAGGTGTTGCTATGGTATCCAGGGTGGTTGCTAAGGTGTTGCTAGGTGGTTGCTAGGCAGTTGCTATCATTTCTAAAGTGGTTGCTAAGTGGTTGCTAGGCAGTTGCTAACGTTTTCCAGGTGGTTGCTAAGTGGTTGCTAACTGGTTGCTAGACAGTTGCTATAATTTCTAAAGTGGTTGCTAAGTGGTTGCTAGGCAGTTGCTAACATTTTCCTAGTGGTTGCTATGGTGTTGTTAAGTGGTTGCTAGGCAGTTGCTATCATTTCTAAAGTGGTTGCTAAGTGGTTGCTATGCAGTTGCTATCGTTTTCCTAGTGGTTGTTAAGGTGTTGCTAAGTGGTTGCTAGGCAGTTGCTATAATTTCTAAAGTGGTTGCTAGGCAGTTTCTAACGTTTTCCTGGTGGTTGCTAAGGTGTTGCTAACTGGTTGCTAGGCGGTTGCTATAATTTCTAAAGTGGTTGCTAAGTGGTTGCTAGGACGTTGCTAATGTATTCCAGGTTGTTACTAAGTGGTTGCTAGGCAGTTGCTAACGTTTTCCAGGTGGTTGCTAAGGTGGTTGCTAAGCAGTTAATAGGTGGTTGCTAAACCCTGGCTGGGGTGCAGGGGTGTCCAAACTTTTGACTGATAGCTGCTCCATACAGCAGCTCCTCCATACACTCACAGTACTGGAGGAGCAGGGGAGAGAAGGGGTTCCGTGCGCAGAGCTGCTCGTGTGTGAGTTAGAACTCTGGGCCCCCCATTCATTTCTATGGGAAAACTTCGTACGACATTTGTACGAAAACCGTACGACGTATTGTCAAAACGTTAAAATTTTCGGAAAGAACACGGTAAGTTCTATAGACCATCCGATTTTTGTCTTTGTATGTCAAAAATTGTTATCTACACAGACGTTCAAAGTTGTCCCCCATTCATTTCCTATGGGAAAAAAAAGCGTACGTTTACGAAGTTTTTACGAAAACCGTACGATATATCGCCTCAAAAAGCACAAGCAACCTGAACCGGTATAGGTCTGACGATCCTGCAAAGTTTCAGGTTTCTACGTTAAAAGCCCTAGGAGGAGATAGTGATTAAATTTTGCGAATAGAATAATAAGAATAAGATTACGAAGAACAATAAGTTGGCTTTTCCAAGCCAACTTAATTACACATCCAGGATTTTTTTGGAAAGTTGATTTCTGTACATTCTGCAAGCCCCACTCCTTTGTTAATAACCCCAGTGTTTTTTTTTTTTTTTTTTACAGTACCCTCAGGAAAACTTTCTCTCCAGTTTTTTTTTTTGGTAAGTGGATCATTTCTCTCCATCAGTTCATTAGTATTCATACTGTAGATCCATGCGGTTCTTGACTCACTTTCCAACTCGCGTTTTAGGTTTCCAAACCAAAGATTTATTTCTTTACAAAATAATACACAAGAAAACTGAACAAAAAACGATTAAAATGCTTATAAACAGAAAACTAGGTACTTATATTCATGTTCCTAATTCCTAAATCCTAAAACTGCGGTCAGAAAAGGTGAGGCTCCTTTGGCTTTTTACTGCTTGTCTTGTTTTTTTCTCCTGCCCAAAAAACACTGTAATTATCCGAATCTAACCTGCTACAGGTGCCTAGAGGTAACACACATTTCTAATGCCGTTACTGTTATACTAATACTGTCCCTTACACATACTTCGTTCTTCTCCATAATTTTAGTATTTACGTTAGGTTTTGAACCTAGCCTTAGGTACTTAACGATAGTTAACTAGGTTAGCCAACTCAGGTTAGCTAAGTAAAGTAACTAAACTTGTTTGGTGAAAATTACGTGGAGTGGGCGGGGTTTGAGCAGTCACACGGCCCCGCCCCCCGCCTCCCACCTCTGTCATGATTTTATGATCATGTATGTGTTTGTAGTGTCTTACACCACCTGCACGTGCTGGCCTTGCCTCTCTTTCTAGGTAGTTAGCTAACGTTAGTTGTCTAAGGATAGCTAAACATTGCCATAGTTTAAATGTAATATGAATTGCATTTGAAAATGAGCAGATTTTTAAAACTTGTCTTATGAATAAGCTAATTTGAAATAGTTTTTTTTGTGGGAAAAACCTAGATAAAATAGCTTAATGACGAAGTGTGAGAAAATTAAAACAGCACAATATTTTTCCTCAGGTGTAAGCTTAGCGCTGTTAGCTTAGCATTAGCTCAGTGTTCGTGTGAAGAATAAAGTTAACGTTATATGTAAATTTCATATAAATAAGCCAACTTGTTGTTGAAATTGTTTTGTTAAAATACTGCACATATTTCTGGTCAGGTGTTAAAAGTGTATCCCCGCATTATATTAATATTAGAAGTAACGTTAAGTAACTTACATGTAAATATTATGTAAATAAGCCAATTTTAAATAGTTTGTTGTTGGAAAAATTCAATAAAAAAGCCTAGCGATTAAAAAAAACCTTGCAAGATTAAAACTGCACATATTTCTCGTCTAGAGTTCAATGAATGTGTATTCCCACCATTAGCTTAGCATCAGCATGAAGAATGTAAATATTATATAACGTTAAATAAGCCAACTTCAAATAGTTTGCTATTGAAAAAACTTAATTAAAATAGCCTAGGGGTGAGACAAGGTCTGGAAAGATTAAAACAGCGGAATATTTCCAGTCCAGAGTTAACTGTGTTTTTGTAAAAGTGTATGGCTCTCCCGCTGCAAAAAGCCTGCAGTGTGTGGAGCGGTAGAGCTTAGATCGGGCCCAAAAATCCAGCCCGACCCGGCCCAAATCCATGCACTTTCTGGCCGAGCCAGACCCGACCTGAGCCATAAACTGTCATTCTGAACCCGAGCCATTTTTTAGTAATTAGAGCGTTAAAATTGAGCTATTTAAAACATTTTCGGGCTGTTTGAATTAGCGAAATCTGTTAAGAATTATGTTA
The DNA here is from genome assembly GCF_023375975.1 of Astyanax mexicanus. Classification (NCBI taxonomy): domain Eukaryota; kingdom Metazoa; phylum Chordata; class Actinopteri; order Characiformes; family Acestrorhamphidae; genus Astyanax; species Astyanax mexicanus. The sequence continues at coordinate 36,110,517 of NC_064418.1, forward strand.
AATAACCTTGCGACGCTGAAGAAGCATATTATTATTTCTTTTTTTTATTCGCTTCTTTCTTTCTTTATTCCTTGTCTGTTGTACAGGCAGTGTGAGGTTGGTGGATGGTGGCAGTCGCTGTGCTGGGAGAGTGGAGGTTCTTCATAGAGGGCAGTGGGGAACAGTGTGTGGTGATGACTGGGATATGAGTGATGCTGCAGTGGTGTGTAGAGAGCTGGGCTGTGGAGAAGCTGTAGATGCACTGGGCAAATCTCATTTTGGATCAGGATCAGGACCAATCTGGATGGATGATGTGGACTGTAGTGGATCAGAGTCTAGACTGAAGAACTGTAGATCACCAGTATGGGTTAAACATGACTGCAATGAAACCCACAATTCTGGAGTCATCTGTTCAGGCAAGCTACACTATGTTCATATAATATGTGCACTGTATTGAATAGTTACATTGTGTGTCTGTGCTGTCTGACTTTCATTTATTAAATCCTGTTGTTATCTCATTGTTTATGCTCTTGTGATATTTTAGGAGCCAGGCTGGTTTTAGGTTCTCGCTGCTCTGAGAGAGTGGAGGTTCTTCATGGAGAGAGCTGGGTCACAGTGTGTGATGCTGACTTTGACCAGCAGGGTGCAGAGGTTGTGTGTCGAGAGCTGGGCTGTGGTTCTCCTGTGAAGGTTCTGGGAGCAGCTGCGTTTGGTAGAGGGGAGGGTCAGGTGTGGTCAGAGGTGCTTCAGTGTAGAGGAAACAAATCTCAGACTCACTTCTGTCCAAAATCATCTTCACTCAAACACAACTGCTCCCATGATAATGATGTGGGACTGGTGTGTGCAGGTAAGAACTGCATTCAGCACAATGAGCCTGTGACTTCATCTATTCCTACTTAGACAGCCCTCTGTCTCAGTAGCTCAGCCCTGTGCTCCATTACCTGTTTGCCATTAAGACCTGGTGAAATTAAATATTTGTGACTTATTATATTGTTTGTTTGGGGTGAGGGTGTTATGTTTGTGCAGCATTACTGTTCTGGCATTTGTTTTTTAGTGGATAATAGTGTAATAAAGTGTAGGGGATCTGTGTTTGTCTAGAATACCTTGTAGTGTGAATTTAAAAACATTAAAAACACAGCTAGCAGAAACTTCCTGGTGGATAGCACTAATTATAAACACAATAGACTTTGGACAAATGTAATGAGTTTCTCTAGTCTAACAGACACAAGAGACTGTTGTTTTGGAGATAATTTGTGGATTTTTGGAGCTGCAGTAACACATTATACAAAATGGCTACAGCAACATGTATCCATGTGAATCACATGTAATATTCTGGGTTGGAGTGGAACAGACTTAGAATACTTGTACTGGCAGCACATAGTTTAAAAGCAAGAATGGTGAATTAAGTATGTGTCTACTGTTCTGTTCCTCCAGTCCATTAAGCAGGTAACAAGACTGGTGGAGGTCATATAGTGTCTGGAAAATAACTGCTCACAGGATTGCCAACAAATTAAAAGTCTATGTGTATCTTTTTTATTTTTGTTATTTTGAAACTGTAAAGGGAAAAAATATTAAAAATGCTAAATAGACGTGTCCACTTCAATGTTATGTGTTCTAAACATTAGGTCATTTTTATTTCCTTCTGTAGTCACAATAATATACATTTTGATTAGGGGTGTCCTATGCTGGAGTTATCTGTTCAGGTAAAACACTGTAAACAGGGACTGTATATTATCTGCCATGTAGGCAAAGTGTACAGCACATATGATTTTTCTTTTTAACCCACCGTAAATCCTTGTTGATTGCCAAGGTAAGTTGGTATGTTTAAACTGAGCAATCACCAAACTGTGCTGTACACTGGAATTCTCAACCAACAATTAATTTACTGATTTTTTTTTTACTGATTTCATAATTTTGCTGATCCATATTAATTTGTTTAATGTAATTCATAGCTTTACTGAACTTATTTTGAATCCTTATACTCTCTTTAGTTTTTTCCAATGCATTCATGAATCATTCATTGTGCAATATTTAGCATCATCATGCTTAATCATTTATCATTACTGATAAATAAGCTTTCTTTTTTTCATGGTAATTTTTAGGAGTCCTGCTGGTTAATGGCTCTCGCTGCTCTGGAAGAGTGGAGGTTCTTCATGGTGAGAGCTGGTTCACAGTGTGTGATGCTGACTTTAACCAGCAGGATGCAGAGGTTGTGTGTCGGGAGCTGGGCTGTGGTTCTCCTGTGGAGATTCTGGGAGCAGCTGCTTTTGGTAGAGGGGAGGGTCCGGTGTGGTCAGAGGAGCTTCAGTGTAGAGGAAACGAATCACAGATTCACTTCTGTCCAAAATCATCTTCACTCAAACACAACTGCTCCCATGATAATGATGTGGGACTGGTGTGTTCTGGTAAGAGCTGCATGTTTGTGATTAATGTCATTAAGATTAGCTCAATGTTTATGTAAACTTTTTGTAAGGAACTGTGAATCAGCAGGATGGGGTAAACATAACTGTGATCATTCTAAAGATGCTGGAGTCATCTGTTCAGGTAAATTGTATCAGTAAATTATTTTATGTTCCCTTCTGTTAACTAGGAACAGGAAACTGTTCATAATATATCATACATGTAAAACAAAGTCTTGTAAGTGGTGGGAAAGGACCCATTTTAGAGGCTTAGGGTCCAGTTAAGCGTAGTAGTACTGTTTGTAAGGAAACAGATAGCGTTCATTTAGTCAACTTTTCCACTGAAGGTTAAATGCCATATCTCTTTGGACCATTCTTGCTGTGTTAATGTCAGAGATTCAATGACATGGAAAGACATTTTCATGTTGAAGCAGTGACTCACATATGTTTAAATTCAGCTTTATGTTCACAATTTTTAAGAGTCCGGGTGGTTGGTGGTTCTCACTGTTCTGGGAGAGTGGAGGTTCTTCATGGAGAGAGCTGGGTCACAGTGTGTGATGCTGACTTTAACCAGCAGGATGCAGAGGTTGTGTGTCGAGAGCTGGGCTGTGGTTCTCTTGTGGAGGTTCTGGGAGCAGCTGCTTTTGGTAGAGGGGAGGGTCCGGTGTGGTCAGAGAAGCTTCAGTGTAGAGGAACTGAATCTCAGATTCACTTCTGTCCAAAATCATCTTCACTCAAACACAACTGCTCCCATGATAATGATGTGGGACTGGTGTGTGCAGGTAAGTGTTTTTCAAAAAAATGTTTCCCATTTTTACTCTTACTAGTTCATAATTCGGTACATTTTTCTTGTTCTTATTTTCTCTTACACAGACAGTGTGAGGTTGGCGGATGGTGGCAGTCGCTGTGCTGGAAGAGCAGAGGTTTTTCACAGAGGACAGTGGGGAACAATTTGTGGTGCTGGTGCAAATTTCATAGCGGGTTTTGTCATGTGTAAAGAGTTGGGCTGTGGAGAGCCGTTTAGGACTGATGCAGCTGTTCCAGGATCTGCACCGATCTGGATGAGTCATGTGAAGTGTACTGGATCAGAGTCTACACTGAAACTAATGTTTATCATTAGGCTGGGGTGAACACAGCTGTAATCATAATATGGATATTGAGCTTACCTGTTCAGGTATGTTTTAATTAGACAAAAACTGTAATACGTACGTATTACATGTATTACATTTGTGAACTTTCTGAGAATGTTTCGACACATCATAGACAAAATCAAATCAGAGATCCTATGATGGAATGTCACTGTTTTGTATACCTATTCCGTATTAAATATTCTATTACATAGTAAATTCTGACAGTTACAGCTAATGTGAGAAGCAGTGATGTTTTTTTTAACATTTGCTTTGACTTTTATTTAATTGCTGAAAATATTAACCCAAGATATTGTCTAGTCAGTTTCATTTTGTTTGATAAAATTTAATTTAATAAAAAAGGGTCTGCAGTACTGATTTGCTAGAGCACAACATTTGTTTTCAAAATTATAACCTGAATGAAACAAAATGCATTAGTCCTTTCCACTTCCAGACAACTTCTCAAACACTTTATATGCCAAAACAAAACGAGTCAACACACTGTAATTAGAAACATAGTGCCATTTCCAGCTTAACAATTTAGTGCTGGACGATATGACAAAACTTATGTCACAATATATTAATTTTAGTCGATGTGTTATCGTTTTGATATAAATGTGTACAGCTCAACTGAACAACTTCCTGATGTGTACATTATCACACACTGAGATTGCCAGACTATGGTATTCTATACCACTCTGCTGTTTCGCTTAAAAAAAATCAGTCAGTAAAGATTCTGTAAATACTGTACATATCTTAAAAAAAATGTTATAAATTGATGCTCCTTTATTCGTATGCAAATTACAAAAAATATAAATGAAGGTCACACATGCCAGATATTCTAGGCTACTCTAAAATAGTTAACATTTTTACATTTATTATTACAATAACAGCTTAAATGCTTTGCTGTGTAATAATAAAATATACCAGCCCTGCTTAAAATGATTAAAAATAATATGCAAATATGGACAGAATTAAGATATCAAATATGGACAATTTAGATATTTAATTATATTTTGACCAACAAAAAAAGTCAGAATAAAAAAAAAAAATTTATTGTTTTTCTATAAATCTTTTGTTATGATTTTCAAAATGGCGGATTAGCCACTATGGCTATTTGGCGATGCCAACTGTTTTCCTAGCTAAATTAATCTGTATTATTAACATGGATGAATTGGATAGATTATGTGGTTTGATATGATCTGTGAACTGGGATCTAGCGTCGGAGGTCAGAGGGCACAAAGTAGGGTAATTAATGAGCAGTATTTTTGTTATTTGTGTTCATTTTTTTATTCATTAATGAAGTGAACATGTTAATTTGACAACTCTAGTATTTTTTCATCTCATTACTAGCCTTCTGTTTTGTTTAGCATTTGTCTATTATACAAGTCTTTATTTAATCTGATTGTGAGAGAGAGAGAGATTTAACATTTTTGCATTACACACAGATCACAGGACATCCAGACTTGCTGATGGTCCTCATGTTTGCTCTGGGAGAGTGGAGGTTTTTCATGGAGCGTCTTGGTTCACAGTGTGTGATGCTGACTTTGACCAGCAGGATGCAGAGGTTGTGTTTCGAGAGCTGGGCTGTGGTTCTCCTGTGGAGGTTCTGGGAGCAGCTGCTTTTGGTAAAGGGAAGGGTCAGGTGTGGTCAGAGGAGCTTCAGTGTAGAGGAGATGAATCTGAGATTACTCTCTGTCCAATAACCTCTTCACACAAATAAAACTGCTCTCATGGTAATGATGTGGGACTTGTATGTTCTGGTACAGTATAATATGTGATATTATCGTCTAACATTTCTTTATATAATATACAGTATAGGAGAGAACTTGCTCTTTTACGAGTCTCTTGGTTGTAAATTCAGGTCATACTCAGGCTCGGCTGATGAACGGCTCAGACTCTTGTTCTGGTCGAGTGGAGCTCCAGTACCTCAGTGAGTGGGGTACAGTGTGTGATGTAAGCTGGGATATGAGAGCTTCCAGTGTCCTCTGTGCTCAGCTGAAGTGTGGGAGTGCTGTGGCTGTGTTGAGGTCAGACTGGTTTGGGGAGGGGAGTGGCCGGATCTGGGAGGATGTGTTTGATTGTCAGGGGAACGAAACACACCTGTTGAAGTGTCCCATTTCATCATGGAGTCGAACTGCATGCTCTCATAAACAGGATGTTGGACTCATCTGCAGTGGTGAGCTTTTAAGAATCTTAAACATTCTTATCAATGGGCTGTAAAGTGATTTTAGGAGGAAGTGCCGTTATAATGTTCTTATATATATTTTTTTTTTACTTCACTTCAATTAATTTACTAATGTATCTCAGTTTTGAACATGTATATACATTTCCATAGACAATTTTGATTTCTGAAAATCAATTTCTAATTTTGCTCCATATATAGCTCAGCTAATGCAGCAGTACCTGTAAAAAAACAATGTGTTTAATTTCTAAATCTGATTTATTTCAAGTGCTGTAAAAACAATCTTATTAAGCCTGTAAAATCTAAAATATATTTGTGGTACTTTCAGGTTCTTCTCTGGCGTCTCATGAGGGAGGAGTGCGGTTGTCTGGAGGGATGGAGTGTGAGGGGGAGGTGGAGGTGTTCTTCAGGCAGGAGTGGAGGAGAGTTCTGCTGGACTCCTGGAGTGAGTCTGAGGCCTCTGTGGTCTGCAGACAGCTGGGCTGTGGTTCTGTACTCAACATCTCCAGCTCCTCTTCATCCAGTCCTGAACACAGCTACATGTGTGTGACAGGTTTCAACTGCTCTGGGAGTGAAGCTCATCTGAGGAACTGCAGCAGCTCACAAGCAGTTAACTGCAGCTCCACGGAACAGCTCTACATCACCTGCTCTGGTACATTTAATTCAAATTATTTGGAGTTGTAGTGAATAATGCCTGTTGTTAGGGGGAAATTGTTTTATTTTGTTTTATTGTAAGGGTTATTATAATTATTATGAATCTGAAATGAACCAATCATCATGTGACTACGGGTGAACTAAGAAATCATACTTTGAACTGGTTTCTCTTAATTTTAGGCTACAGCTTCATCAGGCTGGTTGGTTCTGGGGGAGACTGTGCTGGAAGGCTGGAGGTTTTCCACAGTGGATCATGGGGGACAGTGAGTGATGAATTGTGGGATATTGAGGATGCGCAGTTGGTCTGCAGACAGCTGCAGTGTGGAGTCGCCCTCAGTGCTCCAGTACCAGTACCAGCCCGGTTTGGATCTGGAACTGGACCCATATGGCTGAATGAGGTGGAGTGTGAGGGGAACGAGGCGTCTCTGTGGAACTGCAGATATCAGCTGTGTGGAGAGGATGAATGTGGACACAAGGATGATGTAGGAGTCGTCTGCTCAGGTACAGTGTGCTGATTGCTGGTGTTCTTACAACACTTCACCTGTCAGACCTCTAAATTTTCTCTTCAGTGCTGAAAGTGAGACTTAGTTAAACTGTTAAAATAAGACTTGTTAAACCAATCTAAAGTTGTTGCCATGTGGGTCAGCCAGACCTCTTCCTGTACCTTTTTTTTCTTGTTTTTTTGAATGTGTCAGAATGTATCTAAAGGGCAAACTAAATTGTTTCAAATTGATCTGTATTTTGGTGTCTTTTTTAGGTATTATGATAAAAGTGCAGTTTACTACAAAGTCAGCAGTAGAGTGCAGTAACACATTCTCTTCTAACTTTACTACAGACTAAGACTTAATTTATTCTTATTTTTGCGCCAATTTCCAAAGCTTTCTTTAAAACAAATATATTCAGGTTTTTTTTTTTTTTTTTTTTTTTTAACAATATACACTTTTTTCGGATCCTTTTCTGTTTAAAGGCCTTGGCACTGCTAACTTTTGTACCATTTGAGCACACTGGATTTTGTACCATTTCAGGTTATTAACTGGGCTGGAGAGCTTAAAAAAATGGCAAAAAAAATGGGGGTGTTCTAAAACTTTTAACTAATAGTGTAGATTCACAATAATGGTGTACATTTACTAATAGGAGCCTGTTCTGTCCGAAAATCGCACTGAAAAATTGTTTTTGTCATTGCTGGAATAGTTCGGTGGGGTTAGAGAAAAAGAGCAGTCTGGTGCAGCTTGAAGTTTCCTGTGCGCCCTGTTAGAATGCCTGGTGTTATTTGAAAATCACAACCAGACTGACTTTTAATTCTGTGCGTTGGTGTGAAATGAGGGGGTTTGCCGCTCAATTGAAACTCTCAATTGTTATTGCTGAGATCATTATTTTAGTAATGAGTTTAGTAGTATTGATTTGATTTTTGTAGTATTTATAGCATGTGTCTCCATTTCTAGGAGAGAAGAAACAGCTTGCATTTGAAAACCTTCAAAAATTCTTCTTATTTCCAAACCAGGGTCAGTGCTCAAGTACGAATATTTGACTACCACTCCATTCACTACTTGAATAAGTATACATATTAATCAGATTTGTTTGTTTTGTCAAATAATTCTAAACTTCCCTTTTCATCAGTTGATCTTTGATTTGAGTTAAAACTGATTAAATAAAAACACTAATGCAGTTTGCTGTAGTTTTGTTATAAAAATGTAATATTATTCATGTGTCTGTTCATGTGTGATGTAGATTACATGCCTATTAGGTTGAGAGGAGGAGAGGAAATCTGTTCTGGGAGGTTGGAGGTGTATTATAATGCTGAGTGGGGGTCTATATGTGCTGATCTGTGGGACATCAGGGATGCTCAGGTGGTCTGCAGGCAGCTGGGTTGTGGGCCGGCGCTGAGTGCTAATAGAAGAGCTGTTGATGGTTCTGGTGGAGGAACTATCTGGATGAACAGAGTGAAGTGTAGAGGGAATGAGATTCACCTGTGGGACTGTCCTCATTCCCTGAAGAACCACACTGACTGCTCCCACAGTGCTGGAGTCACCTGTGCAGGTGTGCGAGAACGTTTTTTAATCTAGTATTAACTTCTCTTAAGATAACTATGGTTATGTTAAGCAGTGTACTCTGTATTTCAGTCAGGTTCAATATTATTATTATTGTGCTCCTCTGACCTGTAAAAGGGAGAATAGCATTTATATTATGGCTGATTTAGGCTCACAACACTGATAAATACACTAAGTAACATTGGCAGACAATAATGCAACAATATTTTTGAAAATACCTACAATATTACCATATCAGCCATATACTTCTTTTGTTTCAAAGACAATAAACACAAAAACAATAAATACCATTTCTTAAATAATGCTGCTCTAATCTCTTTCTCCTTCTGTAACCTCTTTTTCTTGACCATTTTTATGATATTTCTTTCAGACATATTTGTCACATTACCTTTTTCATCTGAAACAACTACAACTTACACCACAGGTACTCTTTTAATTAGTTCCTTTGTGTGATTTTTTTTAAGTTTAAACAACACTATGCAGTGTTCAACAGTGTTTTTATTCTGTGTTTTCAGTACCAGCACAGCTAACAGAGAAAAAGACAGTCCCTCCTTCAAAAAATCCATCATCTAATTTTCCATACATCTATCCAGTGTCTCTCCTGGTTCTGGGATCTGTGCTCTTCCTGGCCTTAGTGCTTCTGGTTGTGCTGTTTTATCAGAACAGAGTGCTCAGGAGAGGTAGGGAGATTTAGAGATCATCTAAAATCCACTTTCTGTACTTTCTATAATCATCATTAGTCCTTCAATCTGTCATCAGTCTTCTCTTCTACTGAACTGACTCCATGTTTCTTTCTTTCTCTCTCACAGTGATTTCTAAGGCGAGGAGGAAGACTCTGCTTGAGGCAGTCTATGAAGAGATTAACCATAAATGTGTCACTAACAGATATACTAAAAGAGGTAAATTATATGTAGAGAGTTTCACTGAAGGCAGTCTTCACACAGTATGTAAAGTGGATCTAAGGTCAGATATCAAATAGCAATTCTGAGTGTTTAAATGACTATAAATGAAAAAACTACGTGCAGTAAATCAATTGTAGCATTGTTACCTTATCTTACAGGTTCAAAATAATGTGTTACTCCACTGACTATAATAGAAGAATTACATATCTGTTACTATCAATTCAGGCCTGTACTGCTGTTAAAAAGCAGAGGAAAGGGATGGGGTTTGTTAGCCAACTTTCCCATTTCACCTTAAATGGTGCAAGAGGGGGTTTCCGGTTCCGGATGTAGGGGAAAGACGCAGGCGAGCGAGCTCCCAGATTAAGGGCTGACTAAACTTTAAATAATAACTTTTTCTCTCTTATTTTTCTCACGAAACGTGTACGTAGACTTCCTAGCCGGACCTGTCCTCTAAAATGAGCAGCTCAAAGAACTCTAAACACGAAACAAGAGCGCAAATTCTGGCTACGCGCGCCGCTACCAGTGCTGCGGGGAAGTTAGCATCGTTTGCTAATTCGACCGCAACGTGCTCCCAGCCTGCAGCGATGCCTGACGACCCAGCTAATGCCGCGCTCATTACAGCGGACCATCTATCTGCTGAATTTGCAAAGCAGAGGTCCTCGCTTAAGGAGGACATCTCTCTCCTCATTCGAGAAGCTGTTAAACCACTGCAAGTCTCCATTGTATGGAAGCCCATTCCCGCCACCTAAAAAAAATAAATAATGCAGCAAAATGTTTTTTTTATTATTATTAAGTAAACTGCTATCTCAATATTTTGAGATACTAAGTCAATATTTTGAGATACTAAGTCAATATTTTGAGATACTAAGTCAATATTTTGAGATACTATCTCAATATTTTGAGATACTATCTCAATATTTTGAGATACTAAGTCAATATTTTGAGATACTAAGTCAATATTTTGAGATACTATCTCAATATTTTGAGATACTATCTCAATATTTTGAGATACTAGTAGGCTGTACAGAGACAGAAGCAGGTGAGACAAAGATGCAAAATGGATACCATCATTGAGGACTACTTCAGACGTGGATTCACAAATCATGAAATATTGGAACTTTTAGAGGAATCACACAATATCAAAATAAGCCTCCGGATCTTGGACGAGGCTGAAGTTAGCTTCTTATTCGCCAGTGTCTTATTCAGATTTCCGTTCCACCTTAAATGCTGGCTGAACATTCATGCGGCCGCCTGTAGATGTCGCATTTTAACAGTAAAAAACAGCATGTAAGCAAAGTGCTGTGAAAACGCTCTGAATAAAGGGGAGAACACAATGCGAGGGACAGAGTTTAACTCTGAGTGAAATATAATGTAAATAAAATTAAATATGAATTAAAACGTTATTGCTCTCACTTTTGGCCTAATTCCCAGGTCATTATCTACAGGTGGCCGCATGTATATTCAGCCAGCATTTAAGGTATCTCAAAATATTGACTTAGTATCTCAAAATATTGAGATAGTATCTCAAAATATTGACTTAGTATCTCAAAATATTGACTTAGTATCTCAAAATATTGAGATAGTATCTCAAAATATTGACTTAGTATCTCAAAATATTGAGATAGTATCTCAAAATATTGACTTAGTATCTCAAAATATTGAGATAGCAATTTACTTAATAATAATAAAAAAAAATTGCTGGAGTATTTTTATTTTTTAGGTGGCGGGAATGGGCTTCCATACCATTGAATCTCTACAAGCTACAGTCAACTCTTTTCAAACACGCCTTACCTCTGTTGAATCTGTGGCCGGAGACAACTTCGACCGGCTAACAGCGATCGAATCCACCGTGGAGTCACTGCGTGGTACAAACCAAAGTCTTATAGATCGTCTTGAAGACCTTGAAAATCGCTCGCGTAGGTCCAATCTGCGCATTCTGAATATTCCCGAGGGCAGCGAAAAAGGCAAAGACCCGCTCAAGTTCATGGCTGAGCTGCTGATGCAAGTGGTGGGCTCGGATATCTTTCCTTCACCACCTGAGCTGGAAAGAGCTCATCGGTCCCCATCGCTTAGATCCAGCCTGAACAACTCTCCACGCCCGTTTCTAGTTTGTTTCTCCAGATTTCAACAAAAAGAAGCATTGCTGCGCTGGGCCAGGAATCATGAGCCGAGTTATCAAGGTTCCGCTCTCAGGATTTATCAGGACTTCAGCGCAACTCTCACAAAGAAGCGCGCCGCCTTCAACGGTGTGAAGCAAGCCCTGTATCAGAAGAACATTCGGTTTCACCTGCTCTACCCGGCCCGGCTGCGTGTTTTTCTGGGGGACAACATCCATGTCTTCAACTCGGCCGATGAAGCTCAGAAGTTCTTTGATCAAGGGTCCGGTAAATAGTCATCTGAACTTTTATTAAACACAGTCTTAACTGTGCCAAGAGCACACATGTTACCACCGTAAACGAGGTTATGTAGCGCTAAAATTTTTTATTTTGCCCTTGGTCCTATGTTTCTGTGTTCATTTAATTCGATTGCTTACAAATGTGTAAACTTGATTTCTTAGAAGCATTTGTATATACTCACGTCTGTAATGCAAGTTTCACCTTAATACCCTATTCTTTTTCTGGGAGCTCTGTAGTTAGCAGCGTTATGTGGTTATACTTTACGAAATCCGTATGTGAAAAGGTTAGCCTGCAGCTTGACTCAAGAAGAGAAGCAAGTATAGGCATTTGTTCTGGGAATGAGTTAAGGGTTGGGATTCCTCTGTACCCCCCCCCCCCCCTTTTCTTTTCTTTTTTTTTTTTTTTTTTTGTATACAGATTCTTTTACTGCTTTATATCTCTAAGGCAAAATGGGAACACGCTTTGTTAGCTGGAATGTAAAAGGTCTAAATGGACCAGTTAACAGAGCCAGGATATTCAATCATCTTAAGTACTTAAACTGTGACATCGCATTCCTGCAGGAAACCCACCTATTGGTAAAAGACCAAATTAGACTTAAAAAATCTTGGGTTGGACAAATATACCACTCTAACTTTAACTCAAAGACACGGGGAACAGCCATATTGTTTCATAAAAGGATCCAGTTTAACGCAACCCATATAAAATCAGACCCATTTGGACGCTTTGTGATTGTATCAGGCCTTCTGTTTCACAATCCTGTTGTTCTGGTTAATATCTACGCTCCCAATTGGGACAATGAAAAATTCATACAAAAAGTAATGTCTCTGATACCAGAGTTAAATTCCCATCAATTGATTTTTGGCGGAGACCTGAATTGTGTAATTAACCCAGCCTTGGACCGTTCTAACCCCACGTCCGCTATCCCATCAAAAATGGCTAAGACACTGTCAGTTTATATGGAGCAATTGGGATGCATCGATCCATGGCGCACACTATACCCTCAGAGTCAATCTTTTTCCTTTTTCTCCCCTGTGCATCACTCCTACAGTAGAATAGATTATTTTTTTATTGAAAAAAGCTCACTACCCTCAGTTAAAAAAATTGAATACTCAACTATAGTAGAATCGGACCATGCACCAGTCATACTGAATCTTGCACTCCCTTTTAATAATGTAACTCGGTCTTCTTGGAAGATGGATAAAACTTTGCTTGCTGATGCAGAGTTCTGTGATTTAATTTCTATTAAAATTGATAATTTCATAGAGTTTAATAAAAAAGACAACATCTCTCCATCAGTTCTATGGGACACGCTAAAAGTAGTAATTAGGGGTGAGATCATAGCATACTCATCTAAAATGAATGCAATGTGCAGGGCTGAGCAAGATGTAATTATTGAGGCCATAAACAGAGTCGATGCTCAGTACTCAATCTCTCCATCCTCTGAACTCTATAAAAAAAAACTAGACCTTCAAACTCAATATAATTTAGTAACGACTACTAAGACAGAACGGCTTTTGTTAAAATCACGTGGACTGGTTTACGAACACGGTGAAAAAGCCGGACACCTTCTGGCACAACAGCTTAAAAATCGGGCAGCTACTCAGCAAATTCCACAAATTAGGAAACCCAACGGCAAGGTAACCATTGACCCAAAAGAAATTAATGATACATTTTCTGCATACTACTCAAACCTTTACACCTCAGAAATACCCTCAGACCGCACAGACATGGATGTTTTTCTTAACAGCCTTCAAACCCCTTCTATTAATGAAGAACTTAAAAATGATCTTGATTTACCACTGGAGCAGACAGAAATCATTAACGCAATTCATGCATTACAAAAGGGCAAGGCACCTGGTCCAGATGGCTACCCTATAGAATTTTACCAAGCTTTTTCTAATAAATTATCACCCATTTTACTGGACATGTTTACTGACTCGTTATCTAAAGGTGTACTGCCACCAACAATGACTCAAGCCTCAATTTGCCTTCTGCTTAAGCCTGGTAAAGATAAATTAGAGTGTAACTCATATCGGCCCATCTCTTTGTTGAATAGTGATGTCAAAATCTTAGCCAAGATCCTTGCCATACGCCTGGAAACTGCAATGCATAACGTGATCTCTGATGATCAAACCGGTTTTATTTCTGGCCGACACTCGTTTGCAAACATCCGTCGTCTTTTAAACATCATTTACTCTCCTAAATCCAGGGAGACACCAGAGGTGGTTGTCTCCCTTGACGCAGAAAAAGCCTTTGATAGGGTTGAATGGCCCTACATGTTTTCGAGCTTAGCGAAATTTGGATTTGGACCCATCTTTATCTCATGGATCAAACTTTTATACTCATCTCCCAAAGCATCGATTATCACAAATGGCAAACAATCACAGTACTTTCAACTATCAAGAGGAACCCGTCAGGGGTGTCCCATCAGTCCTCTACTGTTTGCCTTGGCTATTGAACCCCTGTCTATCATACTTAAATCATCATCATTAATTAATGGAATTTTCAGAGGTGGACTAGAACATAGACTATCTTTATATGCGGACGATTTATTGTTATATATATCAAACCCTGTTCTTAGTATGTCACATATTGTTCATATTCTAAAGAGGTTTGGCACTTTCTCTGGATATAAATTAAATTTTGATAAAAGTGAATGTTTCCCCATTAATGATTTGGCACTTAAAATTCCAGAAAATATACTACCCTTTCATATGTCGAAAAAAGGCTTCAAATACCTTGGTATAAACATTACAAGAGACATGCAAAACCTCTTTCAAGAAAATTTTTCTCCTGTCTTGGAAAAAGTAAAACTGGACTTGAAAAAATGGAGGTCACTTAATCTATCTCTGACAGGGAGAGTAAACTGCATAAAAATGAACGTCCTTCCCAAATTCCTGTACTTATTTCAAAGTATACCACTGTATCTTAGTAAATCTTTCTTTAAATCTGTTGAAAAATCTTTTACTGAGTTTATTTGGAATGGCAAAAATCCCAGAATACGTATAGAGCTACTGCAGAAACCCAAGCAACAGGGTGGGTTAGCCCTTCCAAACCTTTGTTACTATTACTGGGCTGCAAATATTCAAAAAATAATCCACTGGCTTCATGCCCCAGATTCTGGGTGGTGTCAACTTGAGGCCTTCTCTTGTATCTCGACCTCTTTTAAGGCGTTGGTCACCTCCAATCTCCCCCTGTCTGCCTCAACCTTTACTAATAACCTAATTGTTATCAATACACTTAAAATATGGAATCAATTTAGAGAGCACTTTGGATTTAAACACTTCCTTCATATGAGCCCTATATGCAATAATCACTTATTTCTACCTGCAAAACTGGATTCTGCATTTTCTACTTGGTGTAGAAAAGGTATCTCTAGCTTTAAGGACGCATATATAGACTCCACATTTCCAAGCTTTGATGAGCTATCAGCAAAATTTAACCTTCGCCGATCTGACATGTTCCGTTACTTTCAAATCCGGCACTTTTTGAGAAATTTGGACCCGAACTTTCCTAACTTGCCTCAAACTTCAGTCTTGGATGACATATTAGAAACCCTCCCCAACATAAAAGGGTTGATTTCAAAACTAACAGACGTTATATCTTCCCTTAAAAATCTGACTCTGACTAAAATTAAGGCTGATTGGGAGAAGGAATTGGGTATAGTAATTGAAGAAGGACCATGGAACTGTGCTCTGCAAAGGGTTAATAACAGCATCTCTTGTGCAAGGTTAGGCCTGATACAGTTTAAAGTATTACATCGTGTTCATTTCTCTAAAGCAAGACTGGCCAAAATGTACTCCAATAGTGATATCTATTGCGATAAGTGTCACAACACCCCGGCCAATCTAACCCATATGTTCTGGTCTTGCCCCGCTTTAACCGCCTATTGGCTTTCAATTTTTACATTTTTATCAGAATCTCTTAATATAGATCTTCAACCTAATCCACTTACTGCCATATTTGGTATATCTGATAAAAGTCACAGAACAATCATAGCCTTTACAACCCTTCTTGCTCGCAGGAGAATTCTATTACACTGGAAATCAAAATACCCACCAAAAGCTTCTGTGTGGCTTAGAGACTTGATGCAGTTTATTCAGCTGGAAAAAATTAAATATTCCCTTAGGGGCTCTAGGAAAAAATTTCTAAATATTTGGGCACCAATTCTAAGCAATATAAGCAACATTAAATCTATAACAGACATTGATTAATCCTTCTTCAGTAAATCACTTCCTTCCCTCTTAGTTATATATTTGTTTATTATTTACTTGCTGATCTCATTTGACTTTGTTTTGTCTATTTGTTTTGTTCCATTGTTGTTGCTTAATAGTTTTGTTTGTTTATTATTATTATTTGTCTTTTTTTTTTTTTTTTTTTTTTTTGGGGGGGGATGGGGGGTTGAGGGATGCTGTGTGGGATTGGGGGAGATGGTGGGATGGGTGGAGTGTAATAATGGGGATTCGTTCATAGAAGTTGAAAAAGGGAGGGGGGAAAAAAAAAAAAAAAAAAAAAAAAAAAAAAAAGAAGGAAGGAAGGAGGGAAGGAAAGGAGGAAAAAAAAAAAAAAAAAGATAAATGGAAATATCTAGTTGTGATTGCTTTGTGACTTTGTGTTGCTATACATTTCCACAATAAATAAAAAAAAAAAAAAAAAAAAAAAAAAAAATGGTGCAAGAGACAGCAGAGGCTGCATCATTTAAGGCGGAACAGAACAATTAAATAAAATGAAAGCTAATCCAAGCTCCCCATAACAGGAATTAAGAAATTGACAATTGTTCCTTAATCACCAACCTTTCTGAAGACATACAATGCCATAAAATTAGCTAGGTTACTGAACCTTAGTGCTTCTGATGACGTATCTGGTGCATGAAGTGTTGTCCCAATTCTTATGGGGAGGATTTCACCCTTTACACTCAAAGAATGGTTGGGGTAAGTGGTAGGGCCATGGGGTGAAATGGGATTGGGCTTAAAGCCTCATCTCATTTTCAGACTTACAAATACATTTTTTTGCTGTAGATTTTGATTAAATAATTGAACTTTGGCATTCTGACTGTTCTGATCTCCTTTAACAGGAAGTTTTATCTCTGAAGATCAGCATTCAGGATATGAGGACGTAGATGAGGAGCTTCTCTCAGGTAAGTTGACATATACTGAATGTGTGTTAGAATTCTTAATGCAGAAGAAAAAACATATATATATATTTTGTTTTATAGAAAAAAGTTCCATGCAATATGTGTAGGGTTCTGAAGTGTTTTAGCAGTTAGCATCAGGCTTCAGGCCGATAAGACTCACCCCTGAACGGGAAAATAGTGAGCGTGGTTAGCGGGTAATGCTAATGCTAAATTCAATTTATCTTTGACTACTCCAGTATATCCATGTCTGGCACAAGTTAAAAACAATGTCTTGCCTACTGTACAGTTTGTAATAGTGATTTTAGGATTGCCCAGGGGTAACTAAAGGATTGCAAAAGGCATGTTGAGGTGAGTTAATATCCTTTGGTGTGTGGGAGTTTTTTTTTTTTTTTTTTTTTTAAAGGGACACACTTTGATTTGTCAACCAGTTCTGATCGCAGAGGGCGACAGTACCAATACATTGAAAACCCCTTAGTATTTTAAAAGTTTGAGTCTTTGAGTAACAGTGTCTTGCTGCCATCATCCTGATGCTGCTGTGCTGCAATGCATTTTTTAATTTTTACAGAAAACTATGGCGAGGTCTATGATGATATCATACCTGCTGAAGAGAGCCCACACATTACAACAGGTTTGGATATTTTAATACGTACGATTTATTGTGGACACATGGTAAACATGCAAATTATATTTGCTTTTCACCTTAATCAAAAATATATCTATATATGTCTGTGCAGCATACATTATTATGGTTTTCTATATTATGATAATAAAGTGTGATTTTTTTTCACACCTATAAAGAATGTGTCTTCTTTTTTTTTTCATTTTTAAAAGCACACTGAGCAACATGTTTCAGTTAATTAATGCGCTTCATACTGTTTTAGATAAATAAATTAATCATTACAGAGAGAATAAAGGTTTTCTCAACCACCCTCGTGGTCCCATGGGCTCACAAGTTCCTGGCAGCGCCAGAGTCGGCCCGTTTCTCATTATAGATTAAGCAAGTTTGGACTCTTGTACTTTGTCAGAACGAACTTGGTAAGTTCGGCTCACGAGTGCAAACTCCAGAGAACAGGACTTTTATTTTGTAATTGGAACTGCTGTGATCAGTAGAGTAGTAGGTGCATCCTTAGATGCATTTCCACAAACATACCCTACACCCGCCTCACAGGGCAGACAAACCGTCTTTGTTTGGTCCATCGCTCACCAGCCTTGCTGTAGTTCACAGGGAACCCACAATATTCCCACACTTAATCAGAGTTTCTGTAATCAGGATTAAAACTAGTTTTATATACTCTGTAAAAGCATGAGAAACACAAAAAAGTTGTTTGTATGTGTAGTTAAAAGAAACTGTGACTTATCTTCATGGTGGATGTTATGTGTTTGGATCTGCTGTCTGCAGGTGCAGCTTTAATGCTGTATTTTGTGTGTTTACTCTCTCTGAAGTTTGTCTCCAGAAGGTAGCTGACTTTGTACCTTCCTTTGCCCATAGACACACACACAGACACAGACACAAGGAGGTGGAGCTGTGTTAATTAGTGCTGACGCTTTTTAAAAATATGGCGAAATGAAAAAAAAGCTTCTTCTGATTTGTCACTGAAAATGTTTGATAATTTCCTCTCCTCTTTCTAATAAGGTCATAGTGAGTGTGATTGGCGGCTGTGGGGAATCTCTCTCTCTCTCTCTCTCTCTCTCTGTCTCTCAGGTTCTTGAGTCTTATCTGGCTGAGTAGAGGTAAAGCTTGTTCTGCTGCTGAGTTGAGCAGTGTGTGTGCAAGAGATGGACATCCGAGTTCTACTCATTTTTCTATTGACCACTGTCACTCTCGTCACATCTGGTAAGTATAATATACTGGTAAAAAAAAAAAATATATATATATATATATATAATATATACAGCATATTTAAACTAACTTTGTGGACTGTATGTATACTGGCCTCTTTTTCTGTTAGGATGTTGTTGGAAAGGCAGTGAATGGTATAAATTCCTTTATCCTCGAAGAACTTAACTACTTTCTCCACATCGGGCCGGGGATTGTCATGCACCGTGAGAAACCACGGACTCACTGCGCCAGCGTAGGGTCTTACAATGGGTTCAAGGATTTCATCTCAATACCTAAGAGCAGGCAGGGTACTGTTGTCTAACCTGTAGAGGCCTGGGCATCTACAGGCCTCCCCAGACCATCACTGATCCCCCACCAAACCAGACATGCTGAATGATGTTGCATAAAGTGGCATTTAATTGAAAAGTATATATTTACTTTTTGATCTTACATTCATGTGATTTACACTTTGCTATCATCCAGTCAGCCCATTTTAGTATTGCTATAGAAGTACAAATTAGTGAACTGATTTCTTATGATCTCTAAATGGGAGCTTTTGATGTCCATGATTTGGTTTAAATGTATTTCAGCCTTGTTTGAGTATTATTATTTGAGTATAAGTGTAATTATTCTCTGATTATCAGTGTGTTTGTTTTTTTCTCCACACAGACAGTGTGAGGTTGGTGGATGGTGGGAGCCGCTGTGCTGGGACAGTGGAAGTTCTTCATAGAGGGCAGTGGGGAACAGTGTGTGATGATTACTGGGATATGAGAGATGCTGCAGTGGTGTGTAGAGAGCTGGGCTGTGGGGAAGCCATAGATGCACCACGGAGAGCTCGCTTTGGATCAGGATCAGGACCAATCTGGGTGGAATATGCTAACTGTGCTGGATCAGAGTCTTCACTGAAGAACTGTAGGTCGTATGATTGGGGTAGACAGAGATGTAATCATGATGAAGACGCTGGTGCTGTTTGTGCAGGTAAGATGCAAAAAAATAAAACATATTACACAGAGATGTAAACAAATGTGATGAGGCCTGTGTTGGAATGTACTGAATTAATTAAACAACTGTTAGTTGTTTTATATACACCCCTGTAAAAAAACTTCTTTGTAACATGAAAAGTTTAAGCCTGAACCTAAATTCACTTTCATACACTTAATAAATGGATTATTACAGAGGTGGTTTTGAATGCTTTGGTTTAGAATTAGCAACTAAGAAATAATATATATATATATATATATATATATATATATATATATATATATATATATATATATATTTTTTTTTTTTTTTTAAATCCTTGTATTTCAGTTAATGAAAAGTGCAAAATATAAAAATCACTGCCCCATATAATTTAATTCCCTTCTATTCAAATTAACCTCCCAGCCCTCCCAATGCTGTGTGTTAATATTAACGTACGTGTTCTCTTTGCTCTTATAAACACATTGTAGAAGTCAGACTGGTGGGCAGATCTCACTGCTCAGGGAGAGTGGAGGTTTTTCATGGAGAGAGCTGGGTCACAGTGTGTGATGCTGACTTTGACCAGCAGGATGCAGAGGTTGTGTGTCGAGAGCTGGGCTGTGGTTCTCCTGTGGAGGTTCTGGGAGCAGCTGCTTTTGGTAGAGTGGAGGGTCAGGTGTGTTTAGAGGAGCTTCAGTGTAGAGGCAGCGAATCACAGATTCACTTCTGTCCAAAATCATCTTCACTCAAACACAACTGCTCCCATGATAATGATGTGGGACTGGTGTAGGCCTGGACAATAATTCGATATCGGTATTTATCGCGATAAGAAATGTTTCAATAACGGTGATATCAGTTTTGTGGTATATCGATATGTATTAGAATCATGGACAGGCGTTTTTTACTGGCGTCAGCTCGCCGCAGAGCTCAACACATTCAGCCTCCGTAGCTGGGCTACGTCAGTGCGTGATGACGTAACCACACAGGCACGTAGCCAAATAGGCTAGGCTAGGCAAGGCTAGGTTAAAATGGCTAGGCTCGGGTCCGCTTCGCTACGCAGCAAAAATGTCTCGCGCTGGAGACAAACGGAGCCGGGACGAGCGGATCCAAGGCTAAGGTAGACTCGGTTCGGTCGGCCCCGGATCCTCGAGGCCGGCCGCAGGTCCGCTCGCTCGGCCGAGGGTCCTCGAGGCCGGCCGCGGGTCCGCTCCCTTGCCGCTTTGCTGCAAATTGTGCCGGAGAGTGCAGCCGACCAGCAGCGGTAATGTTCATACATCTAAACTGTTCCACCACTTCAAGCAACTCCACTACATACAATATTTTTCTTATACTGACTGAAGCACTTTTATAGCTTATGTTGTAACTAAGTTATTCATAGTTGATAAAGCCTGTAGGTTTGTTTATTTGACGGGAAAATCTTGTTGCTTTTACGTATATAAAGGCTTATTGTATTCTATATCCTAGTTGAAACACTTGTTTTAATCTGTTAAATTTGTTCACAAAGAATAAGAAGCTCTGCCTCTGTTGTAATTTAAAGTTATTTTTATTGGTAATAGTTATATAGGCTTATGTTTGACAGGGATGTCGTTATTATTTTGCTATATGCAAATAATATTGAGCATTGATATATTTTGACTACTTTTATTTCTAAAGTATTAAAGTTTTTGTGAAAGGAGGTTTCAAAGGCTTAAATTAAATTTTCAGACAGTAGTAGGTACAGATTTCCATTAGATATATAGATAGATAGATAGATAGATAGATAGATAGATAGATAGATAGATAGATAGATAGATAGATGTGCATATAATGAGGGTATCTGATGCCAACCATACAAAAAGTGCAAATACACAGTTATATAATAATTTAAATTCGCAGTGCTGCAGGGATTGCAGGGCTTCTTAGCAGTTTTCTGAGGCCTTCAAAGTATTTATATCGATATCGAAATTATATCGTATCGACCGAAATTTAAGGAATATATCGTGATATAAATTTTGGCCATATCGTCCAGCACTAGACTGGTGTGTGCTGGTAAGAGCTAAATGGCTTATGTATTAATTTTGAGATTCAGTCTGATTTTTCAGATTTCTACATCTTTTCCTCTCTCTTTCTCTCTCTGTTGTACAGACAGTGTGAGGTTGGTGGATGGTGGCCATCGCTGTGCTGGGAGAGTGGAGGTTTTTTATAACAGAACATGGAGATCAGTGTGTGGTAAAAACTGGGATATAAGAGATGCTGCAGTGGTGTGTAGAGAGCTGGGCTGTGGGGAGGCTGTATTTAAAAATGTTCAGTTTGGTCCAAGATCAGCCTGGATGGATGATGTGAACTGTAGTGGATCAGAGTCTTCAGTGAAGCACTGTAGATCAGCTGGATGGGTGGAACAAATTTGTAATCGACTTGCTGGAGTCATCTGTTCAGGTGTGCTCTCCTAAATCTTAAAATACTTGTCGTTGGAATGTATATCAGTTGTGCACAATTTATTTATTATAGCATTTCTTCCTAATCTGCCATAATCATGACCTACTTTCACCTATATTAACCCACTTTTATTTGGTTAAGACCACTAGATCAGTCACTGTTTGCTCAATCTCAGACCTGGTTTTGCGTTTAAAAAAATAATGTGGCAAATTACTGTATAGAAGAAAACTATAAGCTGTAATAAACCTAGTTAACACTTATAATACAGCCTGTGTTTTAGAGCTTAAGTTCCCATAACTTACAGTGTGATTTCTCTGTATGAACTAGCACATACAAAATACTTACCGGGTCTTACTAGTACTTAAATGTAGGTAATAACTTGATATACTAAGTCAAATTATTAAAAAAGCTAATTATTATATGGAGATGAAAAGTGATTTTCACTGTAAGACAATACTTAATTATAGAATGACTATTGCTGTAGACATGATGGAGAAATACATTTTTGTAATCTTTCCTTTCTGGTAGAAAATAATGGATTTCCATGCAGAAGTCCCATTCACAAAGAAACAGGCGTTAATATTTTTTAGTTAATTACAGTTACACCTTAGTTCAGTGGTACATGGCCAGAGTTTTTATCTTTATATATTTTAAGCAGTTAATTAGTACATTTGTTTGTGTTTAGTGCTTAAACTGTTAATTGACTCCATGTGTAAGCCCACACTGCAGTTTTTCACTGTCATCAGTTCTTCACTAATATTAGTTTCATCGGTCCTACAGTAGAACCCTGTGGAACTTCTTAAGGTTTCCAAGTACTTAATGCTGTGTGTTAATGTTAATGTACATGTTCTCTTTCTCTTATAAACTAATTTAGGGGTCAGATTGGTGGGCAGATCTCGCTGCTCTGAGAGAGTGGAGGTTCTTCATGGAGAGAGCTGGGTCACAGTGTGTGATGCTGACTTTGACCAGCAGGGTGCAGAGGTTGTGTGTCGAGAGCTGGGCCGTGGTTCTCCTGTGGAGGTTCTGGGAGCAGCTGCTTTTGGTAGAGTGGAGGGTCAGGTGTGGTCAGAGGAGCTTCAGTGTAGAGGAAACGAATCTCAGATTCACTTCTGTCCAAAATCATCTTCACTCAAACACAACTGCTCCCATGATAATGATGTGGGACTGGCATGTTCTGGTCGGTATTTCACTTCCTTTTGTCAATTTCACACAAAACACTGACAAAAACACACATCCACCAAATTCAGATAACAGACAGGTGACGGAGACACAAATCCACCAGTTTGATTGATTTCTGTATTGCACAATATTATGAAAAAAGATATTAAGACATTAAAACATTAAGAAACCTTTAATTTGATTTGTCATTTATGTCCTTGAGGGCTAACCAGACTTTTTAAGTTTACAAGGAGTGCTGCAGAGAAGTCAAAAAGCAAAAGTTTTATACATATGAAAAAATGTTTAGACTTTGACTATGTTGAATTGTTTTTGGTGACCATTTTAAAAGAAACTTACAAAGTCTTATTTTTTTATCTAAAACTACAAGTATGTTTTTTTTTTTTTAATGTCTACCATTGATTTACAGGCAGTGTGAGGAATAATAAATTATTTCATTTAGACTAAGATGAGTAATATTTAAGGAACTACACATACAGTGTGTAATGCAACATGTCAGATGTGTGGCATTCCTAATGTGATTTTGCGATGTGGTAGAGTGCTGATCGTGGGTCCAACAGTATCCAGCACTTTTTAGTGGATTAGTGGATTGACCTGTCAATGTGTTTAGCCATGGCATAGCACATCTTTCTTCTGACTAGCCTTGTAATCTGATGCTTTCTTCTGGGTGCAGTGTTTTTTGATGATCAATGTACACAAATACTATACTGTAGGTGACAAGCGAAGACTTGTTGGTGGTCCTCACGCATGCTCTGGGAGAGTAGAGAAGCTTCATCGGAATTCTTGGCTTCCAGTGTGTGATGCTGACTTTAACCAGCAGGATGCAGAGGTTGTGTGCAGCTGGGAGCTGGGCTGTGGTTCTCCTTTGGAGGTTCTGGGATCAGCTGCTTTTGGTAGAGCAGAGGGTTGCCTACTGTTTTTCCTCTGTAAATTCAGGTCACACTCAGGCTCGGCTGATGAACGGCTCAGATTCCTGTTCTGGTCGAGTGGAGCTCCAGTACCTCAGTGAGTGGGGTACAGTGTGTGATGTAAGCTGGGATATGAGAGCTGCCAGTGTCCTCTGTGCTCAGCTGAAGTGTGGGAGTTCTGTGGCTGTGTTGGGGTCAGACTGGTTTGGGGAGGGGAGTGGCCGGATCTGGGCTGATGTGTTTGATTGGCAGGGAAACGAAACACACCTGTTAAAATGTCCCATTTCATCATGGAGTCGAACTGCATGCTCTCATGAACAGTATGCTGGAGTTATCTGTAGTGGTGAGATCTTACAGTTGCAGTATAATAAATAACTGAAAGTTTATTACTCCCTCATTTTAAGCCAAGTAATATATTTTTTTCTCTTCAGGTTCTTCTCTGGCGTCTCATGAGGGAGGAGTGCGGTTGTCTGGAGGGATGGAGTGTGAGGGGGAGGTGGAGGTGTTCTTCAGGCAGGACTGGAGGAGAGTTCTGCTGGACTCCTGGAGTGAGTCTGAGGCCTCTGTGGTCTGCAGACAGCTGGGCTGTGGTTCTGTACTCAACATCTCCAGCTCCTCTTCATCCAGTCCTGAACACAGCTACATGTGTGTGACGGGTTTCAACTGCTCTGGGAGTGAAGCTCATCTGAGGAACTGCAGCAGCTCACAAGCAGTTAACTGCAGCTCCACGGAACAGCTCTACATCACCTGCTCTGGTAAGCATTGCACAGTTAATATATGTATAATTTTATTTGTATGTATGATAACATGCAAAAGTGCCTCTATTATCCATATTTTTGAACATTTTAGAATAATTATTTGGCAAATATGAGTACATATACACAACACATATCTTGTGAAAGGAGTTTGAAAACATCTTTTGTATTTGTGTAAATTTTAGGTACATCTAACACAGTCCACAGCTCCA
Source organism: Astyanax mexicanus (assembly GCF_023375975.1). Taxonomy (NCBI): domain Eukaryota; kingdom Metazoa; phylum Chordata; class Actinopteri; order Characiformes; family Acestrorhamphidae; genus Astyanax; species Astyanax mexicanus. Next base: position 36,135,586 of record NC_064418.1, read on the forward strand.
TCAGGCTGGTTGGTTCTGGGGGAGACTGTGCAGGAAGGCTGGAGGTTTTCCACAGTGGATCATGGGGGACAGTGAGTGATGAATTGTGGGATATTGAGGATGCGCAGGTGGTCTGCAGACAGCTGCAATGTGGAGTCGCCCTCAGTGCTCCAGTACCGGTACCAGCCCGGTTTGGATCTGGAACTGGACCCATTTGGCTGAATGAGGTGGAGTGTGAGGGGAACGAGGCGTCTCTGTGGAACTGCAGATATCAGCTGTGTGGAGAGGATGAATGTGGACACAAGGATGATGTAGGAGTCGTGTGCTCAGGTACTTCGTATCTTGAATTGCTCAGTTTGTAATGATCTTATAATCAAGTACCAATGCCCTATCTATGTACAACTGGAGGTACATTTTGAATAATTAAAGAAGAAACTTTTGCACGTTTAAATCAATGTGCATAACTAGCTAGCTATCTTTCTCCCGCCAGAGTATAAAGAGATCAGACTGACTGAGGGCTGTGAGGGGAATCTGGAGGTGTACTATAATGGAACCTGGGGGAATGTGTGTGTAAATGGGATGACTGATGAAACGGCAAAATTGATCTGTCAAGAGCTGAACTGTGGAAGAACTGGCAGTGAGTCTTGGTCTAAAGCAAGAGTGGAATCAGCTCCTAACTGGCTGGATAATGTAAAATGTAGGAAACATGACTCCACTCTGTGGCACTGTCCATCTTCTTCCTGGGGGGAGAACAGGTGTGATAATCGCAATGAGGTTGCTTGCATTACCTGCTCAGGTAGGCAGATATGATGAGGTGTTAAAGACTTTAAAGAATGCTAGAACTAATGTAGTTTGTAATTGGAATTTCATAATATTTGATTTTTTGTCCTACCACAGAGAATGGAAATACACTAGATTTGACAAATTGGCTGTGTGATTCATCTCCTCATGAGAGACCGTGCTCAAGTAAGAAAACTTATCATTATCAAAATGATCATGTCTTTGATAAACTACATTTTCTTTCTTTTTGACTGCATGTTCTGCCAGCATGCTTTCACTAATAAGCAATTCTTGTCTTTGCTCGCACTGTTTTATTTGTAGTTTGCATATTGTTTTGCACTTTAACATATTTTAGATAACACTTCTACAGTGATATTTTTAACAAAGGTTTAGAGAGGGATTCTGGGTAATGGAGTCCATCAGAGTGTCTATGTAAGTCTGAGGAATTCAGGTGTAGACAGGACAGGTGTGGTGGATGGGGGTGGGTAATATGGCCCTAAAACAATATCACGATGTTTCATGGCATTTATCGCGATAACAGTACTCTTGGTGATATGACAAAACACTGAATTAAAGATATTATTTTAAAAATACACTACTGAAACAAAATAAAAATTAAATTCTGTTTTTGCATATGATATGGCACCCCCCAAACTACGATATAAAAAAATACAAGACTTTTTATCAGATGGTAACAGACATCAGTGATTAAGAAAGTCATGATACTATTAATGCACTCTATATAATCTATATAATTAATAATAAAGTAAAATGAATAATATTGGACAGATAAAAACAGCAACCCCAGTGGTGCCCTGCAGTGGTAATTAGGGGTGGGTGATATGGCACGATATTTCAGGGTATAGTATCGTTTTTTGCGCTTGATACGATATGGCACAGCCCTAGTGGTGGAAATAACAGGTGTAACAGACAGCTTGCTGAAGACAGACAAACTACACTCTATTAGAAGCAATATCTTATTTAAAAAAAAATATTAGTTTAAAAAAATCAACTGTTTCAACTAAAACGGTAAAACAAGGTAAGTGCTTTTTTTTTTACTATGGCTACTTCTGTTTTTTTTTCTCCTGCTCTCTTCTGCTTGTACATATTTTTCATCTTACAATGCTTTTTTGTGGTTTACCACATCTCTATAAGAACATATTTCATCATACAGTATATACGACTGTTGTAAATGTTTGTAAGTCTTTGATGGATAATCATTTTTTCCCTCTGTGGTGTGTTTGTAGAGCACATTCCTCTGAGGCTGAGGGGAGGAGTAGGAAGCTGTTCTGGATGGCTGCAGGTGTATCATAATAAAACATGGGGGTCTGTATGTGGTGACCTCTGGGACATCAGGGATGCTCAGGTGATCTGCAGGCAGCTGGGTTGTGGGCCGGCGCTGAGTGCTAATAGAAGAGCTGTTGATGGTTCTGGTGGAGGAACTATCTGGATGAACAGAGTGAAGTGTAGAGGGAATGAGATTCACCTGTGGGACTGTCCTCATTCCCTGAAGATCCACACTGACTGCTCCCACAGTGCTGGAGTCACTTGTGGAGGTCAGAGGAACAGACACAACTGAATATATTTGCCTCCTAACTGTTACAGAAACTTTACACATGCTTGAGAAAAATACTTACATCACATTGTTATTTTATGCTCACTCACTAGGCTTCCTGTATCATACTTTGCCTTTAAATAATAAAAGAGGACAGATGGGACATTTTGTCTTGCAAGGTCAGGGACCACTTTTCTCCATTGTAAACAGGCTTGATAGCAACTTCGGTAACTATTGTTGATCATAATGTTGGTCACACACATTTGGTTTCCATCATTTAATAATTGTAATGTTTTTGGATAGAAAGGATAGAAAGCAACAATAGTGAGAGTCTGTATGTGCTTTGCACCAGTCTGTCTAGATCATTCTGTGTTTATAGACATTTCATATGTCATCTTCCATAATATTCATCACAAAATTATTCACATCCAATAAAAGGACTGTGTTCATGTATAAATTGTCTATACATTTTGTATATTTGTTTTTTAGATTCTCAACCACAGACAAGAAGAATCATACTTCCACAAACTCCTCCACCAGCTGTTCCCTCCATCTATCCAGTGTCTCTCCTGGTTCTGGGATATGTGCTCTTCCTGGCCTTAGTGCTTCTGGTTGTGCTGTTTTATCAGAACAGAGTGCTCAGGAGAGGTAGGGGGATTCAGAGATCATCTACAATCCACTTTCTGTACTTTCTCTAATCATCATTAGTACTTCAATCTGTCATCAGTCTTCTCTTCTACTGAACTGACTCCATGTTTCTCTCTGTCTCTCTCACAGTGATCTCTAAGAGGAGGAAGACTTCAGCTGAGCCTGTCTATGAGGAGATTGACACCAGGCTCATCCCTAAAAGAATTACTGTCTCAACTGAAAGTAAGAGTAAAATGTTTTTTTTTTTCTCTCAAAGCAGAAATGTCTGATCTTTACAGAAATAATGTAGCAGTTAATCAAATACTTGTCAGATAACTCTCTTTTCATATTGTTATATTTTAGTGTTTAAATATTTAGTGTTTTTTTTGGAGATTTTCTTCCTTTGTTAATAAATTACACCAATTTATCTATCTTTTCTTCCCACTGAATAATGTTCTGAATAATGTATCTTCTCATTCAATAAAATGTATTTATAAAAGCTATTGGATAAAAAAACTTTTAACAATAATTTTAGTTTTCTTTGCTTTTTATTGTTCTATGTATTGCTCTTTTATTGCAACTTTAATATTCACTATCATAGGGCACTACCAGTATTTTCAGTTTCCAGTAGAGGGCAATGTTAGACTTTTAGACCCTGTGGATGTTTAGTTTCTGTAACAGTAATGCAAGATGATTGACAGGGATTATTTTATTGTTTGTGCATGGAGTTTCTGTAGGTTCACATGTGCTGTAGGTACCAAATGTGTAGCACCTCAAACTATCAAAATATGTTACTGTGCCTGTTTACTTTTTTGAGTTATTTCTGTGGCGAGAGGTCATGAGATCTTGGGGAAAAGGGAAAAGAAAGAAGAAAAAAAGGAAGAAATAGGGAGACACTTAAATCAGGCCCTCAAACCCACATTTACATTTTTTTGTAACAAATAAATAGAAAACACAGACACAAGCAATAACAATGAAAAAAAAACACTTATTTAGAAAGCAATTTACAAAGCTTTGATCTGCTCTCCCTCTCCTCTCCTCCTCTTTACATCCTGGAAGCCTCCTTCTGCTGATCTTCCTCTTTCGGGTGGGGATGGAGACGGTGGAGTGGCAAGTGCTGCTGCTTGAGCTCCAGGACACTGAAGATGCTGGGTCTTCGGGGACTGGGCCTGAATTTACAGAAGAGAAAGATCTGTAGATTTACTTTCACATAGTTACTGTAGTCCTGTAATAGTTTATCCAAATAAGAAGATCTACAGTTCTCCATAGTTCATACATTTGTCGCATTAACATACACTGCTTTTAGCTTGTATGGGATCCTGGGCAAACCCCTGATTCAGCACTTCTCTCATACCATTTTATACACTGCCTGTATTTGTAATTAATGTACTAAACTAGAAATGTCAAAAAAAGTAACCAAATAAATAACTTTACTGCAGGATACACACTATCATGATGAAATAATAGAATTAGTAAAACAACTATTTTTTTTAAACAAGCAAGCCTGGATGAAAATGTTCAGAACAGAGAATTAAGAATGACAAGTATTTAAAATTAAGTACAGATACAGTCCAGCATTTATTCTGACAGGTGACTTTAATTTAGTTTTAGTCTTTTGTTTGTCACACTTTAGTCATTTAGTCAACAAAACATTTTAGCCTAGTCTAGTCAAATAAAAAGTATGTATTACATTTATGGTTTTACTGTTTTAGATGTGTATTATTTATTGCTAATATTTATTAAAACACCAGCTTTTAAGTTTTGTTTCATTTAAATTAAGCACAAGCTATTTAAAACAAGGTGTATGTATGGACATATTGACAATTTAAAGAACAACTCCCAGGTTCAGATGATGCAAAAATGAAAGACAACCAAAACTGAGATAAAATGGCAATACTGCTAATTAGGGCTGCCACAAACGATTATTTTTATAGTCGACTAATCACCGATTATTTTTTATGATTAGTCGACTAATCGGATCATACGTTAATTGAATATAAAACACAGTTTATCACAATAGAATGCAGCTGCTATTATACAACCATCATTAGATTTCAGCTATATGCTAACTAAAAATAAAAACAATTAAAATCATAGTTCATTAAACCTTTAATGAAATATGCAGCTTGTTGTAACAGACAATTATTTTACTGTTTAGCATAAAGTGTAAACAACTGTGTAAAATAAGGATAAGGCACTGGCATTTATGAAACATCTCAACCGTGAGGTTGTTTGAACTATTATGAAAAAAAAGTATATTAATAAAAAATGCCTCTCTGTCCAGATATTGTGTACATTACCGTCTCTCTGTCGCACTCAGTGTGTCTTTAGTTTCTGCCTGATCTTGTTTTTCTGCCAGTTCTTGGGCTCCCTATCTCTTTATAAAGGCGTTTTTCCCTGTCCGCGTCCCAATTCACTAGCCAGGGCAGCGGTCTGCACAGATCTGAATTGCAGAGGAGAGCGTTTGGTGATTTTACACCACACATGACTGATCTGTGAGTTTACTGCACCGAAAAGCACTGAAAACAGAAGCCACTGTCAGAATGAAATCCTTCTCTGTAGTTTATCGGTTTGGGACGGCATTTGTGACAACGTCCGGGTCCGGATCGCGGTCCGCCTATTAGTGACCTCTGTTTTAAAGCTATCAAGATGAGTAAGTTAAGTACTAAGTTAACGCTCTGTTTACGCTAATTTTAGCAGCTAAATAGCAATTTAGCTTCTTCGTCATTTAATCAGCCACAACATGCCTCCTTTTCAGGTGCTCGTGCATCGCGGTTGTGCTGCCGAGGAATGCAAGTTCTTCATTGCAGATATTGCATTGCACGCGTTTCACTTTTATTTTCTTGGTGATCCCACACTTTTGAGTTCTGTAGCGGGGTAGCCATGAAACCAGAGCCTGTCTGTATAATGTCCTGAGATGTCGTCCACTACCTACCCCGGTTTCCACTACTGCGCATGTGCGTCCAGGACAGAAAGGCAGTCGCAGCAGTTTGGAGAGCAAAAACAAAGAAAAAAAAAAAAAACGACTAATCGACTATTAAATTAGTCGTCGACTATTTTAATAGTCGACATAATCGTGACTAGTCGACTAATCGTGGCAGCCCTACTGCCCTACTTCATTTTAACAGTTTCTCAACTAGAATCTCTCCTTTACTCACAGCTAAATTGGTGTACTCTCATTATACATATATGTATATGATATATATGTGTGTGTGTGTGTGTGTGTATAATAAAATAGCATTTTAAAATCTAAGAACTTGCTGACAAATATGATTCATCTTTATTCTGAAGTGCTCAGAATAGCAGAGGACTGACAGCTTAGGTACCATACTAATGCATACATAACTACATAGGTAGTTAGTTATCTATATTGTAATAAGTTTTTCACAGTCATTACATTGCAAAAAACTAAATCTTAGCAAGTGAAATTATCTAAATTTAAGGCAATAAATCTTATTTTCTTCTCTGATAAGACTTTTTGTCTTACTAAGCATGGTGTAAGTGTTAGATTATTTTGCTTATTTTAGGGATAATTATCTTAATCATTCTTACTTAGAATTTGTACCTTATTTTAAGTAATTTGAACTCAAAATAAGCACAATTAAGCAGCAATCAAGTTATTCTGTGTCCATAAACAGTGACTTTTTTTGCTTGATTTAGGTGTTACTTCACTCATTTTGAGACTTTGCCATTGCTTTTTTGTAAGAAATCTTACTAAGAAAATGTTGCTTACCCGATTGGCAGATTTGTTTTGCTTAATACATATATTTGTCTTAATTTGCATATATTTTATGTCTAGTTTTTTTTTTTTTGCAGTGTAGTGTAAACTGCACTGTGAAGTTTTAAATTAAGGGATGAAATTAGTCCCCCTGCTTCTTTTACCCGGTGAAAATAGTCACACTTCCATTACATTATGCTAACATTACTTTGTTTTAAAGCAACTGACCTATGAAGATAGTGAGCCAAATTTAGGTCGAGCCAAGTTTATGAAACTACACACTTTTACTGCAGTACAGATTTACACTCTCTAATAAATAATCCATCTCAAAAGCAGAAAAAACGTACTTTATACTGGGAGGCTATATCGTTAAATATAGGGAGTATAGGGAATGTTTTCTTCTGATTTTGAGCTGGACTTTTTAGCAGGGTCAACATTACTGGCTTTCAGGAGCCTAATCTTTAAATTCTTAACAATTAGCTATATTGTAGCGAAGCTGCTTTTATATTCTGTTCACTGTGAATTCACTGTTCTGTTCTGTGCTGGGCTTGTGATTGGGGTAGGGGGAGGGGCAGAGCAGGAAAGCCCGTGTGTGTGTGTGTGTGTGTGTGTGTGTGTGTGTGTGTGTGTGTGTGTGTGTGTGTGTGTGTGTGTAAAGGGAGAGAGAGAGAGAGAGAAGAGCTGCCCGTGAGTGTGTGCTGAGAGTGAGAGCTAGAGTTAACCAGTTAGCACTAGCCTTTTGTTATTTTTCGTAGTGATTGGCATAACAGCTCTTTTAGATGAACTGAACCATTAGAATAAGTTCACTAAAAAGATGGGAGACGGAAAGGTCTCCCGTTTTTTTTACAAGTGTTGTAAAAATATATATAAATAACAAATATTGAAATATGTAACTAAATGTTGGGTTTATTATACGATATCGTATAATAAACCCAACATTTAGTTACATATTTCAATATTTGTTATTTATATATATTTTACAACACTTGTAAAAAAAACGGGAGACTTTTCTTATTATGTTATTTGTATATATATATAAATCACATTACAAATAACATAATACAAAAAATAAGTATGAACTTCTGCAACATAGATATTACATTAAGAGCAAATTAACATAAAAAAATTTACATTCAGAAGAAAGTATCAACTTCAATGTGCAATCAAATTGAAAATAAATAGCGTAACTGTAGTGCAAAACAAAAGGTCAAGAAACTAAAATAAATACATATAAATAAAACAAAGACACATTCATACGCTCACTGTTGTGGGTGCAGAACAAATTAAATCCAAACAGGATCATCATGATAAAGGTGGCCTTATGCCCTTTACTTCAGAAACTTTGTCTATTGGTTATGAATATGCTTGTTATACAACTATTATTACTAATAGTAATAATATTATAAAAAAATAACCACGATAACAATATACGTTATTATTACTATTACCAGGCCTCAACCTTGTTTTTCTTTCTCGAGAGCGCCAGCCCTGATAACAGTTCAGTGAGTGACCGAATCACTGAGTGAACGAGAGCACCAGCCCTGATAACAGTTCAGTGAGTGAAGGAATCACTGAGCATTGAGCAAGTTTCCTCGCAATGAGAGTCTCCGCCACCAGATTCGCCGGTGATTCAGTGATTCACAGACCACACAGCAGTTCCCCTGCCGGCCTGTGGGGTCGCTGCTGAGCTTAACTACTGAACTGAGAAATGAACGAATCAGCTGTGGAAGTGATTGGATTCAGTTCGTTCACTCAAATGATTCGTTCATTCGAACGAATCGTTCATGAACGACACAACACTAATTTTTCGGCGTGGTTGCGGCCTACAGCAACCTGTGTTCTAAGTTAAGTCAATAAAGCGACTTAAACTGCCTACTCGGTCCTTCTTTCAGAGTCCAGGCGGACGCTACAATATATTTAAAACCCCTTCAGTCCAGTAACAGCTGTGTTTATTTGTTTTTTAAAGTCACTGGTTAGCACTGGTTGATCTCAGTTCATAATATTGCAGCAAATATCCAGCACAACAAACCCAGCTTTAAACCCAAACCATCGCTGTATAAACAGAGACAGAGGAGAAGTTTTCTTTCAGAAACAGCGAGGGTTACCTGCGTGTTTACTAATCCGTTACTCGTTCGTGCTGGCGTTAAGATCATTTGCACGTTAGGTGGATTTACAGGGCTAACGTGTATTTATCTTATTAATCTTTAGTGATAGCAGGTAAAATCTTGGCAATGAAAGCTATATGAGTCTCGTGGCTCGAGTTTATGGGGCGTTTGGGGACAGTAGAACCAAAACAGCTTAGCTATGTAAGTTAGTTTGCTAACTTACGGAGCTACTTCATGACGCAGATTAGTCCATTCGTCATTAAATTATCATACAGTGCAAAGAAGAAATGCTGTGTTCAGATGATGTGGTAAACTATTCATCTACATGTTGTTCTTTCTTAGCTATTCATGTGATTTTCTCTATCATTAACAGGGTGGTGAGCTTCCTGAGGGCTTTGAGGATAGTTATCCTGGTGCGTGTCTTTCGTCTGGCCTCTCAGAAGAAAGATCTGGAGAAGGTCACTAGAAGAAAGGTGAGGATCTAAATGGGTGCTGGCCATCATTCTTTTATTTTAATTAAATTATATCAATTATTCATATAGATTCTAATGAAATGTTAAACTTAATTACAGTTTGATTATTTCATCATGATTCAGAGAGAATTAAATAAAAAAATTAAACATTTTGATGTATTTAGAAATAGGTTGGAAAATTATTAAAATCCATCAAAACCTTTTAAAATACACCCAAGTTACTGTTTGTATGCTGATTTGTGGCATTTGTGAATCTTGCAGGTATCTGAGAACAAAAGGCGGTAACAAAAAGGATGGATTTGATTTGGATCTCACCTATGTCACAGGTTGGGATGCTTTACCTAATTATGTAATCTTATTTGAATCTAGATTTTCTGCTTATGGTTTGGGATCCAATAGTTAATAATGTTTGTTGCCATGTCTTTTCCCTCACCTGGAAAGCAGGCACTCTACAGAAATCCCATAAAAGTAAGCTTAACAATTAAGAAAATAAAATAAAACTGAAAAGTCTGTAGAAGGCAATTATTTTAGCTGAATTATTGATTTAAACAGATTTTTATGTAACAATGTTACAATTTGCTGTATTTAGGAAGCTGCCATATTTCTGGACACAAAGCATCCCGATCATTACAGAGTTTACAATCTCTGCAGTAAGTTAGATCATATAATATTATATTATATTGCTGGAGACACTCAATAAATGAGTGGTGCTGAGCATAGCTTTGGTCTTGTTTCAGGTCAAAAAGGCTACGATCCACTGTTCTTCCATTACAGAGTGCAACGAGTGATGATTGACGACCATAACGTACCGTCATTAGAGTAAGTAATAAGCAGCACTTTACTCAAATGCTTCTTCTGCCGTTAACGTTGTGTTCCATTTAGCTTTTATGTTGGATGTTGGAGCTGGGAATAACTTCACACCTGAGTCGACAACGTTCTGTTAAAATAACTGTACAAAATATGTCGAAAAAATGTCTTACCCTATAAGTGAAACTTGCACCTGTACATAACTAGCTATTATTGAGGTGTATATGAAGCACTGTGGAACAGGGTCATGAAAAACCTGGAAAAGTCAAGGAACTTGAAAATAGTCATTTTCAGGCCTGGATAAGTTTTGGAAAAAAAAAAAACAAAAAAAAACAAAGTCAAAGTCAAATTTACTCTTTGTGACCTTTGTGTTTCCATTTATTGACTCTGTTTATCGACTCCGTTTATCGACTCTGTTTATCGACTGAGAAAAGCTATTTAAAAAATAATTTGATAACTTGATTGGAGTTTCAGATGGAATATAACTGTAAATTCACAGAGAAAAATCTAGGTGTTTAGGCTGTAATTAAGCTCTTGCTCTCTTCCACTCTTTGGGAAGCATATTGGTTATATATGCAAGTAAATTACCAGTAATGGTGACAAGAAGGCAACATTTAAACAGATGCATTTAAAAGCTGTTAAAAAATAAAGAATCTACACAATATAGACACAACCTAAACATATTCCCTGACAGCCAGATATATGCCAAATTAGTTTATTTAAAAATTGATTCTGTTCAAAGTTTTAAACAGAAGATTCTATATCATGTTTGATGAAAGTGTGAAATACTGTTTACAGGTTAAACATTAGAAATGTTTATCAGTGTTTGAAATGGGCCTGAGCTGATTAATACATCAGTGCAGAGTGAAGTAATTTAGCCCTACATTATGGAGCGCTCAGAATTTGACACATTTTATTATTGAAGATTGTGTCTTAGCATTGCTTAAATAAATGTTTTTTTTAAATTATTTAAATATATTTAATGTAAATATAGGCCTACTATAATCAGTTTTGATATACATTCTTGTCTACTCTGATGTTTTAAACACGCTATGGTCATTAAAATGTGCTGCGAAAGTATAGAAAAGGCACAGAAAATAATTTAAATTTATAGGTTAACACTATTTGTAATCTACATGTGTATACATATTTTACCCTTGTTTTCTTTTTTTCCAGAGGGAATTATAAAATAAGCTAAAGACTTTCATGTTTACTACAACTTAATTATTAATCATGTACCAGTGTTTTATAGCAAATGTAACCAAAAAATGTCCCACATTATATGTCCCAGGTTATAATTTTTTGCATTGTCAGCGATACCAGACGCACATTCACACACACAATGGAAACATGAACAGCTAGACGTGCTAATGAAACGTAAAATACTACTGCTTTTACTACTGTTGATGTTTGGTGCAGCCATCTTGCGTTCTGAACTTGTGGGTTTATTCCAGTTGAAATGTTCTACTTAGAACTTGGAAATTTCCAGTTCTGAATTCCTACTTCAGATGGAATGCAGTATAAGGATTCACATTAGAGCTCGACCCAACCTGCCCCATACACTGTCATTTTGAGCCAAAGCCCGAATTAAACCTGACCTTTTTTGAGTAAGTAGAGCATTAAAACTGAGCTTTTAAAAAACATTTTCGTTCTGTTTAGAATGAGTGAAGAATGAATAAGACCTATTATTTAAGAAAAATATTATTAATTATTAGGAACAGATCTCCAAAAGATTATAACATGAACAATGCAAACAATGATCCAAAGGCCTAAACATTAGGCTACAACAATGTCTGAATGACTTTCCTCTAATCTAGTATAATATAACATGGTTTAAGAAAAGAAAATAAATTATTTTATAATTTTATTTATAATTTTTTCCCATTTTCTCCCCAATTTACACAGCCAACCCACTCGTTAGGACTCCCCCTATCACTAGTAATGCCCCAACACACCAGGAGGATGAAGACTAGCACACTCTTTCTCCGATACATGTGACGTCAGCCACCGCTTCTTTTCGAGCTGCTGCTGATGCAGCATTGCCAAGCAGCCAGCACATTTGGAGGAAAGCGCAGCGGCAGGTGAAGTGCGTAATATGGACAGTGTGCACTTTGCACTTGTGCAACTTTTTTTTAAAAACAGTTTGATTTGTTTCTGCTATATTTTGATTCATAGCTTTATATAAAATGAAAATAACTTATAACTATATTTTCTTTAGCCCGAGGAACCTGAGGAAAGTGGTGGGAAATCTCGAGCCAGGTCAGACCTTGGGTTGGGTTTGGGCAGAGAACCTAAGCTCTTATTCACATATTGAACTTTGTGTTATTGTGTTCTCAGTGACATGTTGAACTACACTGCCAGTTTGAGGGAATGTCATTGCCATCCACTGCAAAGGAGGCAAAGGTGATGCTGAAGTTTTCACTGATTTAAAGACATCATCAATGTTTTCTATATGTATTTGATTTGATTTTTAGGTTAACCCATCACCATAGTTGTTCAGCTGAATGTCTAAAGCCATATCCAAACTGGATTCACTTATTCATTTTAGCTGAGGAGGTTTTTTTTTCACGGGTACGATGGTGTGTACATGGTTGATTGACAGCGTTTAGTTTGAGAGTGCGCAGGTACTGTATTTCTCCTGAGGTGAGGTGAATGTGTATGTATATATTCAGTGTGTCAGAACTGCTCCTTTTGTTTCTGCTGTGCTCAGTTGAAGACTGAGACCAAGTAGTTAAACATACAGCTCTGGGGAAAAAAATGGTTTTCATGCATCTTGGCATGTTCTCCTCCACCAGTCTTACACACTGCTTTTGGATAAGTTTATGCCATTCCTGGTGCAAAAATTCAAGCAGTTCAGTTTGGTTTGATGGCTTGAGATTATCCATCTTCCTCTTGATTATATTCCAGAGGTTTTCAATTAGATTTTTAAGTGGTTTCTTTTTTTCCCAGAGCTGTATGTCTGCACTCTCCTACAAAAGTATTGAAACACTGAGGCCAATTGATTTTTTTTTTCTTCTGCTCTAGTGAAAACATTTTGGTGTAACAAAAATATAATTTAAAGATGAATATTGAAGACAAATTGGTAAGTTCGGACAAAAGCTGAATTGTTGACCTTTTGTCTCCAATTCATCTTTTAATGTCAAACCCAATTTGTTTTCAGTCTAAATCAGAAATAAAGAAATGAGACTGACTTATCAAGTACTTTTGGGGGGCAGTGTATGTTTAGGGGCTGTTTCCTGTGTAGTTCCAATTAAAATCTGCAGTCAGTCTGCTCCTTTCAGAGTGACTGCACTGTTATGTGTATTGGTTATGTAATTTAATGCTCCTGGGCATTGCTGTGTTTGTTGTGCAGGTGTGGGAAAGGGCAATGGCAGTGATCTGAAGGTGCGGATCATAGTGAAAAGAGAGCAGGTGTTCCAGTGTGTCTGTGCCACGCAGACGAACTGTAGGGTAAGCTAACTTTTAAAGGTTTTCTACAGTATAAAACTGTATTTACTTCCTCATAGTCAAATGACAAGAGTAGTTTCAGTACAAAAAAGTGAAAAACTGTGAACCTTAAACACAGTGGTTTCCTAATTAAAACCAGAGCTATATGGCATATCCAGAACAGACATGTGAAGTGGGCTAATCCCACAACCCCTAAATGATTTAGTAGTTTAGGGTGATTTCACACCTACTTTTTTTATTTGTCAAAATAAACTGTTCATATTTACGTGTAGTGCTGTTTGTTTGGACATGGATGAGTACAGTAATCACAACTGCAATGAGACTGCTGAGAACTGTTGGTCTGAACTCTGAATTGGTTGGTTTGTGATGAGAACATGATCTGACCTTGATCCAACCCATCTGTCAAGCATACTCAGTTTTAAGATGTGGAGTCAGTCAAATGAACACATGCCACCTCTGCTGTTGTTCCATGTTAAACTGCACAGAAATCTGTTTACTTTCTTGCTCCCAGCCAAGACAGCTCTGACCAACAACCAAAGAGATTACAAAGATTGTTGTGACTCATTTTGGTGAGCTTGAATTTTATCCTCTGTTAAAACAACAAACCATGAGGGAAATGCTCCAAGAGAATCAATTAATTACCTGACTTGGACCGGAGCAAACAAACTATAGTGTGAAAAAACAGCCTTACATACACTATTAAAAGATTTTGTACATACATACACTAGTGAAAGCGTTTGTGAATCGGTATCATCTTAACCCCAAATCATATTTTAAATATGTACTAAAGAACAACTTTTAAATATTCAATAAGCTCATAATATTGAACCTTTAAAGACAGTAGCAGCCCACTAAAACATAAATCACATTGTAATTGTTGGGAAAGGTCTTTCAGATGTTTGTCTTATGTTCCTTTGTGTTTATTTTACTGTTCGCTCATATACTGTGTTCTCATATTTTACCAGCTGTTCCCAGATACTGAAAACAATGCCGGGGTGATCAGCTTTCAGGAAGGGCCAGTGGTTTGTGGTGATGTTAAGGTCATGTTTGAATCCAGGGCTGTAAGTTCCCAATCTATTGTAACGTAAGAATGATTTTATGGACATCGTTTTTTCCAGTTGTTTGGCAAAATGTTTTTTCTCTATTGTTCTCTATGCCCAGGGTCTTCCAAAGGGGTATGAGGACTATCCTTTCTATTTCTGGTTCAACACTTCATTTGTAGAGAACAACAGGTGAGGTTTTTGCTGTCCATTGTCCTCAGAAGCAGACACTGGCTTTGTTTACCTACCAGACCACTCTGGTTTTAGATTTTATATATAAAAATGCCAGGCCACTTAATTCATTAATTAGAATATTTTGATATTTTGTCCCCTCTCAGTTTAGTAAACATTACTGCTTTCAATGTAAAAGGATCTATAATGCTTTGGTCCCAAAACAGGCTCTATCTGTCAAGGGAGGAACTGGACAACCCTCGTAAGTCCAAAACCTGGGACATCTACAAGGAGGACTTTGGTGTGACCGTGTCTTTCAGTGACCCTGCACTTATGTAGCAGACGACACTTGCTTGTGTATCTCAACTAAAACCCTTAAGCCCTGCACAAGGTCTAAATCTTTGCTCTAATGTAGGTTTTCACACACTTATAAAAGGTGAGTGATGTTTAGGGATTGGATTCGGGCATATTGTGCCCCTAAAGCTATAGCTATAGCTATATAACCTCAACTTTATGTCCATCCCCCATCTTCACTGTAAGAGCTTTTTACTGAGCCGTGCATACATCACAATATTATGCATTTGTTTGTCAAATGTTTTTTGTCTTTAAATGAAGACAAATGTTTGTGTCAGTTTAGCATATTATGCTTCCAAAATGTAAATCTTACTCTTTAAGCTTGTGTACATCAAATAAAGCAATCGAGGCTGCCACTGTGAAATGGTCAATGGTTATGTGTGCAGAAACATTTTTTTGTAGTACACATGTATTGAAATAAATACTAATGTCTCTGTAACACTTGTCTGTCTCTTTTTTGAATTAACAACTGATCTGGGTTGCTGAATTTCTGCAATTGTTTTTAAGGATAGATCTGAGTGACTTGTTTTTTTAGAAGTAAAAAGTCTGGTCTTACAGGTGGGCATGCAACTCTAAACTCTTTAGAATCAGCAGTTTTAGAGGTGACCTTTTTCAGAAGCGCTGTCAGTGCCATTCTCATATAAAAGGCTTAAAATCAAATCTCAAATGTGCAGCTTTTATAATAGTAAATAAAATAATGTACTATGTAATTGTGTAGAACACAAACACAAAATTTAATTCTAGAATTGATATACACTATCTGCTGCTGTCAGTACAAATGGATGGCTGGATCAAAAATCAGAGGGAAAATATTAAACTGGGGATTCACAAAAATGCTTTTTCTTAAGTTCTTAAGTTTATACTTAACTTAAGAGGTCTGTTTTGGTTATTTTTCTTAATGTTTATTTTGTACCAAAAAAATGGAATAATAATATATATACCTTTTATGATACACTCACATTTCAGTGCTTGGTTTGACTCTGTTTTTTTTTTTTTTTTTTTCCTAATGTTTTCTTAAGCCTTCACATCAGTGTATCAGCACTGGCATTCAGAGCCCCTTATTCACCATCGTACTCCATTGGACATTTCAGGGACAACAGCCTTTTTTGCCCAATTATAAACACTCTTCTTGTAAAAGTTATCCAGACATAGGTAAAAAAAAAAAAAAAAAAAAACAACAGTTGAACTACAAAGTATTGAAAGACTAGGATACTAAAAGCCAGTAATGTTAGCCCTGCTTTATTTGTCTCACTATCTTTATATATCAGTTGCTTTAAACATTATAATGTTAAGCATAATTTTATTTATAAATTTAAATAGAACAAAACATAAATGTTGTTTTAATAAACGTTAGCAATAAATAATCTCAAAATAACACATCTAAAATACAGCAGACTAATAGTTTAAACCATTAAACCCAGCCTTTCATTGAGCTGAGAGAAAATTAAGTGTGCTGTTCAATTTCCAACGTTAAGAAATGGGTTAGACAAGCTATACTAATGCACCATCCATAATCTCATCAGCAGTTCAGCTGTGACTTTTGGAAGAAACCAAAGTCAATGTAAAAGAGCGGGGGGGGGGGGAGGTGGTGTCTGAGATTTAATATAACAATATTATTTTAATATAACTGTTCATAGTTAATTATTATACTTACTCTGAATTACATAAGAGTGCTAGTAAAATAAAAAAAAAAAAAAAACATATATATATATATATATATATATATATAAACATTTCGGGCACCGTAGCCCCCACACCTAGTTTTGAATGGTCGTGTCTCCCCCTCCCACTCAGTCAGTAACAACAAGACGGTCGCCCTTTTCTTCGGAATCTTCAGGGAGTTTGCAGGAGGTGTAATTTATGGGGAACAATCATTAATGTTGGGTTAAATAATCTAGTGTTTTTCACTCTGGTGCTGAAGGTCCGCTGCGCAGCTCTTTACTGTGTTTCCCTATTACTCTGTTTTCATTAAAAGCCCCTCAGTCTTAAAACAGCGGCAGTAAAACAGGCGGAGCGGTGGGCCTTCAGCAGCAGTAGTGATAACCCTGCCGGTGTAGAGTGGAGCAGCGCGAAGGGAGCTCTTTCAGTCCCGGTGAGTAATTTAGCTAGCTGGCTCTCGGTGAAGCGCGGTCTTATTATAATACTTAACTACAGCGTGGTGAGACTATTTAAACTGAAGCGTGTTAATGGCGAATAACGCTGTAAGATAGCTAAGGCTAGCGAGCTACGGTGGAGCTGGCTAAGCTAATTAGCTTAGCCAGCTCCACCGTAGCTCGCTAGCCTTAGCTTCAGTTAGCCCGATTACCTGCAGCAGCTGCCCGTTCAGAAAAAAACCCACAACCAGCGCTGTTTAAGAGCTGCTTTACGAGCTTCTCTCCCAGCATAGGGTGTGTTTTTCTCAATCAGCAGCTGCTTTTAAACCACGCTGTAGTTTAGTAATAAGATCGCGCTTCACCGAGAGTTGAAACAGCCAGTTAAATTACCTAACAGGGCTGAAAGAGCTCCTCGGTTCTCCGGTCTAATTCGGTCTAAATAAACCCAAACACCTTTGGTTTATTTAGATTTAAGTTAGCAGTTTGTTCTCTCTAGACAAAAAACGAAAATAAGAATAAAATAAAATAAAAAACAATAAAAAAATAAATAAATAAATAAAAAATAATAATAATAATAAAATAAATAAAAAATAAATAAATAAATAAATAAATAAAAAAAATAATAATAAAAAAAAAAATAAAATAAAAAAAAAAATAATATAAAAAAAAATAAGGGGGGCGCAGTCTGCGCATGCGCCAGATTTTGCGGCCGCGCATGCGCAGTAGACCGATTTTTGCGGTCATCTGCGCATGCGCGGCCGCAAAATCTGGCGCATGCGCAGTGGACCGATTTTTTGCGGTCTTCTGCGCATGCGCCAGATTTTGCGGCCGCGCATGCGCAGTGGACCGATTTTTGCGGTCTTCTGCGCATGCGCCAGATTTTGCGGCCGCGCATGCGCAGTAGACCGATTTTTTGCGGTCTACTGCGCATGCGCCAGATTTTGCGGCCGCGCATGCGCAGTGGACCGATTTTTGCGGTCTTCTGCGCATGCGCCAGATTTTGCGGCCGCGCATGCGCAGATGACCGCAAAAAATCGGTCTACTGCGCATGCGCAGAAGACCGCAAAAATCGGTCCACTGCGCATGCGCGGCCGCAAAATCTGGCGCATGCGCAGAAGACCGCAAAAAATCGGTCCACTGCGCATGCGCCAGATTTTGCGGCCGCGCATGCGCAGATGACCGCAAAAATCGGTCTACTGCGCATGCGCGGCCGCAAAATCTGGCGCATGCGCAGACTGCGCCCCCCTTATTTTTTTTTATATTATTTTTTTTTTTATTTTATTTTTTTTTTTATTATTATTTTTTTTATTTATTTATTTATTTATTTATTTTTTATTTATTTTATTATTATTATTATTTTTTATTTATTTATTTATTTTTTTATTGTTTTTTATTTTATTTTATTCTTATTTTCGTTTTTTGTCTAGAGAGAACAAACTGCTAACTTAAATCTAAATAAACCAAAGGTGTTTGGGTTTATTTAGACCGAATTAGACCGGAGAACCGAGGAGCTCTTTCAGCCCTGTTAGGTAATTTAACTGGCTGTTTCAACTCTCGGTGAAGCGCGATCTTATTACTAAACTACAGCGTGGTTTAAAAGCAGCTGCTGATTGAGAAAAACACACCCTATGCTGGGAGAGAAGCTCGTAAAGCAGCTCTTAAACAGCGCTGGTTGTGGGTTTTTTTCTGAACGGGCAGCTGCTGCAGGTAATCGGGCTAACTGAAGCTAAGGCTAGCGAGCTACGGTGGAGCTGGCTAAGCTAATTAGCTTAGCCAGCTCCACCGTAGCTCGCTAGCCTTAGCTATCTTACAGCGTTATTCGCCATTAACACGCTTCAGTTTAAATAGTCTCACCACGCTGTAGTTAAGTATTATAATAAGACCGCGCTTCACCGAGAGCCAGCTAGCTAAATTACTCACCGGGACTGAAAGAGCTCCCTTCGCGCTGCTCCACTCTACACCGGCAGGGTTATCACTACTGCTGCTGAAGGCCCACCGCTCCGCCTGTTTTACTGCCGCTGTTTTAAGACTGAGGGGCTTTTAATGAAAACAGAGTAATAGGGAAACACAGTAAAGAGCTGCGCAGCGGACCTTCAGCACCAGAGTGAAAAACACTAGATTATTTAACCCAACATTAATGATTGTTCCCCATAAATTACACCTCCTGCAAACTCCCTGAAGATTCCGAAGAAAAGGGCGACCGTCTTGTTGTTACTGACTGAGTGGGAGGGGGAGACACGACCATTCAAAACTAGGTGTGGGGGCTACGGTGCCCGAAATGTTTATATATATATATATATATATATATATATGTTTTTTTTTTTTTTTTTATTTTACTAGCACTCTTATGTAATTCAGAGTAAGTATAATAATTAACTATGAACAGTTATATTAAAATAATATTGTTATATTAAATCTCAGACACCACCTCCCCCCCCCCCCGCTCTTTTACATTGACTTTGGTTTCTTCCAAAAGTCACAGCTGAACTGCTGATGAGATTATGGATGGTGCATTAGTATAGCTTGTCTAACCCATTTCTTAACGTTGGAAATTGAACAGCACACTTAATTTTCTCTCAGCTCAATGAAAGGCTGGGTTTAATGGTTTAAACTATTAGTCTGCTGTATTTTAGATGTGTTATTTTGAGATTATTTATTGCTAACGTTTATTAAAACAACATTTATGTTTTGTTCTATTTAAATTTATAAATAAAATTATGCTTAACATTATAATGTTTAAAGCAACTGATATATAAAGATAGTGAGACAAATAAAGCAGGGCTAACATTACTGGCTTTTAGTATCCTAGTCTTTCAATACTTTGTAGTTCAACTGTTGTTTTTTTTTTTTTTTTTTTTTACCTATGTCTGGATAACTTTTACAAGAAGAGTGTTTATAATTGGGCAAAAAAGGCTGTTGTCCCTGAAATGTCCAATGGAGTACGATGGTGAATAAGGGGCTCTGAATGCCAGTGCTGATACACTGATGTGAAGGCTTAAGAAAACATTAGGAAAAAAAAAAAAAAAAAACAGAGTCAAACCAAGCACTGAAATGTGAGTGTATCATAAAAGGTATATATATTATTATTCCATTTTTTTGGTACAAAATAAACATTAAGAAAAATAACCAAAACAGACCTCTTAAGTTAAGTATAAACTTAAGAACTTAAGAAAAAGCATTTTTGTGAATCCCCAGTTTAATATTTTCCCTCTGATTTTTGATCCAGCCATCCATTTGTACTGACAGCAGCAGATAGTGTATATCAATTCTAGAATTAAATTTTGTGTTTGTGTTCTACACAATTACATAGTACATTATTTTATTTACTATTATAAAAGCTGCACATTTGAGATTTGATTTTAAGCCTTTTATATGAGAATGGCACTGACAGCGCTTCTGAAAAAGGTCACCTCTAAAACTGCTGATTCTAAAGAGTTTAGAGTTGCATGCCCACCTGTAAGACCAGACTTTTTACTTCTAAAAAAACAAGTCACTCAGATCTATCCTTAAAAACAATTGCAGAAATTCAGCAACCCAGATCAGTTGTTAATTCAAAAAAGAGACAGACAAGTGTTACAGAGACATTAGTATTTATTTCAATACATGTGTACTACAAAAAAATGTTTCTGCACACATAACCATTGACCATTTCACAGTGGCAGCCTCGATTGCTTTATTTGATGTACACAAGCTTAAAGAGTAAGATTTACATTTTGGAAGCATAATATGCTAAACTGACACAAACATTTGTCTTCATTTAAAGACAAAAAACATTTGACAAACAAATGCATAATATTGTGATGTATGCACGGCTCAGTAAAAAGCTCTTACAGTGAAGATGGGGGATGGACATAAAGTTGAGGTTATATAGCTATAGCTATAGCTTTAGGGGCACAATATGCCCGAATCCAATCCCTAAACATCACTCACCTTTTATAAGTGTGTGAAAACCTACATTAGAGCAAAGATTTAGACCTTGTGCAGGGCTTAAGGGTTTTAGTTGAGATACACAAGCAAGTGTCGTCTGCTACATAAGTGCAGGGTCACTGAAAGACACGGTCACACCAAAGTCCTCCTTGTAGATGTCCCAGGTTTTGGACTTACGAGGGTTGTCCAGTTCCTCCCTTGACAGATAGAGCCTGTTTTGGGACCAAAGCATTATAGATCCTTTTACATTGAAAGCAGTAATGTTTACTAAACTGAGAGGGGACAAAATATCAAAATATTCTAATTAATGAATTAAGTGGCCTGGCATTTTTATATATAAAATCTAAAACCAGAGTGGTCTGGTAGGTAAACAAAGCCAGTGTCTGCTTCTGAGGACAATGGACAGCAAAAACCTCACCTGTTGTTCTCTACAAATGAAGTGTTGAACCAGAAATAGAAAGGATAGTCCTCATACCCCTTTGGAAGACCCTGGGCATAGAGAACAATAGAGAAAAAACATTTTGCCAAACAACTGGAAAAAACGATGTCCATAAAATCATTCTTACGTTACAATAGATTGGGAACTTACAGCCCTGGATTCAAACATGACCTTAACATCACCACAAACCACTGGCCCTTCCTGAAAGCTGATCACCCCGGCATTGTTTTCAGTATCTGGGAACAGCTGGTAAAATATGAGAACACAGTATATGAGCGAACAGTAAAATAAACACAAAGGAACATAAGACAAACATCTGAAAGACCTTTCCCAACAATTACAATGTGATTTATGTTTTAGTGGGCTGCTACTGTCTTTAAAGGTTCAATATTATGAGCTTATTGAATATTTAAAAGTTGTTCTTTAGTACATATTTAAAATATGATTTGGGGTTAAGATGATACCGATTCACAAACGCTTTCACTAGTGTATGTATGT
Organism: Astyanax mexicanus; assembly: GCF_023375975.1. Classification (NCBI taxonomy): domain Eukaryota; kingdom Metazoa; phylum Chordata; class Actinopteri; order Characiformes; family Acestrorhamphidae; genus Astyanax; species Astyanax mexicanus. The sequence goes on from NC_064418.1 coordinate 36,157,599, forward strand.
ACAAAATCTTTTAATAGTGTATGTAAGGCTGTTTTTTCACACTATAGTTTGTTTGCTCCGGTCCAAGTCAGGTAATTAATTGATTCTCTTGGAGCATTTCCCTCATGGTTTGTTGTTTTAACAGAGGATAAAATTCAAGCTCACCAAAATGAGTCACAACAATCTTTGTAATCTCTTTGGTTGTTGGTCAGAGCTGTCTTGGCTGGGAGCAAGAAAGTAAACAGATTTCTGTGCAGTTTAACATGGAACAACAGCAGAGGTGGCATGTGTTCATTTGACTGACTCCACATCTTAAAACTGAGTATGCTTGACAGATGGGTTGGATCAAGGTCAGATCATGTTCTCATCACAAACCAACCAATTCAGAGTTCAGACCAACAGTTCTCAGCAGTCTCATTGCAGTTGTGATTACTGTACTCATCCATGTCCAAACAAACAGCACTACACGTAAATATGAACAGTTTATTTTGACAAATAAAAAAAGTAGGTGTGAAATCACCCTAAACTACTAAATCATTTAGGGGTTGTGGGATTAGCCCACTTCACATGTCTGTTCTGGATATGCCATATAGCTCTGGTTTTAATTAGGAAACCACTGTGTTTAAGGTTCACAGTTTTTCACTTTTTTGTACTGAAACTACTCTTGTCATTTGACTATGAGGAAGTAAATACAGTTTTATACTGTAGAAAACCTTTAAAAGTTAGCTTACCCTACAGTTCGTCTGCGTGGCACAGACACACTGGAACACCTGCTCTCTTTTCACTATGATCCGCACCTTCAGATCACTGCCATTGCCCTTTCCCACACCTGCACAACAAACACAGCAATGCCCAGGAGCATTAAATTACATAACCAATACACATAACAGTGCAGTCACTCTGAAAGGAGCAGACTGACTGCAGATTTTAATTGGAACTACACAGGAAACAGCCCCTAAACATACACTGCCCCCCAAAAGTACTTGATAAGTCAGTCTCATTTCTTTATTTCTGATTTAGACTGAAAACAAATTGGGTTTGACATTAAAAGATGAATTGGAGACAAAAGGTCAACAATTCAGCTTTTGTCCGAACTTACCAATTTGTCTTCAATATTCATCTTTAAATTATATTTTTGTTACACCAAAATGTTTTCACTAGAGCAGAAGAAAAAAAAAATCAATTGGCCTCAGTGTTTCAATACTTTTGTAGGAGAGTGCAGACATACAGCTCTGGGAAAAAAAGAAACCACTTAAAAATCTAATTGAAAACCTCTGGAATATAATCAAGAGGAAGATGGATAATCTCAAGCCATCAAACCAAACTGAACTGCTTGAATTTTTGCACCAGGAATGGCATAAACTTATCCAAAAGCAGTGTGTAAGACTGGTGGAGGAGAACATGCCAAGATGCATGAAAACCATTTTTTTCCCCAGAGCTGTATGTTTAACTACTTGGTCTCAGTCTTCAACTGAGCACAGCAGAAACAAAAGGAGCAGTTCTGACACACTGAATATATACATACACATTCACCTCACCTCAGGAGAAATACAGTACCTGCGCACTCTCAAACTAAACGCTGTCAATCAACCATGTACACACCATCGTACCCGTGAAAAAAAAACCTCCTCAGCTAAAATGAATAAGTGAATCCAGTTTGGATATGGCTTTAGACATTCAGCTGAACAACTATGGTGATGGGTTAACCTAAAAATCAAATCAAATACATATAGAAAACATTGATGATGTCTTTAAATCAGTGAAAACTTCAGCATCACCTTTGCCTCCTTTGCAGTGGATGGCAATGACATTCCCTCAAACTGGCAGTGTAGTTCAACATGTCACTGAGAACACAATAACACAAAGTTCAATATGTGAATAAGAGCTTAGGTTCTCTGCCCAAACCCAACCCAAGGTCTGACCTGGCTCGAGATTTCCCACCACTTTCCTCAGGTTCCTCGGGCTAAAGAAAATATAGTTATAAGTTATTTTCATTTTATATAAAGCTATGAATCAAAATATAGCAGAAACAAATCAAACTGTTTTAAAAAAAAAGTTGCACAAGTGCAAAGTGCACACTGTCCATATTACGCACTTCACCTGCCGCTGCGCTTTCCTCCAAATGTGCTGGCTGCTTGGCAATGCTGCATCAGCAGCAGCTCGAAAAGAAGCGGTGGCTGACGTCACATGTATCGGAGAAAGAGTGTGCTAGTCTTCATCCTCCTGGTGTGTTGGGGCATTACTAGTGATAGGGGGAGTCCTAACGAGTGGGTTGGCTGTGTAAATTGGGGAGAAAATGGGAAAAAATTATAAATAAAATTATAAAATAATTTATTTTCTTTTCTTAAACCATGTTATATTATACTAGATTAGAGGAAAGTCATTCAGACATTGTTGTAGCCTAATGTTTAGGCCTTTGGATCATTGTTTGCATTGTTCATGTTATAATCTTTTGGAGATCTGTTCCTAATAATTAATAATATTTTTCTTAAATAATAGGTCTTATTCATTCTTCACTCATTCTAAACAGAACGAAAATGTTTTTTAAAAGCTCAGTTTTAATGCTCTACTTACTCAAAAAAGGTCAGGTTTAATTCGGGCTTTGGCTCAAAATGACAGTGTATGGGGCAGGTTGGGTCGAGCTCTAATGTGAATCCTTATACTGCATTCCATCTGAAGTAGGAATTCAGAACTGGAAATTTCCAAGTTCTAAGTAGAACATTTCAACTGGAATAAACCCACAAGTTCAGAACGCAAGATGGCTGCACCAAACATCAACAGTAGTAAAAGCAGTAGTATTTTACGTTTCATTAGCACGTCTAGCTGTTCATGTTTCCATTGTGTGTGTGAATGTGCGTCTGGTATCGCTGACAATGCAAAAAATTATAACCTGGGACATATAATGTGGGACATTTTTTGGTTACATTTGCTATAAAACACTGGTACATGATTAATAATTAAGTTGTAGTAAACATGAAAGTCTTTAGCTTATTTTATAATTCCCTCTGGAAAAAAAGAAAACAAGGGTAAAATATGTATACACATGTAGATTACAAATAGTGTTAACCTATAAATTTAAATTATTTTCTGTGCCTTTTCTATACTTTCGCAGCACATTTTAATGACCATAGCGTGTTTAAAACATCAGAGTAGACAAGAATGTATATCAAAACTGATTATAGTAGGCCTATATTTACATTAAATATATTTAAATAATTTAAAAAAAACATTTATTTAAGCAATGCTAAGACACAATCTTCAATAATAAAATGTGTCAAATTCTGAGCGCTCCATAATGTAGGGCTAAATTACTTCACTCTGCACTGATGTATTAATCAGCTCAGGCCCATTTCAAACACTGATAAACATTTCTAATGTTTAACCTGTAAACAGTATTTCACACTTTCATCAAACATGATATAGAATCTTCTGTTTAAAACTTTGAACAGAATCAATTTTTAAATAAACTAATTTGGCATATATCTGGCTGTCAGGGAATATGTTTAGGTTGTGTCTATATTGTGTAGATTCTTTATTTTTTAACAGCTTTTAAATGCATCTGTTTAAATGTTGCCTTCTTGTCACCATTACTGGTAATTTACTTGCATATATAACCAATATGCTTCCCAAAGAGTGGAAGAGAGCAAGAGCTTAATTACAGCCTAAACACCTAGATTTTTCTCTGTGAATTTACAGTTATATTCCATCTGAAACTCCAATCAAGTTATCAAATTATTTTTTAAATAGCTTTTCTCAGTCGATAAACAGAGTCGATAAACGGAGTCGATAAACAGAGTCAATAAATGGAAACACAAAGGTCACAAAGAGTAAATTTGACTTTGACTTTGTTTTTTTTTGTTTTGTTTTTTTCCAAAACTTATCCAGGCCTGAAAATGACTATTTTCAAGTTCCTTGACTTTTCCAGGTTTTTCATGACCCTGTTCCACAGTGCTTCATATACACCTCAATAATAGCTAGTTATGTACAGGTGCAAGTTTCACTTATAGGGTAAGACATTTTTTCGACATATTTTGTACAGTTATTTTAACAGAACGTTGTCGACTCAGGTGTGAAGTTATTCCCAGCTCCAACATCCAACATAAAAGCTAAATGGAACACAACGTTAACGGCAGAAGAAGCATTTGAGTAAAGTGCTGCTTATTACTTACTCTAATGACGGTACGTTATGGTCGTCAATCATCACTCGTTGCACTCTGTAATGGAAGAACAGTGGATCGTAGCCTTTTTGACCTGAAACAAGACCAAAGCTATGCTCAGCACCACTCATTTATTGAGTGTCTCCAGCAATATAATATAATATTATATGATCTAACTTACTGCAGAGATTGTAAACTCTGTAATGATCGGGATGCTTTGTGTCCAGAAATATGGCAGCTTCCTAAATACAGCAAATTGTAACATTGTTACATAAAAATCTGTTTAAATCAATAATTCAGCTAAAATAATTGCCTTCTACAGACTTTTCAGTTTTATTTTATTTTCTTAATTGTTAAGCTTACTTTTATGGGATTTCTGTAGAGTGCCTGCTTTCCAGGTGAGGGAAAAGACATGGCAACAAACATTATTAACTATTGGATCCCAAACCATAAGCAGAAAATCTAGATTCAAATAAGATTACATAATTAGGTAAAGCATCCCAACCTGTGACATAGGTGAGATCCAAATCAAATCCATCCTTTTTGTTACCGCCTTTTGTTCTCAGATACCTGCAAGATTCACAAATGCCACAAATCAGCATACAAACAGTAACTTGGGTGTATTTTAAAAGGTTTTGATGGATTTTAATAATTTTCCAACCTATTTCTAAATACATCAAAATGTTTAATTTTTTTATTTAATTCTCTCTGAATCATGATGAAATAATCAAACTGTAATTAAGTTTAACATTTCATTAGAATCTATATGAATAATTGATATAATTTAATTAAAATAAAAGAATGATGGCCAGCACCCATTTAGATCCTCACCTTTCTTCTAGTGACCTTCTCCAGATCTTTCTTCTGAGAGGCCAGACGAAAGACACGCACCAGGATAACTATCCTCAAAGCCCTCAGGAAGCTCACCACCCTGTTAATGATAGAGAAAATCACATGAATAGCTAAGAAAGAACAACATGTAGATGAATAGTTTACCACATCATCTGAACACAGCATTTCTTCTTTGCACTGTATGATAATTTAATGACGAATGGACTAATCTGCGTCATGAAGTAGCTCCGTAAGTTAGCAAACTAACTTACATAGCTAAGCTGTTTTGGTTCTACTGTCCCCAAACGCCCCATAAACTCGAGCCACGAGACTCATATAGCTTTCATTGCCAAGATTTTACCTGCTATCACTAAAGATTAATAAGATAAATACACGTTAGCCCTGTAAATCCACCTAACGTGCAAATGATCTTAACGCCAGCACGAACGAGTAACGGATTAGTAAACACGCAGGTAACCCTCGCTGTTTCTGAAAGAAAACTTCTCCTCTGTCTCTGTTTATACAGCGATGGTTTGGGTTTAAAGCTGGGTTTGTTGTGCTGGATATTTGCTGCAATATTATGAACTGAGATCAACCAGTGCTAACCAGTGACTTTAAAAAACAAATAAACACAGCTGTTACTGGACTGAAGGGGTTTTAAATATATTGTAGCGTCCGCCTGGACTCTGAAAGAAGGACCGAGTAGGCAGTTTAAGTCGCTTTATTGACTTAACTTAGAACACAGGTTGCTGTAGGCCGCAACCACGCCGAAAAATTAGTGTTGTGTCGTTCATGAACGATTCGTTCGAATGAACGAATCATTTGAGTGAACGAACTGAATCCAATCACTTCCACAGCTGATTCGTTCATTTCTCAGTTCAGTAGTTAAGCTCAGCAGCGACCCCACAGGCCGGCAGGGGAACTGCTGTGTGGTCTGTGAATCACTGAATCACCGGCGAATCTGGTGGCGGAGACTCTCATTGCGAGGAAACTTGCTCAATGCTCAGTGATTCCTTCACTCACTGAACTGTTATCAGGGCTGGTGCTCTCGTTCACTCAGTGATTCGGTCACTCACTGAACTGTTATCAGGGCTGGCGCTCTCGAGAAAGAAAAACAAGGTTGAGGCCTGGTAATAGTAATAATAACGTATATTGTTATCGTGGTTATTTTTTTATAATATTATTACTATTAGTAATAATAGTTGTATAACAAGCATATTCATAACCAATAGACAAAGTTTCTGAAGTAAAGGGCATAAGGCCACCTTTATCATGATGATCCTGTTTGGATTTAATTTGTTCTGCACCCACAACAGTGAGCGTATGAATGTGTCTTTGTTTTATTTATATGTATTTATTTTAGTTTCTTGACCTTTTGTTTTGCACTACAGTTACGCTATTTATTTTCAATTTGATTGCACATTGAAGTTGATACTTTCTTCTGAATGTAAATTTTTTTATGTTAATTTGCTCTTAATGTAATATCTATGTTGCAGAAGTTCATACTTATTTTTTGTATTATGTTATTTGTAATGTGATTTATATATATATACAAATAACATAATAAGAAAAGTCTCCCGTTTTTTTTACAAGTGTTGTAAAATATATATAAATAACAAATATTGAAATATGTAACTAAATGTTGGGTTTATTATACGATATCGTATAATAAACCCAACATTTAGTTACATATTTCAATATTTGTTATTTATATATATTTTTACAACACTTGTAAAAAAAACGGGAGACCTTTCCGTCTCCCATCTTTTTAGTGAACTTATTCTAATGGTTCAGTTCATCTAAAAGAGCTGTTATGCCAATCACTACGAAAAATAACAAAAGGCTAGTGCTAACTGGTTAACTCTAGCTCTCACTCTCAGCACACACTCACGGGCAGCTCTTCTCTCTCTCTCTCTCTCCCTTTACACACACACACACACACACACACACACACACACACACACACACACACACACACACACACACGGGCTTTCCTGCTCTGCCCCTCCCCCTACCCCAATCACAAGCCCAGCACAGAACAGAACAGTGAATTCACAGTGAACAGAATATAAAAGCAGCTTCGCTACAATATAGCTAATTGTTAAGAATTTAAAGATTAGGCTCCTGAAAGCCAGTAATGTTGACCCTGCTAAAAAGTCCAGCTCAAAATCAGAAGAAAACATTCCCTATACTCCCTATATTTAACGATATAGCCTCCCAGTATAAAGTACGTTTTTTCTGCTTTTGAGATGGATTATTTATTAGAGAGTGTAAATCTGTACTGCAGTAAAAGTGTGTAGTTTCATAAACTTGGCTCGACCTAAATTTGGCTCACTATCTTCATAGGTCAGTTGCTTTAAAACAAAGTAATGTTAGCATAATGTAATGGAAGTGTGACTATTTTCACCGGGTAAAAGAAGCAGGGGGACTAATTTCATCCCTTAATTTAAAACTTCACAGTGCAGTTTACACTACACTGCAAAAAAAAAAAAACTAGACATAAAATATATGCAAATTAAGACAAATATATGTATTAAGCAAAACAAATCTGCCAATCGGGTAAGCAACATTTTCTTAGTAAGATTTCTTACAAAAAAGCAATGGCAAAGTCTCAAAATGAGTGAAGTAACACCTAAATCAAGCAAAAAAAGTCACTGTTTATGGACACAGAATAACTTGATTGCTGCTTAATTGTGCTTATTTTGAGTTCAAATTACTTAAAATAAGGTACAAATTCTAAGTAAGAATGATTAAGATAATTATCCCTAAAATAAGCAAAATAATCTAACACTTACACCATGCTTAGTAAGACAAAAAGTCTTATCAGAGAAGAAAATAAGATTTATTGCCTTAAATTTAGATAATTTCACTTGCTAAGATTTAGTTTTTTGCAATGTAATGACTGTGAAAAACTTATTACAATATAGATAACTAACTACCTATGTAGTTATGTATGCATTAGTATGGTACCTAAGCTGTCAGTCCTCTGCTATTCTGAGCACTTCAGAATAAAGATGAATCATATTTGTCAGCAAGTTCTTAGATTTTAAAATGCTATTTTATTATACACACACACACACACACACATATATATCATATACATATATGTATAATGAGAGTACACCAATTTAGCTGTGAGTAAAGGAGAGATTCTAGTTGAGAAACTGTTAAAATGAAGTAGGGCAGTAGGGCTGCCACGATTAGTCGACTAGTCACGATTATGTCGACTATTAAAATAGTCGACGACTAATTTAATAGTCGATTAGTCGTTTTTTTTTTTTTTCTTTGTTTTTGCTCTCCAAACTGCTGCGACTGCCTTTCTGTCCTGGACGCACATGCGCAGTAGTGGAAACCGGGGTAGGTAGTGGACGACATCTCAGGACATTATACAGACAGGCTCTGGTTTCATGGCTACCCCGCTACAGAACTCAAAAGTGTGGGATCACCAAGAAAATAAAAGTGAAACGCGTGCAATGCAATATCTGCAATGAAGAACTTGCATTCCTCGGCAGCACAACCGCGATGCACGAGCACCTGAAAAGGAGGCATGTTGTGGCTGATTAAATGACGAAGAAGCTAAATTGCTATTTAGCTGCTAAAATTAGCGTAAACAGAGCGTTAACTTAGTACTTAACTTACTCATCTTGATAGCTTTAAAACAGAGGTCACTAATAGGCGGACCGCGATCCGGACCCGGACGTTGTCACAAATGCCGTCCCAAACCGATAAACTACAGAGAAGGATTTCATTCTGACAGTGGCTTCTGTTTTCAGTGCTTTTCGGTGCAGTAAACTCACAGATCAGTCATGTGTGGTGTAAAATCACCAAACGCTCTCCTCTGCAATTCAGATCTGTGCAGACCGCTGCCCTGGCTAGTGAATTGGGACGCGGACAGGGAAAAACGCCTTTATAAAGAGATAGGGAGCCCAAGAACTGGCAGAAAAACAAGATCAGGCAGAAACTAAAGACACACTGAGTGCGACAGAGAGACGGTAATGTACACAATATCTGGACAGAGAGGCATTTTTTATTAATATACTTTTTTTTCATAATAGTTCAAACAACCTCACGGTTGAGATGTTTCATAAATGCCAGTGCCTTATCCTTATTTTACACAGTTGTTTACACTTTATGCTAAACAGTAAAATAATTGTCTGTTACAACAAGCTGCATATTTCATTAAAGGTTTAATGAACTATGATTTTAATTGTTTTTATTTTTAGTTAGCATATAGCTGAAATCTAATGATGGTTGTATAATAGCAGCTGCATTCTATTGTGATAAACTGTGTTTTATATTCAATTAACGTATGATCCGATTAGTCGACTAATCATAAAAAATAATCGGTGATTAGTCGACTATAAAAATAATCGTTTGTGGCAGCCCTAATTAGCAGTATTGCCATTTTATCTCAGTTTTGGTTGTCTTTCATTTTTGCATCATCTGAACCTGGGAGTTGTTCTTTAAATTGTCAATATGTCCATACATACACCTTGTTTTAAATAGCTTGTGCTTAATTTAAATGAAACAAAACTTAAAAGCTGGTGTTTTAATAAATATTAGCAATAAATAATACACATCTAAAACAGTAAAACCATAAATGTAATACATACTTTTTATTTGACTAGACTAGGCTAAAATGTTTTGTTGACTAAATGACTAAAGTGTGACAAACAAAAGACTAAAACTAAATTAAAGTCACCTGTCAGAATAAATGCTGGACTGTATCTGTACTTAATTTTAAATACTTGTCATTCTTAATTCTCTGTTCTGAACATTTTCATCCAGGCTTGCTTGTTTAAAAAAAATAGTTGTTTTACTAATTCTATTATTTCATCATGATAGTGTGTATCCTGCAGTAAAGTTATTTATTTGGTTACTTTTTTTGACATTTCTAGTTTAGTACATTAATTACAAATACAGGCAGTGTATAAAATGGTATGAGAGAAGTGCTGAATCAGGGGTTTGCCCAGGATCCCATACAAGCTAAAAGCAGTGTATGTTAATGCGACAAATGTATGAACTATGGAGAACTGTAGATCTTCTTATTTGGATAAACTATTACAGGACTACAGTAACTATGTGAAAGTAAATCTACAGATCTTTCTCTTCTGTAAATTCAGGCCCAGTCCCCGAAGACCCAGCATCTTCAGTGTCCTGGAGCTCAAGCAGCAGCACTTGCCACTCCACCGTCTCCATCCCCACCCGAAAGAGGAAGATCAGCAGAAGGAGGCTTCCAGGATGTAAAGAGGAGGAGAGGAGAGGGAGAGCAGATCAAAGCTTTGTAAATTGCTTTCTAAATAAGTGTTTTTTTTTCATTGTTATTGCTTGTGTCTGTGTTTTCTATTTATTTGTTACAAAAAAATGTAAATGTGGGTTTGAGGGCCTGATTTAAGTGTCTCCCTATTTCTTCCTTTTTTTCTTCTTTCTTTTCCCTTTTCCCCAAGATCTCATGACCTCTCGCCACAGAAATAACTCAAAAAAGTAAACAGGCACAGTAACATATTTTGATAGTTTGAGGTGCTACACATTTGGTACCTACAGCACATGTGAACCTACAGAAACTCCATGCACAAACAATAAAATAATCCCTGTCAATCATCTTGCATTACTGTTACAGAAACTAAACATCCACAGGGTCTAAAAGTCTAACATTGCCCTCTACTGGAAACTGAAAATACTGGTAGTGCCCTATGATAGTGAATATTAAAGTTGCAATAAAAGAGCAATACATAGAACAATAAAAAGCAAAGAAAACTAAAATTATTGTTAAAAGTTTTTTTATCCAATAGCTTTTATAAATACATTTTATTGAATGAGAAGATACATTATTCAGAACATTATTCAGTGGGAAGAAAAGATAGATAAATTGGTGTAATTTATTAACAAAGGAAGAAAATCTCCAAAAAAAACACTAAATATTTAAACACTAAAATATAACAATATGAAAAGAGAGTTATCTGACAAGTATTTGATTAACTGCTACATTATTTCTGTAAAGATCAGACATTTCTGCTTTGAGAGAAAAAAAAAAACATTTTACTCTTACTTTCAGTTGAGACAGTAATTCTTTTAGGGATGAGCCTGGTGTCAATCTCCTCATAGACAGGCTCAGCTGAAGTCTTCCTCCTCTTAGAGATCACTGTGAGAGAGACAGAGAGAAACATGGAGTCAGTTCAGTAGAAGAGAAGACTGATGACAGATTGAAGTACTAATGATGATTAGAGAAAGTACAGAAAGTGGATTGTAGATGATCTCTGAATCCCCCTACCTCTCCTGAGCACTCTGTTCTGATAAAACAGCACAACCAGAAGCACTAAGGCCAGGAAGAGCACATATCCCAGAACCAGGAGAGACACTGGATAGATGGAGGGAACAGCTGGTGGAGGAGTTTGTGGAAGTATGATTCTTCTTGTCTGTGGTTGAGAATCTAAAAAACAAATATACAAAATGTATAGACAATTTATACATGAACACAGTCCTTTTATTGGATGTGAATAATTTTGTGATGAATATTATGGAAGATGACATATGAAATGTCTATAAACACAGAATGATCTAGACAGACTGGTGCAAAGCACATACAGACTCTCACTATTGTTGCTTTCTATCCTTTCTATCCAAAAACATTACAATTATTAAATGATGGAAACCAAATGTGTGTGACCAACATTATGATCAACAATAGTTACCGAAGTTGCTATCAAGCCTGTTTACAATGGAGAAAAGTGGTCCCTGACCTTGCAAGACAAAATGTCCCATCTGTCCTCTTTTATTATTTAAAGGCAAAGTATGATACAGGAAGCCTAGTGAGTGAGCATAAAATAACAATGTGATGTAAGTATTTTTCTCAAGCATGTGTAAAGTTTCTGTAACAGTTAGGAGGCAAATATATTCAGTTGTGTCTGTTCCTCTGACCTCCACAAGTGACTCCAGCACTGTGGGAGCAGTCAGTGTGGATCTTCAGGGAATGAGGACAGTCCCACAGGTGAATCTCATTCCCTCTACACTTCACTCTGTTCATCCAGATAGTTCCTCCACCAGAACCATCAACAGCTCTTCTATTAGCACTCAGCGCCGGCCCACAACCCAGCTGCCTGCAGATCACCTGAGCATCCCTGATGTCCCAGAGGTCACCACATACAGACCCCCATGTTTTATTATGATACACCTGCAGCCATCCAGAACAGCTTCCTACTCCTCCCCTCAGCCTCAGAGGAATGTGCTCTACAAACACACCACAGAGGGAAAAAATGATTATCCATCAAAGACTTACAAACATTTACAACAGTCGTATATACTGTATGATGAAATATGTTCTTATAGAGATGTGGTAAACCACAAAAAAGCATTGTAAGATGAAAAATATGTACAAGCAGAAGAGAGCAGGAGAAAAAAAAACAGAAGTAGCCATAGTAAAAAAAAAAGCACTTACCTTGTTTTACCGTTTTAGTTTAAACAGTTGATTTTTTTAAACTAATATTTTTTTTTAAATAAGATATTGCTTCTAATAGAGTGTAGTTTGTCTGTCTTCAGCAAGCTGTCTGTTACACCTGTTATTTCCACCACTAGGGCTGTGCCATATCGTATCAAGCGCAAAAAACGATACTATACCCTGAAATATCGTGCCATATCACCCACCCCTAATTACCACTGCAGGGCACCACTGGGGTTGCTGTTTTTATCTGTCCAATATTATTCATTTTACTTTATTATTAATTATATAGATTATATAGAGTGCATTAATAGTATCATGACTTTCTTGATCACTGATGTCTGTTACCATCTGATAAAAAGTCTTGTATTTTTTTATATCGTAGTTTGGGGGGTGCCATATCATATGCAAAAACAGAATTTAATTTTTATTTTGTTTCAGTAGTGTATTTTTAAAATAATATCTTTAATTCAGTGTTTTGTCATATCACCAAGAGTACTGTTATCGCGATAAATGCCATGAAACATCGTGATATTGTTTTAGGGCCATATTACCCACCCCCATCCACCACACCTGTCCTGTCTACACCTGAATTCCTCAGACTTACATAGACACTCTGATGGACTCCATTACCCAGAATCCCTCTCTAAACCTTTGTTAAAAATATCACTGTAGAAGTGTTATCTAAAATATGTTAAAGTGCAAAAAAATATGCAAACTACAAATAAAACAGTGCGAGCAAAGACAAGAATTGCTTATTAGTGAAAGCATGCTGGCAGAACATGCAGTCAAAAAGAAAGAAAATGTAGTTTATCAAAGACATGATCATTTTGATAATGATAAGTTTTCTTACTTGAGCACGGTCTCTCATGAGGAGATGAATCACACAGCCAATTTGTCAAATCTAGTGTATTTCCATTCTCTGTGGTAGGACAAAAAATCAAATATTATGAAATTCCAATTACAAACTACATTAGTTCTAGCATTCTTTAAAGTCTTTAACACCTCATCATATCTGCCTACCTGAGCAGGTAATGCAAGCAACCTCATTGCGATTATCACACCTGTTCTCCCCCCAGGAAGAAGATGGACAGTGCCACAGAGTGGAGTCATGTTTCCTACATTTTACATTATCCAGCCAGTTAGGAGCTGATTCCACTCTTGCTTTAGACCAAGACTCACTGCCAGTTCTTCCACAGTTCAGCTCTCGACAGATCAATTTTGCCGTTTCATCAGTCATCCCATTTACACACACATTCCCCCAGGTTCCATTATAGTACACCTCCAGATTCCCCTCACAGCCCTCAGTCAGTCTGATCTCTTTATACTCTGGCGGGAGAAAGATAGCTAGCTAGTTATGCACATTGATTTAAACGTGCAAAAGTTTCTTCTTTAATTATTCAAAATGTACCTCCAGTTGTACATAGATAGGGCATTGGTACTTGATTATAAGATCATTACAAACTGAGCAATTCAAGATACGAAGTACCTGAGCAGACGACTCCTACATCATCCTTGTGTCCACATTCATCCTCTCCACACAGCTGATATCTGCAGTTCCACAGAGACGCCTCGTTCCCCTCACACTCCACCTCATTCAGCCAAATGGGTCCAGTTCCAGATCCAAACCGGGCTGGTACCGGTACTGGAGCACTGAGGGCGACTCCACATTGCAGCTGTCTGCAGACCACCTGCGCATCCTCAATATCCCACAATTCATCACTCACTGTCCCCCATGATCCACTGTGGAAAACCTCCAGCCTTCCTGCACAGTCTCCCCCAGAACCAACCAGCCTGATGGAGCTGTGGACTGTGTTAGATGTACCTAAAATTTACACAAATACAAAAGATGTTTTCAAACTCCTTTCACAAGATATGTGTTGTGTATATGTACTCATATTTGCCAAATAATTATTCTCAAATGTTCAAAAATATGGATAATAGAGGCACTTTTGCATGTTATCATACATACAAATAAAATTATACATATATTAACTGTGCAATGCTTACCAGAGCAGGTGATGTAGAGCTGTTCCGTGGAGCTGCAGTTAACTGCTTGTGAGCTGCTGCAGTTCCTCAGATGAGCTTCACTCCCAGAGCAGTTGAAACCCGTCACACACATGTAGCTGTGTTCAGGACTGGATGAAGAGGAGCTGGAGATGTTGAGTACAGAACCACAGCCCAGCTGTCTGCAGACCACAGAGGCCTCAGACTCACTCCAGGAGTCCAGCAGAACTCTCCTCCAGTCCTGCCTGAAGAACACCTCCACCTCCCCCTCACACTCCATCCCTCCAGACAACCGCACTCCTCCCTCATGAGACGCCAGAGAAGAACCTGAAGAGAAAAAAATATATTACTTGGCTTAAAATGAGGGAGTAATAAACTTTCAGTTATTTATTATACTGCAACTGTAAGATCTCACCACTACAGATAACTCCAGCATCCTGTTCATGAGAGCATGCAGTTCGACTCCATGATGAAATGGGACATTTTAACAGGTGTGTTTCGTTTCCCTGACAATCAAACACATCAGCCCAGATCCGGCCACTCCCCTCCCCAAACCAGTCTGACCCCAACACAGCCACAGAACTCCCACACTTCAGCTGAGCACAGAGGACACTGGCAGCTCTCATATCCCAGCTTACATCACACACTGTACCCCACTCACTGAGGTACTGGAGCTCCACTCGACCAGAACAGGAATCTGAGCCGTTCATCAGCCGAGCCTGAGTGTGACCTGAATTTACAGAGGAAAAACAGTAGGCAACAATAATACAATACAATAATAAAAAAAAAAAATACAGTAATTACAAACTAATTGCTCACAGTTTAGTACTAATCTAAATCTTTTACAAACATACTTCATCATACCAGAGCATCTTAGTCCCACATCCTTGTTGTGAGAGCAGTTGGGTTTCAAGGAAGGAGATGTCTGGCAGAGGTACATATGAGATTCGTTTCCTCTACACTGAAGCTCCTCTGACCACATCTGACCCTCTGCTCTACCAAAAGCAGCTGCTCCCAGAACCTCCACAGGAGAACCACAGCCCAGCTCCCAGCTGCACACAACCTCTGCATCCTGCTGGTTAAAGTCAGCATCACACACTGGAAGCCAAGAATTCCGATGAAGCTTCTCTACTCTCCCAGAGCATGCGTGAGGACCACCAACAAGTCTTCGCTTGTCACCTACAGTATAGTATTTGTGTACATTGATCATCAAAAAACACTGCACCCAGAAGAAAGCATCAGATTACAAGGCTAGTCAGAAGAAAGATGTGCTATTCCATGGCTAAACACATTGACAGGTCAATCCACTAATCCACTAAAAAGTGCTGGATACTGTTGGACCCACGATCAGCACTCTACCACATCGCAAAATCACATTAGTGAAAGCACATTAGGAATGCCACACATCTGACATGTTGCATTACACACTGTATGTGTAGTTCCTTAAATATTACTCATCTTAGTCTAAATGAAATAATTTATTATTCCTCACACTGCCTGTAAATCAATGGTAGACATTAAAAAAAAAAAAAAACATACTTGTAGTTTTAGATGAAAAAATAAGACTTTGTAAGTTTCTTTTAAAATGGTCACCAAAAACAATTCAACATAGTCAAAGTCTAAACATTTTTTCATATGTATAAAACTTTTGCTTTTTGACTTCTCTGCAGCACTCCTTGTAAACTTAAAAAGTCTGGTAAGCCCTCAAGGACATAAATGACAAATCAAACTAAAGGTTTCTTAATGTTTTAATGTCTTAATATCTTTTTTCATAATATTGTGCAATACAGAAATCAATCAAACTGGTGGATTTGTGACTCCGTCACCTGTCTGTTATCTGAATTTGGTGGATGTGTGTTTTTGTCAGTGTTTTGTGTGAAATTGACAGAAGGAAGTGAAATACCGACCAGAACATGCCAGTCCCACATCATTATTATGGGAGCAGTTGTGTTTGAGTGAAGATGATTTTGGACAGAAGTGAATCTGAGATTCGTTTCCTCTACACTGAAGCTCCTCTGACCACACCTGACCCTCCACTCTACCAAAAGCAGCTGCTCCCAGAACCTCCACAGGAGAACCACAGCCCAGCTCTCGACACACAACCTCTGCATCCTGCTGGTTAAAGTCAGAATCACACACTGTGACCCAGCTCTCTCCATGAAGAACCTCCACTCTCCCAGAGCAGTGAGAACCTCCAACCAGCCTGACTCCTAGGTATGATCAAAATATAATAAACATTATGCAGTGGGTTAAAAGGTTTTTTGATTACAGAAGTTCATACTAAGTTTTTAGTGTAACTCACTTGAACTGATGACTCCAGCATCTTTAGGATGATTACAGTTATGTTTACCCCATCCTGCTGATTTACAGTTCTTTAGTATGGATTCTGATTCTCTACACTCCACATTATCCATCCAGATTGGTCCTGATCCTGATCCAAAGTAAGCACCACTAAGTGCATCTACAGCCTCTCCACAGCCCAGCTCTCTACACACCACTGCAGCATCTATCATATCCCAGTTATCATCACACACTGTTCCCCACTGCCCTCTATGAAGAACCTCCACTCTCCCAGCACAGCGACTCCCACCATCCACCAAATTCACACTTTCTAAAGAGCAGAAAGAGAAAGATTGAATGCACAACTCAAACATCATTTTGCATCTTTTAAAATCGGGTAAAACTTCATTTTAATGCTATTCACATGTGCTATATTCCAGCATGCACAAATATGGACTATATCAATAAAATAATTAAGAAGAATATGTTTCATGAAGTACATTATACACTGACCACTAAGAAAAGAACATCTTTTCATCAAGACTCTAAAAAGAAAAAATAAATAAAATATGCAGCTCTTACCAGAACACACCAGTCCCACATCATCATCATGGGAGCAGTTGTGTTTGAGTGAAGATGATTTTGGACAGAAGTGAATCTGAGATTCGTTTCCTCTACACTGAAGCTCCTCTGACCACAAATGACCCTCCCCTCTACCAAAAGTAGCTGCTCCCAGAATCTCCACAGGAGAACCACAGCCCAGCTCTCGACACACAACCTCTGCACCCTGCTGGTCAAAGTCAGCATCACACACTGTGACCCAGCTCTCTCCATGAAGAACCTCCACTCTCTCAGAGCAGCGAGATCTGCCCACCAATCTGACCCCTAAATTAGTTTATAAGAGAAAGAGAACATGTACATTAACATTAACACACAGCATTAAGTACTTGGAAACCTTAAGAAGTTCCACAGGGTTCTACTGTAGGACCGATGAAACTAATATTAGTGAAGAACTGATGACAGTGAAAAACTGCAGTGTGGGCTTACACATGGAGTCAATTAACAGTTTAAGCACTAAACACAAACAAATGTACTAATTAACTGCTTAAAATATATAAAGATAAAAACTCTGGCCATGTACCACTGAACTAAGGTGTAACTGTAATTAACTAAAAAATATTAACGCCTGTTTCTTTGTGAATGGGACTTCTGCATGGAAATCCATTATTTTCTACCAGAAAGGAAAGATTACAAAACTGTATTTCTCCATCATGCCTACAGCAATAGTCTTTCTATAATTAAGTATTGTCTTATAGTGAAAATCACTTTTCATCTCCATATAATAATTTGCTTTTTTAATAATTTGACTTAGTATATCAAGTTATTACCTACATTTAAGTACTAGTAAGACCCGGTAAGTATTTTGTATGTGCTAGTTCATACAGAGAAATCACACTGTAAGTTATGGGAACTTAAGCTCTAAAACACAGGCTGTATTATAAGTGTTAACTAGGTTTATTACAGCTTATAGTTTTCTTCTATACAGTAATTTGCCACATTATTTTTTAAACGCAAAACCAGGTCTGAGATTGAGCAAACAGTGACTGATCTAGTGGTCTTAACCAAATAAAAGTGGGTTAATATAGGTGAAAGTAGGTCATGATTATGGCAGATTAGGAAGAAATGCTATAATAAATAAATTGTGCACAACTGATATACATTCCAACGACAAGTATTTTAAGATTTAGGAGAGCTCACCTGAACAGATGACTCCAGCAAGTCGATTACAAATTTGTTCCACCCATCCAGCTGATCTACAGTGCTTCACTGAAGACTCTGATCCACTACAGTTCACATCATCCATCCAGGCTGATCTTGGTCCAAACTGAACATTTTTAAATACAGCCTCCCCACAGCCCAGCTCTCTACACACCACTGCAGCATCTCTTATATCCCAGTTTTTACCACACACTGATCTCCATGTTCTGTTATAAAAAACCTCCACTCTCCCAGCACAGCGATGGCCACCATCCACCAACCTCACACTGTCTGTACAACAGAGAGAGAAAGAGAGAGGAAAAGATGTAGAAATCTGAAAAATCAGACTGAATCTCAAAATTAATACATAAGCCATTTAGCTCTTACCAGCACACACCAGTCTAGTGCTGGACGATATGGCCAAAATTTATATCACGATATATTCCTTAAATTTCGGTCGATACGATATAATTTCGATATCGATATAAATACTTTGAAGGCCTCAGAAAACTGCTAAGAAGCCCTGCAATCCCTGCAGCACTGCGAATTTAAATTATTATATAACTGTGTATTTGCACTTTTTGTATGGTTGGCATCAGATACCCTCATTATATGCACATCTATCTATCTATCTATCTATCTATCTATATATCTAATGGAAATCTGTGCCTACTACTGTCTGAAAATTTAATTTAAGCCTTTGAAACCTCCTTTCACAAAAACTTTAATACTTTAGAAATAAAAGTAGTCAAAATATATCAATGCTCAATATTATTTGCATATAGCAAAATAATAACGACATCCCTGTCAAACATAAGCCTATATAACTATTACCAATAAAAATAACTTTAAATTACAACAGAGGCAAAGCTTCTTATTCTTTGTGAACAAATTTAACAGATTAAAACAAGTGTTTCAACTAGGATATAGAATACAATAAGCCTTTATATACGTAAAAGCAACAAGATTTTCCCGTCAAATAAACAAACCTACAGGCTTTATCAACTATGAATAACTTAGTTACAACATAAGCTATAAAAGTGCTTCAGTCAGTATAAGAAAAATATTGTATGTAGTGGAGTTGCTTGAAGTGGTGGAACAGTTTAGATGTATGAACATTACCGCTGCTGGTCGGCTGCACTCTCCGGCACAATTTGCAGCAAAGCGGCAAGGGAGCGGACCCTCGGCCGAGCGAGCGGACCTGCGGCCGGCCTCGAGGATCCGGGGCCGACCGAACCGAGTCTACCTTATCCTTGGATCCGCTCGTCCCGGCTCCGTTTGTCTCCAGCGCGAGACATTTTTGCTGCGTAGCGAAGCGGACCCGAGCCTAGCCATTTTAACCTAGCCTTGCCTAGCCTAGCCTATTTGGCTACGTGCCTGTGTGGTTACGTCATCACGCACTGACGTAGCCCAGCTATGGAGGCTGAATGTGTTGAGCTCTGCGGCGAGCTGACGCCAGTAAAAAACGCCTGTCCATGATTCTAATACATATCGATATACCACAAAACTGATATCACCGTTATTGAAACATTTCTTATCGCGATAAATACCGATATCGAATTATTGTCCAGGCCTACACCAGTCCCACATCATTATCATGGGAGCAGTTGTGTTTGAGTGAAGATGATTTTGGACAGAAGTGAATCTGTGATTCGCTGCCTCTACACTGAAGCTCCTCTAAACACACCTGACCCTCCACTCTACCAAAAGCAGCTGCTCCCAGAACCTCCACAGGAGAACCACAGCCCAGCTCTCGACACACAACCTCTGCATCCTGCTGGTCAAAGTCAGCATCACACACTGTGACCCAGCTCTCTCCATGAAAAACCTCCACTCTCCCTGAGCAGTGAGATCTGCCCACCAGTCTGACTTCTACAATGTGTTTATAAGAGCAAAGAGAACACGTACGTTAATATTAACACACAGCATTGGGAGGGCTGGGAGGTTAATTTGAATAGAAGGGAATTAAATTATATGGGGCAGTGATTTTTATATTTTGCACTTTTCATTAACTGAAATACAAGGATTTAAAAAAAAAAAAAAATATATATATATATATATATATATATATATATATATATATATATATATATATATATATATATATATATATATATATATATATTATTTCTTAGTTGCTAATTCTAAACCAAAGCATTCAAAACCACCTCTGTAATAATCCATTTATTAAGTGTATGAAAGTGAATTTAGGTTCAGGCTTAAACTTTTCATGTTACAAAGAAGTTTTTTTACAGGGGTGTATATAAAACAACTAACAGTTGTTTAATTAATTCAGTACATTCCAACACAGGCCTCATCACGTTTGTTTACATCTCTGTGTAATATGTTTTATTTTTTTGCATCTTACCTGCACAAACAGCACCAGCGTCTTCATCATGATTACATCTCTGTCTACCCCAATCATACGACCTACAGTTCTTCAGTGAAGACTCTGATCCAGCACAGTTAGCATATTCCACCCAGATTGGTCCTGATCCTGATCCAAAGCGAGCTCTCCGTGGTGCATCTATGGCTTCCCCACAGCCCAGCTCTCTACACACCACTGCAGCATCTCTCATATCCCAGTAATCATCACACACTGTTCCCCACTGCCCTCTATGAAGAACTTCCACTGTCCCAGCACAGCGGCTCCCACCATCCACCAACCTCACACTGTCTGTGTGGAGAAAAAAACAAACACACTGATAATCAGAGAATAATTACACTTATACTCAAATAATAATACTCAAACAAGGCTGAAATACATTTAAACCAAATCATGGACATCAAAAGCTCCCATTTAGAGATCATAAGAAATCAGTTCACTAATTTGTACTTCTATAGCAATACTAAAATGGGCTGACTGGATGATAGCAAAGTGTAAATCACATGAATGTAAGATCAAAAAGTAAATATATACTTTTCAATTAAATGCCACTTTATGCAACATCATTCAGCATGTCTGGTTTGGTGGGGGATCAGTGATGGTCTGGGGAGGCCTGTAGATGCCCAGGCCTCTACAGGTTAGACAACAGTACCCTGCCTGCTCTTAGGTATTGAGATGAAATCCTTGAACCCATTGTAAGACCCTACGCTGGCGCAGTGAGTCCGTGGTTTCTCACGGTGCATGACAATCCCCGGCCCGATGTGGAGAAAGTAGTTAAGTTCTTCGAGGATAAAGGAATTTATACCATTCACTGCCTTTCCAACAACATCCTAACAGAAAAAGAGGCCAGTATACATACAGTCCACAAAGTTAGTTTAAATATGCTGTATATATTATATATATATATATATATATATATATATATATATATATATATATATATATATATATATATATATTTTTTTTTTTTTTTTTTTTTTTTTTTTTTTTTACCAGTATATTATACTTACCAGATGTGACGAGAGTGACAGTGGTCAATAGAAAAATGAGTAGAACTCGGATGTCCATCTCTTGCACACACACTGCTCAACTCAGCAGCAGAACAAGCTTTACCTCTACTCAGCCAGATAAGACTCAAGAACCTGAGAGACAGAGAGAGAGAGAGAGAGAGAGAGAGAGAGAGAGATTCCCCACAGCCGCCAATCACACTCACTATGACCTTATTAGAAAGAGGAGAGGAAATTAACAAACATTTTAAGTGACAAATCAGAAGAAGCTTTTTTTTCATTTCGCCATATTTTTAAAAAGCGTCAGCACTAATTAACACAGCTCCACCTCCTTGTGTCTGTGTCTGTGTGTGTGTCTATGGGCAAAGGAAGGTACAAAGTCAGCTACCTTCTGGAGACAAACTTCAGAGAGAGTAAACACACAAAAAACAGCATTAAAGCTGCACCTGCAGACAGCAGATCCAAACACATAACATCCACCATGAAGATAAGTCACAGTTTCTTTTAACTACACATACAAACAACTTTTTTGTGTTTCTCATGCTTTTACAGAGTATATAAAACTAGTTTTAATCCTGATTACAGAAACTCTGATTAAGTGTGGGAATATTGTGGGTTCCCTGTGAACTACAGCAAGGCTGGTGAGCGATGGACCAAACAAAGACGGTTTGTCTGCCCTGTGAGGCGGGTGTAGGGTATGTTTGTGGAAATGCATCTAAGGATGCACCTACTACTCTACTGATCACAGCAGTTCCAATTACAAAATAAAAGTCCTGTTCTCTGGAGTTTGCACTCGTGAGCCGAACTTACCAAGTTCGTTCTGACAAAGTACAAGAGTCCAAACTTGCTTAATCTATAATGAGAAACGGGCCGACTCTGGCGCTGCCAGGAACTTGTGAGCCCATGGGACCACGAGGGTGGTTGAGAAAACCTTTATTCTCTCTGTAATGATTAATTTATTTATCTAAAACAGTATGAAGCGCATTAATTAACTGAAACATGTTGCTCAGTGTGCTTTTAAAAATGAAAAAAAAAAGAAGACACATTCTTTATAGGTGTGAAAAAAAATCACACTTTATTATCATAATATAGAAAACCATAATAATGTATGCTGCACAGACATATATAGATATATTTTTGATTAAGGTGAAAAGCAAATATAATTTGCATGTTTACCATGTGTCCACAATAAATCGTACGTATTAAAATATCCAAACCTGTTGTAATGTGTGGGCTCTCTTCAGCAGGTATGATATCATCATAGACCTCGCCATAGTTTTCTGTAAAAATTAAAAAATGCATTGCAGCACAGCAGCATCAGGATGATGGCAGCAAGACACTGTTACTCAAAGACTCAAACTTTTAAAATACTAAGGGGTTTTCAATGTATTGGTACTGTCGCCCTCTGCGATCAGAACTGGTTGACAAATCAAAGTGTGTCCCTTTAAAAAAAAAAAAAAAAAAAAAACTCCCACACACCAAAGGATATTAACTCACCTCAACATGCCTTTTGCAATCCTTTAGTTACCCCTGGGCAATCCTAAAATCACTATTACAAACTGTACAGTAGGCAAGACATTGTTTTTAACTTGTGCCAGACATGGATATACTGGAGTAGTCAAAGATAAATTGAATTTAGCATTAGCATTACCCGCTAACCACGCTCACTATTTTCCCGTTCAGGGGTGAGTCTTATCGGCCTGAAGCCTGATGCTAACTGCTAAAACACTTCAGAACCCTACACATATTGCATGGAACTTTTTTCTATAAAACAAAATATATATATATATGTTTTTTCTTCTGCATTAAGAATTCTAACACACATTCAGTATATGTCAACTTACCTGAGAGAAGCTCCTCATCTACGTCCTCATATCCTGAATGCTGATCTTCAGAGATAAAACTTCCTGTTAAAGGAGATCAGAACAGTCAGAATGCCAAAGTTCAATTATTTAATCAAAATCTACAGCAAAAAAATGTATTTGTAAGTCTGAAAATGAGATGAGGCTTTAAGCCCAATCCCATTTCACCCCATGGCCCTACCACTTACCCCAACCATTCTTAGAGTGTAAAGGGTGAAATCCTCCCCATAAGAATTGGGACAACACTTCATGCACCAGATACGTCATCAGAAGCACTAAGGTTCAGTAACCTAGCTAATTTTATGGCATTGTATGTCTTCAGAAAGGTTGGTGATTAAGGAACAATTGTCAATTTCTTAATTCCTGTTATGGGGAGCTTGGATTAGCTTTCATTTTATTTAATTGTTCTGTTCCGCCTTAAATGATGCAGCCTCTGCTGTCTCTTGCACCATTTAAGGTGAAATGGGAAAGTTGGCTAACAAACCCCATCCCTTTCCTCTGCTTTTTAACAGCAGTACAGGCCTGAATTGATAGTAACAGATATGTAATTCTTCTATTATAGTCAGTGGAGTAACACATTATTTTGAACCTGTAAGATAAGGTAACAATGCTACAATTGATTTACTGCACGTAGTTTTTTCATTTATAGTCATTTAAACACTCAGAATTGCTATTTGATATCTGACCTTAGATCCACTTTACATACTGTGTGAAGACTGCCTTCAGTGAAACTCTCTACATATAATTTACCTCTTTTAGTATATCTATTAGTGACACATTTATGGTTAATCTCTTCATAGACTGCCTCAAGCAGAGTCTTCCTCCTCGCCTTAGAAATCACTGTGAGAGAGAAAGAAAGAAACATGGAGTCAGTTCAGTAGAAGAGAAGACTGATGACAGATTGAAGGACTAATGATGATTATAGAAAGTACAGAAAGTGGATTTTAGATGATCTCTAAATCTCCCTACCTCTCCTGAGCACTCTGTTCTGATAAAACAGCACAACCAGAAGCACTAAGGCCAGGAAGAGCACAGATCCCAGAACCAGGAGAGACACTGGATAGATGTATGGAAAATTAGATGATGGATTTTTTGAAGGAGGGACTGTCTTTTTCTCTGTTAGCTGTGCTGGTACTGAAAACACAGAATAAAAACACTGTTGAACACTGCATAGTGTTGTTTAAACTTAAAAAAAATCACACAAAGGAACTAATTAAAAGAGTACCTGTGGTGTAAGTTGTAGTTGTTTCAGATGAAAAAGGTAATGTGACAAATATGTCTGAAAGAAATATCATAAAAATGGTCAAGAAAAAGAGGTTACAGAAGGAGAAAGAGATTAGAGCAGCATTATTTAAGAAATGGTATTTATTGTTTTTGTGTTTATTGTCTTTGAAACAAAAGAAGTATATGGCTGATATGGTAATATTGTAGGTATTTTCAAAAATATTGTTGCATTATTGTCTGCCAATGTTACTTAGTGTATTTATCAGTGTTGTGAGCCTAAATCAGCCATAATATAAATGCTATTCTCTTTTACAGGTCAGAGGAGCACAATAATAATAATATTGAACCTGACTGAAATACAGAGTACACTGCTTAACATAACCATAGTTATCTTAAGAGAAGTTAATACTAGATTAAAAAACGTTCTCGCACACCTGCACAGGTGACTCCAGCACTGTGGGAGCAGTCAGTGTGGTTCTTCAGGGAATGAGGACAGTCCCACAGGTGAATCTCATTCCCTCTACACTTCACTCTGTTCATCCAGATAGTTCCTCCACCAGAACCATCAACAGCTCTTCTATTAGCACTCAGCGCCGGCCCACAACCCAGCTGCCTGCAGACCACCTGAGCATCCCTGATGTCCCACAGATCAGCACATATAGACCCCCACTCAGCATTATAATACACCTCCAACCTCCCAGAACAGATTTCCTCTCCTCCTCTCAACCTAATAGGCATGTAATCTACATCACACATGAACAGACACATGAATAATATTACATTTTTATAACAAAACTACAGCAAACTGCATTAGTGTTTTTATTTAATCAGTTTTCACTCAAATCAAAGATCAACTGATGAAAAGGGAAGTTTAGAATTATTTGACAAAACAAGTTAGAATGTAGGCACGAACAAATCTGATTAATATGTATACTTATTCAAGTAGTGAATGGAGTGGTAGTCAAATATTCGTACTTGAGCACTAGGGGTGTCACGATTCTCTAAATCCTCGATTCGATTTTATTTCCGATTTGAGGGTCACGATTCGATTCAATTCTCGATTTTCTTTTTTATTATATATTTACATTTTATTATTTTATGCCTCATAAAATTTAAATAATATATTATTTATTATTATTATTATTATTATTTATTAATATATATATGGTAATGCCATCTAGTGACTTTTTTGGTAGCAACAGTGTGCACTATTAAAACTGCAACGTGCAAAAAAAAAAAAAAAAAAAAAAAAAAAAAAAAAATAGGAACAATTAAAGCCTTAACAAACTGAACTCTATCCTACTATAACAGTTAAACATGAAAAATAAGACTGGGTCCCTGAGAATTACAAGTTTTTTTCTTTAAGAAAGATATATTATTAACTTTATCTGAGAGAAAGTTGTTTTTTTAATTCAATGGAAAGCAACAGGTGTAGTCAATCATAAGTTTAAGATTTTTAATCCACCTGACTGTGATCTATAGTCAGTGTTCTCAAGTCACACTGACACACGCATTTCAGCGAGTTCACACGCTCTCACCTGCGCGCACCCACCCCTCCGTTAGATACAGATACAAAACCTGCGCGCACCCCAACCCCCCTCCTCCCCCGTTGCACAGATAAAAAAACAGTGATCACACTCCCGCCGACACTCAAAACTTGAGAGCCCTTTCTTTAATTCTATAAGTCCGTTTTCAGTTTCTCCTCTGTGGCTGAAAGGCAGCTGTTCTCTGCCTCTCACACAGCAGAACTGAGGGCGGGCTCTCTCTATTAAATGAATAGGATGCGCTGTGTTGGTGCCGCGCCATTTGCGTAGCGCGCTGCGCTATTTGCGTAGCGCGCGCGGGAGGGATCGTCGATTCTCGTTTTGACTTCGATACTCGAGACCATGACCTCATTTCGATCGATTTCGATAAAATATCGAGATCGTGACACCCCTATTGAGCACTGACCCTGGTTTGGAAATAAGAAGAATTTTTGAAGGTTTTCAAATGCAAGCTGTTTCTTCTCTCCTAGAAATGGAGACACATGCTATAAATACTACAAAAATCAAATCAATACTACTAAACTCATTACTAAAATAATGATCTCAGCAATAACAATTGAGAGTTTCAATTGAGCGGCAAACCCCCTCATTTCACACCAACGCACAGAATTAAAAGTCAGTCTGGTTGTGATTTTCAAATAACACCAGGCATTCTAACAGGGCGCACAGGAAACTTCAAGCTGCACCAGACTGCTCTTTTTCTCTAACCCCACCGAACTATTCCAGCAATGACAAAAACAATTTTTCAGTGCGATTTTCGGACAGAACAGGCTCCTATTAGTAAATGTACACCATTATTGTAAGTCACTTTGGACAAAAGCATCTGCCAAATGTAATGTAATTCAATGTAATATATCTTATTATTTCACTCACAAATGTAATTTTTTCTGATACACTTTACACTTTTTATTAAAATGTGTTCCCAGCATGACCAGATGAGTGTAAAAAGCACAGCAAGGTGTAGCTTGTAGTCCCAAAAAATCTCAAGCAATCCTGCACACATACATTGCCATGAAGAAGTATTTGCCCCCTACAGATATACTGATATTTTTCTGATTATTAAAAAAACTTTAACATCAGACAAAGATAACCCGAGTAAACATAAAAAAAGCTCATTTTAAATATGACTATCCAGGATGAAGATGGACAGTGAAACAGAGTAGAGTCATGTTTCCTACATTTTACATCATCCAGCCAGTTAGGAGCTGATTCCACTCGTGCTTTGGTAGCTCTCTCAGTCTTAAATCTTCCACAGTTCAGCTCCCGACAGATGAGACCCATTGTTTCTACATCCATCCCATTGTTACACACATTCCCCCAGGTTCCATTATAGAACACCTCCAGATTCCCCTCACAGCCCTCAGTCAGTCTGATCTCTTTATACTCTGATGAGAGAAAATGCTTTATGTTAGACCCTGGAGTTTTCATGTAGTTTAAAACAAACTTAATGAATCTACACTATTAGTTAAAAGTTTTAGAACACCCCCATTTTTTTTGCCATTTTTTTAAGCTCTCCAGCCCAGTTAATAACCTGAAATGGTACAAAATCCAGTGTGCTCAAATGGTACAAAAGTTAGCAGTGCCAGGGCCTTTAAACAGAAAAGGATCCGAAAAAAGTGTATATTGTAAAAAAAAAAAAAAAAAAAAAAAAACTGAATATATTTGTTTTAAAGAAAGCTTTGGAAATTGGCGCAAAAATAAGAATAAATTAAGTCTTAGTCTGTAGTAAAGTTAGAAGAGAATGTGTTACTGCACTCTACTGCTGACTTTGTAGTAAACTGCACTTTTATCATAATACCTAAAAAAAGACACCAAAATACAGATCAATTTGAAACAATTTAGTTTGCCCTTTAGATACATTCTGACACATTCAAAAAAACAAGAAAAAAAAGGTACAGGAAGACGTCTGGCTGACCCACATGGCAACAACTTTAGATTGGTTTAACAAGTCTTATTTTAACAGTTTAACTAAGTCTCACTTTCAGCACTGAAGAGAAAATTTAGAGGTCTGACAGGTGAAGTGTTGTAAGAACACCAGCAATCAGCACACTGTACCTGAGCAGACGACTCCTACATCATCCTTGTGTCCACATTAATCCTCTCCACACAGCTGATATCTGCAGTTCCACAGAGACGCCTCGTTCCCCTCACACTCCACCTCATTCAGCCATATGGGTCCAGTTCCAGATCCAAACCGGGCTGGTACTGGTACTGGAGCACTGAGGGCGACTACACACTGCAGCTGTCTGCAGACCACCTGCGCATCCTCAATATCCCACAATTCATCACTCACTGTCCCCCATGATCCACTGTGGAAAACCTCCAGCCTTCCAGCACAGTCTCCCCCAGAACCAACCAGCCTGATGAAGCTGTAGCCTAAAATTAAGAGAAACCAGTTCAAAGTATGATTTCTTAGTTCACCCGTAGTCACATGATGATTGGTTCATTTCAGATTCATAATAATTATAATAACCCTTACAATAAAACAAAATAAAACAATTTCCCCCTAACAACAGGCATTATTCACTACAACTCCAAATAATTTGAATTAAATGTACCAGAGCAGGTGATGTAGAGCTGTTCCGTGGAGCTGCAGTTAACTGCTTGTGAGCTGCTGC
This sequence comes from Astyanax mexicanus, assembly GCF_023375975.1. Lineage (NCBI taxonomy): Eukaryota > Metazoa > Chordata > Actinopteri > Characiformes > Acestrorhamphidae > Astyanax > Astyanax mexicanus. The sequence goes on from NC_064418.1 coordinate 36,186,687, forward strand.
AGTTCCTCAGATGAGCTTCACTCCCAGAGCAGTTGAAACCCGTCACACACATGTAGCTGTGTTCAGGACTGGATGAAGAGGAGCTGGAGATGTTGAGTACAGAACCACAGCCCAGCTGTCTGCAGACCACAGAGGCCTCAGACTCACTCCAGGAGTCCAGCAGAACTCTCCTCCACTCCTGCCTGAAGAACACCTCCACCTCCCCCTCACACTCCATCCCTCCAGACAACCGCACTCCTCCCTCATGAGACGCCAGAGAAGAACCTGAAAGTACCACAAATATATTTTAGATTTTACAGGCTTAATAAGATTTTTTTTTACAGCAAGTGTTTTTACAGCACTTGAAATAAATCAGATTTAGAAATTAAACACATTGTTTTTTTACAGGTACTGCTGCATTAGCTGAGCTATATATGGAGCGAAATTAGAAATTGATTTTCAGAAATCAAAATTGTCTATGGAAATGTATATACATGTTCAAAACTGAGATACATTAGTAAATTAATTGAAGTGAAGTAAAAAAAAAATATATATAAGAACATTATAAGGGCACTTCCTCCTAAAATCACTTTACAGCCCATTGATAAGAATGTTTAAGATTCTTAAAAGCTCACCACTGCAGATGAGTCCAACATCCTGTTTATGAGAGCATGCAGTTCGACTCCATGATGAAATGGGACACTTCAATAGGTGTGTTTCATTCCCCTGACAATCAAACACATCCGCCCAGATCCGGCCACTCCCCTCCCCAAACCAGTCTGACCCCAACACAGCCACAGCACTCCCACACTTCAGCTGAGCACAGAGGACACTGGAAGCTCTCATATCCCAGCTTACATCACACACTGTACCCCACTCACTGAGGTACTGGAGCTCCACTCGACCAGAACAAGAGACTGAGCCGTTCATCAGCCGAGCCTGAGTATGACCTGAATTTACAACCAAGAGACTCGTAAAAGAGCAAGTTCTCTCCTATACTGTATATTATATAAAGAAATGTTAGACGATAATATCACATATTATACTGTACCAGAACATACAAGTCCCACATCATTACCATGAGAGCAGTTTTATTTGTGTGAAGAGGTTATTGGACAGAGAGTAATCTCAGATTCATCTCCTCTACACTGAAGCTCCTCTGACCACACCTGACCCTTCCCTTTACCAAAAGCAGCTGCTCCCAGAACCTCCACAGGAAAACCACAGCCCAGCTCTCGACACACAACCTCTGCATCCTGCTGGTCAAAGTCAGCATCACACACTGTGAACCAAGACGCTCCATGAAAAACCTCCACTCTCCCAGAGCAAACATGAGGACCATCAGCAAGTCTGGATGTCCTGTGATCTGTGTGTAATGCAAAAATTTTAAATCTCTCTCTCTCTCACAATCAGATTAAATAAAGACTTGTATAATAGACAAATGCTAAACAAAACAGAAGGCTAGTAATGAGATGAAAAAATACTAGAGTTGTCAAATTAACATGTTCACTTCATTAATGAATAAAAAAAATGAACACAAATAACAAAAATACTGCTCATTAATTACCCTACTTTGTGCCCTCTGACCTCCGACGCTAGATCCCAGTTCACAGATCATATCAAACCACATAATCTATCCAATTCATCCATGTTAATAATACAGATTAATTTAGCTAGGAAAACAGTTGGCATCGCCAAATAGCCATAGTGGCTAATCCGCCATTTTGAAAATCATAACAAAAGATTTATAGAAAAACAATAAAAAAAAAAACACTTTTTTTTATTCTGACTTTTTTTGTTGGTCAAAATATAATTAAATATCTAAATTCTGTCCATATTTGATATCTTAATTCTGTAATTTTGTAATTTGCATACGAATAAAGGAGCATCAATTTATAACATTTTTTTTAAGATATGTACAGTTAGTGCTGGACGATATGGCCAAAATTCATATCACGATATATTCCTTAATTTCGGTCGATACGATATAATTCCGATATCGATATAAATACTTAGAAGGCCTCAGAAAACTGCTAAGAATCCCTGCAAGGGAAATATGTACCTACTAGGGGTGGGCGATATGGCCCTAAAATAATATCACAATATTTCATGGTATTATCGCGATAACGATACTCTTGGCGATATGACAAAAAAACAAAAAACTTTTTTATTATTGTATGCGATATGATATTGCACACCTTTAAGATATTAAAAAAAAACAATAATTTCAGCAGATTTATAACAGAAGTCAATATTTGAGAATTACATGATACTAATAATAATAATGCACTCCAAATATCTCCATATATCCAGTATTAAAGTAAAATAAATGACACTTTACAGATATATTCTGTCTCTAGTAAATATTTAATAGGAAATTAGAAATGTGTGAGTTTTTCCTTTTGCTTAAAACAGCAAAAAAATTAATACCCTGATGTGATAATTAGGGATGAGTGATGTGGCACGATATTTCAGAGTATAATATCCTGATATATGATATGGCACACCCCTAGTACCTACTACTGTCTACTTAATTTAAGTCTTTGAAACCTCCTTTCACGAAAACATTATAATACTTAAGAAATAAACAATAGTCAAGATAAATCAATGCTCAATTTTATTTGCATATAGCAAAATAAAAACATGACATCCCTATCAAACATAAGCCAATATAACTATTACCAATAAAAAATAACTTAAAATTAGGATAGAAGCAGAGCTTCTTAGTCTTTTGTAAACAAATTTAACAGATCAAAACAAAAGTGTTCCAACTAGGATAAAGAACACAAGAAGCCTTTATACACATAAAAGCAACAAAATTTCCCCGTCAAATAAACAAACCTATAGGCTTTATCAACTATAAATAACTTAGTTACAATATAAGCTACAAAAGTGCTTCAGCCAAAATACAACTCTTTATGAACATAAAAGGAACATGATATCCCCGTCAAATAAACAAACCTAAAGGATTCATAAACTTTAAATAACTTAAATAACTTACAACATAAGCTATAAAAGTGCTTCAGCCAGTATAAGGAAAATATTGTATGTAGTGGAACTGATTGAGGTGGTGGAACAGATTAGATGTTTTAACGTTACCGCTGCTGGTCGGCTCCACTCTCCGGCACAATTTGCAGCAAACTGAAGTTTAGCAGACCTTCCGAGAGTCGAACCAAATCCTCACCACTGAATTAGACCTCCCTCCTTCAATTAATCACTTGTGGAAGCGGCAGGGGCATTCATTTTGCATCAAAAATGTCCCGCGCTGGGAGCCAAGAGGACCCGCGGCTGACAAAGAGGACCCGCAACTGACCGCTGACCGAGCGGACCCGTGGGCGGACCGAGCGAACCAGAGGCGGACCGAGCGGACCCGTAGGCGGACCGAGCGAACCCGTAGGCGGACCGAGCGGACCCGTGGGCGGACCCGAGGCTAGGCTAGGCTCGGTTCCGTTCCGTTCCACTCCAGCGCGGAACATTTCAGATGCAAACCGAGCCTACCTTAACCTTGGATCCGCTCGTGCCGGCTCCGTTTGGCTCCAGCGCGAGGCATTTTAGATGCGTAGCGGACCCGAGCCTAGCCTAGCCTAGCCAAATCTAGCCTAGCCTAGCCTATCTGGCTACGTGCCTATGTGATTACGTCATCACGCACAGAGATAGTCCAGCTACGGAAGCTGATTGTGTTCAGCTGTGCGGCGAGCTGACGCCAGTAAATCGCATGTCCGTGACAGATCTGTAAATAATACATATCGATATACCACAAAAATGATATCACCGCTATTGAAACATTTCTTATCGCGATAAATACCGATATCGAATTATTGTCCAGGCCTATGTACAGTATTTACAGCATCTTTACTGACTGATTTTTTTTAAAGCGAAACAGCAGAGTGGTATAGAATACCATAGTCTGGCAATCTCAGTGTGTGATAATGTACACATCAGGAAGTTGTTCAGTTGAGCTGTACACATTTATATCAAAACGATAACACATCGACTAAAATTAATATATTGTGACATACGTTTTGTCATATCGTCCAGCACTAAATTGTTAAGCTGGAAATGGCACTATGTTTCTAATTACAGTGTGTTGACTGGTTTTGTTTTGGCACATAAAGTGTTTGAGAAGTTGTCTGGAAGTGGAAAGGACTAATGCATTTTGTTTCATTCAGGTTATAATTTTGAAAACAAATGTTGTGCTCTAGCAAATCAGTACTGCAGACCCTTTTTATTAAATTAAATTTTATCAAACAAAATGAAACTGACTAGACAATATCTTGGGTTAATATTTTCAGCAATTAAATAAAAGTCAAAGCAAATGTTAAAAAAAAAAACATCACTGCTTCTCACATTAGCTGTAACTGTCAGAATTTACTATGTAATAGAATATTTAATATGGAATAGGTATACAAAACAGTGACATTCCATCATATGATCTCTGATTTGATTTTGTCTATGATGTGTCGAAACATTCTCAGAAAGTTCACAAATGTAATACATGTAATACGTACGTATTACAGTTTTTGTCTAATTAAAACATACCTGAACAGGTAAGCTCAATATCCATATTATGATTACAGCTGTGTTCACCCCACACTAATGATCCACAGTGTTTCAGTGTAGACTCTGATCCAGTACACTTCACATGACTCATCCAGATCGGTGCAGATCCTGGAACAGCTGCATCAGTCCTAAACGGCTCTCCACAGCCCAACTCTTTACACATGACAAAACCCGCTATGAAATTTGCACCAGCACCACAAATTGTTCCCCACTGTCCTCTGTGAAAAACCTCTGCTCTTCCAGCACAGCGACTGCCACCATCCGCCAACCTCACACTGTCTGTGTAAGAGAAAATAAGAACAAGAAAAATGTACCGAATTATGAACTAGTAAGAGTAAAAATGGGAAACATTTTTTTGAAAAACACTTACCTGCACACACCAGTCCCACATCATTATCATGGGAGCAGTTGTGTTTGAGTGAAGATGATTTTGGACAGAAGTGAATCTGAGATTCAGTTCCTCTACACTGAAGCTTCTCTGACCACACCGGACCCTCCCCTCTACCAAAAGCAGCTGCTCCCAGAACCTCCACAAGAGAACCACAGCCCAGCTCTCGACACACAACCTCTGCATCCTGCTGGTTAAAGTCAGCATCACACACTGTGACCCAGCTCTCTCCATGAAGAACCTCCACTCTCCCAGAACAGTGAGAACCACCAACCACCCGGACTCCTAAAAATTGTGAACATAAAGCTGAATTTAAACATATGTGAGTCACTGCTTCAACATGAAAATGTCTTTCCATGTCATTGAATCTCTGACATTAACACAGCAAGAATGGTCAAAATAGATATGGCATTTAACCTTCAGTGGAAAAGTTGACTAAATGAACGCTATCTGTTTCCTTACAAACAGTACTACTACGCTTAACTGGACCCTAAGCCTCTAAAATGGGTCCTTTCCCACCACTTACAAGACTTTGTTTTACATGTATGATATATTATGAACAGTTTCCTGTTCCTAGTTAACAGAAGGGAACATAAAATAATTTACTGATACAATTTACCTGAACAGATGACTCCAGCATCTTTAGAATGATCACAGTTATGTTTACCCCATCCTGCTGATTCACAGTTCCTCAGTGTAGACTCAGAGCCACTGCAGTGCACATTATCCATCCAGATTGGTCCTGATGCTGATCCAAAGTAAGACTCATGATATGTATCTACAGCTTCTCCACAGCCCAGCTCTCTACACACCACTGCAGCATCTCTCATATCCCAGTCATCACCACACACTGATCCCCACTGTCCTCTATAAAGAACCTCCACTCTCCCAGCACAGCGACTGTCACCATCTACCAACCTCACACTGCCTGTACAACAGTGAGTAAGACAGACCAAGACATTGAGAAAGAATGGAAAAAAACATGTATTTTCACCACTATAAATGATGTAAAGTAGAATTGTGGCTGAAAACTGAAATAATAGCAAGACATTTGCATTTTTGACAGAATTACAAAAAGTTTACATAAACATTGAGCTAATCTTAATGACATTAATCACAAACATGCAGCTCTTACCAGAACACACCAGTCCCACATCATTATCATGGGGGCAGTTGTGTTTGAGTAAAGATGATTTTGGACAGAAGTGAATCTGTGATTCGTTTCCTCTACACTGAAGCTCCTCTGACCACATCTGACCCTCCCCTCTACCAAAAGCAGCTGCTCCCAGAATCTCCACAGGAGAACCACAGCCCAGCTCCCGACACACAACCTCTGCATCCTGCTGGTTAAAGTCAGCATCACACACTGTGAACCAGCTCTCACCATGAAGAACCTCCACTCTTCCAGAGCAGCGAGAGCCATTAACCAGCAGGACTCCTAAAAATTACCATGAAAAAAAGAAAGCTTATTTATCAGTAATGATAAATGATTAAGCATGATGATGCTAAATATTGCACAATGAATGATTCATAAATGCATTGGAAAAAACTAAAGAGAGTATAAGGATTCAAAATAAGTTCAGTAAAGCTATGAATTACATTAAACAAATTAATATGGATCAGCAAAATTATGAAATCAGTAAAAAAAAAAATCAGTAAATTAATTGTTGGTTGAGAATTCCAGTGTACAGCACAGTTTGGTGATTGCTCAGTTTAAACATACCAATTTACCTTGGCAATCAACAAGCATTTAGGGTGGGTTAAAAAGAAAAATCATATGTGCTGTACACTTTGCCTACATGGCAGATAATATACAGTCCCTGTTTACAGTGTTTTACCTGAACAGATAACTCCAGCATAGGACACCCCTAATCAAAATGTATATTATTGTGACTACAGAAGGAAATAAAAATGACCTAATGTTTAGAACACATAACATTGAAGTGGACACGTCTATTTAGCATTTTTAATATTTTTTCTCTTTACAGTTTCAAAATAACAAAAATAAAAAAGATACACATAGACTTTTAATTTGTTGGCAATCCTGTGAGCAGTTATTTTCCAGACACTATATGACCTCCACCAGTCTTGTTACCTGCTTAATGGACTGGAGGAACAGAACAGTAGACACATACTTAATTCACCATTCTTGCTTTTAAACTATGTGCTGCCAGTACAAGTATTCTAAGTCTGTTCCACTCCAACCCAGAATATTACATGTGATTCACATGGATACATGTTGCTGTAGCCATTTTGTATAATGTGTTACTGCAGCTCCAAAAATCCACAAATTATCTCCAAAACAACAGTCTCTTGTGTCTGTTAGACTAGAGAAACTCATTACATTTGTCCAAAGTCTATTGTGTTTATAATTAGTGCTATCCACCAGGAAGTTTCTGCTAGCTGTGTTTTTAATGTTTTTAAATTCACACTGCAATGTATTCTAGACAAACACAGATCCCCTACACTTTATTACACTATTATCCACTAAAAAACAAATGCCAGAACAGTAATGCTGCACAAACATAACACCCTCACCCCAAACAAACAATATAATAAGTCACAAATATTAAATTTCACCAGGTCTTAATGGCAAACAGGTAATGGAGCACAGGGCTGAGCTACTGAGACAGAGGGCTGTCTAAGTAGGAATAGATGAAGTCACAGGCTCATTGTGCTGAATGCAGTTCTTACCTGCACACACCAGTCCCACATCATTATCATGGGAGCAGTTGTGTTTGAGTGAAGATGATTTTGGACAGAAGTGAGTCTGAGATTTGTTTCCTCTACACTGAAGCACCTCTGACCACACCTGACCCTCCCCTCTACCAAACGCAGCTGCTCCCAGAACCTTCACAGGAGAACCACAGCCCAGCTCTCGACACACAACCTCTGCACCCTGCTGGTCAAAGTCAGCATCACACACTGTGACCCAGCTCTCTCCATGAAGAACCTCCACTCTCTCAGAGCAGCGAGAACCTAAAACCAGCCTGGCTCCTAAAATATCACAAGAGCATAAACAATGAGATAACAACAGGATTTAATAAATGAAAGTCAGACAGCACAGACACACAATGTAACTATTCAATACAGTGCACATATTATATGAACATAGTGTAGCTTGCCTGAACAGATGACTCCAGAATTGTGGGTTTCATTGCAGTCATGTTTACCCCATACTGGTGATCTACAGTTCTTCAGTCTAGACTCTGATCCACTACAGTCCACATCATCCATCCAGATTGGTCCTGATCCTGATCCAAAATGAGATTTGCCCAGTGCATCTACAGCTTCTCCACAGCCCAGCTCTCTACACACCACTGCAGCATCACTCATATCCCAGTCATCACCACACACTGTTCCCCACTGCCCTCTATGAAGAACCTCCACTCTCCCAGCACAGCGACTGCCACCATCCACCAACCTCACACTGCCTGTACAACAGACAAGGAATAAAGAAAGAAAGAAGCGAATAAAAAAAATAAATAATAATAGGTCTATGCTTCTTCAGCGTCGCAAGGTTATTTAACATAATTCTTAACAGATTTCGCTAATTCAAACAGCCCGAAAATGTTTTAAATAGCTCAATTTTAACGCTCTAATTACTAAAAAATGGCTCGGGTTCAGAAGGACAGTTTATGGCTCAGGTCGGGTCTGGCTCGGGCAGAAAGTGCATGGATTTGGGCCGGGTCGGGCTGGATTTTTGGGCCCGATCTAAGCTCTACCGCTCCACACATTGCAGGCTTTTTGCACTGCGGTCAAGCCAGCCCCCACTTCAAAACGCTTGGTCAAACTAGCCCCCACGCTGTTTCTTAGAGCGCGCATATACTGAACATTGCGGCAAGCGTGAGAAAGAACACATTTCAAAATAAAAGTCCCCCCCCTTAATATCACGACATTATGCTGTGGAGTGGTAAGGAATCCACATAATATCACATGTTATGTCTGATATCACATGTCAATTTCATGTAGTCCTGGTAGTACACAAAATAAAAGCCCTGTAAATTATAACAATTATGTTAATTAAATAATAATAATACTAATAATAATATCACTAACAATACTACTACTACTAATAATAATACTTGTATGTGTCACTCACGTAATAGCAGGGCATTATAATGTGTCATTTCAAAATAAAGGCCCTTTAAATTTTAACATTTATGTAATTTTACACAATGTTTAGACTGTTATTAAAAGGAATCTGTCTGATATCACAGCTCAATTTTATATAGCCCTGATAGTACACCACTTGTATGTTTCACTCACTTAAAATCAGAACATTTTGATGTGTCATTTCAAAATAAGGGCCATTTAAATTGTAACATTTATGTAATTTTACACAATGTTTAGACTGTTATTAAAAGAAATCTGTCTGATATCACAGTTCAATTTCATATAGTCCTGATAGTACACTACTTGTATGTGTCACTCACTTAAAATCAGAACATTTTGATGTGTCATTTCAAAATAAAGGCCCTTTAAATTATAACAATATTTTATTTCAACTCAATGTTTAGACTGTTATTAAAAGAAATCTGTCTGATATCACGGGTCAATTTCATATAGCCCTGATAGTACACTACTTGTATGTTTCACTCACTTAATATCAGAAGATTTTGATGTGTCATTTCAAAATAAAGGCCCTTTAAATTGTAACATATGTAATTTTACACAATGTTTAGACTGTTATTAAAAGAAATCTGTCTGATATCACAGTTCAATTTCATATAGTCCTGATAGTACACTACTTGTATGTTTCACTCACTTAAAATCAGAACATTTTGATGTGTCATTTCAAAATAAAGGCCCTTTAAATTATAACATTTATGTAATTTTACACAATGTTTAGACTGTTATTAAAAGAAATCTGTCTGATATCACAGGTCAATTTCATATAGCCCTGATAGTACACCACTTGTATGTTTCACTCACTTAAAATCAGAACATTTTGATGTGTCATTTCAAAATAAGGGCCATTTAAATTGTAACATTTATGTAATTTTACACAATGTTTAGACTGTTATTAAAAGAAATCTGTCTGATATCACAGTTCAATTTCAGATAGTCCTGATAGTACACTACTTGTATGTTTCACTCAATTACTATCAGAACATTTTGATGTGTCATTTTAAAATAAAAGCCCTTTAAATTTTAACATTTATGTAATTTTACACAATGTTTAGACTGTTATTAAAAGGAATCTGTCTGATATCACAGTTCAATTTCATATAGTCCTGATAGTACACTACTTGTATGTTTCACTCAATTATTATCAGAAAATTTTGATGTGTCATTTCAAAATAAAGGCCCTTTAAATTGTAACATTTATGTAATTTTACACAATGTTTAGACTGTTCTTAAAATAAATCTGTCTAATATCACAGTTGAATTTCATATAGTCCTGATAGTACACTACTTGTATGTTTCACTCACTTAATATCAAAAAATTGTATGTGTTATTTCAAAATAAGGGCCATTTAAATTATAACAATATTTTATTTCAACACAATGTTTAGACTGTTATTAAAAGGAATCTGTCTGATATCACAGGTCAATTTCATATAGTCCTGATAGTACACTACTTGTATGTTTCACTCAATTATTATCAGAAAATTTTGATGTGTCATTTCAAAATAAAGGCCCTTTAAATTGTAACATTTATGTAATTTTACACAATGTTTAGACTGTTCTTAAAATAAATCTGTCTAATATCACAGTTGAATTTCATATAGTCCTGATAGTACACTACTTGTATGTTTCACTCACTTAATATCAGAACATTTTGATGTGTCATTTCAAAATAAAGGCCCTTTAAATTATGAAATGAAATATGAAATTGACCTGTGATATCACACAGATTCATTTTAATAACAGTCAAAACTTGTGTTAAAATAAAAATATTGTTATAATTTAAAAGGCCTTTATTTTGAAATGACACATCAAAATGTTCTGTTATTAAGTTAGTGACACATACAAGTAGTGTACTATCAGGACTATATGATATTGACCTGTGATATCAGACAGATACCTTTTAATAACAGTCTAAACATTGTGTAAAATTACATAAACGTTACAATTTAAAGAGCCTTTATTTTGAAATGACACATCAAATGTTCTGATATTAAGTGAGTGAAACATACAAGTAGAGTACTATCAGGACTATATGAAATTGACCTGTGATAGACAGATTTCTTTTAATAACTGTCTAAACCTAGTGGTAAAATAAAAGCTTGTTATAATTTAAAGGTCCCTTATTTTGAAATGACACGTCAAAATGTTCTGATATTAAGTGAGTGACACATACAAGTAGTGTACTATCAGGACTATATGAAATTGAACTGTGATATCACACAGATTTATTTTAATAACAGTCTAAACTTTGTGTAAAATTACATAAACGTTACAATTTAAAGAGCCTTTATTTTGAAATGACACATCAAAATGTTCTGATATTAAGTGAGTGAAACATACAAGTAGAGTACTATCAGGACTATATGAAATTGACCTGTGATAGACAGATTTATTTTAATAACTGTCTAAACTTAGTGGTAAAATAAAAGCTTGTTATAATTTAAAGGGCCCTTATTTTGAAATGACACATCAAAATGTTCTGATATTAAGTGAGTGACACATACAAGTAGTGTACTATCAGGACTATATGAAATTGACCTGTGATATCAGACAGATTCCTTTTAATAACAGTCTAAACATTGTGTTGAAATAAAATATTGTTATAATTTAAAGGGCCTTTATTTTGAAATGACACATCAAAATGTTCTGATTTTAAGTGAGTGACACATACAAGTAGTGTACTATCAGGGCTATATGAAATTGAACTGTGATATCAGACAGATTTCTTTTAATAACAGTCTAAACATTGTGTAAAATTACATAAATGTTACAATTTAAATGGCCCTTATTTTGAAATGACACATCAAAATGTTCTGATTTTAAGTGAGTGAAACATACAAGTGGTGTACTATCAGGACCATATGAAATTGAGCTGTGATATCAGACAGATTTATTTTAATAACAGTCTAAACATTGTGTTGAAATAAAATATTGTTATAATTTAAAGGGCCTTTATTTTGAAATGACACATCAAAATGTTCTGATTTTAAGTGAGTGACACATACAAGTAGTGTACTATCAGGACTATCTGAAATTGAACTGTGATATCAGACAGATTTATTTTAATAACAGTCTAAACATTGTGTAAAATTACATAAATGTTACAATTTAAAGGGCTTTTATTTTAAAATGACACATCAAAATGTTCTGATAGTAATTGAGTGAAACATACAAGTAGTGTACTATCAGGACTATATGAAATTGAACTGTGATATCAGACAGATTTCTTTTAATAACAGTCTAAACATTGTGTAAAATTACATAAATGTTACAATTTAAATGGCCCTTATTTTGAAATGACACATCAAAATGTTCTGATTTTAAGTGAGTGAAACATACAAGTAGTGTACTATCAGGACTATATGAAATTGACCTGTGATATCAGACAGATTCCTTTTAATAACAGTCTAAACATTGTGTAAAATTACATAAATGTTACAATTTAAAGGGCTTTTATTTTAAAATGACACATCAAAATGTTCTGATAGTAATTGAGTGAAACATACAAGTAGTGTACTATCAGGACTATATGAAATTGACCCGTGATATCAGAAAGATTTCTTTTAATAACAGTCTAAACATTGTGTAAAATTACATAAATGTTACAATTTAAAGGGCCTTTATTTTGAAATGACACATCAAAATGTTCTGTTATTAAGTGAGTGACACATACAAGTAGTGTACTATCAGGACTATATGAAATTGAACTGTGATATCAGACAGATTTATTTTAAGAACAGTCTAAATATTGTGTAAAATTACATAAATGTTATAATTTAAAGGGCCTTTATTTTGAAATGACACATCAAAATCTTCTGATATTAAGTGAGTGAAACATACAAGTAGAGTACTATCAGGACTATATGAAATTGACCTGTGATAGACAGATTTCTTTTAATAACTGTCTAAACCTAGTGGTAAAATAAAAGCTTGTTATAATTTAAAGGGCCCTTATTTTGAAATGACACATCAAAATGTTCTGATATTAAGTGAGTGACACATACAAGTAGTGTACTATCAGGACTATATGAAATTGAACTGTGATATCACACAGATTTATTTTAATAACAGTCTAAACTTTGTGTAAAATTACATAAACGTTACAATTTAAAGAGCCTTTATTTTGAAATGACACATCAAAATGTTCTGATATTAAGTGAGTGAAACATACAAGTAGAGTACTATCAGGACTATATGAAATTGACCTGTGATAGACAGATTTCTTTTAATAACTGTCTAAACCTAGTGGTAAAATAAAAGCTTGTTATAATTTAAAGGGCCCTTATTTTGAAATGACACATCAAAATGTTCTGATATTAAGTGAGTGACACATACAAGTAGTGTACTATCAGGACTATATGAAATTGAACTGTGATATCACACAGATTTATTTTAAGAACAGTCTAAACATTGTGTAAAATTACATAAATGTTATAATTTAAAGGGCCTTTATTTTGAAATGACACATCAAAATGTTCTGATATTAAGTGATTGAAACATACAAGTAGTGTACTATCAGGACTATATGAAATTGACCCGTGATATCAGACAGATTTCTTTTAATAACAGTCTAAACATTGTGTTGAAATAAAATATTGTTATAATTTAAAGGGCCTTTATTTTGAAATGACACATCAAAATGTTCTGATTTTAAGTGAGTGACACATACAAGTAGTGTACTATCAGGACTATATGAAATTGAACTGTGATATCAGACAGATTTATTTTAAGAACAGTCTAAATATTGTGTAAAATTACATAAATGTTATAATTTAAAGGGCCTTTATTTTGAAATGACACATCAAAATCTTCTGATATTAAGTGAGTGAAACATACAAGTAGTGTACTATCAGGACTATATGAAATTGACCCGTGATATCAGACAGATTTCTTTTAATAACAGTCTAAACATTGTGTTGAAATAAAATATTGTTATAATTTAAAGGGCCTTTATTTTGAAATGACACGTCAAAATGTTCTGATTTTAAGTGAGTGACACATACAAGTAGTGTACTATCAGGACTATCTGAAATTGAACTGTGATATCAGACAGATTTCTTTTAATAACAGTCTAAACATTGTGTAAAATTACATAAATGTTACAATTTAAAGGGCCTTTATTTTGAAATGACACATCAAAATGTTCTGTTATTAAGTGAGTGACACATACAAGTAGTGTACTATCAGGACTATATGAAATTGAACTGTGATATCAGACAGATTTATTTTAAGAACAGTCTAAATATTGTGTAAAATTACATAAATGTTATAATTTAAAGGGCCTTTATTTTGAAATGACACATCAAAATCTTCTGATATTAAGTGAGTGAAACGTACAAGTAGTGTACTATCAGGACTATATGAAATTGACCCGTGATATCAGACAGATTCCTTTTAATAACAGTCTAAACATTGTTGAAATAAAATAGTTATAATTTAAAGGGCCTTTATTTTGAAATGACACATCAAAATGTTCTGATTTTAAGTGAGTGACACATACAAGTAGTGTACTATCAGGACTATCTGAAATTGAACTGTGATATCAGACAGATTTCTTTTAATAACAGTCTAAACATTGTGTAAAATTACATAAATGTTACAATTTAAAGGGCCTTTATTTTGAAATGACACATTATAATGCCCTGCTATTAAGTGAGTGACACATACAAGTATTATTAGTAGTAGTAGTAGTATTGTTAGTATTATTATTATTAGTATTATTATTATTTAATTAACATAATTGTAATCATTTACAGGGCTTTTATTTTGTGTACTACCAGGACTACATGAAATTGACATGTGATATCAGACATAACATGTGATATTATGTGGATTCCTTTTAATACCACTCCACAGCATAATGTCGTGATATTAAGGGGGGGGGGACTTTTATTTTGAAATGTGTTCCTTCTCACGCTTGCCGCAATGTTCAGTGTATGCGCGCTCTAAGAAACAGCGTGGGGGCTGGTTTGACCAAGCGTTTTGAAGTGGGGGCTGGCTTGACCGCAGTCTGCTTTTTAATTTAACACCATGTTCATGTTCTAATAGTTTGACTGTTTTGGTGTTTTTGAAATCAGAAGTTGAATCAGATTGTTACTGGTGGTTAACATTATTTATACCCAGCTTTACTACAGTGATATAAGTTTATTGGTAACCAGAGGATTTTCTAATTTTAGTGAGCTATGGTTTATTAAAGGTTGAACGTATGACGTTGAAACAACGTTGCTATATCAACGTTGATTTACTTTTCAAAATCAACGTTGATTCAACCTCAACATCTACGTTGATTAACACTGAAATGCCAGCTGGATTTTTAAAAACTGTGACAAAAACCTCCGTTTTAAAAAATATCCGGACGAGGCCTCTCCGACTATCCGACTATAGTCGGTAACTATAGTGAGGAGCAGCGACTACATACAGCCAATGTGATCACGCAGTCTGAACACTTTCTGTCTCCCTGTTACATCAGTTAAATGAGTGTTAAACTCTAGAGGGAGCCCTCGAGTGAGTCCTCTATCAATGGGGTGAATGAACAATAATAATGAACTACTTGTTCTGAGTATTTCTTTAATTTTTGAAAGTAGAATAATGTATTTAACAAAAAAAAAGTGTGCCTGTATATTTACAGAAAATATATTTTACACTGTAAAGCACTATCATCACTGCTACTGTGAGCTGATCCTGGAGATACAGAAAAAAACATGTTTAAAAGACTTATAACTGGAGTTTAAAGCAATAAAAAAACAATGTGTGCGGTACTGAAACATTTGATATAGTTCTGTATTGAGGACATTGATACATATTTCAGTATAAAACTGATCAGACATTTATAAACTCTGATTTTACTCAGTTGCTTCATATTAACCCGTTCATGTTGGACTCACTGCAAGTGTGTTTTTTTCTGTATAGAGATTTTCTGGTCAACATAAAATATTTCCTTTCAAGTCATTTTTGAGGAGCTCTATACTACATAATATAATACATTCAGCATGAAGTTCTGACAAAATGAAAAGAAATGCCAAAATGGACATACAAGGTTTTAGCTTGACAGTGAGAATACACTGACATGCCCCAACACTTTTGCCATGTCAAAATGTAACTATAGAAGCTGCACTGTCCCGTGGGATAGGGGAATATGCGTGTGGGGCCTCCCGCACTGAATGAGGATGGGACTTCTGCCAAAGTCGCTTGTCTTGTTTGCACAGACAATTCTATACCAGCCCACACAACTTCATAAATCACTCAAACTATACTGATCCGCCTTGCCACAAGATAACACCTCACAACTCACACAAAGGTGAACAATTTACATACACCTATCCCATGACTTCTGGCATATCAGTATATATCTATTCTGTAAAACATTTTTGTGCTCTAAAACTGGAGTGATAAAACATCCATTCATGCCTTTTATTCCCAACACATTTAATATCATCTTGCGAATACTGCCAAATGCTGATAATAAATACCCAAGCATGGCTGTTTAAACATGTCATTCTGTGTCTATTGTTGTGTCGAAATTGAAGAACCTGCAAAATGTTCTTGTTTACTGTACTTCATTAAACTCTTGTTTTTCAATGTTGGATTACAGAATTATTTTTGAAAACTTTTTTAATATAATCAATGTAAGAGCCAAATAAGAGTTATTTATTTGAAGAATAATTTAGTTAAAAATATGTTGAAAATTGTTTAGTAGGCATTTAAAATGATTGTATTTTCTAAAATGCATAATTCAGTAATGTAAAAACTTTAAAGAACATTTCTGCTAGTTTATTGGCTTCCATCAGTAACACGTCATTTACACTGCATGTACGTGAGTAGCCAGATTGCTGTTAGATACGGTGGAAGCAACACAGTTTTTTGACGGAGCTGTACGAGTCCAGTCTAATGTTTGCCTTTGTTTTTTTTTTTTATAAGTAAACCTTTGAAAAGAAGATTCGGACTCTCGCGTTTTTTCAAATACTGGTTGTAGGACTGACAGCAAAAGGTGGTACAAAAGGAGTTGCAAGAAACGGAATGCCACTACAATGTATATAAAAATTTGTATGATTTAAACCTAAACATTAAAGAAAATGAAGTACACACTAAATAACTGTCTAATACACTGTATTAAAATTCCTTGATGATAGGATCAATAGGAATTTCTCCAAACTGACCTGAAATAAACCCTTTTTACATTGACACTTCTATTGAAATTAAGAAGGTTTAATTTGTCTGTCTTGTAAAGTTGCTGTTTTGGAGATACTTTTTTCATACAGTAGCTTATATTCAACATCCATTGCATTACATGTTTTAGGTGATTGGATTATTATGAGATTTTATTTGTCGGAATAAAAAGCCAAGTGTAAAAACCCCCATTCACATTAAGGTGTGAGTGTTTAGGTGTAAGCCTAAACAGAATGTGTTTACTGTGTTTGCATTCTATCAGTAGAAGGAGTAATAGGGGGAGGTAAATTCTGTAGGATGGTAGATCTCCAGGACCAGGAATGAGCACCCCTGTGTGAAAGGAATGTGTGAACCATCAATTGCTCCACAGCACTGTAGAACTCCCGTGGTTCCTCTAAACAAGTCAGGTTCTCTCAGAGCAGGACATTTTGATGAGAAAATGACAAGTGTGAAAACAATCTGGCCAGAATTTTTTCTCTCTCACAAATGCACCCTTTTCTAATGCACCCTGTCATTATTAAAATGTCTTGATCTATTATTTATCATTTATTGCAAGCAGAGGAATCCTAGCATGCACCTTATTACTTCTTTCCCACATGAAGAGCAGCCAAAAGGATTTTTTTTTTTTCATTTTGCCACTCTAGTGGGCAGTTTAGTTATGCTTTTTTAACCATAGGGTACTGCAGGGAGCGATTGCCCCCCATTGAGGCTCAAAGTGACCTGGATATCTGGCTTTTAAGATTACAGACAGTCATATTATATCTTTGCTGTCACACAAAAAAAAAAAAAAACTCAAATTTTGCCAATTGTTCTAGAGCATTTGTGGAGACAAAAATTCAAGATTCAAAATATATTTAAAAAGTAGAATATTGAGAAACAGAGATGCAAGATCTTTGCACGTCAGACACCATAAATTAGCCTTTTTTTAAAATTGTAAAATATTTTACATACAAAACAACAATTACATGGAAGAAAAAAGCACTGGGACAGCTTTCTGCAGGAGGTACACATTTATATTGTTCAGTTTAAATGCAACAGACAATAACTTTCCCGTGTATTTTATCTAAAGTACTCCTGACATTAACAACCATCATTATTAGCACTGTGCTCACAGCTGTGACACTTCAGCTGCTTCCAAGCTCTGTTCCCAAAACCAGATTACTGAGGTAAAGGTCTGTGCCTCCTGTAAGCAGTTGGAGCTGGACAGTCCACGGCTCTTGTAAGGTCATACGGTCAGATCTTCACAACTGAACAGGCACAAAAACATCTAGCTCTGTTTTAAAAGCTCTTATTGTGTGCAAATCAAGTGTCCACATATTAACCTCAGAGATGGCAGCACTGGTAGCACTAGGTACAGCACACAGGATAACACTACTTCCCTCCTTCATTTCAAATGAACTTGAAACAAAAATCCTCGCAGACAGCGGTTCAATTTCCTCACCTGAGCAAGCATGTCATGCCATACCAGTAAGAGCCTTTGGGCAGGACTCCTAATGCTACATTTTCTTGTCATTAGTGTTCTGGAGAAAAGTGGCTGAAAAAATTCTCTAAATGTAGTAAGTCTACTGATCAGCCAGTTCAGCTCATACTTGATACATGTAATCAATATAAAGCATTATGAGGTGCATACAACTTCAATATGAGTGTAACCTTGCAATAGCAACAATACAAAAGATATGTGGCCCAGATATGAGAAGCACTTGAACTTTTAGCATGAGGGAGAAGCAACCGAAGTTTACCGTAGAAGTAAAAGAAAAAAAAGTCTTCCTGTGAGCCACAGAGCTAACAATAGCTGTTAAAGTCAGGAACAGCTGCAGTATGTACAGATAGATAGCAATGTAACCAACATAAACAGACAGAAAACATCCAATCCCACACACAACAGGGCTGAAGAGCCCCTCACATGAGACGTGGGTTCACTTTCTTGACATCTGGATGTCTTTGTGAAAAGTAAGGGTCCTAATCAAAACAAGAGACAACTTTTTTTTTTGCAATAATTATTTTTCATCCATAGAAGGTTTTCAACCATTTAAGCGCATTGTGGAAACTTTTCCAATTACTTCATTCAGAACATATCCAACAAATCGGTGCAGTCCTTGAAATTCTGGACTTCCGTTTAATAATAGTGGGTAAAGTGAGGCAATGTTACCAAGCCATTGCTTCTTTTCTTTTCTGAGAGTGGATCAACCTAACCACTCAGACAAAATGCACACATATACACATCTCTTCTTCATCAACCCTGATTTCTAGTCACGTTTAACGCATACAGTCAAGGGTTTAAAAACTAAACTTTCAAATAAGAATATATTTCAGGTATTAAATAATTTCATATAAAAATGGTAAAAGCACCCTCCCCACCCCAAGTTTCCAGATACATCTTTTATAATACATACATAATCCCCTTTCCTCACGATGGAGTCCATGCAGTACCTATTTATAGTAACGGCAGAGTTTCTTTTTCGTCGCTTTTGTATAACTGCTCACATGTAATTGCAAAGCGGCACAAACACGCAGAGAAAGCTTATACTGTATGTGATTTGGCTTGCTTTTTTATACTGTGATAATAACTGGGGTTAAAATGAGGAATAGTATTCTTCGCAGTCGTCTGTGTGAGAGAGTCTGAATGGAGAACAGCAGACGGGCAGCACGCAGCTTTTTTGGCGCATGCCCCTGGTCTACCACTCCCCTGTCAGTTTGGTGTTTTGGTCCCGTTTTGGGGGTTGGGGTGGTGGCCCGCGCCGTAATGTTGCATAGCCTGAGATGTTGGCACCCGTGTAGCCTCCCTTTTTCTGCTGGCCCAGCAGCAGCTCTGGGGGTGGAGGCGGCAGGGCCATGTCGTCCATAGTGGCCACGGGCTCCAGCTTGGCGGAGATGCGGGAGGAGGTGAGGGAGCCATGCCTGGACATAGACTTTCTCTTTAAAGTCCTGTTGAGGTCCTCAAGGAAGTTGGGTTGAATGGAGAGGTTGCTCTTCGGTGAGGTGGGGGGCAGTTGGGAGTTGAACGGGGTGAGAGGGATCTGTTGTGGTGGAGGAGAAAGGACCAGGGGCTCGGGAGGTCCGCTGCTGCGCCTATGCATAGTGGGAGGAGGTGCCTTCCTCAAGGAGCTCTGCTTCCACGAAGATGTGTTGGAGGACATCTGCGGCTGGGGGTTGACAACAGCCACTTTTGGAGCCCCAGTGTGAAGCTCCATGGGTGGAGGAGGAGGAGGCAGGAGCTCGGAGTCTGGAGGAGGAGGTGGAAAGTCAAACTCAGCAGGCGGAGAGGGGAAGTCTGAGTTGGGCTGACCGGATTTCCCTTGCAGAGACAGTGGCAGGTGAGCCAGGTTGATCTTTCCTGGTTTTGTTGACGCTCTGAAGCTTGAAGAAGAATCCTTGGATGGCGATCCTGTTGTAGAAGAGGGGGTAGAGAAGGAAGTGGAGGAAGGCTGGCTAGGCTGAGCGAACATGCTCACAAGATCCTCCACCTTTTTCGACTCCTGGTACTCAACAGAGGAGTTTGACTTTATGCTGGAGTTTCTCTGAGGTGTTGGAGGAGGCCTCTTCCCAGCAGAACCGGTTGAAGAGTTGGAGGAAGTGGAAGGCGATTTCTTGATTGGTGACCCCATCTTGGAAGTGGGTGGGCTTGTAGTAGAAGGTTGAGGTGGTGGAGGAGGAGGAAAGTCCAGGCTACTCTCAGGAGGAGGAGGGGGAAACTCGGGGGACTGGGGCTGAACTTGCCCACCTGGCTGCCATTTGGGCTTAGCTTTAACTACTGGTGGAGAGGCGATGCTTTTAGAAGCATCCATAGTTCCAGGGAACTGGTTCACCAGTTGTTTAACCAGCGACGGGGTTGGGGAGATAGCGGTCGACATAGGCGGAGCTTTTGAGGGGAAGCTGTGCTGTTTGGGTAAGGTGGGTGGAGGCTGGTTGGGGCTATGGCCACCGGAGAAGCTCTGTTGCTTCTTCATAGAGGTGGATGGGGATGGGGACACGGGAGCAGGTAAAGGGGAGACCGGAGAGATGCTGTGCCCAGGTCCGGAAGGTTTAGGGGCAGTCTGGGGCGGAAATCCTCCGGTAAAAGACTTAGGTGGTGCAGGAGGAGGCCCTGACATTGGAGGAGGAGAGAAACACACTGGTGGTGGAGGAGGAGGCTGCTCCTCATCCTGGTTGAGGGGAGAAAAGTCGTAGCTCATGTTGGGAAACTTCTGAGCCAGGAACTGCTGGAGGCCATTGGTGCTGAGGGGTGGAGGGTATTTAAACTGCTCTGGTGGTGGAGGAGGGGGTAAAATGCCATTGCTCTGCATGTGATCTGGTGGAGGCAGGTGTTCATTCTCTGGGGGAGGTGGAGGGATAAATTGTGGTTGAGGACTTGGAGGCCCTAACTTCAGTACCGCCATGGCAGAGCCTGGCATAGGCATACATAGAGGGGGCGGTGGTGGAGGTGGAGGTGGGCTGTTGGCAGCTGCTGCTACATTGTTCATTGTTAATGGTTTTGCACACTGTGGTGGAGGAATGGGGGGCTGCTGCTGTTGCTGTTGTTGCACTGCTGCCACTAGGGGTGTCTGTTTGTAGTGATTAGGAGCCTGAGAGATGTTCTGCAGCCTGGCAATGGTGCTATACTTTGTGAACATTGTGGGCGTGGAGTGGAAGGTAGGATTGGGCAGTGGAGGAGGAGGCGGAGGAGGAGGTGGAGGTGATGGTGGAGAAGGAGAGGACTGTGGTGACACACAGGGGTAGCTACCATGGGACAGGGAAGCTTGAGGCAACAGGGGCATTTGGGGCAAATGGGGAAGCTGCAGAGGGTATGAAGCTCTAGTGGGCTGTGTTGATGGAGAGGGATCCATTCTCATCTGTGTAAGAAAGAAAGAACAGAAATGATTATCAGAAGCTTAAAAGCAATTAAGCCAACTTGTCCATAAGCAATAGTACCAGGCTACAAACATGCACAAAAATGAGAAAAAAACTTTTTAGTTGAAGGAGATGCAAAATGAGTTTACATGAGTAAAAAACAGACATTTAGCAAGAATGGTAAGAAGACAGGAACACATAAAGTGAGGTGAAAAGAAGGGGATGACAGCTGTCCTATAAACCTGGACCCCTACTTGTAAAAGAGCAATCTAAGGTGATGTAAAGCAGTGTTTCTTAATTCTGATTCTGGGGGCACCCTGTTCTGCATATCTTAGGACAATTGTACACTACATGATTTTTCAGTTGCCAATCAAAATTTGTGAAAATCAATGTTTGCATGGTTGCATACTGGCTTAGTTACTATGTGTGATTGCTGATGGCCCCGCAGGCACCTCAGAAATACCTATCAGGTTTTTTTTAAGAGTGTAAAAGTTGTTGTGACTGGAAGATAGAGCAGTGACGATCTACGGTCAATGAGAGTGCAAGACAAGTGTTGAAGAGAAAGCAGAGGGTTGAGTCATACACATGTCTTATGCCGTATTATTTTCTTATACGTTTGTGTGTATGCTACAAATCAGTGCACAAACAAATTTTACAAAATATCACAAAATAACAATTGGTGTAGTGTATATCTGGCATTAGTAATTTTCCTGTTTAATACACCCCCTTTAACTATGAATTCTTTCGAAAGGGCATAGGTATCAGGAAGCCTCCAGGACCAGAATTGGAAACATTTGTTAAAAACATTTGTCCAAACATTTTGTTAAAAACGGGCCCACATCTGTTTAGCTGGATCCACACAATTTAAAACACACAAAACCGTCACCTCTCAATGCGGTCCAGCACCACAAACATTCAGTACTCAATTTACAACAGAACTTTTTTAACACTACTGACACACTATTTCAGCAGGCATTGACTCTACCAAACGCAAATCCATTCTCTCAAACACACACACACCACACCATGTTAATACACCACAATGCACTAAAGCTATACTTTTTGTTAATCCAGACTAAGTTGCACCAGAGCTTGTGGTAATTTGTTAAAAACTTACACAACCACTAAAAAAACAGCACCAATTCACCAATCCCCCAATTAGGCTGCAGTCACTAAAAGGTGCGAGGAGTTGAACTACTGTAAACAACTATCAGAGGGGTTAGTCGCCTCTAATCAAACAAGGATTAGACAAAACCAGTGTTACAGGATGAGGGTCTTCACACCCCTAACCTCAATCCCCACCAGTGCATAAGGGCATGGCCTTGTGAGACTTGACTTTTGCAGCCTAAGAGAGAGAGGAGGGGAAGGAGGAGAAGAGAGAAGTCAGCAGAGTGAAGTCCCCCAGAGTGCACTGCCCCATCTGCTCATTTGCTTTTGAGGTCACCGAATATCATGCCAGGTCATAACTCTGATAGTCAGGTTTGCACATGTCCTTGGAGATACAGTCAAGAGGAAATGCCAGCTCAAGAGGAAATTAAGTCACACACTCTCTTCATTAAAAGTGAAGATGCTTCAAATGGTTCTTTCTTTGAGAGATGAACCACAGAAGAACCACTTTTGGATTCATCAAGAACCATATTTGTAAAAGGAAAGTATGAGTGTGAAGAACCTTTTTAAGCTTAAGAACATAAAAAATAATCTTCATATAATTATAAATATAATTATATAATTTAAAATAATTTGATGTAAATGTTCTTTGCCAATTTATATATTATAGCCACACATTTGTATTACTAGAATTTGTCCCCACTCTGGGATTGTTTAAAGAACATTTTTTTGTTCATGTATTATTTTGTTCTCGATACTTGGTTTTATTTCCCCTTGCCTTAATAACAGTGTCAGTCAGGTGAGGATTACACTAGTCATGTGAGATTCCTTCTCATTTTATCTACACTTTAACAAAAACTAGGTGCACATTCTTGTGTGTGGCTTTTTTTTGGCATTTCTGGGAAACTAAAAAAAATGCCTTTAATTCTCTAAAAATTGATCTACTCAGTCCAGTACAACTGATTTGGAAACTTGCATTCACAAATACAGTTTCTACTGGTAATATCTGGATAAGTTGTGTGTTTCCATGCATGTGTGAATGGTAGACAAATTACAGAAGTATGAGTT
Source organism: Astyanax mexicanus (assembly GCF_023375975.1). Classification (NCBI taxonomy): domain Eukaryota; kingdom Metazoa; phylum Chordata; class Actinopteri; order Characiformes; family Acestrorhamphidae; genus Astyanax; species Astyanax mexicanus. Next base: position 36,210,916 of record NC_064418.1, read on the forward strand.
AATTAAAAGAGTTTTACATTATCCTATAATCATTAAAAACTCATTATCATTCATCATCATTGCAAAAAAATCCCTTCTTCTAGAGGTTTGTTTCAGCCATAATAAAGTCTAAGTCAACTAACAAACATTCACATTAAAACACATTCTAAATCTAAGCGAGCTATGCTAGAATTAATTTCTGAAGACTGATTGAACTCCAGGAAGAGTTTTTTTATCAGTGCTTTACATAAGAACTAATTAAGTACTGTTTTTAAATCTAATGCACACAGATTTACCACATCACTGCACTACAGTACAGTATCACTGAAGAAAGATATCAAAGGTCAACACAGAATGTGGATATGAAATGTTGTGATGAAATGAAGGTAAAGGACAGCTACAGAATGAAAGAGATGAGTTGTAAAAGCTGATGAAGTGTCCGATGAAGGTAAACAGGAAATAGAAAATGTTAGGGCACCTTGCCCTCCTCAGATTGGTTGCCTCTCTTCCAGGCCTCTGAAAAGATGGAGCTGACCACACTCTGGGAGCGTACGTGGCCAGAGGAAGTAGTCTCTGACACACCGCTGTCTGATTGGCTGGAGTGGTTGGACTGGGATTCTGCAGAGAAGGAGTGAGACAAAGCTCTAATTACATCAGAGCACAGAAAGAACAGCACTGTGGGCAATATGATACCATTTTCATGCCCTGTCCAGGTAAGCCCACCACCCTACACTAACAACCTTGGGCAAGACTCCTAATTTAAAACACTACATTCATCTACATGAGTAACATCATTTAAATGTAAGTTGTATTGGAAATGAGCAACAAAAAATGCAACAAATGTAATTATAGACTACTGAACTACTAAGAACAAAAAAGCCAATGAATGATTTTTTTTTTAAAACAGATGTTGTACACATTAAAACTAAAATGTATTGGCATATAATTTTTTTATTACATTTTAAAAACACAATATTATAATTGTGCTGGTTAAATTCATTTTTTAATAATGTTCATAAACCACAGAAAAAAGGTATTTAATATGATTTATGGAAAATAAACACTACACAATTCTTAAAATAATCATTTTAAAAATGATATGTTTTATGTGCAAATAAACTCATAATTTAATATCTGCACAGACTAATACCTGGCAGGCTAGAGGAGCTAGAACCAGACTTCATACTGGAGCTGGACAAAGACGACCAGTCATGGGCAGCTTCAGTCCGCTTCATGGCCTCCTGGTAGTTCACATACAGCTGCTTCCCATACTATACAACACACACAAAAACACACACAAACAAAGGTCATACAATTTATTTAAAAAGCTAAACATGCTTGCTGGAGAGTAACCATCATCCATTTAAAAGATGTTACCTTGGCAATGCGTATTCCATTCACCCACTGATGTAGAGTTCTGACATCATCGCAGCACAGGTACTTGATGTACTGAGATTTCTTCTGAATCTGAGGGTGCTGCACAAGAAAATTAGAATCAAACTGTTAAGTGCTTAATAATAATAAACCTTATTCAGAATAAAAAAAAATGTTGACATGTAATGCTCCAGCATCCCTCTAGATGGCAGCACAAAACCACAATGTCAAATGAATATCTTTATTCCTGCCCAGATCTTTTGCAAACAGTGAATAAAGAGGATTAACACTTTCAGACTTTGCATCCATTACAATAGACATTATAAGACCTGTTGTCCATTAGAATATACCATGAACCCATAATGACAAGTTTACAAACCAATAAAACCACAGCCACTAGAGCCAAAGTAAGGGCATAGAAACAGCTAATTTTTTATTAATGTTATGTGATTTAGAACATATATATTTATATATACACAATAGTAAAAAACACAGGCCTCCAGTGCGCTGGGCATTAAAAAAAATTATATTTTAGTTAATTAGTTTTTTTTTCTATAGATAATATGTTTCAATATTAAGAGTCTGTCTGTATGTGCTTTACAGACAGAAATCAGCACTCTCATATTTTCATCACTGAACATAATTCAAGTCTGAAATGGTTAACAGGAAATACAGTATCATTCATAAATGTATTCAGTTGGAATATATGTTCATGGTACAAAAACTTACACTTAACACTTTAAATGTGGCAAAAAAAATCTAAATTTCTATAAAAATATAAGAACAATAAAGCAACTGCCTCAAGGACATTCCTCTGGTGCACTACGGTACAGAACACATCGGCTGAAATCTAAAGTAAGACTGATTTTTTTTTACCTTAAGAACCATGCAGTAGTCAGTGGGAGCCTTGTATTTGCTGCGGTAGTCCTGCCCCAGATACACATTCACATGATCCAACTGTAGAAAGCACACCAGGTCTCTTGAAGCCTGAAAAGAAGAGGAGGTGATATCTGAAGATAAAGATACTGAGACATTTCAGCTGTTTCAGAATGATCTTAGAAGATCTTATGCTTTGATGGAGTACACCAGCAGGGGGAGCCCTACATGAGTGAACATAGCTTTATATATATATATATAGAGAGAGAGAGAGAGAGAGAGAGAGAGTATAACACTATGAAGTGCACACAGGCTGTTGTGTTCAAATCCATAATCAGGCTAATCAGATATGTGCATATGTGCTCTGTGGTCAGCAGGGTTAACATGAATTGAGTGTGTGGCAGTCTGTGCATCAGTAGGGCAGATGGGCAGCAGCCACACAACAACAGCATGTCTCTCTGTGCTCATTCTTTCCCTCTCTCTTAAACAGACATACATACAAAAATACATTAACACAATAAACAGAATTAGGTAGGCTTTACAGTAGACACTAAATAATTGCTGGGAGCCCAGCCACAACAACATAGCTGAGTGAGATCAGGTGCTAATGTTTAAAAATTAGTTTTGGATACACTGGGCCAAATTTTCACCATTAATCACAATTTTTCCCTTATTGGTAATATTCACCGATATAAACAGATTACCAGATTACTATAAAGTGCACTTAAAATCTGTCAGTGCGCTTTATAATCCGGTGCACCTTGTGTATGAATTTTACCAGAAGCAGTAAAGCCACTCCGCTGAAATACAGAGTTAAAAAGAAGTTTCAGTGAAGTTTCTCCAGCAGTATTAGCATTAGCTGCTAACCGCGCTAAGTGCTATCTCTTTGGTCTTCCAGAGGTGAGTATTATTGGCCTGTAGCCTGCTGCTAACCCCGGCTAGCACTGCTGGAGCAGCATTAGCATTACCCGCTAACCGCGATAAGCACAAGCTCTTTGTCTATTCAGAGGTGAGTTTTAACAGAATGTAGCCTGCTGCTAACCCCAGCTAGCACTGCTTTAGTGGAAATCTGAAAATCTAAGCTTACTGTAAATAAACAGAAGCTCTTACGTCACCCAAATAAACAGTTTCCAGGAGAAATCTGTGTAGATTAACATCCAGCATTCGTTTGACTTGGTCTGTCTCGTCTAAAATGTTTTTTTTTTTTTTTAAGAATAAGTTTTGTTTACTTAGCTTAGCTTTACAGGTCTCGCCACCCAGCTTTGAGATATGCTGAATTACAAGGAAAACATTTCCACACCCCTGTTTCTTACTAGAGTCGCATAAAATGTGCTTTATAATCCTGTGTGCCTTATGTACAAAAATGTACATTTATTGGTTGTGCGCCTAATAATCCAATGCCTTATATTGTGAAAAATATGGTACACAAAAAGCCGCAGCACTCACTCACAAGCACTTAATAAAACACATTGCTTGATTTTTATGGAAATTAAGAAATCCAACATATCAAAATAATAAGTTTGGTAAAACTGATGCAGGACAATTCCTGATCACATCACATTAAAAACACAATAATTTCAGTATGGTTGTTTTGTGTATATGGTATTTGTGTATACTGTGCAGACACAGTGCATGCTTTAATGGAAATGTGTGTATAGGGTTTGCATGTGTTGAATGTAAACAGCTTAGGGTCAGTTAATCCTGCATCTTAATGGCGAGAATATGTTGTGTTTGTCGTGTTGTGCTGCTGCAGACTGACAGTGCTGTAGGAAAGTGGTTTGGGATTAAAGGGGCAGATGAGCATCTTCATCGACTGAACTTTAATCTAAAGCTTTAATCTTCTACAGCATGCTTTAGATTTAGACTACATTCGCACTGTACTGCAGCACTGCCCCAATTACCTCACCCAACCATTAAATATTAAGTACCTGTCTGTCTAGCACTTTTACTTTAATGTCGCTGTGCCACATGGTCTCCTAAAGCACTCTAAAGACACAGGAGGATACTTTTACTGCGTCAGATCTATAACTGATATTGTGTGCACTGATACACCTTTTTAAATTCAACAATTTATTGAAATATAAAGGTCTGGTTCAGCGTTAAGTAAAGCATGAAGTCAACATGCATCTGAATTATTTATTTACTGTGTGTTAAGATTTATTCATGATTTACTTTATTAAAACATTATTTGAGGGCTAAGAATTGCATAATTATTATTTGTTGGAGTAAGTACACAATGAACAATGAATGTCTACAGCTAAATTTTAAATGTTATAAAGCTCTGGTGACACATTAAGCACTGTAAAGCTGTCAGGCAAGAAGTTAGCCAAGGAGCTCACCTAAGAAGCTACCCCGATGTGTCCACTTTACCAGAGCTACATAAAAAAGTAATTTCTCTGGGCTTAGTGGTGTGGTGTTGGTTTATCTTTGCAAAATGGTAAAAGGTACTGACGTTTTAGTAGTTGTTGTTTTTTATCTATAGATGTGGGTCTTCTTTTTTGGAAGGTGGTAGAGACAGGTTCATTATATGATGCCCCACAATTCCCTAATCTCTCCCTAAATTATAGTTATATATATATATATATTTTGTGTATGATTATTATCACAGTTGTCATCTACATCCACAAATCTACGTACACAATAATAGTCCCTCTATGTCTTTGCGGAAAATAAGATGGATATGGATCTTAAGATCACCTTGATCTTTAGTGACTTCTTTAACTCTTATTAACTCAATAAACCCACATATATAAGTGCTGCCAATCACATACCAATATCATTCACATGTAGATAATGCATTCATAATGCAATGTTTATTGATTCTCACATGACATACCTCCAAATATAAACTAAAAAAGGCCATAATTCATAAATCGCGACACATAACGAAAAAATGTGTACTTCAGTATTACATATATAGTAGCTTAAGTTTTATGTGCATGTGTTCACAGTATGTGCATGCATGTGTGTGTGTTTGTGTGTGTGTGTGTAGGGCTAAGGGTAGAGAGAAATACAGATGTGGAAGACAGATGTGATGGGGAGAGGCAAGATGAACTTACCTTGGGTTTGCCTTTTGGCACATAGTAAATCCCGGATGCTCGTAAAAGGAAGTAGCGCTTCTTCCAGGACTTCTTACCATCTTCTTTCAGCCAGAGCACTCCCTCCATCTCAGGCACACTGATGGAGCTTCCACAAAAACACTCCTGCAGATAAAGAGAAAAAAAAATACACCAACAATTACACATAATTTCACCTACAGCATTTAAAGCCCTGACTCAACGTTTCTCCGCTCTGATGTGACCTAAATAAGTCAACCTGTCTGCAGGACTGAGAGCATATGTGTGTGTGTGTGTATATGTGTGTGTATGTGTCTCAAAGAAATAAGTGAGTGCACAGAACCCCTCACCTCCAGCAGAGCTTCTTTATTCCTGTCCGTCATCTCGCATGTCTCCTTCCGCCCCAACAAATAGTTCTAAAAAAAGGAATGAGGCTCAATTAGGTCATAAAACCAGTGTAACAAAATTTTATCTGCATTTAAACAATGTGCCTCAGCTAAACAAAGTCTAGCACTTCCTCATTTTCTTTCACCACAATACAATAATGACAGTGCAAGCCTGAAACTTTAAAGAACAGATTCTTTAATTTGGTGGCTAGACATCCCTTGACAGTCCCATAAACTCTCTCAGATTGGGTGGAAACATCAGCCAGACAGCACTCACCTCTCTGAACCTCATATCACATCAATTATTCAGTTACTCTCAATATTTACACCACACTGACCTACTTACCCCGACACTTAAGGGCTACTACATCAGAGTTATAGCGACTACACCATGAATTCCTTAAATGGTAAATAAATCATACCCCTCACCTGAGCTCTGTGTAACGGTAATTATGAGTAGGTCACAAATGAACAACGTTTTAGTATGATATAAAATACAGCTCTGAAAAAAATAAGAGACCACTTCAGTTTTTGAATCAGTTTCTCTGATTTCGCAATTTATAGGTATATGTTTGAGTAAAATGAATATTGTTGTTTTATTCTATAAACTACGGACAAAATTTCTCCCAAATTGCAAATAAATTGTCATTTAGAGCAATTATTTGCAGAAAATGAGATATAGCTGAAATAACAAAAAAGACGCAGAGCTTTCAGACCTCAAATAATGCAAAGAAAACAAGATCATATTCATACAGTTTTAAGAGTTCAGAAATCAATATTTGGTGGAATAACCCTCGTTTTTAATTAAGGTTTTAATGCATCTTGGCATGTTCTCCTCCACCAGTCTTACACACTGCTTTTGAATAACTTTATATCACTCCTGGTGCAAAAATTCAAGCAGTTCAGCTTGGTTTGGTGGCTGTGATCCTCCATCTTCCTCTTGATTATATTCCTGAAGTTTTAAAGTTGTTAAATTTAAAGAAACTCCAGAGCTGTATGTCAGACTGCTTTTCTTAATAGATAAACTAATATGACTTCTTGGTCAATATGAGTGTTTGAGATTAGTAAAAGCTAAAAATATATAAAACATTAAAGAGGAGATCCCTTTGTTGTATGTGGCTTTGTACCTGCTATCTGACTTTATAAAGCACCAGGAGACACAGACAATGTCACTTTCTGCTTTGTGCAATGTTTGCAAAACTTTGTTTCGCAAGAGGTATGCTGAGGCTTTTTATAGCACTGGAAACACCAAGCTCTGCTGGAATCTGGCCCTCAGTTCCTCACCCTGTTATTTAAGAATTGAGATTTATAGACAGCTATAAATGGCAACTGTTTTCCATTACTGTTCTTGACACATCATTGTGACCCTGTTAATGATAATACTCTATGATTATATATAACCACGTTTAAACACCAATGCAGAGAACCTCAGTGGTTGACCACATCCTGTATCTACAGACACTGTGGCAGTGTTGAACTGGTGAACAGCTTTGGTGTACCATACTAATGCCACATCCTACCTGTGGATTCTTGAACAGAGCGTATTTCTCGATTCGTTCGATGAACATTAGTCGGTTGGTGCTGTCTCTCGTCCAGTTCAGCAGGTTCTCCACCAGGTTCTCATGGTCCTCAAAGATCCGCTCTAGAATAACACACACACACACATACACAAAAAAACAGGAGCATGTGTTAGTGGCTAATTTTAAACAATACGCATTGTTATACTGGTTAATCGGTTGTTCCCATACTAGTATTGGGACATGTGCTCATTCATTGTTTCTTCAAAAATAAAGGGTATAAAATATTTTATTCTGCTTTTGTTGGAGTAACTGTCTATAAAAAGACTTGTCATTAGATTTTGTGGAACACTGCTGTAGGATTTGATTGCATTCAGTGACAAAGACCATCAGTGGATGTTGGATAATCACAACCTCTTCATTTCAAATAAGCTCCACTGCTCCACAGCTCAGTGCTAGTGGGTATACCCCTCAGATGCCTGGCATTAAGTATAACAGACAAGCTTTATCAGTGTATCACTTCTCACAGTTATTCTACTTCTCAAAACATCTAAAACAGGTTAACCACTTCACACTTAATACTGGATTCTACTGGACACTTTCTATGCTTTCCCAAACTGAAAAGCTTCTTCAAACACTCAAGGCCAAAAAGTCATTCTGATGCTGACAAAGCTGACCAATGCACAGTGTGTGTAGCAGAGCATGTCTGGAGCTGTGTGTTAGGCCAGTTAATGGGACACACTCTCACACTCAGGAGCTCCCACAGCCTGTTAGAGACAGTGACAGTGACATTTATCTGAATTACAGTAAGCACTACTGGCACTTCTTCTCTCCGGCTGCAACACGGGGCATCAAACTCAAATCATTCTTCAGTCACTTACACAACCCCCTCTACTGCACTCCCACACACTAACGCACTAACACACTAACACAAACACTCTCAGGCTCTCTGCTTCACAGACAGTTCAAACTCTCATCAACTGCACCCTGAGCTGCAATCGAGAAAGACAGAGCCTGTGAGGTAATCGATTTTGATAACTTACATAACAAATTATGGCCCACTTCACCAGATCTCAAAGGGAGAGGCAGAGCTCACAAACAATTGTGTCTGAGGCCGAAAGATTAACGCATTTACCAGAAAACCAAGAGTGAAATAATCCCCAGAGACTGTGACGACATACTACCTTGATATGAGACCACGCTCTGGTAAAGCTGGTGAACAAATGAATTGAAAATGGAAATGGTAAAATCCCTAATCTGAGGGATTACTGCTGTCAATCCATTAGGTGATTAAAAACCTTGAGGAATTAACAATCCTTTACACTCCTGATCCTAATACTGGGATTAAACTCTGTCCCGTCACTTAATGGGACCTACGCCAGCGAAAGTGACGTTTCACCTGAACCCAACGCAGAGTGAAAAACCTACAGACACAGTAGCTGTAACCTTTTAGAATAGCGATGCACAACATATCTTATTGCCATAATATGCATGTGAGGAGGTAATAATGTTGGAGGACATGCAAATTAAATCTAATTATGGTGTACTACAACTTTTTTGCTGCAAAAGGAAAATCTGCACTTTTCTAATTTTTCATGACTTGACACAAGTTATTAATTATATGAAATTTTGGACCATTCATTTCTCCTGAAATCTGGCGAAAATTCCTGTAATTGTTATATTGCTATATACATCACTAAAAAAACTGTATTGCAATGTCAGTATTTTCTAATATTGTGCATCCCTCTTAAAATATGTCCTTCAAAGGTTCTCTACTAAAGACCGTTGTTCACAATAGAACCATAAACACCCAAAAGAACTACATTAAAGCATAAAATGTTCTTTGTCCAGTAAAATGGTCAAAACATCCCCAAAAGCAACATATTCCTCCAACCTCAGCTCCTCCTTCTCTTTCTTTCTGTCACTTTTCTGTTCTCTAACAGGCCTGAGCAAGTGTGTTCAGCAGAAGCCCTGGAGATGTAGGTTAGGGTCACACGCATGATCGCTCTGGACCTACATTTACAGAGCACAGCATGAGCTGAGCAGAGGCCAACACACTGCCCCACACACACACACACACACACACACACACAGCACCACCATGACTCACAACCCAGTCATCAGAGATGGGCAGAAAGATAGACGTGCCGACACGCAAACATGCGCAGATGAACAGAGGGAAAGAGATGGAACAATTACGATGATCAGACAGACATATGGACAGAGGCAAAAAAGATAGGAATCGGCAGAAAGACTCATGAAAATCCCAAATGAACAGATAGATGAGAGAAACAAAGACATGGAGATACAGATGGATGGACAGATAGATAGATAGAAAAAAGGACAGAGAAATAAAGTGAGACAGGTGAAAAGACAAAGAGAATCACAACAAGACAAAGAGAGACAGAAAGCCAGACAGACAGGCAGAGACACAGAGAGAGCAATAGTGGGTAGTACAGACAGACAGTGAGACCGGCAGTGGGAGAGAGAGAGAGAGAGAGAGAGAGAGAGAGAGAGAGAGAGAGAGAGAGAGAGAGAGAGAGAGAGACAGGAAGAAGGACAGACAGACAGTGAGACAAGCAAAATGTCAGAGAGGGACTATCAGAGAGACAGACAGGAAAAGAGACTTAAAGAGAAAGGGATAAGGGACAGAGACACCCTGAGGTAAAGCAGATTGCAAATGGGACTATATCTATGTTCCTACTACTCAACATGTAAATGTGCATGTAGAAATTAAGCAAATCATTCCCTTAGAATCCTTGACTTCCTAAATACTGTATGTGCTTCAATTTCTTCACAGCTCTGACCCCGAATGATCTCCACTGCTTCCATGAAAAACATAATTCATCTTCCTCAATTCATGTTGCCCCTCCCCCATCATCTATGATTGCACTGGATAATCCTATTGGCATTTCAGAAATGCTAATCTGCAGTGGGCCAACAGACCAAACTGGACCAATACCAGGTTTTTCAAGAACATGGAAAATTGAAAAACACAAAACGGGTGAGGACTAAACCAGATTATATGTGGGAGTGGGAGGGGTCTTCTCACCCATTTGTAGCTCGCTGATCATCTCCACTAGAGACCAGTCCAGACTGTAGCCACAGTGGGATTTGTCCAGCAGGCTGTCCAGCACCTGACGCACCGTCTGCCTCTCGTCCACCATCATGGTTTTGGAGCTCTCGTCAGAGAGGTGCACCCGGATCACCAACTAGACAGGAAAGATACACAAGATTGCATTAGGATTTTCTTGTTTGGTTATGGCCTGAAATAGGTCTTACAAAATCCATAGGTATAAATATAAATGTGTCCCCCTACACAGCTCTAACAGCAGGTGTGCTGAATGTCTCAGAAAACTGACTAAAAGTATTAAGTATGTATGTCATTAACCAAGACTGGTTTTAAAATCTGTGTTTTGGTTTTGGTCTGTTTGGTCATTTCTGATTTATCTTAATGAAAAGATTTGTTCTATTGAAAAAAACACCTTAAACACTGAATTCAGGTTTCATCCAATTTCATTTCTACAGCTGTATAAAATCAGGCACCCTTACAAAGAGCTTACTGAATTACAATCTTGTGTTAATTGTAGGATGTAGGATGCCACTGTTGCAGCAAGTTAGCTCGGTGAAATTTCGTCAGTCCTGGATATTTAACCATCACCCGTAAGTGGTTTTATTTAAAAGTGAAAATGTTCTAGTACCACAGCATCTCAGCTACCAAGTGTCATACCACATAAAGTTACACAGAGGAGCAAAACTCAAATTTAGCAAGTGAGAAAGCAAAGTTCAGTGTGGCAAACAGAGCTTTAAAGAGTTGTAGAAGGTTGATGCTAGGTGGGTGCTAGGCTAACAGCTAACCTAGCTAACTGGGTGCGATATCTTTGCCTAGCTAACCATACACTGTGCTAAGATGACTCTGACAGAACACAGAGAAAAGATCAGAACTATTTAGTGAGCAATGGGGATAATTACCAATTACTAATAAATATTTATTACAGTTCTAAAAATAAAGCAATGCTATACTATGCTAAATTTTTTTTTATTTTTAAGTTTTAGTCTGAGAATGATTAATTACTAAACCTAACACCAATTCAAATTACAGCCAATACATTAAGCTAAATATGAGAGCCTGTACACATTTTTATTTATATTAAGACATCTGTTAACCTATGATTTTCACAGGCTTTATGATATATCATTGGGTGGTCTGCTCTAGTTTACACACCCTAGACTCCTTTTATCACAGCCAAGCACAGAGAAACCCTCAGTCACAGACAAAAGCCCAGAAATCCACTTTATTCAAAGACTAAATAAAATAAACCAGCTCCGCTCAGACACACACACACAAACGCACACACACACAGATGCATTAAAAGCAACAAGGCCCAGCATTACCCTATGAGCACACGCTTTAAACAATCATCTTTCTCTCTCTCTGACACACAAACACACACACACACACAGGAACGTACACACACACACACACACACACACACACACACACACTGACCTACTTTCACCGCCACATGGATGGTCAAAGGCAATCCAGCAGCCACACACTATAACAAGCATACAGGACACATATACACAAGCTTTATTTATTTTTTAAATAATTTGCAGAATTATTATTAACACTATATACACAATCAGCCAAAACATTAAAACCACCTGCCCTGTCTGATTTAGACATGAGGCATGAACTCCACTACAGATGTCCTGTAGTATCTGGCACCAAGACGGTAGCATATGATCCATAAAGTCCTGCTAAGACAGACTAGCTCTTGCTCTTCACATGCATTAATGAGCCTAAGGCGCCCATGATCCTTTCACCAGGTGACTGTTCACTTATTGCCTAATATGTACACTATATGTGCAAAAGTACAAAAATATCAGGACACCTGAATGTAGGTATGTATATGTACATCTGGTTACATTGGCTCAGTTAACGGTTATTCCATCACCAAGAGAAATTCAGTTTATTTCCCTTGATTTTGGAATAAATGATTTATTCCAAAATCAAGGGAAATAAACAGAATTTCTCTTGGAATAAATGATTTATTCCAAAATCAAGGGAAATAAACAGAATTTCTCTTGGTGATGGAATAACTGTTAACCACTGAGCCAATGTAACCAGATACATATACATACCTACATTCAAAATCACACGAAAAGTGATTCAGTGCACTTAATAAACAAGAAAATAAATAAACAACATGAACATTGTTACTCAATAACAGTTGCACTTGTTTCCAATTACAGTTATGATTATTTGCATAAGTGAGTTATATAAACAGACTTCAGCTTCTACTACAGTTCGCCTGTACCAGGAGTGAGTGTGTGCAAAACCGACTGGCCTCTCAAGACTCACACTTACTCACACACCTCCCTTCCCAAGTGTGGTTCAGTGATCACATCACTAAGTGTGTGTGACGATGTGCTAGGCTGATCCTCTCAACTTGACCACCTAAATTAAAATAAGACACAGCTGTCTACACACACACACACACACACACACACACACACACACACTCACATACACACATGTATATTGCCATCGTGCCTTCTGCTACCCTATTATGACCTACATCTACACCTTCATTAGATCTTCCTCAGTCTACTTTATACACAAAGTAAAGGGTCATTACTCCTCTGTAATTATTTAAGTGGTCATCCAAGAGCAGGGATGCATAATTCTGATCCTTAAGAGATATCCTACCCTGGAAAGGTCAGAACCAACAATCCTGGCTCTAATATGAAGATGACCCTGAAGGCCTTTGTTACCTGGATCAGGTGTATTTGTTAGATTAGGATTAAAGCTAAACTCTGCAGGGTGGAAGATCTCCAGGACCAGGATTCTGCACAATTATTCAATGGCACTGCTCCTAACAACCCTTGTTGGCATCACATGTTCTTTAGCAAAGATTTGAATTCTATATATAGAATCATGACTACATGACAAATATACTACACTTAACAATGGTAAATCTACAACTAAGAGAGGAAAATGATCCAATTTAAATAACCAAAGCCTATATTGCTATTTCAATATACATTATTTACAGCATCAGCTGATGTTCAATACAGATGCACTACATAATTTGGCAATTCATTTTTTTTTTTAAGTTTGTAGGTACAAGCATTTGTTGTGGACATTCTTGACAGGTTTTGGTAACTTTTATATTATTTATTACGTCAATTATGTAATTAAAATATATGCAGCTTTGAAAAAAAAATAAGAGACCACTTAAAAATTAAAACCACCTGGAATATAATCAAGAGGAAGATGGATCAAACCAAGCTGAACTGCTTGAATTTTTGCACCAGGAGTGTCATAATGTTATCCAAAAGCAGTGTGTAAGACTGGTGGAGGAGAACATGCCAAAATGCATGAAAACTGTGATTAAAAATCAGGGTTATTCCACCCTGATTCCCTTATTCCACCAATCTTGATTTCAGAACTCTTAAAACGTTATGAATAAGAACTTGTTTCTTTGCATTATTTGGGGTCTGAAAGCTCTGCATCTTTTTCTTTAATTTGACATGAGCTGCATTTTTGTTGATCCAGCAGATCAGCTAATAAACATATTTCAAAGACCCCCCTATTATAAATATAAATATACTCAACGTACTACATTTTATGCACTTTGTAAATATGTCACCTACTCTGTCTAATAGCATTACACTAATGTTCCACTTCACCTGCATCATACTCTGTAATAATCAGGTGCTCTGTGTTTTACTATTATGCAAGAGCAAGTGCTAATAATAGGCTCAAATTAAGATAATAGATATTATGTCACTTCTATCACTGAGATTAACATGTAATCTGATTTCACTTCACTTCCACTGTCTCACTAATCTGCTATCTAATACATTATATGGACAAAAACTATTGAGTTACCTGCTGATTCATTCTGAAATTAAGGGTATTAAAAAGAGTTTATCATGTTTTTGTCTGAGTAACTGTCTCTAATCTTTACGAAAGGCATTCAACTAGATTTTGAAGCTCTATATGACTGTGTTTGTGCCTTTGCACATTCATGTCAGCAATAGGCACAAGTTAAAGTAGCTGAATGCTTTCATAAGAAGGGGTGTCCAAATTTATTAAGTAAACTATAATGTCTAAAATATTTACCCATATACATTATATTGACAAAACTATTCACTCACTGGAAAGCCTTCCCACACTGTGAAATGCTCTAAAAATGTATGTTAAACATATTAAAAATATGGTTTTGTTAACACGTTAATACACAGTGCATACTAATGATTAAGGCTGAATTAAAGCTGGAAAGGGTAGGCTGACATCAAATTAAATCCCAATGGATTAAGAATGCAAGTTCATATATGTGCAAAAGCAGTGAATACTTCTCATAATATAGTGTATAAATGAACAGTATTCTTCATTAACTCTTTAAACTCCAAGGGATTTGTTCAATAAACCTTCTCATTCTTTTAAATACTCTCTTTTAAAGCTCTTTTGCACCAGGAGTGGCATAAAGTCATCCAAAAGCAGTGTGTAAGGCTGGTGGAGGAGAACATCCCAAGATGCATAAAAACTGTGATTAAAAATCAGTTTTAATTTCTTAACTCTTCTTAACTTTTTTGTATTATTTGACGTCTGAAAGCTCTGCATCTCATGGCATCTCAATGGCATTTCAGCCATTTCTCATTTTCTGCAAATAAATGCTCTAAATGACAATATTTTTGTTTGGAATTTGAGAGACATTTTGTCCGTAGTTTATAGAATAAAACAACAATGTTCATTTTACTCAAACATATACATATAAATAGCAAAATCAGAGAAACTGATTCAGAAACTGAAGTGGTCTCTTAATTTTTTTTCCAGAACTGTACATATATTAATTTACCAGCACTATATTTTAAATTCAATATTTAAAAAAATAACAAATATTTTAATAGAAAGCTGGAAAAAAAAAAAATTAAAAAGTTATTTTCAAAATAATGAATCTGAATAAACTCCAGAGAGAAAGGCTCTGGGATTTATCCATGGTAATCTAACATGCATCCTTATCCTTGGTCATCACTCAGGTTTAAGAGATGGGTTTGATGGGCAGACCGGCTAGTGGCAGACTTTCTTTGAGCTGTGTCAGGCGGTCAGCCAGCACGTGGCCACTCTGCAGTCTCCTGGGGCCCTGCGGAGCGGCCAGCACTAATCCTAACACTCTGCATGCTTGCATTCATATCCAGCTTAAGTGGACTTTAAAAGCCGTTTTAGACCAATTCCACTCCAAGGGCGATTTCAGGACTTGTGGAGATCTGCAGAGCTGCAGCTTCAGTGTGTTGTTATGTGTGTGTGTGTGTGTGTGTGTGAGCATGCTCTGTAACACTGACCTAACCCACTACATACAATAATATATCAGGGTAGGTAACACACAAACACACAAACATACATAAACAATGTACAAATGCACACTAGCACTTAAACAGAGGCAAAGATTTAATCTTTTTCCTTGCACTGGAATTTTAGAATGGTCATCTTGCCCACGTTGCTTACATCAGCACAGCATAGTCACACATGTCATTAGTCACACGTCATTAGACTGTGCTTACCCTGAGCCTTTAAGGTAAGCAAACATGGCGACCTGAAACAACCCAACACACTTAATAAAGACTAAGCACTGCACACACAGTGCACAGCATGCACTGGGCCAAGCCTGCTCTTAGCCGTGCGTGAGAATGTGCTGAAAAATCATCAGCATTTATTTCCCCAGTGCGTTTGATTCAGCCTGTTAGTGTGATGCATACTGCAATGACCTATTTCTGCTTTCCTCCTGCTGCATCTGTGCACGAGGAGAAATCATGCTAATAAGTTACCAGAGCACAAAATCTGATAATGGAGGTTATACACTGCAGTACAGTGAGTCGCAGTATGAGCAATATGTTTCTCTATGTGTTTATTAATTGTGGGAAGCGAGAAGAATGTGCAGTTATCACTACTAGCATATTGTTGTTGTTGTTATATCAAAACCTTCAAACTCAATCCTTTTCTGGTAAATGTTTATTATTTCCTTTTTTTGAATAAAACATGTCTGCCTTTTAAACATGATCCAAAAGTATCTGTTATAAATTCTTAACTGAGAATAGCAATGTAATCTGCTTTTAATTCACTTTCACTGTCTCGCTAATCTGCTGTCTAATATCTGCCCATATATAAATTAATCCTATTCTACTTCACACTATTTTATACTTCAGTTTTTCACTTTTATAGTAAAAAGCCTATGTATAAAAAGTGCTATCATTTTTTAAGGAGTAAAATTAAAGAATTGTAATTTTAGAAGGTTAAACTTTGATTTGCTGCATTTAACATACATGGATTAATAAAAACTATCCAAAGATGTTTGGTACGCATGTTCAGAAATGTAACAGAGCTGATACTACACAATTTAAAAAAAACAATAAAAGAGATACTGTAAAAGTGACATAGCACCAATTGTACCACAGTTAGTTCCAACCCTGCAATTTGATTGGCTGACAGATTTTTTTTTAGGAGTGCCAATATTGAATAGTAATGGCACTCTGACCGGTACTCCACCACACACATAACATAACAGAGCAACCACACCAGAGCTTACAATCTATTGGTAAAAGGCTGCCAATGTGAAATTGCAGTTTTAATATTTTTATATGTCATTCATTACTCTATTAAACACAAAATAATCCCAAAACAAATGAAAGCTACATGTGTGAAATTTAACAATGTAACTTGCAAATAGTCTCAACTACCCATAAGTACACTGGACACGGATACTGCGCTTTAAAAAAGTAATACTGTTGCTGTATAGGTATCCTGCAGGCACGTATCAATATTAGATGTTATTCTGACGTAAAAGGTTTGTCATCTGACGTCATGACCAACATTCAACCTGAAATTAAAGTCTATTGATGTTGGTGGCCAGCTGGGTAGGTAGGTAGGTAGATAGAGACCATGATCTGACTGCTGCACCATTTAAGGTAGAATAATCAAGTAGATCATTTTATACAGAGCTGAACAGCTTTGGCAGTGTGAGCCATGGGATTAATATAACATTTAACATCAACTAATGTTTAAACAAATAAAGACTGAAAATTATAAACAGTTAAACAGCAGTCTGGAGATGCTGCTTTTTGCAGCAGTTTGTTTATGTTAAAACTTACTTTAAATGTTGTTTATGGCACTTAAGTAATGGTCTTTGAACTAAAGTTTAGTTGTACCAATAACTCACATAATAGCCCTACGCTTAAGTGTATTATTGCTTAAATATAAAGCTGCAATCAGAATCTTGGATATCTATTTTGTATATTGTTGCCATCACTATGCCACTTTTCAAGTTTTTTACTTCTCTAGTAAAGTTCCAAATTTGAATATTCATACTTTTTTTGTTACTTAATTATCATACTGAAAAAAATGTAGCAGCATAAAATGTGCTTAACATAATTTACGTTGTTCTTAAATATAGGGAATATTGGATATAATTAGATAGAAACATATTATCTGCTAGTTTGACATCTTATCACCTGAAACATTCACCAAAAGACGTTTCAGGTGATAAAACGTTTCAGGTTTCAGGGGTCTTTTATACGGCTGCATACAGATTTGAAATTCCAGGTGCGGTTGATGAGAACTCTCACCTTTTTGACCTGTGCCTCCTTAATCTTCTCCAGAGCGACACGGATCTTCTCTGCCTTGAGCTTGGCAGCCTGCTCCTCCTACAAACATACAAACAAACACACACACACACATTCACAGTTAATACTAATAAAAGAGCCTCACAATAAATACATACATACATAATACATTGTCCTGATGCTCTCCTGTCTCCCTAGATTACTACTGCACCTGACTTCTCCAGCATGAAGACATCGTGGCTACAGGTTCACGCAGGAGGCAGTGTCTCTGATGTGTTAGTTCCACAGGATGACATTAAACAGCTTGAAGCCAGAGAACAAGAACATGCTGCATTAAGATGAGCTGAGAGTGGGTAACCATCGTGGGTCAGTCACATCCATGTATGGCTTGTAAAAAAAAAAAAATCAACTGGATTTGCAAACAGAGGTCCACTCCTCAGTCCAAGTGCAGATCAGATTTTCTTGGCCAGATTAGGGGAAGCTGCTTCTATCTAATGCATCTTCATCTCTGGAATTCGAGGTGCATCAACAGCAAGTGAGGAATTCCCTCCAAAGATAATATAGCCAGTGTCCCACTGTGGATCAGGAATCTTCTTCATGGTCGGTCCTCTCTCAGACTGGTAGAAGTGGCGTGAACAGAGTTTGAGATGAGAAAGATAAATGTCCCCAGAATGAGATGATTATATTAATCTTCAAGTAAGTCAAGGGAATTCTGGGAAGAGTGAAGCTCAGTGCTGCTAATGTTTGGAGAGGAACGCAATCAGTGAGGCAGGGAAATCCTCAGCACACTGAGCGCAGGGGATCCTTCCAACACAACAACACACAGAGCTACTAGAAGCATGCGGGGGGTGGGGGCGTGAGCATGCCAGACAGATCCTACTCGTCCTCTCTCTCTCTTTTTCTCTCCTTCTCTCTCTCTCTCTCTCTCTTGAAACTCCGCCTCTTTTCTGCCAGGCACACTCACCAACTGAGCCCATTTCATTTTCTCTGAGTGACACAATCCAAAGCCTTCCCTTCCCTGTTTGTGTGTGTGTGTATATGTGTGTGTGTGTCTTTGCAACAGCTGTAGAGCAGGCTTGGGAAACAGGCCGAATCAAAGTGTATTATCCTCTCTGTTCTGCAGTGCATAGTGGCATTCATCTCATCAAGACCCTCAAACACACAAACACACACACATACACGGAATACAATAGGGGATGGTCTGTTTTCCTCAATCAGCTCAATCTCAATCTGAACCAACACACACACACACACACACACAACCATGACCCCCCCCCCCCCCCACACCACAAAAGCAGACGCTCCTCATTTTAACTAAAAAAATGGCAAATGAGGGGATTAAATCAAAGCAAAGCCTCTTATCAGCCCCCCCAAACGCAATAACAAATATCTGACCTCCACACTATCGCTAATACACTGACCCACAGCCACACACCACTATCCAGCCTAAGTGTTGGTAAATGGAGCCATAAGTAAACAGTGCTGGGATTTCACCAACATTAATTCAGATTTAAGCAAGGATTACAACCGATCACACCATTTATCAATTTAATAACAGACGCTCTGACCACCCTGGTGTTGAGCACACTGTTGATGAACCCAAGCTTCTTATTTTACCAAGAGAAAATGTATCACCAGCCACTTTTCAACAGTGACCTACATTACTTCACTGCTAAAGAGCTGCTGCTCTTGTTAAGTGACTGGAGGCAAACTCTTCTTGTGTAACACTGTATAACTGTATACATTATATGTGTGTACAATCCTGTAATATCTGTCTAATCTCTGAAAATATCCCTTATATCACTTTAATCCACACACTTATTTTACATTCAGTAACAGTTTTCTGTTACTGTTATCTCTCAGCTTGTCCAGAAATGCATGTAAAACATATATCCTATAGATTATTACTTGGGTGGTAATGATCATGACTGGAATTTTTCTCGCAAACAGACAAAAGATTCCTTCAGAAATCACATCCACATTCATTGCAGGAGACCCCACACACACTTCCCTCCGGTCTTTAGCCTCCATGTATCATTGGTAAGGTCATAGGACAGCTACTTGTACCAGCTACTTTCTCTACAATTTACAAGGCCAATTATCCAACCCACTCATTAGGACTCATATACAGTCAGCCACCGCCTCTTTTTGAACTGCTGCTGATGTAGTGTTGCCGAGTAGCATCACAGCGCACTTGGAGAAAAACGCAGTGACTCGGTTCCGATACATCAGCTCACAGACGTCCTGGGATGAGCGACATCACCCTTTGGATTGATGTAGAAAAAGAGCGCCATCTACCCACCCAGAGAGAGCAAGGCCAATTGTGCTCACTCAGGGCTCCGGCAGCCGATGGCAAGCTACATAAACAGGATTCGAACCAGCAATCTCCTTATTTTTTTGCAGGCTAAGCCCAGCAGCGCTGGACCACTCAGAGCCATGTATATATGAATGTTTATAATATGTATCTGCTGTTGTGGGGATTTGATTTTGGATCACAAACCACTCAGGTATTGGATACAGTTAAATCACTACAGAGTACAGCAGGGATGGGCAACTGGCGGCCCGGGGGCCGCACACGGCCCTCGTCTTCACTCAGTGCGGCCCGCGAATAGATCAAAAATAATTTCATAATTTCATAATAAAAAAAAAAAAAAAAAAAAAACGTAATTCTACTTTTGACCGCTGCCAAACAACCACGAAAATTGACATTGACATCCAGTCCATTGTGAGCCAGCAGGCCAAACCACAGCTCTCTCATTAGCTTCAATAAATGTTGGGCCTCTGTGGTCTAGTTTTCTGCTATTATTGAATGAGCTATTTGCAATCAGTTTTTAAATCTTTTTTGTTCTTTGTTATAAATGAGTTCAAATGCCTTTTGCACTTTTATAAGCAAATGTTTTGTCCTTGTTGCTTATGAAGGACTTGTTATAATGAACTTATTTTACACAGAGGAACTACTGTATTTGCAATCAGTTTTTTTGAACTTTTTGTTCTTTGATATGAAGGACTTCCTTTTTGCACTTTTTTTAAGCAAACGGTTTGTCTTTTGCCGTATTAAAATGCATTAATATGCAGAAAATAGTTGTTGATAAATGTTGGTGCTGTAAACATACAGATATAAATTCATATCAAATTTGTTCTTATTGAAAATCATTTGTAGCGTTTTTCATATTCAATTATTTGAAGTGCGAGGTCATGTGGCCCTCCAATGGTCATGCTGAAAAAAATGTGGCCCTCTCCAACATGGAAGTTGCCCATCCCTGAAGTACAGTTTCACGCCCGGACATCTCTATGAGGGAGGTCTTTACATATTCATTAAATAGGAGGACATCTTGACACATGTGGACATATAAAGTATATACTCCAAGTCTCTGAAAGTTAAAACTCATTAGCAACACACCAGCAACACGTGTGATTAAAATGTACTCAATTCTTTATCTTAATTATAGTATTTAATAAACTGAGAATGGCCCATATGGTTTTAATCCAGCAGTGCATTCTGATGACGTCCTTAGTGTTAAAAAAAAAAAAAAATGTCGGACACAAAATCAATCCCATCACCACACCACACGGAAATAAGCTGCTAATTGGACCAGCAACCCAACAGCTGCTCTCCTGCCCTAAAACCGTACATCATAAACCACCAGAAAAGCCTGCAAATAGGACGTACTGATCAATTAGCTAATTAAAATAATGATTAAATACTTCGATTTGCCCTCTTGCTGTGACAGCACGCGTTCATGCTGGCCAGGGTGTGCTGGGATAAACAGGCAGGGTGGTTGTGTTGTGCTGCAGGAGGCCATAAAGGAGTCGTCCTGAGCAGGTGTTGTGCCTGTGGGCATGGACGGGAAAGGCCAGAGATATCACGCTCTCTGATAAAAGCAGACACGAGGAGATGAAAGACAAGTTACACTTAGCTAAAACACAAAGGATCAGACAACGTGACTGAAGAGACATTCTGTATTTCACGCAGTTTTCAGTATGTGTGGAAAAAACACAGCCAACTACATTAGTAATTGCGTTATTTATCAGTTTTAGCATAAAGCCAATATTAAAAATCGGAACCATACAATGACGTCACATATTATGGGACAGGGGATTGGAACTGTGTCCCATGACTTTTGCCATGTCACAAAGAAGCTAAAGAATGCTGCACAGGCCTGCATGATACACAGCTCTGGAAAAAAAATTGAAATCACTTCAGTTTTTGAAACAGTTTGTCTCATTTTGCTATTTATAGGTATATGTTTGAGTAAAATGAACATTGTGGTTTTATTCTATAAACTACAGACAAAATTTCTTCCAAATTCCAAATAAAAATAGTAATTTAGAGCATTTATTTGCACAAAATGAGAAATGGCTGAAATAACAAAGTTTTCAGACCTCAAATAATGCAAGTTTTAAGAGATCAGAAATCAATATTTGGTGGAATAACCCTGGTTTTTAATCACAGTTTTCATGCATCTTTGCATGTTCTCCTCCACCAGTCTACACACTGCTTTTGGATAACTTTATGCCACTCCTGGTGCAAAGATTTAAGCAGTTCAGCTTGGTTCGATGGCTTGTGATCATCCTTCTTCCTCTTGATTATATTCCAGAGGTTTTCAATTTGGTAAAATCAAAGAAACTCATAATTTTTAAGTGGTCTCTTTTTTTTAGAGCTTAATTTTACTGCAAATTATAGCCTGTTGAATATTTCTTTAATTATTGATCAGTCAGTTTTGATATGGTGCAGTAATTGCAAGAGGGGGAAGCAATCCGTGGTTATCTAAAAGAAAAATAGGGATCAAAATACGCAAAACATAGCAGACAAAATAAAAATAAACCTTTTATATGTGTGTCATGCACTAGAGCTGGATACAATGAGAGATGTGAACTCAACAAGTTAATAATTTGTCCACATCTTAAATCTATGATCTATGACACAGCTGGGGGTAAAGCATATTATAAGTAACCAATCAACTATTAAAGTCATGAGGATTTCTCAGCTGGAGGCCTGCTCTGACTGTGTGTGTGTGTGTGTTGTACAGGGAAGGCTGGATGATGGAGCTCGCTCTCCTTCTTTAAAGAGGATTAAGAGAGCTGAGCCTGCATGTTCTCTTAGCCCGAAGAGCATTCACTGCACTGACCACACCCCGCTAAAGACTAGCTAATGCTAAGCACAACAGACCGCACCAAATCAACAAACAACCGCACCTTACCCACAAGCCACCTGGCCCACGCAAAACCATTAGGAACAATTTGGAGCAAAGAACACAATCAACATGGTTCCCAAGCAACTGTGTGCTGCGTCCGTCAAAAAACAAGCATGTTAGTTTAAGGAACTTAAACCAGTGCCCCTTAGGTATGTTACCAGTCAGTACATGTGAAGCCTATACATGCATATCATCCCTGTATCTCAGGAACCCTGCCTTTAAATTTGCTGTCTCTCTCAAGATATTTTGAATCTGACAGGCATTTTTTTTACATTGTTCTAAAATTTTGGATTATTGGACCAATAAAAATGCTCCAAATAGACTAAAAACGTTTACACTGACTCCAATTTAAATTTTTCCTTGATATTTTGGAAATACAGTTTAGTTTAAACAAATACAGACAAACCAAGTCTCCCTGAAGCTGCGGGAGTCTCCCACATTTTGGTAGTGGCTCCCTGATGCCCGATGCCTGATGCTAGGGGTAACCTCCCTGAAATCAACTTTTGCAACTTGGGAGGTCAAATATTTAGGTATCATTTCAACAGGACAAAGCTAATCCACATACTGCTGCCAGCTCAAGAGCTTGTCTTGAAGATGCTATACAAATGCTATATCATGGCCAGTCACCTCGCCAGACCCATTTCTGATTCCTGAAAAGTGTGAGATGATATTGGACACACTATCAACTAGGGCTGCAACGATTAGTGAATATAATCTACAAAAAACTGTAGACTCCAAATGTTCATTGTTGACTAATTGTTAATTAGTAGCATTACACAAAGTACTGGGGGCAGAAACACAATGGTAGAAGGGTGAAGGGTAATGGGCTCACTCACACAGTTTACAGTTAACTCTGCCTATGTCTCCAAAAATGCCCAAACACAACAGATCCTACATTTCCTCACTAAACGGCAGCACTTTCCATATTTAAAGGGTGATGTTCTGGACATTTGAACAGCATTTAAATTCTATGTTCAGCTGTTGCTATTGTTTAAAGCGAAGAAAGAAAAAGCTTGAAACAGGAACTGTACACACAGCAAGCAGAGACAGAGGGCATGGCAGAAATAATCATTGACTAATTAAAAAAATAATAGTCAGGTTAGTCGACTACCAAAATTATCATTAGTTGCAGCCCTACTATCAACACTTGAATGCTACAGCTAAATCTGCAGAAACTGCATTAGTATATTTAAGCTCCATTGTGAATAGATTATAACAGGACACCATTAGGAACCTCTACAACTTCATACTGAGACATCTGGCATGTTGTATTTTTGTGATACAACACTTGAATCACTTAAACCTAAATTAAATCTGGTCGTAGATCAGCAGCCCTGTTTGGAGAAGATACAAACAAGCTCAGGTGTGCCAAGTCAGCAAACTGCAGCATAACGATGGTTAAAGCATGACCCTGCTTGCTCTCAGTCTCATTAAAGTAATAGGTTGAGTGCTGCACCTCTGTGACCTCTCTCTCACTGCTTTACCTCATACCAGTTCCCAGAAGCACACCACAAAGCTTTGCTTAGCTGTTCACTATTACACTGCATAAACATCAGCTCAAACAATTCACATCTATTTGCACATTCATACAAGTGTGAAAGGTTTGGATTAGATTCAGAAATAAGAAAGCTTCACGGCCTGTGGATGAGGAAACGTGCTACCGTACTGAACAGCCGTCTTGTTAGAGGTGATACTGTATGTCCGGGGTTCTTCTGATGGAACATGATCCACTCCTCAATTCCATCTGTTGTCCACCCACACAGAGAGACACTGCCTGCGAGACCCGCACACCACCTGCCTGCTGGAACCATTATCTGGTCTAGGATGTTCCCTCGCAAAAGAATAGCTACACACAGGCCCTTAGGGGCTACTGCTAACACTGATACACACTTTGTATTTGTATTACAGAACTACAAATTTGTATATGGTGAGAGAAATATAATGGACAATGAGTGTAGAAAGAAGGTAGTCCTGGTAATGTTATTATGTAAAGGTTTTGTAAGTTATCTCTGGTAAATCTTTTCCTCTCCAGCAGCATTTTATGTTCTATGTTTTTTTTTATTATTGTGTCATGTTGATGCTTCTCATTATATCTCAAACAATTAAAAAAGAGATGATATAATGAGAAGCATCAACATGATTGTCCATTATATTTCTCTCACCATATACAAATTTGTAGTTCTGTAATTACAGAATGTAGTCCTGTATCTGTTTTTTCTCTCCACACTTTCTTATCCTAATTTTACCCTGTTCTTCATGGGTCAGGATCCCACAAGGCCACCATAGAGCAGCTATTGCATATTTGCAGTGACACTTAGGGCATTTTCACACCTCGGAATCAGTTGATGAGTTTGTTTATTTAAAGTGTTTTCTCCCTCTGTTTGGTTTGGTTTTACACAGGCATAAACCTAAATGGACCAAAATACTCACCAACAAATCACATGAGCACATTGTCTCATCTGATTGGTCAGAGCTGTCTGATGTGGGAGCAAGAAAGTAAATATAATTTAAAAAATTGTATATCTGTGCAGTGTGAAGTTGCTTTAATACTAACGCTAATTTCCACAACTATGAACAAACGCTGTCTCTGTTCCATGCATGCGTGGTCTGTGCTACGTTGATTCTGCATGATTCCGTTTTCTGCGGTTTTCACAGTTCAGTGTTTTTAATAGGACGAACAGCGCAGATTTCCGCGTAGTAAACGGAGTCATGGGGCTGCGAGTATTGAACGCAGTACAGACCACACATGTAAACAGCATGGAGCAGAGACAGTGTTTGTTCATAGCTGTGATAATTAGCATTATCTGGCTAATATATCGGATTAAACTGCGTCTTATAAGCAGTTTAGCTTAACTAAAAAGGAGTATATTTAATAGCTAGGTCGGGTCAAGACCGAATCACGTTCTCACCTCAAGAGAACCGCTCCAGAGTTTGTTTGGGACCGGATCAAGACCACCTCCTCAAGCATGTCTCGATCTGGCTCTTTTGATCCGAACCCGAGCGCGATTACCGTTTTCACACTTGCTCAATCGAACTGCACTAAGGGTACAAACAAATCCGATTCCGTTTTAACCGGACCAAATAGTGCTGGTGTGAAAACACCCTAAGGTGTTTTAAAAACTCCAGCAGCACTGCTGTGTCTGATGCACTTGTACTAGCAGTGCAACCCGCACTACAAACCACCACTATGTCAATGTCCAGAATGACTTAGAACGACCCCCAACCATATAATACCTAATCTGTGGTGGCACAGAGGGGTCATGGCCACTGAAAAACAGGGTAAAAGGAGGACAATAAAGAATGCAGAGAAAAGATAGAACTACAGTGTGTAATTATAGAACTACAAAGTTCTTCTACGTGCTAAGTTAAGCTGTTCAGATGGACAGTGTAGAAAAAGGATGTGATCATAATATTGTGATTTGACGGTGTATCTACAGTAAATTGTGTTTGTTGGAGTAAATAAATACACTTACATACAATTGCTGTCAAGCAAAAACCTTGTATCTCCCTTTTTTCCTGTGTTTTACTTTTTACATGAAAATCTATAAATCTGCCCTTTGGTCTTCAAACTGTCAGAATTTTTACAACGAATGGACCAATAGAACTGCTTCAAACGTTTTGGAGCAGTTCTATTTATTTATCCTTATAAAGTTTTTGGGTACAATTCAAACAGTTCAGTTTGGTTTGATGGCTTGTGATCATCCATCTTCCTCTTGATTATATTCCAGAGGTTTTCAATTTGGTAAAATCAAAAACTCATCATTTTTAATTGGTCTCTTATTTTTTTCCAGAACTGTACATACATCACACACACATATATATTTAACCACCATAGCCCAGATAAAAATAAGACTGAAATCAGGTTTTAATGAGCTGCATTCTTCACCAGCAGCTCTGAGAGGATGAGCCGTCACTCGGAGTGCTGACACATGCACATGCCTGCTCATCACATCAACACTCAGCAAACAGTCATAGTGCTAGACAACACTCCTCCTCTTCACTCCTCAGAGCTCTTTTAGCTGCTGTCATCATGTCCTTTGTACAAGGCATGAGGCGTTAAGATGCCACACGTTTTTAGAGACAGACGCTGGTGATCTCTGGTGACCGTGATCTCTGGTGTCTAGCACTATGACCGTCTTCGGCATTACATGACTTGTTCCATGACATATAACAGAAACTCGCAAACTGGTTACAAATATAAATAACCACCATGCACACGCATAAAAAAATAACTTGTTTAATTCTGCATACATCACAGGGTATGTCAGGGTCCAGGTCCAGGCTGAGATCAAGGGAAAGGGGCAAGACAGCAAAGCAAAGCATGCAAGGAACTGTATAGTTGTGTTTGGACATTTACATACTCGCATCATGGACATGTCAAATATATAAATAACAATATGGGATTTCAAGAATTTGTTTGAGCTTTTGTTTTCTAGGGTGGTTTTCTTAAATCAACACATGGACCAAATTATTCATACATGGAAAAAAACTATACATATAACCAGATTTATTCAATTCAATTCAAGTCAAAATGTTTACTTTATATAGAGCTGGGCAATTAATCGATTTTATCGATTAATTTTATCATCTTTCAACTTGTACCAGGTTCTGCATGCACTACAGTTTATGATTTTTTGAATATTCATTAGAAAAGATCATCTCATTTTATAGAAAACTGGCACTTATTTAAAAGCTTTGTTTTGCAATTCAAGTCCAATGGGGAAAAGTCTTTGCTTAATAGCATATTTAATTGTACTTGTTTTATCAAAAAGGGCACCATTTTATTTCTTTCTATTTGTTTTTTGAGGGTGTGTTTATTTACTTAGTTTGAGGGTGCGTTGTGTCAGTACCTAAACTATGTTGGAAAATGTTTCTAAAAATTACTAGATGTTCTCACTGTTTACAATAGTTTTTTTGCTAGTTTTTAACCATTTCTTTGTCATATTTAATTTGATTTTTAGAAGAGGAAAAATGGATTAAAATCGAAAATCAGATTTATTTATTGTTTTTTAAATCGAAGATTTTGTTTTTTGGGCCATATCGCCCAGCTCTAACTTATTATTTACAAAATTTGGGAATGTATCTTGGAGCCATTTTTAAATAACTGCAGATACTTCATCTGCAGATAAACAAATGCTGATTATCTATTCAAAGTACAAGTTACTGGGAATTGCAGCTACTTTTCCAAAATCTGAAAAAAGATGTTCAGAGACAACCCAAGAACCAATGAGTAAAAAAATATATGGGCTGTGCCTAACAGCTATTTGACCAACAAAGGGTCAAATATCCAACTAAACTTTATCCAGAAGCTTTTTCATGGCTACTAAATGCATCTGGTTAAGGTACAACTTCCTATGGGACAAATTAGGTGTGCTCTATTATAATTTTGACCCAATTTGGACATTTGAGAAAAAATTAAAATGTCTAAAAAATTGTTCAACAAATTCTTTTTTTTTTTTTCTGACTATTACGAACAGTTCAAAATCCCATATTGCCATGTAAAAGTCCAACCACAACTGTACATACAAAGGATAACAAAAAACACGAAGAATAAGGTCAACTTAAATTCTTTACAACATAATCCCAGGATTGATGATCAGACCACAAATCAACAGAAAGTAGGGGAGCAGGAATAATGTATAATAGTGCTGTGCAAAGTGAGGTTAGAAAGCCACCAGAAAAGACTGTTCGCATGCAGGAAAAGGCAGGAAAGTGCAGGAAAAGAAATCAAGGCGTCACCTTTGTCAGCAAGTGAGAGGGCTTTCCTGCAATGCTTTTCAGTATCAGAGAAGTCTCCCTGTCCAGATACGAGTGCTTTGAGCAGGAGAAAAAGAGAGAGATAAGACATTAGTGCTTGATTATCAGTGAATATAGGAAATCTGTGAAAGCATAGAAATAAATCAGCAGATGATCAAATGTTTTGCCCTGTTAAATATCTAATTATAATATGAAACGTATAATTCAGCAATAAAAGTCATTAGTAAAGCAAGCAATTATGTTCTGCACCAATCCTAACCAAAACATACAACTCTAGAAAAAAATAAGAGACCACTTAAAAAAGGTTGATTTTCTTTGATTTTACCAAATATATTCCTCTGAAATATAATCAAGAGAAAAACAGATGATCACAAGCCATCAGATCAATCTGAACTGCTTGAATTTTTGCACCAGGCATGGCATAAAGTTATCCAAAAGCAGTGTGTAAGACTGGTGGAGGAGAACATGCCAAGGTGCATAAAAACTGTAATTAAAAAACCTTATTTGCATTATTTGAGATCTTTTTTGTTATTTCAGCCATTTCATTTCTTACTTTCTGCAAATAAATGCTCTAAATGACAATATGTTTTTTTTTTTTATTTTGGAGAGATGTTGTCCGTAGTTTATAGAATAAAACAGCAATGTTCATTTTACTCAAGCATATACCCATAAATAGCACAATCAGAGAAACTGAAGTGGTCTTTTACATTTTTTTCAGAGCTGTATTTTAATTTATGTAATCATTCAAGGCCTTGTTTTTAATGTATGTGGGATCAGTAGGAGGATATAATTTGGTTCTACAGCTGATTGTAACAGATTTGCTTTAGGAACAGTAAGTAAATAGCAGTTTTTTATATGTGTCCTGTGCATGAAAAATGATCTGTCACAGTAATCAAGGCTATTCTTTTACACTATGAAGCCTTTCTGTGATTTTCCTTACAATACAAAAATATATATTCAAAATGCTGTTCAGCAATGCTTAATTATTGTTTGGTGAACCGCCCTGAAATGTCCAATGAATGATATGGTTTATAGACACCTGCTTTGTAGTGTTTCTTCTGAAATCAAGGGTATTGCTGATAATATCCACAATCTGCTTTGAAAAAAAACATATTTTGTTAATCATACTTACAAAATGAATCAAAATGTCTTTTATTTGGAACTTTTACTCTTATAGGAGAGCTTTAAATGATATGTTGGAGAACTGCTGCCAATGCATGGATGAGGTTTTATATCTCTGATTGAGCTGACCATCAGCTCATGTGCTACTGCTCCAAAGCATCTTATTCCATTGGCAATGGTTTTCAATGGAGATTAAACAAGCGGAGTGTGTACAATTGGTGCATCTTGAAATAAACCCCAATGGGAAATGGTGTATGTCTGCATTTGGACTTGTAGGGTCAGTTTCCCAAACAGGGATTAAGCCTAGTCCTAGATTTAAATTTTCTTTCAATAGAAAATCTCCATCACCAAAAATACAAACCACATGAACACATGATGACCATGAACAGTAAATCTTATCCTTTAAACCACTGAGCATACAGCTTCCATCACAGTCTACATGCAAGGAAATTGCAGACAGATACATTACAGTACAGTGAAATCTAATCTGTGCATTTCTCTAATCTGAGTTCATGTACAGGTTATTTCCCGCAGTCTTGAAGTTAAGTGGATTCAGTATGAAAATACACATGCACGTGCTTTAAGCTGTACTTCTGTCATCAGCAGCACCTGCTTATACTTTATTTCCCCTCAGTGGGAGTGTTCTGCCGTGATTTGTTAGAGTGCAGTAGCATTAAGTTCACTAGAGTTTAACAGATTATATATCTGGGTCAAATTCAGACTGAAACCATTTGCAAGCCAAAAAACCTGGAAAAAAAATCTTTCTACAGTTCTACAGCCAAACATATATCTATATAATCAAGCCTGCAGCAGGAAAAGCAGGGAAAGCAGCTTTACTGTACATTTCTGGCCTTTAGTAACAGGGCAGTTCAAACCTGAAGCTTACACTTAATCTCCACATCTGGAAGTCTCTTCTGCTCTCATCTGTCTCCACGTCTGCTTGGCCTTTCCTTTGGCAAATTTCACATCTACAGACTTTCCCTTCTTTAAATTCTTTTTCACTTCTTCTTTTCTTTAGTACTTTCACTTTGTAACAAACGGATATATATTTTAAATATGTTCATTACTTAATTATTCAGAGGAATAAATGATTAATAAATGTTTAATCTTTAATCTTTTAACTATGTGTGAAAGTAATGTTTATTCAGGTATTTAGAGCTAGTTTGGAGGGTGCTGTTTATGTTCTTCAAAATTCAAGATTTTTTATTGTCATGTCACAAAGTACAGGTGTAAATGTGAGTGACAAACTGGGCAGGTGCAGGTTCCCACTAGTATATAGAGAACAATATTTACAACAAAGTAGAATAATAAGATAAAATAAAAAAAAACATTACAGTTAACTTACAGTTAACAGTATACATAATATACACAATACACACAATAACAATACACACAATAGTGTGTCTATAGACATATAGACATATGGTATTGCATGGATATATATTTAATATGACTTAAGCTGCAGCTTACGGTTGCAATATTACATTTTTTGGATAATAAATTGCACCAAAATGTTTTAAGAAGAAATTCTATTATTTAAATGTCATGCTACTAATATAATTACGACATAACAGTATAATAGTTAATTTACACTCAGCAAACATTTATTTAGAATATTCAGACAGTGAAGTCAAGTGCTACTTAGCAATGCAATAACTGCAGAGTTTTAAACATGATGCATAGCTGGGATCAACTCTATATTAATGACTATGGATCTAAAATGGAATCAAAGCTCCTGAAAGTGTCCCGATCATTTTGATCATTAGTCATCTTTTCTACTTGGAAATTCATGGTATATATATATTTATTTTTTTTATTTTAACAGTAATCCTTCGGGACATAATTTTTTTTGTCATATACAAGATTCTGGGCTTTGTGGAGTAATTCTGATTGGTTAAACAGAAGATCACATGAGGAAAAAAGCAGTAGTTGACTCTGTCTAAACTCAAGCAAAGCATAATCCAAACCAGTTCAATAGACTAATCAGGCTGGACAATATGGCTCCTCCTCAGCACTCACTCAGGACTGAAGTGTGTTAATGTGACTGTGAGAATCTGTTCAGTAGATACACACAGGGCTGTGGGGGAGGAAGCTGAAGAGATGAAGTATGAATGAGAGCATGTGTGATGCGGCTGACTGAAGAAGAGAGGTGGTCTATTTAAAGACACGTACAAACCCTGTTACACACACACACATACACACACAGAAACACACACAGCAAGCACTAAGAGAACTAATTAAAAGAGTATAATTAACTCTGTTGCGTTGCATTGGATGCATAGGCACATATTGTTAAAAATTGTAGTAGAACTGTACCATTCATACATTCTGGTAATCTGAATGGCCCTAATGTTTTTATTAAAAGACCATTATTCAAAAGCATATAAGACCACAGTTTGTTTTTCAGTTTTACAAGACCCATATAGAATTTCATATAATACAGTTCAATTCAAACCTATCAAATCAATATGCATAGCCACTGAACAATACACGGAACAACAGCAAATAAAGAACTTATGATGTTGCTTAAACAAATATTTGCTTGTTTTAACAAATGGTGGGTGGCTTTGGTCTGGTGACTAATCAGCAGTAAGGGTCCTCCCAAAATACCATAAATATGAGACGCCAAGTGACGCCATAGGAGTCACTACTTTTGATAACTACTTTTGGTTCCAAAATAAAAAAAACCCTGTCATACCTTGTCTTGTACATTTAAAACTATATAAGAGTCTAAAGAACCTTCACCTAAATCAAAGATACTTTAACAATATAAAGGTTCTCCACATGCACATATTTCAATTACTTTTCTTGTTGTTATTATTGGAACCTAAAATGATTCCTTTATGGGGTAACAGGACTGACTGACAAATTCATAAAAAATTCAAAAAATAACATATGCATGCAAATGTTATTACAACTGAATGTGCACTCACTGGTGTGTATGTCTGTTGTTATTGAATGGAATAAAACTGGTGACTACATTTTTCTACTTTGGGACTAATAATGGATTAATTATTTTTATTATTTTATTAATTTGTACTCTAACTTGTAACTCTTCATAAGAATGTGTGGATAAAATTATGTTGACTGAAACATTTTCTGTGTTTTACCTGAATTAGTTTTATGCAGATACAAAGTCAAATTTCCATCTGATTCTGCAGTTGCTCTTCTATCCTCTAGAGGGTAGTATTTCCAATTCTCTCCTTCAGAATATGAACTTTTATAGGGATAAATCTCCATGTCTATCAGCAGCACACCTCTTTTAACGTCATTAAACACAGTGACTTTCAAAGTACATTTTAAATACTAAATTTCACAGTTAACATTTTATACATTACTGTATAAAAAACTATACAAAAAATGCTTCCACATTTTTGATGTAAGTGTATATTAATGTAAAAACATGAGAATTCTAAAAAGGACATATCCTTTTATAGCAGATCCTGTAAAAAAGTGTAAGACAAAGTGTATGTTTGGGTTTACCTCTGTGCTCTGGTGACCCTGCTCCTGCAGGCCGTCCTGCTCTGCCTGCCTGGGCTTCTCCATGTCCAGCGAGTCCATGCTGGATGCGGAGGCCGAGTTGATGCTGGAGCGAGAGGAGTGGACGATGGCTCTGGCCTCGTGCTCGCTGACTGTGCCCACTGAGCCTGTGCGGCGGTGGTGATGATGGGTGGGCCTGCGGGTAGTGGCGTACGGGACGGAAGCGGTAGAGGCGAAGGAAGCTGTGCTCTGACGAGCCGCATCATCCATGCTCTGTGAGGCGCGCTCCAGTTGGGCTGTAATGTCGTCCAAGGAGAAGTTGGAGGCCAGCGGAGGTCGGCCGTGGCCGCTGCTCGGCACTCTGACCGTGGAGGCAGGCGAGACACGTGTGCTGCTGCTGGCACTGCCACCACTGCTGCTACTGCTGCCCCCGCCACTGCTGCCCCCACCTCCTGGCTGCTTTGTGCTGTGGCTGCGGCCTGCTGGAGGCTTCTGACGGATTCTGGTGTCTCCAGGCAGGACGAGGCGAGTGGAGGAACCACCGGGCTTTCCAATAGTGCTCAACTCCTGCTCAATGGAGCACAGGTCAGCCATCAGAGCGTCCAGATCCACACCGTCTCCCTGGTTCAGGGCCTCTGTGAGACAGACAGAGGAAAGATAAACACTGCATTACTCCAGGGAAACATGAGTGAACACAAATATTTAGGGTGCTTCCTGTTACCACAGATGCATTCTAATATACAGACTATGATGGCAAAAGTATTGGGCTCATTTATTGTTTATTGTTTACAGTCTTTTGAAATTAAGGGTATTACAAATATTAAAAATGTAAATAATAAAAATATCCTGCTTTTATTAGAAAAGCTGTCTCTACAGTCCAGGGAAGGCTTTCTAATATATTGTGGAGCACTGTTGTGAAGATTTTAAAACATTCAGCAGCAAGAACATTAGTGAGATCAGTTTGTTGGATGATCACTTGATCACACAGCTCCACAGCTCAAATGTAAAGAGTTTTAAATACCTCTAGCCCACACTTGGAACTATGCATGCTGCAAGTAATGTTATGCTTATCTGCTCCACAGAGTTCTATTCTATTTGCAATACTTCTCTACAGGGACTAGACAAGCTGTGTGTGCATTTACACATCTGTGTCAGCAATGAGTGCAACTTAAAGTAGTTAAATACATTAATTAAAAGAGGTTTCTACAAACATGTGGACATTTGGTCTATGTAGGTACTAGATAGTTAAGTGTCTAATACTGCCCTCTATGGGTAGGCTGTAAAAATACTGTTGTTTGATAACAGATTTTTCTTAATTCAGCATCTTACTAGATGAATGTAATAATGACGCAATTTTAAAATTGTGTGTGGGGGGAGGGTGCATTGAGGAATAGCAGGCTTACCATTAATGTTGTATATGGAGAAGCGGTAGGAGAAGTTTGCCATATTGGTCTCCTGTCTGAGAGGAGCTTTCTGCACCCTCTCTGGTTTGTCATCCAGACTCTACAAAACACAACATTCACATGCACACATATTAGTTTACCCACTACATTACACAACATTAGGTGACACGAATAGCCTGAATTACTTGGCTCATATTGCACCTGTCAATGTTTGGAATTTACATATTACGCAGCAAATGAACAGTCAAAAAGTGGTCAAAAGCAGGAAACAAACAGGCATACACACAAGATTCTAGGCCACTCAGACAAAAAAAGAAACAGTGATTGCTAGACGACTGGGTCAGAACATTTCCAAAAATTAGACATGACTTTTGCCGTTTCCCAGTATGCATATGGATGTCAGAATGTGCTCCAAGAAAAGACAACTGGTAAACTGGTGTCTGTATAACCAAATATAATATGACCAAATTTTATATCATAGTGATTTACCGCGCTTCTGTTTATTTACAGTAAGCTGAAATTTCCAGACTTCCACTAAAGCTGTGTGTAGCAGCATTAGCATTAGCGGCTAACCGCTAGCGCTAACCTCTGTTATCAAGTGCCCCCGACAGCATTAAGCTAAAAAACCCTGAGGTGCTATCAGCTAGCAGTTCATTCCCCAGCAGTGCCAGTCGGGGAAGTAGCATCCTACAAGCTAATAATACTAACCTCTAAACCATAAAAGAGTTAGCGTGGTTAGCAGCTAATGCTAATGCTGCTCCAGTCTTGGTAGTGGAGAACTAAACTGAAACTCCTGTATAACGCTGCACTTCACAGAGTGGCTTTACTACTCATTACAAACTGACTGGTAAAATTCATACACAAGGCAAACCGGATTATATGGCGCACTGACGATTTTTGGGAAAATTAAATGAATTTAAGTAGCATAAAATAAAAAAAAACACACCTTGGTTAGCTTGTCCAGCTCCCCAAGCCATGCTCCAAACATCTTGTCCAGGTCCTGGTCCTCCTTATCACTGTCCTCCTCAGCTGCATGGTCCAGTTCTTCATCTGAAAGCTGCTCCATCTGAAATACAACAAAACAAGCCATATTTAAACTAACAGAAGCCTGAACATTGCTTTAATACAGAGAAAACAACATTCACAAACTGACATTTAGACTTCAGTTTTTAAGGTACCAGAAAAAAGAAATCTCCTAAAGGATGTTTTAGGGTAGTTTAGATACTCTGCTTCACATTAAACCTTCACATTTCAATTTATGATACATGTGTATTATTTGCTGCATCTGTAGAGAAGATATAGTGACCGCTCACTGCCCTCTGGTGTTCACATTTAAACAACCTCTGGCCTGTACTAATAAACGCACAGCAGGATAAAACCTTGTTTATCACATCACGCTACCACTTTGACACTATCTAAATTACAGCGTGGTTATTTAACATCTCTGAAGTCTTTGAAGAGAGCGCCAACAGCGTGACTGATTTATTAATGATGAGGAGAGAAGCAGTGTGCACTCACACAGGGTAAACAGATGTAGGTCGTATGTGTGTGTGTGTGTGTGTGTGTGTGAGAGAGAGTGGGGTGAGAGAAAGAAAACAGAGATAGACAGACAGAGAGATAGACAGAGAGACAGACAGGCAGAGAGAAGACATCACGTTCCACTCCTTCCGATCAGCAGTAGGCTGGGACATCATCTACTTGTGTCATAAAGAGTTCTGGCATCCTTTCCATTAACAGACAGAAATCACTGTCATAACAAACAGAGCCGTAATTCTCCAGACTCTCCAAGCTGCAGCACCGCACATCCATATTCTGACCCAGTAACTCACGACTACCCAGAGCACTTCAACTGCACCGTATGCAAATATTCAGAGGAATAGGAATAATCCTCAAAGCATATTAAAATTCCTTCAAACTGCTTAACTGTAAAATGAGCTTTTTCTGTTCCTGAAGCTGAAAGTGTTGAAACTGTACCAGGTCACAATGTGCCCCACATCACAGTTAAGCCTTAGAAACAATAGCTGTGTATTCCTAAATATAGTTAAATAATAAGAGTTTGGTACCAGTAACTAACACACCTTGAACCTTAAATGCTATTGGTCTCTTTGTTAAAAAGGACATTCCACATAAGCAAAAAAAGAGCTGTAAAAGTGGGCAATACCAAACACCCAAAAATGCTTTGTTAAACTTTAAACTTCACTAAGTTGATTTGGAAATTTACTACGGATGATGAATATTTGGACGCATCAAATATTTTGCAAATAATTCATATTGAAAAATGACTCATTTATTTGAAGTCATTTTCAGAGTTTTCTCTAACATTAGGATTTATTTAAAGCAGCGGCAGAGGCTCACAATTCATCCCCTCATCCTCTTGTTTCAGTTAAAATTTCCTACTTATAACTCAGGAAATCTAATAACCAAGTTTAAACAGAATGTTTTAAGGTTTAAAGGTAAATCATATTTTTATTGTCATCATAAAATAGATTTTTTACAAAGAGCTAAGATAATATTCAAATATTAATAACAGCAAACTTAGCAGAAACAGAAGGGAGCTATTCATACTGCAGGCTTGAGGTAGAGCAAGGTAAGTAGGGCAGTTTGAGGTAAAGTGACTTAGAGGTACACAGTGAATGCACACACCAAACTACCACTTCTTTTTTTATCCCATTTTCTCCCAATTTACAAAGCCAATTACCCAACCCACTCATTAGGACTCCCCCTTTCACTTGTATTGCCCCAACACCAAAAGAGTGAAGACTAGCACATGCCTCCTCCAATACATGTGAAGTCAGCCACCACCTTTTTTCCAACTGCTGCTGATGCAGCATTGCCGAGTAGCATCACATAGCGTTTGTAGGAAAGTGCAGCAACTTGGTTCCGATACATCAGCTCACAGACTCCTTGTGCTGAGCGACATCACCCTTTGGAGTGATGTGGGAAGAAAGCGCCATCTACCCACCCAGAAAGAGCAAGGCCAATTGTGATCTCCTGATCATAGTAGCAGCATTTAGCATGCTGGACCACTCGGAGCCCTAATTTATTGTGTTTCACATCAATCTCAGGACATCAACAGTATGACATTGTTATCGTACATCACATTTTTTGTCAATATCATACATACCATAATGTGCAGTGTACATAATGCAAATTAGTAGGTATAAGCTTCTCACATTAGCTTTGTGCCTTAAGTATAAAACTAAAGAAGCCAACTTTTAACAAAAAATGTGTTGGCTGCATTTATGAAAAATGGTAAATTGTTTACATTTTATTATTTTATAAATTTTGCTTTTAGAGACATAAAAACAAGATTTTTTTCAGTTTTTTAATTTCCTTTTTTTAAAGAACAACTATTGTTTATACTGTTATGCACTTGTTATGTTCATTTAATAGAATTAGCAGTGATGCCTGGGGAGACATTAAACAGGCTAATCACAGGCCAGAGTCCACTTACACGCCACCACTGCCCAAGGAGACATCAGCAGACACACACAATGAACTCTGTATGAACTTGCAATGGTCAGTGCTGGACTGAGAGCAAATATGCTAGCCTATATTTTGAAATTGCACTGAACAAACAAAGGACCTGATCCAAATTCCCAAATATCAGCTCTGAATCAAACAGACTGTCTATTTGCTTGTGTTACCATATGGTTAACAATGGCTTCAACATTCTCAGTTTTATCATCCGAGCCTTGCGACCTTCCCCACCCTGCTCCCGATTCTGTTCCAGACCCTCCCAGCCAGTGTTTTTGAATGTGAGGAGAGAGTGAGCGAGAGTGAGGGAGAGAACAGGGAGGGAATTAAAGAGAAGCTTTTCAGGGAGCAGTGCTACAATTAGCTTCCCGTGGTTAGCTGCCCTGTGATTTGGGCCTGGACTGGCAGGCCTGGGGCGTGGGAGATACACACACACAAGCACACCCAAAAGGAGTTTACTCTTGTGATACAGACCGGATTAGAAGAGTAGATGGGTGTGTGCATGTGTGTATTTGCGTATGAGACCTATATCTATCTAATTTTAAGTTATGAGTACTAATCAGAATCAGCGTTTTCATTACTAACTATAATAAACAGCAACATACAGGATATTGGGATCTGGGATCTAATATGCAGAGAAACACAAGGATCTAAAAAGAATAACTGATAAACCACTAAAATGTGTCTGTTGTATCCTGGTGGTTCTGTAAGGGTGTTTTGTGTTGATTTCAGAAAGTAAAGGGTCCTAATTGTTTAGCAGGTGACCTTTGACTGATTCAATGTGATTTTATTCTTTATTTTGTATACTGTTGATGTAAAGGCTAGATGTGCATGCTGCAGCACGTCCTTATGTGTGTGTGTGTGTGTGTGTGTGTGTTTGTGTGTAAGGATCAGGAAGGTACGCATGCCTTATGCACGATGCACCTGCAAAGCTAAGATAGATATGGGCGGATGACTATTGACTGTTGTAAGGTTTAAAATGGTCAGCGGCGCACCTCTGTTTTCTGCTGCCAAGATAGAAACACGCCAGAATTTACCTGAACACACTTCACTTCCAGACCACCACACCCATCAGTTTGAATACATTTCTAAACTCTGACACTATTTTAATGGTGTGAAGATAAGACTGTTGATGGGGTGTAAGATAGCAAAGAGCATCGTTATGTGCCTTGTGCAGGGTGCACAATAGGGCCCCAAGGCTTAGAACTACACTTTGATCTAGCCTCTGATCTTGATCTTGACCATGCCCCTATAAAACATAAAGCATGGTGTTAATCACATCAATAATGTTAAGACATAAATCATAATATGTACTGATACATATGGAGCCACATATGGTGCTTGCGTGTGTGTTGTGTATATAGATGAAGGACTGCAGCTGAGACTGACTGGGTCTGCTCTACATCACACAGCTCACACTGTACCTGCTTTACAGATCTGGTGTCAGTCTGGAGCTAGAGCAGCCACGTGCAGCTGAACGACTGTTTCCTATCACATTCCCCACACACACACTCACACACACTTCCACAGATATTTGAGACCGTCTTCTCCTAGGTTCAGTGTGTTCAACACTAGAACTAGATATTGACAGCTATATTTTATGATACAGCAGTCATCATATTACATGCTTCACAATTCAATATATACATTATATGAACAGAAGCTTTTAGGAAATCCCATTCTAAATCTACAGGCATTTATATAGAGTTAGTCCCCACTTCACAGCTATATCAGCTTCCACCCTCTGGGAAGGCTTTTACAAGCGTGTTAGGCCTGTCACAATAATTACATTATCGACTTATCATACAATAAATGGGTCTACTATGGGTGTACAATATGTACAAAAAAGGGCATATTCAATAATGCTGTTAAATATCCTGATATTAATACTGTGAAACAAAATAAAGACTACTCAAAGGTTGTTTAATACTTGGCTTGGAGCATGACAATATATATATGTATATATATATTTACCGTATTGTAAAATATTTTCTTATTGTATCAATAATTCGAATATCTAGAATATTTAATTGGATGATGTGCAAAAAAAATCACCTAGCTATACATGTTGTGATAACATACACCAATGGCATTATATTGATATCGTGATTGTATCATAGCAACCGAAATTAAGAACTATATCGTGATAAAGAATTTTGGCATATCATCCAGCCCCAGCTTGGATGCACAAACTTTTCCCAGGCTAAGAGGCAGTTCAATGTGAGGTTCAGTGTGGACCACTACCTCATTGACCGCCCACCCAAAGGACTGCATCGGCACTGCAGCATTTTGCTAAGGACAGAGTGCCAATCTGCTAAGAATATTTATATTTTTCTGGGTAATTTTAGAGTATCCAATTTATCTGTTTAATATAGACACTAGGAAAACATGGAAACTCCACCCAGATAGGGACTTGAATCCAAGACCCATGATTACAAGGTATGTCCCAATAAAGTATTTCTGTCTACATATTGGCATCATGGTATGGTAGTTGGATCACATTTCCACACCAAAGAGCAATCTGAGCCTACAATCTATAGAAAAAGCTTACGGTAATAACACTGACTGTTCTTTCATATATACACTATAGGCATTAAGCTCAAACTATTCTTAACTACAGCAAATCTAATGCACACAAATAAATACATGTTGAATATCAAGAGTTTAACACTGTTTCAATAGAACTGCAATTGAACAATGATTACAGTGTCAGTGCAGATCTAATCTTCAGCTCTATATTCCGCACAACCCACTACTTACAATTATGCTGTTAGATTTGCACGGTGCTCACTGTGCACACGCATACGCATACACATCAACATGTGACAGCTCCGTGCAGCAGTGCCCTACTTTAGACTGCTGTCAACACAACTTCCCTAGTCACAGACACATCTGGGCCAGGTAGGCCTGGTGCTGCTGTAAGCGTGGCTTTGCCTAGGTCTCCATCATTAGAGTGGGAGAAAGAAGAGGATAAGAATGTAATTAAGAAGATTATATACAGAATGAAGAGCAGATAAACGAAGGAGTATCAGACCAAGGTTAAATCCTTTTATAATGAATGACTAGATATACTGAAGACATCAAGCAAAGGCCTTCAGAAGTTTAAATGCTTACAGGGAACAGCTGGGGATTCACCCTTCAAACAGCCTGAAACTGAGAACTGAGACTCAGTGTTGTGATAGCCAGTTGCAGGATGTGTCTGTGTGTGTGTGTGTGTGTGTAGGAGGACAGTCTAATGTGAACAGGAAATGGGCAGGATGTAATGGATTCCTCATTCTCCCTCATGACCTGCTGAGTAGTATAAAACGTTCTTTCTGATGGGAGTCCCAGAGATTTATTTATGTATCTATATACACACATTATTGCTGTCAGACAAAAAACTTGCATCTTCATATTTGGACTTGGAAAAAAAAATATCTTATTTTACCTATTTCCACTGAAAGCTTCTAAGATACTGTATATATGTAGCCGTTTCTGGCAAAAAAAAAATGAGGTCACATAAAACTACAACATTTTACCCTTTACACACTAAAAAAGCAGTTCATTTTATCCATGTAACTAAACTGACAGCTTCACCCATTACAGAGTACAAAATCCTACCACTGACACTCAGCACTCCACCCAACACCTCCTCTCGTCTGAGCCACTCAGAGCAGCAGCGGCACAGTGTGATCTCGCCTCTCTCCAGCAAAAACTTGGCAGAGAAGGAAAGCTGCGGGTTCTGGCCTACACAGAACTCTGATGCAGGTTAATGGACTCAGTAAGAAATCATAAGGTTAATAAATCACCATAATTTGTGCGTGCATGTGCTCCCGGTAAGGTGGTTTACTTCTGTGTTTCTTACTTAGTGTATCTAAAGTTTTTCTAAGAGTGTATTATCAGTATGTTACAAAAAAACTTAAGTACACAGGAACACTAGGAATACATTAGCTGGCTGTTTGACAACTACTGAGTTCAGTGTGATCATATAAGGTATTCTGATGTAAAACATTAAGCGGGTTATGAAATCTAAAAACTACTGCTAGAAGTGAGCATTGTCGAGTGGAGTGTTCATCATATACAGTGCCAGTCAAAGGTTTGGACACACCTCTTCTCATTAAATGCCTTTTCTTGCTTTTTATGATTATTTACATTGTAACTTTAATATTGAAGTCTTTCAGAAAGAAATAAAGAAAAACATAACATAATTAAGCTAATTTTGCATTGTACTATGTTTAATATGACTAGCTATATTAACTAATATTCTAAATAAATGAGTTTGTTTAAAAACAAATGATAAAACATTAATTGTGTATACTACCTAATTGTTCATTCATGGTTTTTAATGAATACCTACTTATATAAAATAGGATTACTGACCTTATATTTCAATTTAATTTCTGTTTATATTTATATATATATATATATATATATATATATATATATATATATATATATATATATATAGCATTCATTTATTTAAATTCACGTTTTTAATAACTCTTAATATTTAAATTGTGTTAATATTTTAATTTATATGAATATTAATATTTATGTTAAAATACCTTTTTAATATCCTAATGAGGTTATATTTTAATATTTTATATAAAAAAATTACCTATATTTACATGGCATGTATTTATCTATACTTATATTGCTTTTATTTAATAACACTTTGTGTACATTTTATTGCCATTTATTTTTTTATTTAAATGGTGTCTCTC
Source organism: Astyanax mexicanus (assembly GCF_023375975.1). Lineage (NCBI taxonomy): Eukaryota > Metazoa > Chordata > Actinopteri > Characiformes > Acestrorhamphidae > Astyanax > Astyanax mexicanus. Next base: position 36,253,870 of record NC_064418.1, read on the forward strand.
TATGAATACTTAATTGAAATGTTTATTTACAAGATATTTTCATGATGTTAATTTTCATTTTTACTCATATTTAAATTGTTTTTATTTAGTTATTTAGCTTTACAATTAGCTTTACTTAACTATATTTGTAATTTACATGTTTTGATCATTTATTACTGTAAATTATATATTTTTATGTAATGTATGTACTTTTTATGACATTTTACAAGTCTACCCTTTTACTCTTATTTCCACACTGTATGGCTCCTTCTCTCCAGCAGCACTCTAACCGCAGTCCCTCCCATCCTCTCGGATATCCGTTCTCACACAGTCGGAGCAGCCGGTTGGCCTGCTGGGCCTGACGTCTGACCTGACCTGTGATATCAGTGTTAGAGGTTGAGGTCATTGTGGTGTGTGTATGGGAATGAGGGTCCAGTCCCAGTGGTGAATTACTTCCCCACGTGTCGCACTTCAGTGTGCGGATGAGCTTAGTGGCAGGTGCCCTCTCTCAGTACAGCCGAACACACATCCAGCAGGTTCTTCAGAGAGAGAACACAAAGAGAGCAGCACTGTCACCATCACTGCAGCAGCAGAGAGAGGGAGAGAGAGGAGCTCCAAGTCCTCGCCTGCAGCTTGTAACAATGGAAACGTGGCAGTTATGAAGTGGGGTTATGACCTGTGCACATTCCTCACTCTGCAGATGCAAAGTTCTGTTCATCACAAAGACGTGTGTGGGTGTGTGTGTTTTCATATATTTTTGTTACTAAGGATAAGATTAAAATTGGGTTTAGGGTTAAATTTATATCATCACACAGTGGCAGCTCATTGGTTGCAGGACAAGGTTATCAATGTTAGGGTTGTGAGCATGTTTGTGGCACTTTTGTTTTATTAAAAACAAAAATCATTGCTTGTGCTTTAACTACAAATATTTTTCCTACGCATATTGTCCCATTGTAAGGATAAGAGGATGGATATAATTGCAGATAACATATAATTTATCAAATGAAACAAGATAAACAAAAGCAAATTAACAAAGACAAGAACAAAGACAAATCAAAACTAAGAAAACAATAAACAAAAAAAACAAGACTGATACACATACAAAGCACAGTAGCACAAAAAAGACTCCATGACTCCAGGAACACTGAAATAAAGGGGGTTATATACACAAGGAGGGTGAGGACCACAGGGGCCAGGAAACGAGGGGGCGGTGTTACAAACAAGACACAAGGTGACAACAATAATGGCTAGAGCATAGCTTGGGCGGAGACAGGACAATAACACAGGTCCATGCTTTTACCTTGCTGTGCGGGTTGTCCACGTTTGCTGCGTTTATGCACATTTCATACAAAGTAGCAAAAAATGGCCATTTTTTTTTTCCCTTATTTATGGACCTTATTTTTAGACCTATATTTCGATATTTTGGTCGGTGCAATTTTGGTATTAAATTTTGATACTCAGCCCTAGCCAAGACTATTTGGGTACCATCTCCCATCTTCTAATAACAATCGGACACTTTAAGTTGTGGTATAACAGTAGATTTTCAGCGTAAAAGTGCTCCTCAGAAATGTGCAGGAGCAGCATGACATCAGCATAGACCAGAACATAAAATGAATATTTCCAACATATTGTGGAATCCATGGCACAAAAAAACTGAAAAAAAAAGCAAAAGTAGACCCTAGCCAGTATTAATATAGTGTTCCTAATAATTTGCTTGGTATTGGAGTGTGTATTGCAGACCTCAGATGGCTCATGACTTGATCTTGTGCAGGCCTGCAAAGGGCCTCTCCAGATGAGTAGTGCACTCAATCTCACAACTCATAAATCTCTGCTTCACTCTGCATGACTCGACTACGGTTCTGTGAGCAAGTCCTTTCTACTACAGGCCAGAAAACACTTCCATAATTCCAGCCTACATCAGTAAACGCAAACACTGCACACGGACTGCCTGCATTACTGAATACACACTGGTATCTGTCCCTGAACTACAATTCATCAAAAGAGAAAACACATGCCTCATTTCTAACCTCTGGCTGCTGACTTGATATTATTTAGTACAGTCACAACGCAGAGACTAAACATTTATCACCTATGTGGGCCCATAATACACACATACACACACAAGTACAGTATATCTTGGGTTTGATATTTTCCATTAGGTATGCAGTCAGACATTTGGCTGAGTCTGCACAGATCTTAACCTAAAAAAAGGCAAGATGGGGTTTCTGTTGAAGCTAATCGAAATCAATACACTGTTACTGTCTCATCAGTCCACCACTTAGCCATGTTTGACAATTTCCCCCCTTAGTCTATGTAGCCAATTAATTTACCCACTCATTAGGACCTCCAACTTCCCATTTATCACTGGCAATACTCCAGACACTAGGAGGGTGAGGACAAGAGCATGGCTACTCTGATTCATCTGAAGTCAGCCACCAATTTTATTTAAGCTGCCACAAGTGCAACAACACTAGGCAGCCGATGTGCTTAAAGGAAAGTGCAGGATGTCAAGCTGTGATACATCAGCCAACAGCCACCTGCGCAGTTAAAGTATAGAAGTATAGTATATTAAAATATAGAAGACTGGCATGGGTCAACACAGTGATTTTTAAGATCCAGACCTGCAAAAAACATAGGATTATGTCTAGAGAAAACAAAACACTAAGCCAAAAACCCATCCTTACTGTGAAGCATGGTGGAGGGAGTGAGTCTCAGGCCTAGGTAGCATTACTAAAGGATTACTCTACCCAGAAATACTCTACCCAGCATAATACTGGTGGTTGACGACTGACACTGTTTAAAACTGTGTTTTTTTTCGGGGCGCAGAGTGATCCAGTTGTCTAAAGCGATGCCACTATGATCAGGAGATTGAAGGTTTGAATCCCGGTCATTTAGCTTGCCATCAGCTGCCGGCCTTGCTCTCTCTGGATGGGTAGATGGCACTCTTTCCCTTCATCACTCCTAGGGTGATGTCGGTCAGAACAAGGCATCTGTGAGCTGATGTATCGGAACGGAGTCGATGCGCTTTCCTCCGAGCACGCTGGCTAATCAGCAATGCTGCTCACTGGAGAGATGGATGTGCTTACATTTCTACAATGTGTGGTTCATCTAAGTCCACCAGCTGATGGTGTTTTAAGTAATAAGATTTCTATCTGTTTTGAAGGTGACTTGGGTGAGTTCATTTGTATGTGTCTTCATTTTTATTTAGCCTGGCTATATCAACATCTATTTCTGATTGCAAAGAGATGCACAAAGTAACCAGGTGTAAACACTACGATGTTTTCAGATTCAAGATTCAGATTTAAGAGACATTCTTTTAAAAGTCTAGATAATTCCATTGAGCTGACCGTTCTCTCTCACAACTGAATCATCATATTGCACAAGTGGTTGTGTATTCCACCACTGCTATATTGAGCTATGGCCTTTGAGGCTGCTTCAGCTGGCTCATCCTCTGCCACTTCAGCACAACTAGAATAGAAAAGATGCAGCAGTTCTATCTGGCTGTGGACCCGTGTGTCTGTAATGTCAGCCAATATTCTGTTCCGTTTGTTTGTTGACGAGTGCTGTCCTACAGAATTAATTTTCCTACAACACTACGAATTATTTAAAGGCTGTCAAAACGCTGAAGACCACTCTCCCCACACCAATAGCACTGCGGCCATGTTGGAGAATAACCTTAAATGCTTTGTTTGTACTCAAAGCTAATGGCTAACTAACTCCATACACAACCACAATAAGCTGCTCACACGAGGCAGATTCCAGCTGAGCTGTGGTGGACACACACACACCCACACATACACACACACACACACACACAGCTTCAAATTAGATCCAGAAATTTTTCCCCCTTCTTTTCCCATCCCTTCATTTCAAAGAGAAAAACAAATGTACTGATGCTCACTGAGGACCAGCTGGCCTCAGCTGCTGTAGGAAAAAATGAAAATGAATCAGCAAGAGACTTAAACTCAAAACTCCAATTTTCCAGATGTGAGGAAGGCAGAGAGAAACACGCACACATACACACACTCCACTACCACAACAAACAGCAATAAGGACTGGTGTTGGAACTAGTGTACTTGATACAAATGTAACTATTTCTTTACAGTACAATCAGCTCAATTCACCTGTTCAATTGCCTTTAGCCTGCAGATCACATACATATATATTCATATAACTTTCATATACACACACTTCTATATTCAATAACTTCAAATCAGACATGACGCTTCTCGTCACACTTCTGATAAAACAAATTTTTTGGCTTTCCCGATCACATGACATCACGTTCAGTAGCTCCTCCATTTCCACTCGCTCCGTGGAAACGTGCACTCAAAGTGTCATTACGGTGCGTGGCAGTGGACAAAGTTTTATTAAACGCGGGGAGACAAAACTTAGAGATGTGCGTCCAGACGGGACTAAAATTACCGGAGGACCACGGAGTTCAGCAAATAAAATCACTGAGGACTCCCCCATAAAAGAGAAATTTACCCCAGGACCCCCTGAGAAACTAATCCCGAAACTTATGCTGTCTGGATAGGGCTTTCAATTATTTCTAATACAACTGAAAAGGCTTTTGTAATAACAATAATTCATTGCTTTGCCTCTGGTTTATGTAATGCTACACAGCAGTAGAAAACCTCAAAATTTGGGTTTGTAATTTTAGGTGAAAAAAGGGCTGGAGTGTTAAGAGGTTATTTAATAATATACTTTGAGGTTCATGCTATATTGTGAGATACTGCCACAGGTGTACTGCTACACCAATGCCTATAAGTCATAATATAGCATGGATCTTGAGCATATTAATGCAACCATACCACAGTACCCTCATCGCCATTCAGATTTTAAGATAAAGTGGACAGAAAACATTTCTGTGAGGTAAAACAGTCAAATTATATGAGGCACACAGCCTCATGCATTTTCAAAAAGAGCTGTTGTAACCATCTATTATTAAATTGAATAAACCCCAGCTTTTTTCTAAACTGTACATAGTCTTGATGAGAAACTATTGTTTATAGGATGTACGTGCTGGTGTGTTTTTTATGCTTGGAAATAAAATCAAATGTCATCTAATGAAAACACAAAACAAGTCTGGTTTAAACAGGGTCCAATATTTATCAAATAAAGCTACATTTCTACAGTTTTTTACTGTTCTGTTCTGGAAAGCATGTGCCTAATGCTGCCTCAGCTTTCTGTTCTTGGCAGACAAAGAGGGAACACTATGTTGGACACATACTGTACACTCAGATGCTTTTCTGCTCACCACAATGGTACAGAGTGGTTATCTGGGTTTCAGTAGCCTTTCTGTCAGCTCCAACAAGTCTGAACATTATCCATTAACCTCTCTCACCAATATCCACAGAAATATTTGCCTCTTACCGGACATGTTTTTTTTTATTGCCCTTATTCTGCGTAAACTCTAGAGATTGTTGTGCTACAATCCCAGAAGAACATTATCTAAAGATGCTGGCCTGCCTCTACTTGATTTATTGTATAAACTGTTCTGCTGCCTCATGTTTGCTGATTAGATTGTTTCATGATTTCTCGAATGACTAAGAGCACAAGCCTTCTTTATAAACACTTCGGAAAGGAATAAAAAAAGATATCAAGGGAAAAAAAACTAAACGCTGGGAACATAAACAACACGGTTGTGGTCCAAAGTAAACATTGGTGTTTGCCTGAGTAAACATGGTCATGTCTTCGCGAGTGGTCTCGAGAAACAGGTGGGGGTGAGGGGGTGCAGACCTAACATAAATCATAAGTCAGAACCACCACGTCGAGCTCCTCGGCCTTGCCAAAACATGCTGCAGAGCTTTTGAGGTGCAGGGCATTGGAGCTCAGCCATTGCCACTGTTCCTGGCACTCAGCTCACTAAGACATATGGGAGCAATCAAAAGGCCTATTCCCACTGCTGCTACCCACTGCTATAATACACAACTCTTTTGCTTTTATTAAAATAGCCATTAATCTCAGTGAAAAAAAAATGAAGAAAAAATAAAAAACAGCAGCTCACGTGTGCCTGGGTGCCACGTTGAAAAACAGAATGTGTGACGAGAGGCCAAAGAATAAAAACAGTCCGAACATCTGTATGGAAATGGGAAATGTTCACGCCATCTCAAAGAGGAAAGCAGGACATCGCATCAAACCGTTCTGGTAGGAAGCCAAAAGAACAGGTCAGCCAAACACATCCCCTTAATTAAGTTTCCAGCCATGCTGTGGAGGCTAGATGCCTCTTTGCTGCCTTCCTCAAATCCTTTTTCAACATGACTATATGTTTACATTCAACGCTTCATTCCTGAGGTTGCACGTTCCAGTACTTGACCCATCAGCTCCAGAGAGAAGCAAAGCAGCAGTTAAGTCCCACTTGAAGCTGTACCAAAGAACTCCTGCCATATTTCACTGGCGTTCTGCTTTCCGGTCGTATCGCGTGGCTTCTGTTATAAAACATGCTCATGCTAACCTCATTTGTGCTGTTAATATTTGATGTTCGGAAACAAATGCAAGCAGCAGACTGACTCAAACTACTGAACCACTGCAGAAATCTAGGCCTATTACTCTTTGCATGTGCGTGACATTTTAACTAAATAGTTAGCGCTTTGCACCCATCCCACTCAAACACCATTACATTAATTTAAACAGGCTATGTATGAGTTACAGTTCAGCTGATTTGTAGATCAGAGCACAGGTCAAACAGCTCTAAGTTAAAAGGGTTACAATTTTAATGGCATCGTTTCTTAGAGGTCTGACACACAAGGCAAAAAAAAAAAATGTCTATTTAAGAACTGTTTCTTGTCTGCACCAGCCTGGTCCAAGGCAATTTAAAGAAGAAAGACAAAACATGACTGACTTTCACCCCATGAAGTCAGTCAGTCAAGGATGTTTAGTGTCCAAGGTTTGCTTTATTCATTTTGTTACCATGATACAAAGCTATCCTAGTTCAAAATAATGGAAATTCGTAAACCACCATGGCATTAGCACACCTAAATCATCATACATTTGCCTCAAACCAGGTCAACTTTTTGTGTATCCCCATTTAGATTCCCTAATGTGGCTTAGAACACTCTAAACCACTATTTAGACAGGATTAGTTTAACTTATTAATGTAATTTTACTTCATGTCTTCATGTCTACACAATATATGCTATCTGTGCAGGATAAAAATATCAGTATAAATGTCTGAGATGGTAGTGGCTACTTGATTTATGCACTACTTTTACCTACAAAAATAATAATAAGAACCACCAACAGTGTCCTGTAACCCAGTTATAGTAATATTTAAGTTTTAAGTTTAAAAGTAGATACACAAAACATTGACTTGTCTAATGCTGTCAGATCTGTTGCAGTTCTGAGGCATCCTCTATTTACTGTAAGTTTGTACATAGTGTGAGAAAAACTTTGATAAACTCCTTTTTTGACAGGATATGATGAAACATATACATATGTTGATTAGTATGGGACTAATATAATCTGGGAATATATTTATGGCTTGTTTTAACCTTAAGACCCACAAAATATTTAATGACAGGATAAAGAATTATTAAAAGACTGTTAAAATGACATGGCGCATTCGAACAGGACAAAATCACTGAAAACCTCTGGTAACAATTACATTGTCCTGTCTACCCATCATTAAATCATGCTTATGACAGCAATATAAATAATGGAATTATTCCTTAAAAAAAAAAAAAAAAAAAAAAAAAACAACAATTTAGGCTCATTTGCTCTTACTTACAAAAAGAACAGCAAACTGAAACATTCCTGCGAAGAGCAAAACAGCGCCAGTGATTCTGTTATCTTTAATTAATAAGAAGCAATTATCAGCAAAGCATTACTTTTATAAAATGTTATAAAAATGTTTTTTAAAACATTTAAAAGTTGGTGGAACAGAGGAACAGAACATGAGGAACTAAAGACGCCAGTGACTGCCATGCTCCAGTGCTGTAGCTCCAATCACACTGTAATGTGAGTGGGTGCTGTAATTGCGGTTCCTTATGAAGCCGGGCCAGAGCTTACTCAAGCACTGCACTTGTCCAGCTTAAAAACAGCACCTCCTCTGCATGAGCTCACACAGGACTGGGCACAAAATGTGCGGACAATGCCAGCGTGGGCAACACCCACCACATACTGACCACTGGACCGCATGCCTCTCTCTTACTTTTTTTGCACACACAAAAGAAAGACTTGCTAAAGAAGATGGTTTTGTCTAACATGAAATACAGTACATTTTTTTAAATACTGATCTTATAAATTCTTGTCTCAAGTTATGTTATAGGTGGTGTGTGTGCAGGAGGTTTGATCATTGATCCAGTAACAGTGTGGGGTTTGATGTTGGTGTGTTGTCCCTGTGTCTGGATGGGTTTCCTCCCTCTCTCCCAAACACACATAAAACAATTAGATATGCTAATTTGCCTAAGCATTGTATCTGATACGTGATCGACTGGTGGTCTTTGTTGTGGATTATACTGCCCTGTAACTAATAATTCTGAGCAGGTACCAGAACCACCTCCTAACCAGAAATTAACAAATAAGAAGATATATAGATGAATGCTGTCAAACTTCCCATTGCTTTAATTCAACTAAAGTACAAAAAGGGTGAAAAACAACAGTCATTTTTGGGGGGATTGGGGGGTTGGTATACAAAAAAAATAAATAATCATATCACGACAATGTCACATTTGTTTTTACAAGCTACAACCACATTATGGTTTGTACAAGAATTATCATATTTAATGGACTATAAGGCAAACCGTATAATAAGGCACATTTTAAGCAACAACAGGAAGAAACAAGAGTGTCGCCATGTTTCCCTACTAATTCAGCAGGTCTTGCAGCTGGGGGCACCTAAGTAAACAAAACTGTATCTACACAGATTTCTCTCCTGAAAACTGTTTATTTGTTTTAGTTAAAACACTTCTGTCTAATTATAAAAAGCTTAGATTTCCAATATTTTCAACAGTGTGGTTAGCAGCAGCGCTAGCCAGGGTTAGCAGCGCTTGGCGCTATTAAACGCCACCCAATACTGCTACACTGAGCAACTCAAAATGTTCTAGTGAGCCAGGGCACTATCAGCTAGTGGTTCACCACACATAGCTTGTTTTAACATGGTAAACACGCAAGCTATAGTTGGATATACTCACCCCTAAATGTCAAAAGAGCTAGCACTTAGCAAGGTTAGCGGCTAATGCTGATACTGCTTCAGCCTGGAGAAACTTCACTGAAACTCTTTTATAATGCTGTACTTTAGCAGAATGGCTTTACTGCTCCTTACAACCTAACTGGTAGAATTTATACATAAGAAGAACTGGATTAAAGGCACACTATCGATTTTTTGTAAAAATGAAAGGATTTTAGTTACAGTAACCTTAGTTAAGCAAAACAAATTCCTTGATCCTTGGTTACCTCGAGCTGGTCAAGCAAAAACTGGTCTTGAGGTAATTTTCAGCATTACACTCTTTGTAAGGAAACACACAGTTTGTCAGTATTTGTAAAGACTGACTACAACCACAATGTTCTTATAGAGAGTTCACTAAAATAACAATCACACCGAATCTAACTACAATACTCAATAACTTGCTCAAATCCATTCATCCTACAAAAATTAAAATAATAATACTTTTTGACTTTTTTTCAGTGAAAAAACATCCCAAATTTCCCTTTACTCTAGTCTTATTTTCAGCTGATGGCACATGTTTGTGTTTTCACAGCATGAATCTAACAAAGCACCCAAAATCTCATGAAATCAAAAACGGCAGGTTCTGTGAATAATAAAGAGAGATGGCTTTAATACACCAGCACAAATGGTCTTAAAGGAATTAAATAGTGTCCCCAGGAAACTCTTTGATGGTTTATGGTTAAATTCATTCAGTCTGTTCATCAGTACAAAAATGCTTGCACACAAAACCTCCAAACGAGAGGAAAATGTGCCTTCGCTTTAAAGCTAAGGAGAGCTTTTTTGGAGGAATGCTAAATGTTTATAAAGCTTTGCCTTGAACAATATTTCAGCCGTGTCAGAGGAAAAGATTGTCCCCAGACTGCGCTGTTTATTACCTCCAGATAGTAGTCGCTCTGCACAGGAACGGCGCACACATGCAGGCAAAACAAAGCCCTTTTCAGCCTGAGTGTGATAAGAAAGAAAGGGAAAAAACACAATGCTTCGTGGACGACTTACAATGAAGCCTGATCTGTTGTCTGTTTGAAGTGCTCTGGTGCATGTGACAACGTTTATACGCTATAGTAGGTAGGAAAGACCTAAAGTCTCCCCAGTTTGCCTCTAAAACCTGCGATTTTTAGGCCTTTCGTGAGTAAAGTAAACCATATGTGAACTAATCGCTCTAGGACTCTGCCTCTGTGAATTTAACAAGCTGCAGATTGTGCTCTCCTGAGCTAGAAGTCTCTAAACCCTGAGACTACCGTTCCATTCCTGTGCTTACGATGGTCTCTATTCAACACAGTCGTCACTCTCTCCACACTTGTTGCCACTGCAGTTTCCAGACGTGTCTCAGCGTCACAACACTGCAGTCTGTACTAAAATAAGCCTGGGTGTTAATGGTACAGTGTTTATTCAGGAAGCCTTGCCATTCTGCTGTTGCCCTCTATTTCCACATCTCCTCCCTGGATAAACCAAGCCCTGCTCAAATGAGGCTGGTGATGGACAGGCCAAGCCGACAACACTGCGGGCCAGTGCACCCTTATATGGGCACATGTGAACATGTAGGCCTGTCACGACAGTAAGGTTATTGAGTAGGGGTGCACCAATATGAAGATATTTGGCCAGAATCAAAACCTAACAAGGCCTAAGATCAAATGACAGATTTCATTTTAACAGGGTTTCATTCATTTTATTTTTTTTTTACACCAAAGTAATTAATAGCCTCCAGTTTTGAAGTGTATCTGTTTTAATTATTTGGCATTTTAAAACAATTGCAATAATATTGAACCAAACCAAAACCAAAATTTGCCTTTTTCACTAATTCCATATAAATAAAACTTTACCAGTATTTTAGCCATTTAGCACAATAACCAGTGCATCAGTAATGCAGCTTACATACACACAGAGTGGACTGCATTGTGCAATTATATCAGTGGAATTAAACGACAATAATACTTCTGGTGACAGGCCTATACACATGTCCCTGTTATCCCACCTGCAACCAACAGAAATGTACATACAAAGTACAGCCGTGCCTGCATAGACACCGTAATAATGTATAGCGATGTCCTTTCAGGAACTCAAGCAGCGGAAATCTGATGTTTATAGGCTAAAATCTATCAATGACGTCTAGTTTTGGCTCAACATTGGTGGAAGAGTAATGGGTTTAGGATAAGCTGCATGTTGGCCTGAATTTCCAGACAGCTGCACAGATGGTAGTCATAGCTCCACCAAACTGCTAAAGTCCGTCAGATGAGAGAAATGGCGGAAGATTGGATCTGTGTATGTCTGTCTGTCTGCGCGAAAGAGCCACACTTCCCCTGATGAAAAAGGATATGAATGTGAGTTGAATGGAAAGTGGCTCTCTCATGAAGAACGCTGCAGATCACTGTCTGAGGACACTGCTGCAAACCATACAAAATTCAATGTGCTTAAGGGCCTCCATCACTGTGCCAAAAGCTGTGGTACTAGCTTCTAAAAAAAGGACAGGTTTCTGCTGGATTCTATTAACATTCTTGGTACTTTTGAGGAAATCAGACAGAGTATACTCAGACAGAGCTAGAATATCCAGGGTAACTGAATCCTAAAAGTACTAAATATTTACCTAAAACCAATGAATAACAGCTGCTTCCTAGGAACCAAATTTAACACTGGAACAGAAGCTTCACCAAGTATTCAAAACACTTGCCTTCTGTCAATCATGTGGTCAGCAGCTCAGGGTAGCAGAGGAGCACAAGGTTTAAGAGACAGACAGACAGAAATATGTTGTATAGTGACGGCCAATCCACATTTTTTCAGATCCGCTCCAACTTTGACACAACTGCCAATTGCGACACTGAATCCAACACTATCATTTCACAATCGAATCACAAATTTCATTATAAACTGATATTAGAATTATTATTGTTGGTACAGTGTTTAGGGCTGAAGGTTTGACACATTTCTGGAAAACATGAGTGACAGTTTGCGGCTTGGTGGTGTCTTCTTGTTTGTCTGCGGCCTAGCATGAACTCCTGGTACTCTATCATGTGAAATCTGTAGAGATGCAGGAATAAACTGGTGAAATTTTACACAACCAAAGTTCCATTCCTCAGCACATTGGCTTTACTGACAGTACAAATAGCTGTCCTGATTTTTAATGTTTCCAGACTAAAATATCCCCAAACAAACAATTCAGTTGCACTTTTTGGGTCTATGATAAGATGTGGAATGTAATCTGGATCCATAAATGGGCAGGAAGCTGTCCGCCCAATATCAGATGTGTATCCTTTATATTAGAGGTGTGCCATGTCGTATCGTACGTGATATCGCCAAAAATTTTGAATATTGTGAACGATATTATACCTTGAAATATCGTGCCATTATCACATCAGAGTACTACTTTTTTGCTGTTTTTAGCAAAAGAAAAATTCACACTGTTCTCATTTCCCATTATATATCTACTATAGACAGATCCTATAACTTTAATCCTGCATTTATGGAGATATTTGGAGTGCATTGCTAGTATCATGACATTCTGAATCATTCTGTAAAAAATCAGATCTTTTTTTTATGTCTCAGTTAGCCATATCATATTGCATGCAATAATACTAATAATGCAATAAACTAATTCAGAGTTTTGACATATCGCCAAAAGTATCGCTATCGTGATAATAGCATGAAATATTGCGATATTATTTCTAATCTATATCGCCCACCCCTACTTTATATTGATACTGATTGGATCGGATACATTTCTAGTTTAAACATTATGAATCTATCATTAGTGCAGCCAATGTCATGACTAAAATATCAACCCAACAGCTAATGTTATTGGCTCACTCATTTACAGACTAAGGCGATTTTTGGGTTTTACGCTAAGATGTGGAATGGAATCTGGATCAATAGATGGGCTGAAACCTGTCCGTCCAACATCAGATGTGTGTTCTCAATACTGATACAGAATTGGATCGGACACCTCTTCAAAATAAACATTAAGAATCTATCATCAGTGCAGCCACTGCCATGATTATAAACACAAAAAACAATAAATGTTCACAATTGTTCCTCATATTACACTTAATTAAGTTAAGATCAACTGCATATTTAGATCAATACATTTTAGGTAAATTTAAGTGTATTTAGGCACAAGGTAACACAGAATCAAAAGTGCTACTTATGCAGAACTCTGTAGCACTCCAACAAATTTCAGACGAGTGCTAGAAACAGTACTAAATACAGCTGTACTGCATTCCACTGCATGCCTGCACACATGTCAAGATCTTAGACCAACAGAGGTCACATATTGTCAGATGAGATGATTCAGAAAGTAATATAAACACACTTCTGATGCAGAAAACATCTTCCTGGAATGTTCTTGCAGGTTCAGCATCACTGACAGCTCTGGTAATCATCTGGAATTGATAGCTCCACAGTTATGTTGTAAACAGCATCCTGTTTGGTTTCAGAGAAGAGCAAATGATGAAAACTAACATATGGACAGCGGTACTCTAAAAAGCTAAGATAGCACCTGGGTTTATGAGCCCCCCCCCCCCCAGATTATGGACAGAAAGCTTTGCTGTATCTGTATCTGTAATTACCACTAAGCCTAAATGAGCCTTGAAAAACTACAGCTAACCCACCTTACCAATTAAGGGGAAAACAAAAGCAAAACTAGGCTTGGAAGTTAGAAGGCAAAAATCTATGGGAGCTCTTGATGCTGGAGACTGTGCTCACATGGCATAACTAGACTGGCTGTAGAGTGAGGTAGAGGTCCACAGTAAACACACACATCACGCATCAACCTACTACTTAGCATAGTAAAAATGAGTTTGGCCAAATTTAAGAGCTAAAAACAAAATGGTCTAATGATGGTGGGCATAGTTTACACTGACCTAGATTACTGACTCCAGCATGTCAAGTCCCAATGTTACTTGGTTTGACTTGTGTTTCAACATGCTGAAGCTCACAATGAAGCAGCCAGTGTGGTGTATCAGTTGGGAAGCACAAAACAGAATAGTGAAAAGAGAAAGACACTGAAGGACGCCTGCAATTACTTGACAGATGGAAAATGGCAACACTAATGTCATCGTTCACGCACAACTAAGCGTTGTAAATAAGCAGCATGCATGGTGGATCCTTCCTCAGCCTTGGCAACACACACGATGGGAGTGCGGAGTCACACACAGCTCTGGCAATTAGATTGGCTGCGAGAGATGGGACCAGTGACAGGCGCACCCGTCTAGGCTGCCAAGTTAGCCCATGATTTGGGTGCTGAGTGGCCTGTGATACTCACAAGTTTAGGTCAGCTTCCGCTAGCAGCTCATAATTTGGGTCGCAAATCATCTGTAGAGGAGGAGGCGCTGATGACCTTGCTCTTCAAGGTAAACACTCACTTGTTAGCAGATAAATGAGAGTATAGTAGACACCACAAACACTCCTTTAACTGCCTGGAGAACACATGACTCCATGAGTGAGAGCCTGGGCAATGGGCATGCCCTCAAGAACCTATTGGAGGACCTGAAATAACCTTGTCCTTGTTTTGTTAGAGAAATCTGAGCAGACTGTGTTGTCTGGACTGCCAGGGACAGATTGCGGCTATTCACTAGGTCCAGCATCTCCAGCTAGGCAGGGCAGATGCTCTGGTTTCCCTCTACCCGTTACACAGTAATGCGGTCGCACCTGACAAAGCAGACTGCAGTACACAGCAGGTTTTCCAATCTCAACATAGGTTTTAACCGTCCACAGCAAACGGTCCAACTTAAACAAAGACCAGAACAGAACAGAACATTTGTTAACTAAAACAGTTACCAAGTGTTCTGGACTTGGATGAGGTATATCTCCAAATACACACCATTTCCGGCATAATGTCTGGCCTCTAAATCCCCCCTCAAAAACAGTGTAAAAATCAAAACATCTCAAATATCACTGCTAGAGACTTTCAGCTTGATTAGCCATTCGCAGATACACATCAACGTTAACCTTTCCAGGTAAACTTGGTGGTGTATCATCATGCAGGGATTCTGTAATGTTTTGTGAATTGTCTCTTAAGATGAAACATAATTTACTTTTTAAAATCATCCAACAACATTTAATTAAAAACGGGCTGCTTATATAAAAAACATATATATATATATATATATATATATATATATATATATATATATATATATATATATATATATATATATATATATATATATATATCATTTTATAAAATTTGTAAAAGTTTGTTTGCTTTGCTGTTTTTAATTTTATACTTACTGCACTGGACAGAGTGATGTACTCTCAGTAGGGATATCTGGTTAGTGGTGTTAAAAGTCTTTTATTCTGCTTCACCTACAAGCAATGTTAGTTTTACACATCTACAAATATATTCATTTGAATCAGATGGGACACAGTGATCAATCTCATTCAATTTTATATTATGTATCATGATAAAATAGCACAACTCATGATGATGCGATCAAATATCATCCTATTGCTCACCCCTAAGAGGTACAGTACATAAGCCCCAGTCACACATCAAACACGTGCACAGATTTTTTTTTTCAACTAATAGTGGAAAAAAGAGAGAAACAGCAAGAATTTTCCAATTAGGGCCAAACCTCCTGGCTCAGAGCAAGAACATATAGAACCCACTGGGGGAAACCCTAATGAGAATAACACTACAGGAAGAGCACGGATCTGAGGTCCAACTTCTTCTAAACAACCCCAACTTCTTTCCACAGTGAAAATTACCCTTAAAATCTCTGGACACTCTGGGGGACATGCCTGAGCTACAACAAAGGGGTCAGCACTGTCTAGTACAAGACACTAGGGGAAATGAGACCCCCCCCCCCTCCCCCGAGCTACTAATACTGGAAAAGGCCTTTCTGGGAAACTCAAGCAGCAGTTGAGTTGAGTAGTGAAAATTTTATCATTATGATTTATTCCTTTGTCCCACCATATATAGTAGTGGTCAAAGTGGGCAGTGCCTTTCATTATAATTTAATGATATGGAAGGGGCCAAAGCAGCTGATGCTCCACTGACACAGCAGGAGGGCTGGACCAGCACTGGGATCACCAAGAAGACATAGTGTGTTGCATTATTAAATCAATAGCAATAGCGTTTTTCACTTATATGGCCTTCCAAAGAAACCCAGAGGCCTTGAACAGCAGCCAACATGTCAAGAATGTACACAATATACAAAATACACAAGAACAGCCTGCTAAACATTCAGGAAACAAACTGTTCCAACTTGAGCTGATGCATAAGTGACCTTATTTGAGCATATTTGATTCAACTGGACACTGAATGCCGAAAATGTCACTGAAAAGTGGTGTAAATATCTGTTTGTCACTCTAGAGTGTGATTATCAGAATGAAAGAGAGTAAGCGAGGGAGGATAAAACAAAAAAAAACAAACAGGATATGGTGACGTGCAGAGGAGGGCCACTGGAGAAATTGGTGACTAAAAGTACTTGGCTCTCCTCACTTGTCCTCAATCTGTACCCAGAATACATGGACACTATTCTGTGACTTCCTGTGTCCATGGATGTTTTTCTTATCTCCAAGAATTTCATGTAGCAGTAGTCATTTGCTCACTTCTTAAAGCAAGTATTGGAGAACTGGTATTTTTGCTGATAGTTGTTCATTGAAGAGAAGACAAATAGCGTTCTGAGCTTCACTATCGTGGTAAACATTAAATTTTATGTAGTGAAAGACAAAGAACTGTTATTGAATATTAAAGAAGCATTAAGACTGAGGCAGTATAATAAAAAATAAGAAAGCACTTAAGTTACTGAATCAGTTTCTCTGATTTAGCTATTTATAGATATATGTCTGAGTAAAATGAAAAGTGTTGTTTTATTCTTTAAACTACAGACAGCATTTCTCCCGAATTCCAAAATTTTAAAGTTCAGAAATTAATATTTGGTAGAATAACCCTGTTTTTTAATCACAGTTTTCATGCATGTTCTGGCATGTTCTCCTCCACCAGTCTTACACACTGCTTTTGGATAACTTTTTGCCACTCTTGGTGCAAAAATTCAAGCAGTTCAGCTTGGTTTGATGGCTTGTGATCATCCATCTCTTGATTATATTCCAGAGGTTTTTAATTTGGTAAAATCCAAGAAACTTGGACTTTAGTAGTCTCTTATTTTTTTTCAGAGCTGTATATTTGTCTTGGGACTTCCTGGGTTTTTATCTGCTTCCCAGGAGTTACATAGTGCAGATTGCAGCAGGCCTAGCCTGGAGAGACAGTGATAGAGACCATATTTTCCATATTACCCTTTTTTTTTTACAATTATGATTCAAAATCTCACGATGCAGGAACTAATATTGTGTCCCATCACTTTTGCCATGTGAATCTTCTTTTTTTCTCAGAAAACAAAGTAAAAACTAAACTTAAAGATAAAAATGAAGACACATCATCCTCACTACATACACACACTGTGAACAGAAGCTGCCTACACAGAAATCTCAAATCCTGAAAGCTCTGCGTTTCACAATTACTAGAAACACTTCACTGTGCTAACCCCCACTGATCAGATCTAATCCCAAAAGCAAGCAACTTCTGGTGGGCCCAAGAGATGCAAGGTCTGTGTGGTGACTGGGTCATGTCAGAGTCAGACAGCAGCTGAACTCATCTGAGCAGTTGGAGAAGTCAGGTCTGCCTCAGGGGCCAAGAACAGCACACAGCAGCACAATAACAACCAGCACTGCCCAAGAGCTGCACATTTTTCAGCTTCTGTTTCTAACGGAATGAGCGCAATTAGAAACCTGATGCCTTCACAGAGACACTGGAGAAAGCATCTCGTTCTTCAGGCAGGTGCTGGAGAATAACAAATACTTTTGTCTTGTTTTGCTGTAAGGCGACTGACACCCTGGCTATCGCTGAGGGGTGTCATTAGCACAACTCATGACTGGCTGAGTCATGAAATTACAGAGAGTTAAAAAGTTTGTTTTTTCACAATAAAACCAACAATTAGATTATGCTATCTGCTGGAATTGCTCCTCGTCGCTGCCAAACGTTCCTCAAGCTCAGTTTTTCCAGGCAAACTACTACCCTTAACGAAAACAATGAGATGACATAATCCCCCCCCCAAAATTGATGCTGGAGAAAAGTGTCTGGATCTCCCCACATGTTCCAACCTCCCGAGACAGTCGAGTGATCTGGTAACGGCCCAAACACAGCACCACCAACACCACCATCATCATCATCAAGCCTTCCCCTGCGCAGGCTGCAAGTAAAATAACACTTCTAATTATTGTTCCAGGAAACTGGAGCTGCTGGGCGCTCGGCTTGTGCTGGTGAAGCACCCAGACGAGCCTGACGTCTGCCTCCACTGTCCCCTCTCATTAGCACAGAGCTAAAGCAGGCAGCTTCAGAAGAGATGACCACATGTCTTCTCTCCCTCCCGCCCCTTCATCCTCTTCCTCCTGTAAGGAGAACCATGCTGAGGTTTCCCCTCCGACATGGCAGGAGGGGGTTAATAACAGTGGGGCCGCGGACGTGTGTGATGGAATCTGCGGCGAGCTGCAGCCCTGTCCCTGTGATAACAGGCCAGCAGACACACAGGGCTGTAATTCAGGAACATCAGAGGCTTCCAGAGGAGAGAACTCGCAGAGTCATATACGACCCCCACATGGTTTTACTTTTACATGGAATAATCCACCCAAACCAAGTACTCACTGGCAAATGAACCGTCAGCCCCCCAACTTCAGCCAATGTTATGTGAGATTTTGTCAAGCCCGCCCATTTGAGGTTGAGTTTAAATGGTCTGCTGTGCCCCCAAACATTGTTTTTTTTTAAACTATCATCATCTTTATCATCGTTCTGTATGGAAAAATTCACAGCTCTGTTATAATAACAATAATGGATTGTTTATGGCGGGGAAAACCACAATGTCAGAGAGAGAGAGAGTGAGAGAGAGAGAGAGAAAGAGAGAGAGAAGAAAAAAAAGTCTAAGCAGAGAGAGAGAGTGAAAGAGACAGATCTTAAAGCAGCAGGCCTTAATTTTTTTTTAAACTGCAAATAGCAGTATTCCTGAGATGGGAGGGGACTACATTTTCTAAATAAATGTGCTTCTGTGACCCTCCCTGCAAAGCTATATATTAATATATTAATTTTAGCAACAGAGAGGTCTGGTAGGTCTTCCCAAACAGTTTTGCCTACGACAGCTTTAATGGTTACTAGAGAATTCATGTTGCTGCTTATAATCTACTGCAAACATGGAGACTATCATCTATCACACTGGCTAAATCAATTTTCATCTGCTGATTCACATATCATTAATTTGACAAAACACAGAATTATTAGTAAGAAAGCTGGCAAGCCAAAAGAAAGCACAACAGAGCCTAAACTAAAAGCATCAGATTTATATGCTCTGAAAGGTGAATACACGTTTTAAAATTACTTTTCAGAATGTTTATACTTATTTATTAGAAAGATATGTAAGAGATTTCCTAAAACCTACAGACTGTCACTTTAACTTCAATTTAAAACAAATGAAAGAATTCACAAGCCAAGAAATCTTAAAAAATAAAAATGTCATCAACTCCAAGAAGGACTATAAAAATAACTGAAACAGTGCATCAAATACCGCTTTTAAGTGCTGAAGCTGAGAAGTGCTTACTTTTGGTTGAGTTTTGCTACTTCTCTTCCAAGCTGACAAAGTCTTCGGAATGAAAATCAGTCCTCAATCACCCTGCCAAAAAACAATTAAAAGGGGGTAAGTAATTAATTCAAGTGTGCCTAGCACAATAATTCATTTACTCCTTTAAGAAAGGCCAAAATCAATCCACTCCAAGCTCGGTTTCTGCAAGGTAAGCATAAATCCAACAGCTGTAAATTATTCAGCTCCAAGTGCAGTAGGGTGCTTGAGGCAGTAACATGCAGTATACAGAGAGCTTGTAGTGAAGGGTCCACCTGGACTAAAACTGCCAAAAAAATGTCAAAAGTAGTATACCTAAAATGTGGCCTCTAATGGAAATGTCACTCTACGATATCAGCAATATTTGATTTAGGTCAACATTAACAGAGCTATAGGGATCTCATGATATCCAAACTTTGTACAAAAATTGTGCTGCAATGCAAGATACCAAACAAAACTTTGGTAAAACTATAAAAGATTTGTTATTGTCTGAAAACTGATAGTTAGTGGTTTCCAGGGCACTGATTAATGAGTGTACTTGCACCATTTTAAAAGTCAAATTGAATGCTTTTTAAGGCCTTTTTAAGACCTCGATAAAAATAATTTAAGACCCCAAAATCCCACAACCCACAAAACAAACTTTGTAAAGCGTGCAGATTTTGGGTTTGTACCCTGGGTAGGGTGGGATGCCCCAGTGGTATTTACCATGCACATAGAGGGTCTCCAACTGACACGTTCCAGAACTGCAGTTGTAAAATGCAGCCTAAAATCATTTATTTAAAAAATATGTATATTTATAGCTTGCAGCTAACGTTTGTATGTTAGCTAGCCCGCTGCTAAAGTTAACTAGCTCTCCCCTAACCTTAGTTCTCTCCCCAGTTGCATTAGCTAGCTTGCCGCTAAAGTTGGTGTGTTAGCTAACTTGCTGCTAAAGTTAGTATGTTAGCTAGCTCACTGCTAACCTTAGTTCTTTTCTCGGTAGCTTAGCTAACTCACCGGTAAGGTCAGTATGTTAGCTAGCTCGCTGATAATCTTAACTAGCTCTCCGCTAAACTTAGTTCTCTTCACGGTAACGTAGCTAACTCACTACTAATGTTAGCTAGCTCTCCGCTAATGTTAGTTCTTTCCCCAGATTAGATGTTCATGGTGGGCCACTATGTTTTCCCACCGGCATCAAACGCACCGTCTAAAAATGTAATACCTACAGCAAATTACCAGTAAATTTAAGACCTTAATTACCAGGATTTTAATTTAAGACATTTTAAGACTTGACTCGTGGGAACCCTGTTAATGCTGCATTACATTTAAACCTGGATGCCTGAACTTCCTAGTTCCAAATAGGAAATTTTAAAAGGAAAGTGCCTCACAGGTCAGATTTTCTACACAGAATCAGATAAGCCTAGCCAACTCTGAGTTCAGAATCCAAGATGGCTGCACTGCATATCACCAGCAGTAGATATAATGGTATTTTACAGTTTATTACCACTTATATCTACTTGTGTGTCATTAAACCAGTCGTACGTACAGTACTGCCCATTTCTATCTGTAGACATATGTGCGTTCATGATAAGCGGTTACGCAAAATGACGTATAATGCTTGGCCATCAACCGCTAATAATGCTAACCAGGGACAATGTTAAAAACAATAACCCAGAGCATACAAAGGGGAGAACATTTTGAAAGGATTGGCCATAAAACATGATAAACTATTTATGAAGTCTTTATCTGTTTTTTTAAAACAGTGTACAATTATCTGAATATTGAACTGGAATGCTTGTAAGGTTATTTAAGGTTCTGTAGTACATAAATGTTTCAATGTTTTTTTTTGTTTGCCTGGTAAAGGTTAATTTCTGCTTAACATTAAAAAACAGATACCGATACAGACACAGACATCGGTCCGTGCTCTCTGTAAATTTTGTCCATATTTATGCACATTGTTCGAAAGCTTAAGGATACAGATGGATTGGAGAAGTTCCACCAAGAATAAAGGTAGGGTAATAAAAGCAGGGAAAAACAACCACTGCTATATGGACAGATTACTTACGGTGAGTTTACAATGATTTTTACACTTATTTCTATTTTTAAGAAGTTTAGTACGTTTTTTTTATAGTAAGAGCTTTCAAATCTACTTTATATTGTAGAGAGTTCTTCATAAAACCATTTAAAGCACTGGACGGGATTAGTTTCTCAGGGGGACGTCCGTGAAAAATATTTCACACTTCTACTCAGTGATAAAACTCTGGCATCCGGACTGCAATTGAAAAAAACAACAGGAGGACCAGTGAGTTTTTTTTTACTTTCTTGGTCACGTGACATAGCGTTAGTAACACAATTTCCACTCACTTTTGTGTTTACGTGGATCTCTATGGAAACGCGCCCCAAAAGGCGAGAATACGAAACTCAAGAGACGTGCATCCGGACAAGATTAAAATTACCGGAGGAACCCGGAGTTCAGCGAAAAACAGTAGATAATTCAGCCTGTAATTTTCTCAGAGGACGTCTGAGAAAAACACAAACATAGTCGCTCTGGACGGGAATTCACAGAGGACCCCCATTAAAGAGAAATTTACCCCAAATCTCCCTGAGAAACTAATGCCCTCCGGATAGGGCTTAAAAAACTGTGCTGCAGTTAATAGCATCAAAACATTTTCACTATTGTTACATGTCAAAGAACCCTTCATTAGCTGGACTAGACTCCTCTGAGGACAGACAACATATCTCTGGCCTGACAACAAGATGACTGCTAGAAAACTTCTGCCCCTGGGGTGCTAAAACTTGGCACTCTTCATCTGCATAAAGAACTTGGTGGGAAATGTCTTGTGCTAGCTGTCATGATTAGCAGCAGATCATACTGCATTAACGGCCATATGAAACATTTTAAGTGGTTAGCAGAGGGACATGCAGGATAACAGGCCTCTGGTTCACACATTCAGGAAGCTGAGAAACCTGTTGAGAGGGGCAGATGCCACTTACGCTAGCATTTCAAGTGTCAGCTGCAAGAAGGGTGTGTACGGCTCAATCGGGAAGTTCTATATATATAACATGAGGGTAAAATCCACTCCCATCACACACACACACACACCACACACACACACACACACACTTCCTCTCCAAGTTGGCTAAGCAGCTGTCTGCTAGACAACTGTGCAGGTCATCCATTCAAAGGCCAGTGGTCTGAATCTATTAGCTTAAGCTTGAGCGTGTGTGTGTGCACTGAATGTTTCAGACCGTTTCATTACACTCCAGCGTTTAGTTTTTTCTAGAAGAGTCAAGGGATCATGCACTGCAGGGTTATTCCACCAAATATTGATTTCTGAACTCTTAAAACTTTATGAATATGAACTTGTATTCTTTGCATTATTTGAGGTCTGAAAGCTTTGCATCTTTTTTTAGTTATTTAAGCCATTCTTCATTTTCCGCAAATAAATGCTCTAATTGACAATATTTTTATTTGTAATTTGGGAGAAATTTTGTCTGTAGTTTATAGAATAAAACAACAATGTTCGTTTTACTTAAACATATACCTATAAATTGCAAAATCAGAGAAACTGATTCAAGCTGAAGTGGTCTCTTTTTCTTCCAGAGCTGTAGAATATACACTGACCTTTTTTGTTGGACGATAATTGCTTTGATCAGCATTTGGAAGATTATTAGATTTGTTCAGTATCTCAAGCGGATAATTTATAATGTAATTATTGTACTCCAACTAAAAAATATTTTTATTTATTGTGATGCATTTGTAACCCTACAGAAATATTTATTTTTTCCATAATGCTAATCCAGGTAGATGTAGTCTCAATTTCTACATTTGCTAAATTTTTATGTGTCAAAATGATAAGATATCAGATACTAGCATCAGAACACATTTTCCATTTTTTTTTAATGTTACTCTAATTTAAAATGTTATACTTTTCAAAATCCAAGAAAGTCTTAAAAATGAATAAGCATTTCAATCAATGATACAAATACTGTATAAAACGTGCTAGACAGAATTACATAGATTCTCATGCTTCAGATGCTGAAGTACATGGTAAGTAATTCAGACATGTCATCAATTATTAAAGTATTCCATTTATTATTTAAGTTAACTGTACTGCCACTGTACAATTACCAGCACACGGGGCAATGAGCAGTTTAATGAAATGAACTTCTGGTGCGCGTCTTGTTCATTCAACCAAAATAACTCCTATCAGTTCATTAACAGCAGCATGATCTAAAGTGCCCCGCAGCAGCTGAGTCAGACTAGCCCATCCTCAGAGCAGAGATACACCCACAGATCCTGATCCACTAAACCAGCCAGACCTCCCCGCCTCACCTCCAGCCGGGACAGACGCTGCCATTTAAAATTCAAATCAGCCAGCAGCACTCGACCGCAGCGGCAGCTAAACCAAGACCAACGTCCCTCAACCAGTCACGTCCTCTTCACTCCTCACACACTGGAAACACTGGACACAATGGAGAGATTAGCCCTGCAACCTGCTCTCCCACAGCCCTGTGCTCATATCCAGCCCCAGCCAGCAAACCTGATACATACCACACCATTCCACATATAACTGAATTACTCTGAGAGAGACGGAGAGAGAGAAGAGGACGAGAGATGGAGGATACAGAGAGAAAGAAAGAGGAATGAGATATAATGAAGAGAGGTTTGTAGAGAAATAAGGAGAGAAAAGAGAAAGAGAGTGACAAAAAGAAGGATATAGAAGGAAGAGAGATTTATAGAGAATACAAAGATAGAAAAAGAGACAAAATTAAATGAAGAAAAAAGGTTTATAAAAGAATAGAGGAAGAACAGACAAAGAGAGAGGGAAAGAAGGGATAGATAAAGAAGTGAGGCTTATAGAGAAAAAAGAGGAGATAGAGAACAGAGTGAGAGTGAGTGTAGAAGGGAAGGGAGGTGTAGTAAAAAATGAAGCTTACAGAGGAACAGAGGAGTGAGTGAGAATAGAGTGAGAGTTGGTATAGAGAGGAAGGGGAGTGTCAAATGGATGGGAGATTTACAGAGGAATAGAGGAGAGATAGAGAGACAGAACAGAGTGAGAGTAGAGCAAGGGAGAGAGTAAAGAGGTAGGGAGGTGTAGAAAGGATGAGATTTGTAAAGAAATAGAGGAGAAAGAGAGAGAGAGAGAGAGAGAGGGTGAGAGAGGTAGGGAGGTGTAGAAAGGATGAGAGATTTGTAGAGTAATAGAGGAGAAAGAGAGAGAGAGAGAGTGGGAGTAGTAGAGAGAATAGGAAACGAAGGGAAAGAAGTGAGGCAAGCAAAAGAGAGTAGAGCGAGATAGAGTAGAGCGAGGGAGAGAGAAGACAGGTAAGGAGGTGTAGAAAGGATGAGAGGTTTATTGAGAAATAAGGAGAGAAAGAGAAAATAAAGAAAGAGAGAGAGAGAGAGAGAGAGAGAGAGTGAGGCGAGAGAGTAGAGAGGTAAGGAGGTGTAGAAAGGATGAGAGGTTTATAGAGGAATAAAGAGAGAAAGAGAAAATAGAGAAAGAGAGAGAGAGAGATAGAGAGAGGGAGAGAGTAGGGAGGTGTAGGAAGGATGTGGGAGATGCATTATGCATTATGCAGTATGCAGTAGTGAGGGGGGTTGCAGGTCAGTGGTACTGTACTACTGCTGCAGGGATGTGGGGCAGAGATGTCCAGCGCAGCAGACCTGTCACACCACATCGCTGTACCAGCTAACAAACCAGCACTGATCAGACCTGAACACTGAGCCAAACCTGCACATCACTGTCCATCTCTACTAGCACGCCATTCCACCTTCTACAGCAGAGCTGCACAACTGGAAGTGACCTTTTTTCAGTCCTAAACTTTCTTAATTTATTTTATGGCTGCAAATCAGACAAATAAAGAAGGGAGGCACTGTTTTTGGAATTGTGGCCTGAGCCTGAAATGTTACGCTGTCTACTGATGCTGTCTAAAACATTTCTAAAATAGAGAAACAGCAACTAGATACATCTAATTGGATTCGCATTATAGAGAAGTATAATGTTTAGTCATTGTCTAAACTGAACAATAGATTTAAATTTTTTACATAATTTGAAAATATCAGAAGTCTGTCACATTGTATAAAGGTTTCCTTATGAATAGACCTACAGAAATAGTGAAACATGACTTGCATCATGCAGCATTTTCCACTGACTAATGCTGAAAGTAACGTTTTTTTCCCTTCCCCTGTAAACTTGCCATTTTGGAGAGAGAAAATGATGCTCCAACAGCAACAATTTGCACTGAAATGCTCCATCTAATTGGACAGGAAATAGTATTATACCTTATGACTTTTGTGATTTGACATATTATATTTTGTGTATCGTTGGTTGAGGCAGGTGGTACTGCACCCCTATAATATCCTGTTATTTGCCCTATAATAAAACTCACAAAGACTGCTTTCCTTTTAAGGTGGGATTATGAGTATTCTGACTGGCAGTTTTACAGCCCTGTGAAAGCTCACGCGAGCAACGTAACGTAGCGTAGCGTAGCGTAGCATAGCATAGCATAGCATAGCATAGGGCTGTGTTTATCAAGCTCACAAAAACACTGTAACTCTAAATCACTAGCACTGCTGTTCTCTAAGTGTTTAGCTAGCTGGAGAGATTGTAGCCAGCTAGCTAAATCCTTAGCCTTGCCTAGCATGGATATCCACAGCCTCCCTTCCCTAAACAGCACTTTCCCCGATTATGGCTACAGTTAGCCTTTAGCCTAGCATTGTTATTTTCTTCTCTAAGCAGTACTTTCCTTGTTCAACTAGCTTAGCTTTTAGCTTAGCACAGATAGCATAGACACCCATATTAAAAAATATATATAATAGTCCTCAAACAGCTTTCGTTAGTTTGCTGAGTGTAGGGACAATATGGGATCATAAATAATTACATCAGCACAGACTGTTACTTAACAGTTTCAGGGTTATTAAATCATCAATTTTACAGCTTCAGTTAGCTACTGCAGGTTTTTCTTCTTTTTTGTGTGAAGACACAGCAAATTAAGACATTTTAATGAACTCCACCTTTCCTATTCACTGTTTTCCATTCTAGGGTACATTTATAGCAATTACGGTATGTGTTTTGTTCATATATGATGATACCCATATCATATAAATGATATCACCTTCCATCACTAAAAAAAACTCACTGTGGCCCTGATCTCTAGGTTTATTCACAGGCCTTGTTGCTTGGATTGGATTCATTCAGGACGACACACACGGGCACGTTCATTCACACAATACAGACAGTGTGGAGCTGATGAAAGCGAACGAACGCACCCGAACGCCCACACACACATGCACATTCATTCAGCATCTCTCCTCCTGCAGATGGAGCATGCAGCTGCGTTTGTGTGTGTGTGTTTGTGTGTGTGTGTGTGTGTTTGCGAGAGACAGAGACAGAGACCCCGAAGCTCTGATTTCAAAGCAGGAGCCCTCTCTCCCCTCCTTTGTATAAAGGCTGCTCTACCCTGCCTCAGGGATGTCGGGGTGGGTGGCGGGTTTGGGGTGTTAACTCCCTCTCTGACTGCACCATCAGAGGCCTAGCCGTGTCACAAGTCTGCAGAGATGGCACAGCTCAGCCTAAAATCGAAATAATTAAGCAACCCGAGAGCCTGGGAGGTAGGCGTAGTGTGTAAGGACAGGCGCTGAAGCCTCTGGGCCTTTACTGGGTCAGTGGGACTAGAAAGTAGAGCGAATCAAGCTCTTACACACCGTACTGCTGCACTAACATAGAGATGGCCTACTCTGGAGATCATGCCCCCCTGGACTGCAAAAGCACTAAAATCTCACCTGGGATTTCTGCCTTATACATATTTAAGGAGTGCACAGTGTTTCAGTGGCATGGTCTGCACCACGAGGCATAATTAGAGTGTGAGCAGCTCATGAGAGAGGAAATTAGATGGAAACTAGAGTAGGCAAAATAAGGTCAGGCAGAGAGAGAGAGGTGGGCACCAACTTCTGCTGGTTTTGGTTTTGGTGACAACCTGGATTTCTCAAATCTTTTCAGTCGGGATCTGA
The DNA here is from genome assembly GCF_023375975.1 of Astyanax mexicanus. Classification (NCBI taxonomy): domain Eukaryota; kingdom Metazoa; phylum Chordata; class Actinopteri; order Characiformes; family Acestrorhamphidae; genus Astyanax; species Astyanax mexicanus. The sequence continues at coordinate 36,281,606 of NC_064418.1, forward strand.
CGCCAGATCGAACTGATTTTATTTAGTCATTTGGTGAGTTTTATTAGTTCATTCATTATGAAATTGTGACACAATGTAAAAAGATTACAATGATGTCAAAGGATCAAAACAAGCAAAATTTGAGTTTTCATAACTGGCAATGGCAATGCAGTATGTTTAATGTGGCAAGTAGGTGATAATTTTTTTTATCAAAACCAATATGCATGTAAAAACGCAAAATATGTTTCTCTAATTTATTATATTATATTAAATACTTATGGACCTGCCTGTATTTATGATATAATTGTAAAAAACATTGGACAGCCGGGCAAAAAAACAAATGGAAATGTGGCTGATTAGCTGCTATTTATTTAATAATGTACTAATATGTTTTTACAAATGCAATAAAAAATGCCTCAATGTCAATTCCAACAAAAACAACAACTTACAATTACAGGAAGACTCTGTCACAGATTTCCTAATCATTTTTTTCCCTGGTGTTTGTGGATTTTGATTCTGGTTTGCCCATTTCTGTTCTGCTTATCTTTGTGCAACTGTTTTTTTTTTATCTCAAACCCTTTATTCTGTTTTATTTTGTGAGCTTTCACTTTTATATTGCTTTTATATCTGCCAGAATCTGACCTGTGCTTCAACCATTACAGTAGAATGTCTTAACTGCCTTATAGACAACCTTATTTTTTAATGTTAACATTCCAAATTACACTTTCCTTGGAAAGTAGAGACAGTTACTCCAACAAATGCAGTGTGGTGTATTTTAATACCCTTGATTTAGGAAATGAGCTCAATATTTTTGTTCATATAGTGTACCATAGTTTTCGCACTATAAGTACAATATATACTCCCCTCTGAACGGGGAAATCGCGAGCGTGGTTAGCGGGTAATGCTAATGCTGCTCCAGCAGTGCTAGCCAGGGTTAGGAGCAGGCTACAGGCCGATAATACTGACCTCTGAATAGGGAAATAGCAGGTAGCGGCTAATGTTAATGCTACTCCAGCTGGCTAGCTCCAGTGGCTTTATTGCTCGTTACAACCTGACTAGTAAAATTACAACCTGACATACATAAGGCGCACTGGATTATATTACTGACGATTTTGAGGGAAAATATAGGATTTTAAGCATGCCTTATTGTGCAAAAAATACAGTATTTTAAAGTTTGTGGTTAGCTACCTTCATAAGATAGCCATTTATTTCAGATCCACTGTGAACACTGATATATTAGTCATATTAAGCAACATTTCACACTGAGTCTGCTCATCTACTTCCATCCAGCCCTCAGTCTCAACCCTGACCATTTCCCATGATCTGAAACTCCCTGACACATAAACCTAACAGTGGAATAAACTTTAGCCCACATCTGTTATAAGTACGAAAGGTCATCTGAGTGTTCACAGGCCAGTGATGTACGGCATATGAAGTGCCTTCAGAGCCGGTCATCTCAGAGCTCCAGAGATTTGTGCGAGCGTGAAGATGTTGAGTCTCTGGGACCAGATGTGAGCTGTATACACTAGAAATGAGGTAAAGACATGAACCGTGTAGACCCGGGAGTAATGGTGGTCAAGGCAGACTCTCAGTGAGACCTCCAGCTAGTTCTTTAAAAAGCTTCTCTATGTGAGCTTATGCTTTGTGGGAGAGTTATGATCTGAGTGGCCCAGGTCTCATGATCATGTGCGAGGTCTTTGAGTTCTCCTTGTTTTGCCGCACAGTAATAAAGCTCAGAGGAGGCACAAAGATATATAGAGCTCTACGAGTTCTGCCCCTCTCTCCCGCACGCATATTTAGAGTGTTTTTTTTTACTCACTTTTTTCTCTCTCACAATGTTAATCCTTTACAGCTTCAAAACATGCATTATGCAAATTAGGTGATGACGTCATTTAGCGACTTTTAGAATATTTTAGTAGGGGAAAAAATTTTTTTTTTTGTTTGTTTTTTAAGTGAAGATTTTTTTTTTGGGCCATATCGCCCAGCTCCAACCAGAGATATTTGGTAAGCCAGTACCTCTTTCCCTAGACCAAGCTTCTCGGACCACCTTCATTGAGTTTACAGGTTTACAAGGTGAAATTTTACTGCATAACCAGTATTTTCTACTACAGTATGGGTACATATTCAACAGTAAAAGTGCAGTTCACGTGTTTTACTATAAAACAATGTACATTTCATATGCTTTGTTTGCCACTAAGACGAAGTGAAGCTACTGCAGTTTAACCCCGAGCTGTGGCAAAAAAAGACAGAAAATACAGGTGATGACTAAAAAATAAATGATACTGTTTTAAAAGATATTTGTAAAATATGATGAGACTGTTGGCCAAGACAGCCAGTACAGGCACCCCCTAAGCCAGCACATTCCTAGCTTCATTCCTAAGTGCAATCCTGCCTTCTTGGGATCTAACAAATTTATGGGTTAAAAAAAGTTTCTGGGGGAATATAAAAATATAAAACATGCTAGTATTAGAAAAAAAGAAATACTGTTGGGATAACCGCAATACATAAACGTGCACCAGGAATACAGAGCTACTAAAATACTTATACAAAGTAATACAAAGAAGTTCTGCAAGAATGTACAGCAGGCCTCCTCTTGATTGGGGCTGGAGAGAGTGACTTGCAAGAGTTTAGGAAAAAATCTGACTAAGTGAAAAAGGAGTGATGGAAAGCCTTGACCACTATGTCACCACTATCCCTCTCTGATTGCTCCTCTATCGATCTGCTTGCAGACCGTCTGCCCGGCCAGTAAAAGTACTGTATCCCTCTGAATCAGCAGTGACTAACAGATAAGAGAGAAGGCTTTTATACCACTTTCTCTTTAATATCATTGTAGTCAAATCTACAAAAATCATCAGAAAAATATAGAACATATGTATTTCTTACAGTATATCTTACATTCAGTGAATTTAATTGTATTTTATTGCAGACAGTATGAACAACATATTTCATGTTGTGTCTAGTCAACATCAATTCCTGAAAACAGGCCTGCTTCACATCCCAAAAAAAAGTTAGGATGGGGAAATTTAGCGATAGTTATGAGGTAAAAAAAAAAAAGATTTTTTTCTGATCTCTCAGACTTTAAGAACTGTCAATTAACAATAACTGATAATGTTCGACCCCTTAGGCAAGGGATTACTAAACCAACCTTTTGTTAAGCACTATAGTGTTTGGTTACTTTTGCAAAATGACACTTAAAACTTTTCTATGCAAAACAGAAGTCTTTGTTAACCATGTCCAGAAGTGGCGTCGACTTTTTAGAGCTTGGAGGCATCTGGGATGGACCATCACTGAGTATTGTTTGTTCTTTTTTTGGAAGTTTTTTAAATACTGTCACAATTTCTGATTTTGGGATTGTAAAATAAACCTAGAGTATCTATGACAAACGTTGAAAGGTACGTCATGGAGATGTAAAGGTGTACTGGCCAAAGAAACGTCAGTCTTGCTGACAGGCATGACGAGTGATTGAAGCACCACAGGGAGGTGGGAGAATCCATGTAGGAGTTCCACCATCGCAACCCAAACATTCCTGAACTGTAAATTCACACCAGAGCCTGAGGGAGGGAGCCACATTTCCCAAACAGGCTCTACTTTCACACTACAGTAGCAGTGTTATCACACTCTCTCACACGAGAGCGTGGTGGGTGAGCGCAGCCACGTGTACGCATCTCGGATTCAATCGCGAGGGAGTTGATTATTTGCCCCTTGCTGATGGGTCAGAGCGATCTCTTTCAGAACACACACACGGTGGGCATTTTACTGTGCACGCAACGGCAGCAGGAATGCACCAGCAGTGACAAGATCAGCGCTACAGCAGATCAAACATGGCATCATGTAGGAGGACTGGCTGTGCTCAGCTGAAGGTGGAAACTGGAACATTCCTCAGGAGGCACTGTAGGTTTGCACTTCACTGAAGCCAAAATATCAGTTCATTCGCGTGAGGCTTAACGTAACATTGTGGCTAAAATTATTTATTATGACCACAGCGTTCTTCATGCTCTTTTTCCTGTATGCTTATAGAATATTTATATACAGCAAATCTAGAATTTCCCATTTAAGCTTTTTACTCCCACTCTGAAAAAAAGAATAAGTGCAGAATGTGTTTTCTCTCCCTCCACAGGTATACCTGCTCAGCAGCCATCATCAGATTTGAATGTAGGTGACCAATGAAAGCTCTTGCTGGAGTATTTGTGGGAGGTGCTAACTCTTTAACCACAGGAGAGATGTCAGATCATGAGCAGTGTGTCAGAAGGTTCCAGGGACCTCCAATCACTGTATGAGGAGCTTGGTGTGCCACATGGGTTTCTTCCAGGTCCTCCAAGTTCATCTCACCTCCAAAAAATACACACAATTGATGAACTGGTTATGGTTAAGGGTCATTGTCTCTAGGTGTAAGTAAATGCTTGGGTGTGGTATCCTGCGATGGACTGGTGCCTGTCCAGAGGGTGATCCCACCTTTTACCCATTGTTCCCAGGTAGGCTCTGGACCCACCAAAACCCTGACTAGAAAGTAGCAGATAAGACAATGGTATAATGTGATGAATGGTATTACTTGACTAGTTTTGATACTGAACCTCCATGTTCCCCAACTGTTTAACTGTGTCTCAAAGAGTTTTGGCTAATAATGTGCCACATACTACACACTAATACCATAAGGTATATATACCCTAATATTCCGGCTATTGAGAAAAAAGAATTTGTACATATATAGGCCGCACCTTAATGTAAGCTGCAGTTGTCCAAGTTATACATGATATATTTACAGAAAGATGTTACAACTTTCATTAAATAGGCTACATACAAAAAAAAACTTATGTACTGCAAACAGTGCTGCAACATAGATGGTTTAAAAAATACAGTCTACCAGGAAAAGTCATGAGAGTAAAATCATAATATTAAGACTTTCGAAACTCATTTTGGCAGATTTTTTTTGACAGAATGAAGCCTGTTAGCCAATACAACAAAACAAAACAAAACAAAAAAACATATATTAGCCACACTGTTAAATAAGCTGCAGTGTTCAAAGCCTGGAAATTATGGTAGTGTATACTAATCTTAATAGTACACCAAATACTTATACTAACACATTGTTGTCAACGTACTGAACATTACTGCAAATGTTCCTTCTACTGATGCATGCAACACTTCCATAGTTATCCCCCATTTTTCTTTTTTTTACTAATTGTTAATATGCGCTTCATTTCAGTTTTACATTGTACTGTCAGAGAACAGTGTCCATAGTAACCATAATCAAAATTCAAAAACATTTAGTATTGTAATTTAATACTTATCAATTGGGATACACCCCTAGTTTTGAACTCTCTGTATTAGGAATATGGTTTGTTATATGTATTATATGTATTTTAATAGCAGTTCCAATATATTCCAACTTGTTTTTTTAAAGTGAGGTCTTGCCGCCTAGGGTTTCTGAAAATTTAAGAAAGGTAACAAGTAATTAGTTTAGCTAGAGGATGGCATGGAAAGCTAAAAAGAGTTTTTTTTTTTTATTATTATTATTATTATTATTATTATTAATGAAGTCATGAAGTGTGGTTTTGTTCTGCTGGTCCATGGTTTTATTATTCCACTTTGGTACTAGAGAAAATAGCTGTTTAATATGTGTTGTGTGTAGTATTGAATCGCTCTTTTTCAATATAAAGTTCTAACCATATACACAAGGTGGGGATGTGACACTCAAAGCAAGCAAAGCAAGTCTTAAAACACAGCAACAGATTAAACGTGACGTTAATAGGAAATCTGTCATATGTAACATGTTTGCTCATTTATAAACGAGGATTACCAGGGGTTTTACCACAGGCTTTCCTGTTTGTGTAATCTGGCACTGCCGCTCTTTCCCCTCATTTGCATGTGCCGTTAGCGCTTCATAAACCGCACGATCATGCAAAAATTTCCATACGAATGAATTCACCAACCTAATCATAAATGTGCCAGTAAGAACAAACACAGAATTTATTTTTTCTGTGTGTTTATAAACACAATTTCTCACTTGTCACTTGTTCTGATTCTGCTATTCTATTTTAACAAATTAGTTCAAAAAAGTAACTTTTATTTATTCATATTGTCAAAAAGGACTTTTTTTTTATTGGCAGTTACTGAGACCATATGTAAAAATACCACAATGTATAATAGAGTAACACACTGAGCAACAACACTGTGACTCTATGAATAAAACTTCTGCTTTTCCTATAGCTAGTTATCAAACTTACAAACTTACTGTCAGTGTAATTTAATTCACTTTATTCTAAGTAGTTCTCAAGTCAGCTATGGAATACTGTACCTTGCTTATTCATGGCTTCTTTATAAATTTTAAGTTGTAATAAAAAAAGTCTACGCTGCTTTTATGGGAGTAACTGTATCTACTGTTCAGAAAAGTCTTTGTCATATTTATTGAAGCATTGCTGATTTAGCAACAACAGTATTAGTGGGGATAATGTATAATCACCACTCCATCTGCAGTATTAATTTTAGTGTGGTATGTTGCTATATTTGATGGGATGTTAGAAATGTTACTTGATCAATGTATTTTTTAACTGTAGAGTTGAATAAATGTGTCAAAATTAATAAAAACCTGAAAACCTGGTATTTAGCTAGCCGACAAATGTTTTATTTTAAAACAACTTTTTTCCTAGATAAAGCACAATACTGCAGTAAATATTTAAATATTTAGAACATTTAGCTACTGAGAAAAAACGTTAAACAACCCTAATGAGTAAAATAAAAATGGAAGAAAATGCTTTGAAATGCTTTTAAATAGACATATAATATATCGGCTCATTCACATGAATGGGTTCCCCTCAGCAAGTACAAAGTTTAGCAAATATTATAATTATATATTGTATGACAAGTTGATATATAAGATGCTGCATTAATATTTTTTATGTATTATGTTGTATAGTGTTTTTAGATAAAATACATATGATTAATTAAATTATAAATAGCTAAAATTATTTTAAACAGTCTACACTGCTCTGTAAGATCATGCAGTACATTTTAGAACGTTTCAGGTACTCACCACACTCTTTTAAAAAAAATTCCTGTGTATTTTAAGATGTAGTGAATTATCATCAGAGAGTCCACCAGCTGCAAACAAGCGCCACACCAAACATACAGCATAAAAAAATGCAGATAGGGTGGAGTGCATGTGGTAAAACGGTTACAGGAGGGGTCCTTAAAAAAGCATCACGCGGCAAAACAGATCACAGCCCGCTCTGCCAAGATAAAGGACAAGTGGGCGCAACATACAGTATCTGCTTTGGGACGCTGCCCTTATAAAAGCAGTACGATTAAAGCTGGAGATTCTTCATCTTAATGAAACCTGGAACCCTTCCTGCTCATCTTTAACCTACACTGTGTCATCCTGATGTACCAATACTAGGATATATGATGGGACTGACTGACAGCTACTATTCATTTAGCCTTAATAATTATAACTGTGTACATCTGCATAACAATGGACATGTATTATATTGACAAAGGAAATGTGGACACCTGCTCATTTATTGCTACGTCTGAAATCAAGGCTGTTGTTTTTGTTAGAGCAATTGTCTCTACTGTCAAGGAAAGACTTGACAGTACTGGAGTCATTACTCCACCCAATCCACAAATCCCAGAACCCTTCAAAAAGTACTGGTTATTGGATGGAGCACCATTGTTCTAGAGTTCACGGTTCCACTGCTCCACAGCTCAAGGCTGGATTATTGGATGGAGCACCACTGTTTAAGAGTTCACAGTTCCACTGCTCCATTCACAACTCAAGGCTGGGTTATTGGATGGAGTTCTAGAATTCACAGTTCCACTGCTTTACAGCTCAAGGCTGGGTTATTGGATGGAGCACCATTGTTCTAGAGTTTACAGCTGCACTGCTTTACAGCTCAAGGCTGGGTTATTGGATTGAGCACCATTGTTCTAGAGTTCACGGTTCCACGGCTCCACAGCTCAAGGCCGGGTTATTGGATGGAGCACCATTGTTGTGGAGTACACAGTTACACTGCTTTACAGCTCAAGGCTGGATTATTGGATGGAGCACCATTGTTTAAGAGTTCACAGTTCCACTGCTCCAGAGCTCAAGGCTGGGTTATTGGATGGAGCACCATTATTCTAGAGTTCACAGTTCCACTGCTCCACAGCTCAAGGCTGGGTTATTGGATGGAGCACCATTGTTCTAGAGTTCACAGTTCCACTGTTCCACAGCTCAAGGCTGGGTTATTGGCTGGAGCACCATGTTGTAGAGTTCACAGTTACACTGCTCCACAGAAAACTGCATAGAAAAGTTCTTACACACAGGATTCAGTGTGTGCTCAGCGATACCTTAGCCATTTAAATACCAGCTATTATGCACTTGCCTTGGCTAAATAAAGGCAAACAGATGTGTATACATACACACCGGCAGTAAGGTCCAGAAGACTCAAAATATGGGCAAATACCAACAAATATGGGCCTAGTTTTAGGATTACTCACTCAATCTCACCATTCAGACAGACTTGACTGATTTGAGAGATTGTTGGACTAAGCAAATGTTAAGTGGAAAGCGGACGTGGTGTTGGATTTCTTGTTCACCTGACTCACCAGACAACAATGCAGACTACTACCTTTATACTTTATGACAAACCTGCCAGCATGTCAAATTCAATGTTTCCTGATGTTTTTGCTTATTATATATTTGACAAAATACATAGCATTTTTTCATATGGATTTACGTCTCCATCATTTGATTCTCATCTGTAATTGGTGGATTTCTGTGTCTATCTTTGTTTTGTGTGAAACAGAGCAGTGGACATTCACAAAGTCACTAAGGACTTATTTGATTAAATGCAGCCTTCCAATTAAAATCTTAAAACAGATTTGCAAGGCAAAGAATCAGATGCTGGGGAACGATACACTCGTAACTTGGCATGTTTGTCGCATACGATCTTGTGATGAGGAAAAAATGAAAAAGAAGATTCTACAGATTCAGTAAATGTTTAAACAAATATTATCGCCTCTATTTTATCAAAAAAATATATATATATTAATAGAAACTTTGGTGGTTGGTGAGTTCATGGACCTAAGATGGTTTATATTGCAGTTGAATTTAAACATGGGTCATTGCATTAAGAAAATATTGGATGTAAAAATTACTAAGGTATTTTTAAGAGCTGTGTGAGTGTAAGAAATAAAATAATAAACACAAACTGTTTTAACTTTACTAAAACATTTTATGTCATATATTCCATTAAAGCTCTGGTATCCATGCAAGTATTTTAAGGTATTCTGTCAGTGTCAGACAAAATGGTAAGTTTATTGTAGAATAAAAAAAAAACTTGACTGAAGATTTACGGAAGATTTTATTAAGTAAATATTTACTAAGTAATCTGCACAGCATTTATATTGGTCCATTCACTATGAAATTGGGATACAGATTGAAAAACTACAACTGCCAGATGTATTCCATAAAAACAGCACCACATTAATCCTAGTACTTCAGAAAACATAAGTTTCCACTAACACTTGTCCCAATTCACTAACACAGCTCTACAAGTATGAAAAAGGCACCCTGGGGGATTGAGCCATTAACCTTAGCGATATCCCACCCCCAGGCAAACCTGAGTCACGCTTATCCATGAAAAACATGAGGAAAAGCTCTGTCTCAACACATCGGTTCCAGCAAATGATCATTCCAGCTAAGAAATTCCTAACAGACTACTGTTTCACAACAGTGATGGTAGAGAAAAGCACGGTCTAACCAGTCTGAATCATTCACAAACACTGACTGGCAGAAAAGGACCACACTCAAGTAGTATATCAAGTATAAATTAGTAATACAAACTCTTACAAATAAAGATGTTTGAAAGGTTTTTCTGACTGAACACATATAAAAAAACATGTTTGGTTCCATAGAGAAGCTTGTTTGTTTAGTTGTGTGTGTGTATAAAGCTCTTCACCTGATATAACCTTCCCACTCATCCCCCACTTACAAATATGATTTAAAAGTGGTTCTTCTATGGCAACAATCAAAGAACCATTTTAAGAACCTTAATGTTTAAGATTGTACATATGCCAGAATAAATAACAGTGTTGAAATGAAAGCTAAAGGAATACTAAAAGAAGACTTAGCTTAAAATAGTTAGCACACTGTATGGAGAGCCAGGGCTCTGTGGTGTACCTCTATGGGTGTGCGGAGTGGGTAGAGAAACAGCTGGATCTACAGAGCGTTACGACAGCACCTTCAGACATGTCAAAACAGAGGAGAGGCACAAAAGCCTGTAATGAGGATAAAATGATTATTATGCACTCCCAACACGCCTCCATACTTCTCTCAGAAACAAAAAAACATTACACTATGTCTGTCTATTAAATACATTATACACATTATACCTAGTACCGTGTCCCATGACTTTTGACATGTTTCCTGTAAGCTAAAGAACAGTGAATTGACCTGCAGGATGGGATATGTGTTAGGCCTCTTTTACTGAATGTGGACGATATTTCTGTCAGAGTCGCTTGTCTCTTTACACAGTCAATTCTAGACAAATATTGCAGGTCACAATCATTACCACTCACCACACTGTCCACTATGGGTGGGAATTTGGTTTTCAATTACGTATTCTTGATATACGTGACACTGTGGATCATATAACATTAAATGTCTACAAAAAACGAAATATATCGTCCATCTGGCACCTGTTATCAGGCCTCGCTTTATCTTTGATAATTCACGTCACCTTGCCTCAATCACAGTGGCCTATGTTCAACCCCAATCACAAGATAACACCTCTTAATTTATTATATATATGTGGATGATCCCAAGCCGTCCCCTAAGGTACCACTTTATCATAAATTTCCATACTGGTATTATCCCAATCTGACAATTACACCACTAAAAATAACAGCCAATAACCACCTAAAAATCCTGAGAAATCTAATGGGTATCGTATTTTTCGCACCAGATTATAAGGCACACTATCAACAAATGTCTATTCTTTGGTCTATTTTCATACATAAGGTGCACCAGATTATAAGGTGCATTATGTGACACTAGTAAAAAGGGTAATTCAGCAGGTCTCGCCGCTGGGTGGTGGTGGTGGGGGTTACTAAAAGCTAAGCTAAGTAAACAAAAGAGCTAGCGTTTAGTGCAGTTAGCAAATTATGCTAATACTGCTCCAGCAGTGTTGGACATGGTTAGCAGCAGGCTACAGGTCAATAATACTCACCTCTGACTTGGTGAAAGAGCTAGTGCTAAGCACGGTTAGCATCTAATGCTAAAGCTATTGTAGCCTTGGTGATGGAGAACTAAAGTAAAACTCGAAGTGGCTTAACTGCTCCTTTTAGCCTGACTGGTGAAGTTCATACATAAGGCGCACTGACTATTTTTGCGAAAATTAAATAATTTTAAGCCTTATACTAAAAAAATATAGAGTAAATAAATGGTTCTTTGCACGATAAAAACCTACATTTGTACAGGTGATTTGAAACCTCTAAAATTTACTTGTTTCTACTAGATTTTGGAGCATTGCTGCGAGGTTTTGATTGCATTCAGTGTTAGAGAGGTCAGGATACTGGATTATCACAATCTCAAATTAGCTCCAACTTTGTTTATTTAATATTATTGGGAAAACTCAGCACAATTACTCTAGAGAACACAGTTCAGTCAATGCTGCAGGCTTTAGATTCCTCTAGTCCACACCTGGAACTAGGCATGGTTCCAACTGGTTCAGGTTTATCTTACGCAGAGAGTCTTATACAAACTGTGTGTATGCATTTGCACATCTGTGTCAGTACTGGGTCCCACTTAAAATAGCAGAACAAATTTATAAGGAGTGTCCACAAACATTTGTATGCATAGTGTATCTGACCTTTACTCACTGTAACAGTTACCAACAACCTAAAATTCCTAAAAAAGCAAACGAACACTTCAAGCTTCAACCCCTCAGACAGACATTGTTGTGACAGAGTCAGCAGAACACTAGTGAGGCTGTAAACTGTGCTCCTGATTCCCAGTCACTCATTCCTCCCCGAGAACACAAGCCTATTATTCCTCTCATTCTGCCACATCAGGAAAAGTTCCGAAAGCCTCGCACACTGAGAAACACTGCAAGCGTCCAAGAGAACAAAAAGTGGGAAAAAAGGGAAGAAAAGGAAAAAAGAAAAGCTGAGTGGAGGAGTGAGCTTAGATTTTCCAAACATGAACGTCAACATTACATCAGTTGGGCTCTGAAAAGCTGCTTCTGTTCAAATTTCACCCTCTTATAAGCGCTTAAACAAGATAATAGATCACTCTGAGTGGCCAAATTTCCAGTGAAGTGTCTAAACGCTAGAAGGTGTCAGTCTAACCAAACAACAGAGGTGGCTGAAGTACATAAAACCCATACTTAAAAATAAAGTACAAATTCTGCAGTTAGAAAACACTTAGTAAATGAAGTACAATTTACAGTTTGTATTCAAGTAAAAGTATAAAAGTACAGAGTCCAAAATTTACTTAAATACAAAAAAAGTATTTCTTTTAAATGGGATTTTTAAATGGGAAAAAAAAATATGTAGTGGTGATTCTGTCAGTGTTGTCCAATCAGCTTTCTAAACCCAGTTTGCAGACAACCAAAAAACACAAAATCCTCACCTCACAGGACTGATTATTTTACCTCTACTAAACTGAAATAATACTACTAATACTAAAATATTAAACACTGTTATCTAACTATGTATGGATGCCTTTGAGTATAATAGTGGGAAGAAATAATGACAGTAATCTAGTAAGCTAGGGTGTGACATATCGTATCGTACACGATAATATTGCCAAATTTTTAATATCGTGAACGATATTATACCCTAAAATATTGTGCCATATCAAACACCCCTAATTACCACATCAGAGTACTACTTTTTTGTTGTTTTTAGCAAAAGAAAAATTCACACTGTTCTCACTTACCATTATATATCTACTAGAGACAGATTATATTTGTCCAGTATAATTTATTTTACTTTAATCCTGGATATTTAGAGATATTTGGAGTGCATAATTAGTATCATGACATTCTGGATCATTGACTTCTGTTACAAATCTGCACAGCATACAGAATTAAATACTCCATTACTTTCCACCTCTGACAAACAGAGTGAACAAATGCTAATGCTAACAGCGCTCTGAAAGACCAGTCTGATGGGCCTCACAGTGGATTTACTCTAAACAAACAGGCCAGAACAGAGCAACACCATGACGCTGTGATTACGCTGCCAAGGCCATGGAGGATCTTAACACAAAGCATAGATGTGAGAACCTTGATAACCGTGCAGCCCACACACACACACACACACACACACACGGCTGCTGTTATGTGACCTGACAGAGCGACAGGCCAGTCTGCGACGGGCTACTATCACACTGTCCTCCTTCTTTTCTTTTCCACTTTCTAACAAACTCCATCCCCTCCATCCTCCACCAAAACACACACCCACACAGATGTACACACTTGCCTGACTTTCTAGAGCAGGTCAGGCCAGATCCAAACACATTAGCCCCGCATTAACCCTGCCCCACTCACATTAAAGAAAAGATAAGATCACACAGGGAAAGATCCACATGCAGGGCAAACCAACACAGACACACACACTGCCTGAAACACACCTACATACAACACATCATTTTCATTCCCTTTCACTTTAATATCTGACTTGTGAAGATAAAGGTAAAAGTAGACACATCAAATATCGACCAGGGGAGCAGTTTGACTGTACAGTAACCAATTATGAGGTTTAATCCCAAATTACACATTAGTGGTACTCTCTATGTAGAGTACTAAGCAATTTCAAGTAATGAAATTACGGATTCTAATTCTAAACAAAGCATTATATATTTTGTAATAAATAGCATATACATTTATTTACATGTTGAAATCTAAAAAACTAATGCTATCTGTCTGTAGATGCTGTAGTTTTATGACTACATAGGGACTAAGGAAGAGTTTGAGATTGTATTATAAACATGCAAGCATTGTGACTTCAGCATTTATAAAGCTAAATACATTTTCAACAAAATTCTCACAAAATCCTTGTTTTTCCATCAGTGTGCTTTATAATCTGGTGCAACTTATGTATTATCAGTCAGGTTTTAAGGAGCAGTAAAGACACTTTGCTAAAGTGCAGTGTTATACAGGTGTTTTAGTTTACTTAGTTCTCCAGCAGTATTAGCATTAGCCGCTAACCGAGATGTGTGTGGCTATGTATTTCAGCTGCAGCACATTTACTAAAATTTCTGAGGTTTAACTCAAAATGTAGTCTTGTCATGTAGCATATTTTTCACACTATAAGGCGCACCGGATAATACTGCACCCTACTAATAAACATCTATTTTCTGGTCTATTTTCATACATAAAACACACCGGATTATAAGGCACATTAGACGACATTACTAAGAAACAGGGGTGTCGCTTGTTTTCCTTCTAATTCTAATTCCACTCAGTGGCAAGACCTGTAAAGCTAAGCTAAGTTAAGTAAACAAAATTGCAACTCATAAAAATATATATATATATATATTTTAAAGTCAAACGAGGGCTAAATATTAATCTACACAGATTTCCCTCCTGAAAACCGTTTATTTGGGTGAGTAAAGTGCTTCCTTTTATTTACAGTAAGCTTAGATATCCAGATTTCCACTAAGGGTGGGTGCAGCAATATCATCATTAGATGCTAACTGTTAGCGCTAGCTGCTGGTGAAAGAGCTAGCGCTTAGCACAGTAAGTGGCTAATGCTGCTCCAGCAGTCCAAGCCCGGGTTAGCAGCAGGCTTCATGCCGATAATACTCACCTTTGAATGGTGAAAGAGCTAGCGCTTAGCACGGTTAGCGGCTAATGCTAATACTGTTGGAGAACTACACTAAAACACCTGTATAACGCTGCGCTTTAGCAGAGTGGCTATACTGCTCCTTAAAACCTGACTGATAAAATTTATACATAAGGTGCACCGGATTATAAAGCACACTGATGATTTTATAGTGCAGAAAAAAGGGTAATGTAAAGTCTCAACATGTAGAAATAATAATAATAAAAAAAAAAAAACACATTTATTTTTAAGAGTGTAAAGATCTCACACAGCTATTTTATTGTTCATTTTATCCAGGTCACTTCATCGATCATGAAAACATCTCTTTAGGGCAAAATCAGTGAAGTATGTGCGCTTTTACTCCCTGTAAAATCATTCCATTCTGCCTCCTCATGCAAACTTTGATATCAAAGCGATCTCCAAATCCAGCACAGACACACTCACGGCATAAATACTTCACACCAGTCACTAACAACACAACGAGACATGGAAATGAATTGTCTTCCTCCTGTTCACCTGCTTACTGACATGCGGCTCAGCAGCTAGAACAAGTGCAGAGCCCTGGCAGTTGGCACAGCGTTCTTTAATCAGCCGGTGTTCTTGTGTGTTTCCTGCTGTACAGCGATTAAGGGGGAGCAGATTACGTTACTGCACAGACTGAACACTAGATAAAGGTGGTGCCAAACACACTCTGCTCTCTGTCTACTAGCAATCTCTTTCTCTGCCTGCTGGAATGGAAACAGACCTATTAGAGCGCTGTCAGAATGCAGCGCAGGCAAATCTACTTCACACAAACGCTTAATTACAACCCTTCAGCAGAGAACACTGATAATGTGGAGCAGACTAAACAGACTAATGAGGATCTTATTCAATATGACTTTTTTTAATACAAATGAAATAGAGTTGCAACTGTATGACATTATCACTGTATAATGACTGTTAAAAAATCTTATTTATCTAATTTTATGTATCACATTAAACAGTATTTCAGACTGACAGTGTTTTTCTTCATTTCATCATCATCATTATGGATTAATTTGTTGATTTCTCAAATGATTGATGGATTGATTGATTGATTTTTGACTCCAAAAACAGTAACAAATCGGTGAGATTTTCTGTTTTTTTATTATATTTTTCAAATGTTTCAAAGGTTTGATACCCATCAGTTTTCAGAGTTTTAAGAGCGTGACAAGCTTTTACACTTAACAACAGTATAACAGTGCAACCCTAAAGTACACACATTTTAAATTGCAAATCAAGTCAGGTATCACATGCTAAATTTGCTACTATTCGTATTAATATTTGTATGAAGAAAGTGACATACAGTAATATGAATCTCAAACCACGTTGTGTCCAACTTCAATGGAAAACTGTGCAGAGCAGGTTTACACAACACTAAAACTCTTGTGTAAAAGTCCTGACTTGTTAAGCACTAGTCAAAGCTGGCAAAGCATTAAAGTGTGATGCTGACTTCAGGGGAAAATGGGAGAGTTATAGTAATATTGTAGAACAGCTCATCGCATACGCAAACCAGGCCCCATGGCTGCAGATTTTCCTGTGCCAGTTTCTAGTTTTTCGTTTGGGACCTCAAACTCAACATTTTATAAAGTGACAATCAGAGGTAGAAAATAAAAAGGTCTGCACTAGGCTAAAAGCTAATGATAGCTTTCTCCCATTGCTTCTCTTCTTTTCTCTCTGTGGTTTTTCTGACAAAAAACAAATTGGACCATTTTTTTTTACCTTTAAAATGGGAATAATAATAATAATAATCTTAATATGATGTTTCTTTAAGTTTTGTAGTGCTATGAATCTTTCGGTTCTCTGAAAAAGGAAAGCAATCATGTTTTGTATTGCAAATACGCTTGCTAAATCACACCTGAGCATTTCCCCCAACAAAAAATAAAATACTTACTGTTCAGACATTAAAAAGACTAAAAATGACTGGGTTTATGTTAGTCCCACTGGAACTGTCTACAAACAACTGTGACACACTGTCCATGATACCAATGGGACAGTACTTCATACATCTGATTAAAGTAAAGGGCCTGAAGAACTGATTTAGTGTTGAAAACAGTATAAAATATTGTATTTAACTGTACTCATCAACAACAGAAGACACTGAGATTCCAGTGTGTCTGTGGTTCAGACAGCTGCCTCTCAGGCTGGAGAGGACATGTGACATTTTTTTGTGCCTGACCTCTTGACACAGGCTTTTTGACAGCATAAACAGCTTTTTACACACTGACAATTGTACTGACAAAGAACAAAGATGGCACAGAATTTAAGGAACCTTTTTTAGACCATTTAACATTTGGGTAAATTGCTTAAGACACATGGAAACAAACACACATGAAATTGGCTGACTCAGGCAAATCCACTGCCTGGCAATGAGCAGTGTGTCTCAAAAACACTGGGTGAGAGGGCATAAGCACTTTTCATCTCTTACCCAACACAGACTAGTCACAGAGAAAACACTGCTGTTAGGGAGGACGCTCCACAAGCAGGCTGCACCTTTACTATAGAATTAGCCTCAGTGACTAACAGAACACCTGGTGCATGAAAACAGAAAGTGGGACACACCCAGTATTTGATTCCAACACTGAGTGAAACGTGTAATAAAAGAGTGCAATAATTCTCCATGCGCAAAACAATCATCACCCCTAAATCATCCTGGTCAGCCTGGTCACCCCGGTCATGTGTGCGCTGCTGACAGCTGTTTTGTAGGCAAGTAAACGCAGTAATAACGCCTCTCTGATTCCAGCGTTTACTGAGAGCCATTGGTCAATAGCTGGCAGTCAGCATCTGCTCAGGTTTATAGAAGACTGTCTATCATAACGGAAGCTGATGACAGTTACGAGCTGATGTGGGCCAGGTGAGGGTGGTCTCTAGCTACTACAAATTAATCAAGTTGACGATTTAAAGATGAGAGTTTGATACATAAGGTGACAAACTATAAACCTCATTCACTGTAGAAACCATGAATGCTATGGCTCCTCTACCTTAGGTTCTAGAAAAATGAAAGCAAAATCATTCTCCATGTTGTCAAATTTGCAGCCAGAGTCAAGAGATTTATCTACTCATTTGGTAGACCTGCCACTTCTTCCAAAAAAAGCTTGTCTCAGACCACCTTCATTGAGCTCACAGCACTGAAGCAAAGCCAATTTTCCTCATACTGGATACTTAGTTTGTGTCGTTCATCTAGGCTCCATTACAACTCAGCTACTACATGTAATGAACAAAACGGGAGTGATACAAGTCCTGCAGAGGATTTCTTCCAGCTAAAGGCAGATTTGCACAAACTACAAATAAAAAACAGATATTTCTTAATTTTTTATTTAGTGGAACCTTCACAATGATTCTGACAAGCATTTGCCCTCTGTGCTATGTGAACAGGGTTAAATATGTTCTTAGAAATCTTAGAAATATGTACTATTACCATTATTTGTACTTATCTATCTGTTTTCTACTCCTATTATCTATGAAACATGAACAGACTTGGACGCTGCAGCTTTTGCTTGGTCTGTAGCCATGATGATGCTCATCTGAGCTCAGCTCTGATTGGTCAGCCTGGTTTTTACGCATCTGACAAATCTGTCAGTTTTGGACACTTTTATACATGAATGTTTGTTTTTACAAATTATGATATGTTTTTATATCAGTAAACATCGGATGTGGTGTGAAAAGGCCTTAAGTTTGTCAGTTATTTCCAAATGTAAACTCGCTTTCTTACAATATAACAAAAGAAGGTTTTAAAAATGGATTTCCAAACTGTTGGAATTAGACATAAGAGACACTATCCAGTAGAACTACTGAATTACTAATTACTAATTCATTAATAATTACAAGGTTCTTTTTAAAACCAAATGTATGATATACTATGCTGCTTATATGTCACCTGTCCTGGTGTCTTGTTGGAATCCAGTCTATCAAAGCAGAGCTCATAAAATTATTCACAAGCCCACTGTGAAGGCCTCAGTGTGAGGCAAAATAACAGGGTTGTAAATGGCTGTGTAAAACTGCATCTGGACAGTCTGAGCCCCAACCAAGTCCATTATTCCTATTTAGACGTCAGATATCAGACCCACAGTATATTTTACCTACAAAAAATGCTTGGCAATCAAGTAAGCAGACACACACTGAGTGTACTGACTGTAAACACAGTGTAGGCTCAATGTTTACAATGACCACTTACCAAGAACCACTTGCTGGTCTGAGTCAAATTGCATTAACTATTAAATTCAGGAGCAACAAAACATATTTTATCTGCTTTTCTTCTATTATAACATGTTAATTAGTAATTAATAAGATTGTTGCACTTTTTTATTTGTACAAAATGTAACAAAGATTCACTGCCAACTACTGTTTAAACAAAAAAAACAAATAACAGCAATATACTTCCTACTTCAGCTGTCTTTTATTGTCACTCCCATTTAAACAAATCCGTAACATTCCCTTAATTATCCAAATTCAATTTTATTTTATTACACTAACATGCATGTGTTTCAACTATTCAACAGGAAAACTTTAATAAGCCAAATGGGGAATTCCACCAATTCCACTACCATTCAATAGTTGGGATATAAGTAACTCAGGGTGGAGTTACTCAGAGATAAGCAGTGCTTCACTGTTAGAGTCAGAGACTTTTAGAGAGGGAATAGCTCACAGTGGTGCTGATGGGAAGCAGATGTTTGAAGATGCTTCTAAAAGCTACACCACAGAGAGGTGCAAGTTATGACACTAAATAGTTAAAAAAATGCACTGCCTGGTGCCTGAGACATTGTTTAACAACAGTAATGCAATAGGATTATGGAGTTAAATGCGCATTTAACATCCGTCTAGGGTGGATAGGTGTGTTGATATTGTGCCATATTCAACACTGTACTGGCATGTAGTCTTGAAGACATGTATTTTGGTAGAGTAATCATCAATTATTTTTTAATTATTAGTTGTTAAGTGTTAATTGTGTGAAGAAGCCGATTACCCCATTCCCAATGAATTTCTCTTACAAATAAATAATTAGTGGACACTGAAATTTGAATTTAACATATTTTTTTATAACTGACATTATCGATTATGTTGATTAATCATTGCAGCCCTAAACACATGTACAGGGCTCTAGGCCTAAAAAATGTAGACACCACTTTAAAACAAGGCTCCTTTACAAAGGGCTTTTAAATAGTTTATAAAGAAGTTTATCACTGGTTATAAATTAAGTTGTAAATACAAAAAAACATTAATAAGCACTAACAACACATAGATAGAACAGAACATATCTAATAAACATATCTAACAGAACATATCTAAGTACAACATATCTAATAAAATAATATAAAAAGTCAGTTTAATCATTTATGTTATTATAGTTTATTATAGTTAAGTTATTAACAGAAATGTCAATGATGACTGATGGAACATACAAACTAAGATAAGTGTCTAGTAAGATCTGAGATTTAACAGGGTTGTAACTGCTTATTAATTGTTTATAACCTAATTAATAACTATTAATAAACTCATTTGTAAACTATTTTAAAGCCTTTATAAAGGAGCCTTATTTAAAAGTGGTATCAAAATTTACCTTATAATTTAGGCTAATGTAATATTACATTATACTTTTCTGATATGTTTCTTCTTTTAATCAAGCGAGTGATTTTGGCTAGTATCAATCTGATACAGATACTAAATATTGGATCAGCACACCCCTGAGTAAAATGATTATAGCTCTGTTGTAGTAATGACTATAAAGAAAGTAATTCAGTAATTTTCTTATATTGTTTTAATTGATATCAGAATAATAAGGTATCATTCAAAAAAAAAAAAAAAAAACATATTGTGATTTATTAAAAATGATGATCATATCATCAAGCCCTAGAAGAAGGTTGACTGTCTCTGCACCCGTTTCCATGTTTCCATATTTCTCTTTTCGCTGCTATTTTTGAGTCTTGAGAATGCTGGCATCCACTGACTATTCTTCATTTAAAAGTTCTGAAGTGCCTCAGAGAGTCTCTTTTCTCTATTTCATCTCCTTCTTTCTCTCTTTCTCTTTCTTTCTTTCTGCAAGGTTGGTTCCAGAATGCTGAGAATGCTGGCCGGGGTCACCCCGGTGCAAGAGAGCCTACGACAAAGGTCAGCAACAAACATACAGACACTCAGCCCACCGCCAGCTGTGTTTCCACACACCATTTGTGTATCTTTCAGGAATAAAGAGAGCCTTGCTAGCACTAAGGAGGGAATTCTAGGCATGCATTCTCTGCATCAGGACACTCGGTCCCTCAAGAGCTGCACCCACCCTACTTTCACAACCACATGATGTCATTCCAGCAAACGAGGCCAGTCTTGGAACGGGGACTGTGGTGGAGTCTAGTTTACTGCTGCACATCTGGTACACAGTGAGAGCACCTAACAGATACTGAGTTATCCAAAACTACACCCAGTCGTTTAATGCATAGTAGCCGCTAGGGCTGGGAGATATGGCTCTATTATAATATCACAATATTTCATATATTTTATATATTTCAATAATATTTTTTTTTGTGATAGCAATATTTTAGACGATCTGATGAAACAAAAAAATATATATTTTATTAAATTTAAGGACATGCTACTGGAACAAAATAAATGTTACCATTTTATAAATACAATAATCAAAAATGAATCTCAAAGTAATACAATGTAAAAAAAAATTAATTCAATATCCAATGCAAGCACAAAAACTGCAAACATAAACAATTATTTAAAAAATGCCATGAAATGTCGCTATTGTCACTATATAAATGTTTTGTAATGTCAACCAATAAAAAATAATCAGATTAAATCACAACAATATTCTTTAATTAATTGCAATTAATCTTAGCATTTCTTCTCCTGAAAACTTAAATGTTTAATTATAATTACTAAATATAGATAAAATAATGAATGTAAGTTTGACAAAATTTTATTATATTAATTAGTGTGTAAATCAATAAAAAATAAATTGTATGAATCATATCAATATTCTGTGTTTTGAAAAATGTAAATGCTGGTTTTTGGGAGGAAGACAAAACTAATTGTGCATTGTTGTGTGCCTAGCAAACAGACTAAAGCCTTTTTTTTTACTTATGTCAGGGTAGTTTTAATGTTTCTTACATTAGTTTTTTTTTATTACAGAGCAAGAATGAAATAAAGCAATAGAGATAGTGAGTGTTAGTTATGAGATTTAATTAATATTTTAACACAAATTAATTCAAATGTAGAAATGCGTGTCTTTATAAAACCACTAACATATCCGTCGACAGGTTCTGTAAAAAAAAGAGTGAAGTCTGCATTTGCATTTTTAAAAAGAGTATGTGTTAAAGGTTCCACATTTAAAATCACACACATTAATGCACTACTTTATATAGTAAACAAAATGAAACAATATCCCCAATAGCCATATAATTAAATCAATAAACAGTGTAGCTCAATTGTTGGACCTTCTATCACTCTCTCTAGTATTCTGCAGGGTTTACAGTAGAATAAGCTAATGGTAACGGCCCCCCTGAGCACAAATATGCTCCTGCTTTCTCAAGGCTGGAATGAGGTAAGCACATCCGGCAGGGAAAAGATCCTTTACTAATTCCCGGGCCTGCCCTCAAACAGAGGAAAGACTGAGAGATGGAAATGATCCAGCTGCTTCCATCACGAACGCTTTCACGCCAACCATACTTGACCATTTCCTCTGCCTCTGTTTCCTATAGAACAAGGGCGGAGACTCCACTACGCTCCAATCCAAGAGAATAAATATCCCTATTTCAACTAGAGGAACAGCTCTGATCAGCAAAGGGCACGGCTGCCAGCAGCATTCCAATGTGTCACAGTCTGTGGTCATTTGATTTGTAACGCAAATATGCCACAAGGTTATATTTTAATTGGGCTCTCGACTTGCCAAACCAGCAGAGCTGAGCTTAGTTTGGTTTCGCAAAACATCCAGAAAATACAAGCACCTGGATATGGAGGAGGGGGTGAAAGGGACAAAAGGAGATTGTGAATATTAGAGTTAGAATGGCAGTCTAATAAAGCTTGAAAAGCTTGTCTGCCTTAAGTGTTTTGATTTTCTTTAAAAGAAACATAATACATACAGTATGTATAAATACTGATACACTTGTGTGCCACAATATTATGTTTTGCAATAAAGTATCAATACTCAAATGTGTCTTTTATTACCCCCTGAAGAGGTTTGTTTAAGTGATCAGATTTCTGTCTATTTTAATTAACATTAAATGTGTTTACACTGGCATTTTTATGTTGGTTGGTTTTATGTTTTATGTTGGTTTGAAGAATTTCCCCCCGGGGATCAATAAAGTCAGTAAGTCAGTAAGTCAGTAAGTCAGTAAGTAAGTCAGTAAGTCAGTAAGTCAGTCAGTAAGTCAGTAAGTCAGTAAGTAAGTAAGTAAGTATGTATGTATGTATGTATGTATCTATGTATCTATCTATCTATCTATCTATCTATCTATCTATCTATCTATCTATCTATCTATCTATCTATCTATCTATCTATCTATCTATCTATCTTGTCCAGATATAATCCTGATGCTCAAAATGCATGAAGTGCATAGAGTGCAGATGCATATCGTGACTAGGTGTAAATGAAGCCAGAGAGTCATAGCATATTGGCAATACTTCTCTACAGACTCTGGACAAGCTGTGTGTGTGTGTGTGTGTGTGCATTTTCACATCCGTGTCAACAATAAGTGGAAGTAAATGTAGCTTTATGCATTAATTAAAAGGGATGTCCACAAACTTTGTATATATATATATATATATATATATATATATATATATATATATATATATATATATATATATATATATTCTATGTTGTTTTTGTGACAATCACAAAAACAGATTAAAAATGAACTAATTTAACAGGTTAATGTTAAAATATGGACTGTTTGATTTGTTAACAATTTTGCATACTGCTCTAAACCTGCCTTTTATTTTCTATGATATAGACATACTTAACAGGCTTTATTTTAAACTTCATCCAATTCATCTTTTGGTGTTTAATTTGAATTATATATTTCAAATTACAGGTGCAATGGTATGGTGCAAACATAGAACCCTAGAATCCTAGAAGTGCCTGAATGTAGCTCCACTCCATTATATCTGGCAGCCTGTCTAAGTTGAAGTGTGTTAAATTAGCACTCATGTCTTTAAACTGGTTTGATGGTGATGTAATGGTCAATACTGCTGGGTGTTGCACTGTAAACACTGACTGTGCTGTAGGCTGATGGCTCTGAGACAACATCAGAAATAAAAACGTGATTCGTAATTTGAAACTGTTCTTTGTTTAAGGTTTATATTTCATATATATCTAAATGGTTTGATTCTCCAATGTAAAAAGTTCACCCAGAGAGGGTTCAGAGCTGAGAGGCTGAGAGCTGTGCTGACAAGTGACAAATGGCCTTGATTTTGGGACTCTTTCACAATAACAACTTTTATTCATTATGTTTATTCTGGGAGTGCAGGCAGATGCCACTGAGCTATGCAATCCACTGGGTTGGCAAGTAATTGGTATTTCTGAACTCTCCCTCCTCTGCCATTTGCACTCTGTCTGTGGTCTCATGCCAGGCTAAAAACTGTACTGTATACTTCTGGGTACGAGGGGCAGTGCACAGCCCAAAGCAAGAATTCTCACACACACTCAGCACACTGCACTACTTCTGTCAACCATTTCAAACTGAAAGCAGTCAAGCAGTCAAAGGAATGATATTATAATAATGTAAGACTTTCTAGAATAACCTTTAACAAATCCTATTGAATGTATTCTTTAAAACTGCTTTCCAGTGTTTACAGCATCCTCCTGTCAGCCACATTAAGATACACTACTCAACCCTTAATAGCTACACCATCTCTTCTGTTTCTTTGGCTAGAAAAACAAACCAAACAGATTGTTGCCCTGCATCAATGTGGACAAAAACACATTGTGCTTCCAAACAGCCTCAAACAAGAAATGTGTTAAAACGTGTTAACAATGAAAGTGCTTTTCTGAATTATTACACATAAAGAAGATGAAGAGGGATGCAGAATTAGCAACATGACCAGTATTTAAACACTGAAAATTCTTCTTAAAGCAGCACTAGGTAGGATTTTCTTGATTTTTGATCTTTTTAAATAAGTAAATTTACACCTTGAAACTCACTGCAGCGCTCCATTGAGGTGTAATAGAAGGAATAGCGGTCCTCTCGTGTCTGTGCCGGAGCTCCTCTGAGCTCAAACCAGACTCTGTAAGTTTTCCAAGGCGTCCGTGACCAACGCTCCTGAGAACTGCGACCTGCTTTCCGGCCTTTAGTTCTGACAGTTCTACTAGGACTATTGGTTCATTCTTTACAAACTAACATACAGACACTCTGACAGAAGCTGGAAAGAGACCGAATATGTCTGTGAAAGCCAGAAAACGAGAAAGAGAAACTAATCCGCCTGAAACATTTATTACACTCTACAACTGTAGAGGGAGCCCGCGAGCACAAAATCTCAACCCTACCTAGTGGAGCGTTAAATAATTAAATGACATACTTAACAAAACAACAAATCAGGTACATACAATGTTATTACTCTGCAAAGTTTGATAACCACCTAATACATCCCAGTGCATAGAACAATGCATAATCTAACACAGGTAGTGACTGATAAACTCATGGAAGCTCATTACTATGAATGATCAGACACTGACCTTACTAACACATTTTAAGGGTTTAAAGGTTTAATTATTCACAGTCAGGAAGCTAAATGTCATAGTGGGCAACACCATATATCAGGCTAAAATGCTAACACATCACATTTTAGCTCAGAAAATAAGAATTTGAGGTCCACTTTGGACCAGCAAGAAGAATCTACAAAGTGTGTACATACATGAGTGTCACATATTTAAACAACATCTGTCTTCCTGAAAAGAAGACCTTTGAGGCGTGCATCTTTAAATTTAGAGGAAGGCCCTCAAACATCTGCACGAGCTTCCAGGTGACCTGCAGTAGTAGCCTGAGGACTGATCTTTAGTAGCCTCCTCCTGCTGGTTTTTACTGCTAGTTTTAACAGACTTATCTGCTACATTGCAAGGATTAAAGCATACACTTGTCAGATCAGGGATTCCGTGTCCTCTTAATTTGGCACCGAGGGTAAATCTGGTGGGGAGCCTAAATCTGAGCATAAGCTTCACAGGAGACTGGAAAGGGGGCCGAATTAGACGGCAAGTGTAAAACTGCGAGTGGGTGATGTAGGCTAAACCTGCCACATTGCTTGGTGAAAAAAACAATAAACGGCCTGTGCTGTGCAGGTTCTGGTGGGCTCTTTTTCTCTCTCTCTCTCTTCTGATGTGTGAAAAGGCCTACTTACTGCAGCGCCACCAGCTCCAGCCTGCAGCAGCAGCAAGCAGCAGATCTGTGTGCAGAAGAGGAGGAGGAGGAGGAGGAGGGGAGTAGGGGGAGGAGGAGACACAGGGTCACGTGACTCCAGCTGATCACGCCAATCGCGGCGTTCAATGCTGGAAATATGACATTAAGGGTGGCTAAAGATGGGGGTGACTGTGGGTATGTATGTAGAGACATACAGGCCTCTAGTGCACAGAAACGGGTCTGGAGACATGGTTACAAATGCGGAATAAACAGTATAAACACACACACACACACTCACTCTCTCTCTCACACACACACACACACATACACAGGGGGTTTAAGGGGTTAGTAAGGCGATGGGCTGGTTCTGTGTCTATATACGCGTTTTATTTGTGCCAATCCCTTTTTGTATTGCTTTTATAGGTAGACAGCTATTTAATTTAATTAGCTATCTAATGTATTTTGCAGCTAGGTTAGGTGTTGTCTCTCCAAACCTGCAGCCTTGCCCAGTAGGCTAATCCAGCCTTGAGAGGCTGGCTCACACACACACACACACATATATATAGAGAGAGACACACACACACACACACACACACACACACATCATGCATGTATGATCCATCCAGCTCCTGTCACAGCAAATCCCCTTCTCAATCCTAGTTACGACCCTTTAATCAAAGTGAAATAAATGAAAATAACCTGAATTCAAACCTTTATTTGATGTATTATTAAATAAAACCCAGCGTTTCAGTCAGTCCCGGTCATTTAACTACACCAGCAGGGCTGTGCCTTTTCCTCATGGATATAGAAAGATAGCATGGATACAGCTCGGTTAGAAAAACGAGGCGCATTATAAACGCGCGCGCGATCTCGTGAGCATATCCATTCCACATCCAATACACAGCAGATCCCGAAAAAACGCCAAACGCGGCTCTTACCGCTATGGATCCAGGTTGCTGAGGGTCGCCTCGCTCCGGCAAATCAGCAACAATGGTCTCAGAGAGGAACAGAGGCGACGTGTTGCGCAAATGCAGCAGCAGCACAGGCGGCGGCGGCGGTATCAGTCCTGACCGGGGGGCAGTGGGGTATTAAGGCAGTGGGCCGCGCTCGCCCCGCTCCTGTGTTCACTGGCCGCTCAGTCCAGAGCCTCCGTCTGCTCCCAGGTCCATCTACGCTCCCGCTTCCATTCCCGATCCGAGCGGAGCAGCTGCTGGACTGATGCGCGCTCTGGGCGTCTCCGTTTCCTGTCCAGCCCTGAAAGCAGGCAGGCGCGCTCCCGGCCCGACCCACCCACTGCACGTCATCACACACATGAATCCATGCAGTGATCCCACAGATCAGAATCAGCGCTACTCTCACTTTACATACCTTATACAACACAATAATCACACCATACAATAAAATAACTACCAATCATATCCCACAATCAACTATTTTCTGAGGAATAGCTTTGATGAGAAATTAGGAATGTGTAGTGTGCTGTGCAAATTTAAGAATATATAAAAATTGGCATGAAACTAAGTCATATTTTTAATTTCTGATTGATTGATTTATTTAAATGCAAGAATTATTGATGTGTTTCTTTCTTTTTCTTCATTATTTGTTATAATTTCTTTCTTACGTGTTAACACATTTTGCAAAACCGAACTAAACCAAACTAAACTAAACCAAAACCTGGAACTTTCAAATGCTTGCTTTCATGGTGTAAAAAAAGGACATTGGCTCATGTAATACTACAATTTTAATTCACTGATTTTACTGTCACATTGTTTTTGATGAGCTAGACATTGCGGAGGGGTATCTGAGGGAGGGGGTTGATCTTTGTGGGTGGTGTACACAATCACTCCCATTTCTTCTTATTTTATAATGTATTGTGAGTATACTGCTAATAATGTATAAAAAAAAATACAAAATTAAGAAAAAAATAGTTAAGAATCTACCACTCCTGTTTCAATTTGCATGCGAGTAAAAACAAGATAAATACTGTATATCATAAGATTATCTTTAATGTAATACTTTGCCATATCACCCAGTTCTATGAGTACACCAAGGGTGGTGGCTCTTAAACAGCCCATATCAATATCAGAATTATATAATATCAACCAAAATTAAGACATATATTGTGATATAAGTTTTGGCCATATCGTCCAGCCCTAGTTTGGATTTTCCCCATGTCAACTCCATATTAAAGCCTGGTTAGGTTAAATGAAACATAGTTTAAGAGGTAAAATAACCACACCTTTAGGGGAGTAAGCTTTGACATCACAACCTTCATTTGGTTTTAGTTTCATGGGATTGATATTGTAACCACATGCCATTTAAAAGTTTTTTAATGCTTTTAAAAAATAGATGGAACAATATCACAGCCTAATACAGTCCTCTTTAAACCAAAAATATTTTTAACTTGCCAAAGCATGTATGTATTTTAATTTAGTTGTGTTGTTAAATATGAATATTAGCCAGCAATATTTCTGCTTTGTGTACACTATTATATGAATATATGTTTATATGACTATTTTATATACGTTTATATCTAATGCACTGTATAATGTTTTGTTTATTAATTATAAACAAGCCTACAGGTGAGGTACAAGCTATTAAACACACATTTTGGTTTAACAAAGAATCACAAAACACATTTTATGTTTAGTCAAATGGAAAGCATTTTTTCACACTTTATCACGTGTTTTTTACATGTGTAATGCCTTTAAACCATGTGTCCCATTCACACGTGTTTTTTTCTGTTAGGGAACTACTACAGCTGTATTATGATGACTTCCTGTTATTTTTGTAATAGATATCCCAACACAATGTTCTTTGGACCAGAAGTTATTATTACTTTGCAATGCAATTGTATTTATATATTTGAATACAGACCTACTCTTAGAACTAGCATTAAAGACTTAATAATAATTTAGAAAATACACTGTTGCAATGCAATTTAATTAGCCTGTTCCTTCTGAGTGATGGGACTCTATACTACAAGAAATTCGCACAGACCTGAAATAGTATGTTTGGATTGGACTGTTTTGTTCTGTTTTCTTATTTTAAAATTACAATGTAAGGAACCTTATACAGCATTGTAAATGTTAACCAGTCAGAAACCACATTTCCAGAAAGGAAACTTGCTGTTTATTTAGTTTGGATGGATCTTAACCTTCTTTGAAAACAGCGTTTTTGAAGCCCCCAGTAAATAACATACAGTTAACTGTATCTCAGGTTAGAAACTATGAATACAAAACAGAATGAAAACAGAAACTGCTTGGCAACAAAGTCACCAATATTTTATGGGAAATATTACACTGATATAAGGCTGAAAATGTTGCGAGTAGAAAGCTTACATACACTTACACTATAAAAAAAATATTAGATTTCCAGCTTTATAATTAATGTCTTATCAGTGTCATACACCTCATTATATTCTACATTATATGTCTATAGTATAAGTCTATAATTCTTTTTTTTCTGAATGTATGAGGGAAGGTCAAATAAAGCTAACTGCAGGCCCTGGGCTGTTTGCTAAGGTCAACCCTTTAGTCACAACTGTCACCTGTTCCTTTACTCTGTGATAGCCCACACACAACCAAAACACACACAAACACTACTTTTAAAGAAATGTCACACTTATAACATAAAGACCCAGTAACTGATAGCATATACTCTAAATTGAAATATTAAAACTACTAATTTTATGTACACTATGGACAAAAGTACTGGTATCTGAAAATATGTAAGTTTATGTAAAGTTAAAAGAGGCCAAACTGTATTTATTGATTATTATAAGTTGTAATCTCATGCAAAAAAAAGTAGTGGTTTATATGGACTTTGGTTGGGGTGAAAAATGCTTAGATGCAGTTTTGCATATTTATTAACAACCTTGTTACTCTGCCTCAGAATTATGCATATAAATATTTGCTGGACTCACTGACTTGTTATGTATTACTGAAACAACACACAGCCACATAACATAGATAAGCTTAGCCTAGTTTAGTAAAAAATACCCATTTAAACAAATTAGATACAAATATGATACCTGGTAATTTATTTATTGAGGAAAATGATCCAATATTACATATTTGTTGATACATATTTGTAACTGTCAGTCATGCACACCAGCTTGGAGGAATTTTAGCCTATTCCTCCGTACATAACAGCTTCGACTCTGGGATATTGGTGGGTTTTCTCACATTAACTGCTCACTTCAGGTCCTTCCACAACATTGTCATTGGATTTAATAGGAAAGTCAAAGTCACCTGACCATTGCAGAACTTAATTCTTCTTGAACCATGTTTTGGTAGATTGACTTGTGTACTTAGGGCTATTGTCCTGCTGGATGACTTATCTTGATATTCAGTTCAGAATTCTCTGATATAATTAAGAATGAATTGTTCCTTAAATAAAGGCAAGCCATCCTGGACCAGATGCTGCAGTACTGTAGTTATTTCAGAGGTTAATGAATAGTTTTGAAGTCCAATATGGGTCCCCTTTGTGTCTATTCAGCAGATAATGGGGTTAAGTAGCTAAATAAGTTGTAGTTAGATATGCTAGGGTTAGCTTTTAGCCAAATACCCACCTATATTAGAGCTTAGATTTTCTGCCCGAACCTTTTTAATGCTATTTTTATTTTACATAAAGCTATGGTGTCATAATCATAATATAGTAAAGTAACAAATCAAATTGTGTTTTTTGCACAAGTGAGCACTGCGCACACGCGAGCTCCTCCACTTGTCCGCGGTACGCACTTGACATGCAGGGCTACGTCTAGCTAGGCCAACAAAATGGAGACTTCTTAAGTGTAGAGAAAAAATACATCAGGTTAGCTAACTTTGGCCCAATGCGAAGAAAAGACAAAAAAGAGGTATGGAGCTACTTGAAGTTAGTTGTTGATAATAAAAACATGTGTGTCTGCTTCATAAAGTGTGTTAATCAATTAATTTAACGCTTTAATAACTAAAAAAAATGTTGGGTATAAATTGGGCTCGGGCTCACAAAGACAGTTTATGGGACTGGGCGGGGCGGGTTAGGCTCAGGCTCGGGCAGAACCTGCACAGATTCGGGCCGGGCTGTTTTTTTTTTTTTTTGGCCTGATCTAAGCTCTAACTTAGATTTATTGTCCTACTCATGCACACTCCAGCCTTACTGGCTTACCTGTGATATATATTTTACCTGAGCAGGTTTGTTTTTGCCTTACTTGCCTCTGATTGTGTGTGGTAACAACAAGTAGTTGCTGCATTTTGCCCAGAGACTGTAAAAACATGGACACTGTAAAGCTCCATAACAATAAACTAGTATAATGTGTAGCTTTGTGCTTCCCCATTTGTATCAATTTTTTAAATCTTATTGCTCTTCTCTAAACTGTCTTTCTTTCTATGCCCAGTGTCTAAATCCTGTACTAATATTGACACATTTGTTTTTATTTTCACTTTAGAAATCAGTTTAACAAATGAGTAGGTGTGTCTGGCATCTGGCTTACCTCTGGTTTCTACTCTGCAGATTTTGGCTGCAAATTTGACAGCATGGTACGCAATTCTAGTATAAATGGAAATTATTTAGGAGAGCTGTATAAGCCCAAAATGTGTACAATCACACTGAAGTACTGCAATATTCTCTCTTCTCGCGCTCTCTATAACGCGTAATATGAGCAGGCTGTTTGTGGGGGAAGACAGGGGCGCAGCAGTGATTGTGGTCGAAGTATATAGACTAAACCACATCTAACACACTTGATGAGTCATCACCCCTCACAGTGAAACTGAGACCACTGCATTATCTTTTACTATCTCTGTCCCCTACTGTAGATTGTTGTTTCGATAACAATATGATGCAATATTGTTGTTGTGAATGCCATCTTCTATATTTATACATTATATTAGAAATACGTAATGAAGGCTCAGAATTTAGTGTGCTTGAAAATTTGTGAACCCTTTAGATTTTTGCATAATTTTGACCTAAAACATCATCATATTGTCCTTAAAGTCCTAAAAGTAGATAAAGAAAACTCATTTAAACTAATTTGATACAGTATGATACTTGGTCATTTATTAATTGAAAAGATTGTTCCAATATTACATATTTATAAGTCCTGCACATCGGCTGTAGGAATATTGAGATATTGGTGAGTTTCCTCACATTAACTGCTCACTTTAGGTTCTTCCACAACATTTCCATTTAATTAGGTTTAGGACTTTGACTTGGCCATTCCAAAACATTAACTTTATTCTTCTTGAACCATTTTTTTGGTAGATTGACTTGTGTTCTTAGGGTCATTGTCCTGCTGCATGATTCACCTTCTCTTGAGACTCAGTTCATTAAAATATGTCCTAACATTTTCCCTCAGATTCCTCTGATGTAATTCAGAATTCATTGTTCTGCAAGCCGACCTGGACCAGATGCAGTAAAACAGGCCAAAAACATGATACTACCAGCACTATGTTTCACAGATAGGTTAAGGTTCTAATGCTGGAATGCAGTGTTTTCCTTTCTCCAAACATATTGCTTTTCATTTAAAACATAAACTGCAGAGTAGGAGCAATGTTCTTTTTGGAGATCAGTGGCTTTCTCCTTTCACCCCTGCCATGCACAACATTGTTGTTCAGTGTTCTCCTGATGGTGGACTCATGAACATTAACATAAGCTATTGTGAGGGAGGCCTTCAGTTGGTTAGAAGTTACCCTGGGACAGACCTTGCAGAATATTACATATCTTGCTCTTGGAGTGATCGTTGTTGCTCAACCAATCCTGAAGAGGGTAACAATGGTCTTGAATTTCCTTTAGGGATGTTTTGTAACAGTTTCCATCCTGATGAACATCAACAATTCTTTTTCTGAGATCCTTAGAAATCTTCTTTGTTTAAACCATGATGCACTTCCACAAACATGCGTTGTAAAGAACAGACTGTGATATATCCCTGTTCTTTAAATAAAACATGGTGACCAGTTACACCTGATGGTCATCCCATTAATTGAGTCTGAATTAACCCGCCTCTAATTTCTCTTTCAAAGTAACTGCTAACCCTAGAAGTTCACATACTTTTGCCACTCACAAATATGTAATATTGGTTAATTTATTTATTTATGTAATATTGGTGACATAATTCTACTACGAACAATAATACAAAATTATTATTTTTGCAATTAAACAAATTAACACTTTATACTGTATTAGAAATTAGACATTAGTTTGTATGTACAGTGGATTTGTGTGTAGCCTGCCACCTAGTGGCCTCATGAAATGGTTTCATTACTTAGGTGCAGATAAACTGTCGTAGTAGGTATTAGTATATTAGTATAGATAACTGTTAATGTTTTGTGTTTAAAAATTGAAGATACCTGCTCATCCAAGGTTTCTGTTAAAATCAAGAGTTTACATGGTGACTGATTATTTTACC
The DNA here is from genome assembly GCF_023375975.1 of Astyanax mexicanus. Lineage (NCBI taxonomy): Eukaryota > Metazoa > Chordata > Actinopteri > Characiformes > Acestrorhamphidae > Astyanax > Astyanax mexicanus. The sequence continues at coordinate 36,315,122 of NC_064418.1, forward strand.
TGTTGTAACAGCCTTACACTTCTGTGGAGTTCTCTAGCCAACAATAATGAAGACCTGGGCTTTGTTGTTGCTGTTTCAGACAAAGCATTCTATTGGTTATCAGACAGAAGACAAAATACTTGTATCTCCAAATTGGCTTTACAGTAGAAGAGGAATAATAAAAAAAAAACGTATCATTTTATGTTACATTTGAACATTTACTTTAGTCAATTAATCATGAAATTGACATCAATACAGAACAAATACCAGATTTACATTATATCAAAAATAAAAAAGAAAATATTAGTTTAAAGTAAAATGTATATACAAGGGCTTTTGTTTACTTTACCAGTAACAAATTGTCTTATGCACTATTTAAAAGGAATATATATATATATATATATATATATATATATATATATATATATATATATATATATATATATATATATATATATATATAAATTTTATTTATTTTTTAACACAGAGTGTAAAAATGGATTAACGTCACAAATAATATTACTCAAAAAGGATTAAAAAATTTCCATGTCTGGCTTTTTTTTTATAACCACAAGAAATCTAAAACTGGTATTTTCCTTTGCCTCACACTTGCAAAAAAAAAAGAAAGGCAGAAAGAACAAAAAGCAGTACAGGAAACTAAAATGTGCAAGAAAAGGCAAAAAAAAAGAAAGAAAAAAAGAATAAAAAGGCTTCGTGAGAAGTTCACGAAGCGAGAAATAAATGATGATGTGACCAATGAAAAGGAAAGTTGTGACTCATTTCTGAAAAGGTCCTCCTTCAAAGCAAGAGGAGACACATTTCCACAAGAAGGGTGGAAAATAGAATACGCAGGGTGGGCTGAGCTGTTTCGATAGATTACACCTAATAATATAGAAAGTATGTCCTTAATTTAGTTTGAATGTTCTGCCAATATTTATAATTTTCTGCTTATTTAATATCTACTGTGCTGCTGAATGAGAATAATGTGCTTTTTTATTAATATTTCACTGAACAGTTAAGAGGAAAAGTTTAAAGAGAACTGATATGACATGTTGATAGCTCTTTGGTAATTGATAAAATCACATTTTGTGCACTTAATCTAAATCCTCCATCCTGTAGGTTTCTCGACCTGCGAATCCTCCCATGCATTGTCTAGAACAGGAACCAGGTGTCTTCTTTAGTCACTTCTGAGAGGCAGCAGTGCAGATATGCTCGACGGCTGCTGGATCGTTCGGATGACTGCAGTGCTCTCCGTCGTCTGTCCTGCGTTTTCTGAGGCTCAGTTTAGCTTGAGGAAAAGGCGAGACTTCAAATCAGGCAACAAAGGTGGGTAATTTTATGTTATATAATAATCAGATTTATCCTGAGTTCATAGCAGATTATAGCAGCGGGTGTTAACCTACTAACAACCAGGTGAACTGAACTGATAGTGATGTTTCTTCTATTTAAATCTCATAAGTTTCTAGGAAAGATACTGATAAAACTGCACTGTACTTATTCTGCTATATACAATACTTTAACATTCATTATTAATCATTTTTTAAACATCTCTAGCAAGTAAAACCTCATTTAACTAAACCTTCTTCTACTTCAGAGTAAAGTACGTTACACATAGCGAAAGGAAAAGACAAATTTGAGAGGTAAACAGAAATGAGGAGGAGGGTGGCAGACCACATCCTGACACAATAAAAACACCCCTCCCTCTTTCTTACCGTGTTACATGCAAACAACAGTGGACTCTCTGTGTGTTTTCAGGCATCACCCTGCGAATACAGAGAACAACTACAGACAATGAAACGGCTTCAATCTACTGCCCAGATCTGAGAAATGAAGAGAAGTCTTCATTTAACCTCAGTCTACACAAGATTGATATAAACTCAACTGCAATGACCAGCCTCAAGCCCAGTCACAGGTTGCATTTATCCATAGAGAAAAACACTTTTTTGATAAAAATGCTTCAAGTCAATCATACAGGCCTGTACTGCTGTGGAGTCTGGCCTGACAGAACTGCTTACACTCTGCTACTTGTTGAAGGTACTACTTATAAATACAAATAGAAGTTAACGTAATCATAGTTAAATTTCTAGTTATATATAGTTACATTTATATATATATATATATATATATATATATATATATATATATATATATATATATATATATATATATATATATATACAGCTCTGGAAATAAATAAAAGACCACTTAAAAAGGATGAGTTTCTTTGATTTCACCAAATTGAAAACCTCTAGAATATAACTAAGATGAAGAGGAATGATCAAAAGTCATGAAACCAAGCTGATCTGCTTAAATTTTTGCACCAGGAGTGGCATAAAGTTATCCAAAAGCAGTGTGTAAGACTGGTGGAGAAGAACATGACAAGATGACAAAACCATGAAAACAAGATGTGCTCAGGGTTATTCCACCAACTATCGATTTCTGAACTCCTAAAACTTTAAAAATATGAACTTGTTTTATTTGCATTATTTGAGGTCTGAAAGCTCTGCATCTTTTTTGATATTTCAGCCATTCATCAATTACTGCAAATAAATGCTCTAAATGACAATATTTTCATTTGGAATTTAGGGAGAAATGTTGTCCACAGTTTATAAAACAAAACAAAACAACAATGCTCATTTTACTCAGACATGTACCTATAAATAGCAAAATCAGAGAAACAATTTTTTTTCCAGAGCTGTATATGTATATATGGTATTTGGAATATAATATTTTTGCAATGACTTCCATTGACTGTAAAGTTACCATTTTCAAAATACAAGGTATAAATACATATTCATGTGCAAAGTAGGGTTTTAGGCTTCACATGTTAAGAAACTGAGAACTAACTTCTTATCTGGGCTGTAAATTATAATTTACCCAGTAAACACTACTTTTAATATAAATACAAAAAAAAACATGCATACAAAAATGTGTGCTTTTAGGGCAAACATCTATAATGGTCCCCACGTGGGAGACATATTAATTTATTATTGCTGGTGTTGGAACTGAACAACTCCATACAACTGGCAGGGTCTGTCCAGGATAAACCTGAAATAAAGATTTGTTTTTCAAAGTAACTCAACTAACTTCTTTAAAAAAAAAAAAGAGTTTTTTTTATTATTTGTATAGAATCTATTCTAATGTTTTACAACTAAAAAAAACTCCTATTGCTGAGATATTTTTTTTTACAACAAACCTTGACCTTTACACTATAATAGAAATACTCCAAAAATGAGAAACTTGAATAAAATATTGATTCACATAAAACGTATATGGATGAATTTTGCTAAATATAGCTTCTTTATAGGGATGTAATGTAAAATATATTTTCTTTTCTCTAGAGTCACACTCGTGTGTAAGTGAGGGGAAGCCACTCTCCTGGATAATGCTGGCTGCAGGCTGTGGGCTATTTGCTTTATACAACCTCATTGTGACAACTGTAGCCTGTTACTTTGGTGTGAGTTCTCACACACACACATACACACACACACACATATAGATGTGTAATGCATTTATTTCTACTTCACACAGTATACCTGTTACTACATGTGAGGATGAGCAACAGTTTTACATCAGTGCAACTACAAAAGAGTTTCTATAAAAGTAAAAACCGGTGTTTCTGTTTCTGAACCAGAGGAAACTGAAAAATGCAGAGACGGAGACTCAGAGCGAGTACTACAACACAAGGCCTGGAGAATTCAGAAGAGCCAGATGAGTTCAGAATCCAGATCCAGCTGCCCAAACCAAACGACCAAGATGATAAAAGCGGGATCATATACAATCATATGCTACTACAGTTTTTGAGTGCTTATATTGGCATATCTAGCCTATATAGCATCTAACCAGAAGTGCAAATTGGCTAACATATAACATATAATGTAACATATAAATAAGTGCAAAATGTATGTGTGAATGAGCTTAATGAAGTAGAATATTTCATGTGCAGGTATGGAACAATATTATGCATAAATGGAAAACAGCTAAAGTTAGCAGTGCAGAATTAAATAAAGAAAAAAGTGTGAACAGACATTAAACAATGTGAACAATATGCAGTTTAAGTGAGATGCATTTATATATGCAGACTGAGTTGTGAATGCAGTAAATAGTTCAGTGTATTTTAATGTATTTAATATTATTATTTTACTAAATCTGTAACTATTCATTGTTGGAATGCTGTAACAATTTTCTCCTTGTAAAACTCTGTTTGCAAATGATATCCTTAATATCAAAATGACCAGTGTAAGAATACTCTTATGTATAAAACACCAGTGCAGATTATAGACTTGCTATATAAACAGTATCAAATAAAATAAAACAGGAATTATGTTATTTTTTACTCTTTTCTTATTTCTCTTAAATATCTTAGCCTCTCTGTCCTAATCAATATTAACTTTGTTCCATTTGGTGACATAATTCTTTTTTTTTTTTACCATTACAACATTTTATCATTTTACTTGTTCTTTTAGTTAAGCAGAAGAAAAACAGTATAGCTGTAAAAACAATGTACAATGTAAAGACAACCTAAAGGATTTATTCAGTAAAACAAATTACCATCACTTTGTGTACACTGTAAACCCACAATTAGTTTGAACTCAAACAAATTAATTCTGTTTTTATGTAAAATTGGATATTTCCAAACCTTACTCAACTATTATAAATTAGGTAAACATTTGTGGGCACTTATACATTTAAAATGAGACCTTTGAGTTGAGTCAACTTAAAATAACTGATTTGATTCTGTTGGGACAATCTATTTGCATTCTGGGTGTGTCCTTTAGTTTCTGACACTCACCATCAGTGTGTAGTCATCCCCCCATCCCTGGGGCTACCTTTGGTAAACTTGTAAATCATATGTAAAATTGAATTCAAAAGAAAAGTAAGAAGAAATCAACATATTAATTTATTTGGAACACAAGGTACTAAGTACTAGGGAGAATGTCGGGCCATCTGTTTGTGAGGTCAAGCTCAGGTGTACTTGGGTTCTGCAGCAGGACAATGACCCAAACAACACAAACAAGTTCACCTCTGAATGGCTTAAAATACAAAATTAAGGTTTTGGAGTGGCCTAGATAAAGTCTGATTGAGATGCTGTGGTGTGATCTAAAACAGGCTGGTCATGCTGGAAAACCCTCCAATATGGCTGAATAAAAACAATTATTCAAAGAAGTGTTGGACAAAATTCCTCCACAGATATGTGAAAGACTCATTGCCAGGTATCAGTAAAGCTTGATTGCAGTTGTTACTGCCAAGGGTGGCACAACAAAGTTATAAGGTTTAGTTTTAAGGTTTAAGCTTTTTACACCTGGCTGAATTGGTTTGGATTGATTTTTTTCCCTTAATAAATGAAATTATACTATCTGATGTCTGATGACCACAAAAATATCAGTAGGACGAAAAAAAAAAAAAAAAAAGAAATCTGCCAATAAATTAAACACAAGAACTGTAAGCTGATTCAACTGATATTCAGGATATACACAGTTAAATGGTTGATATATGAACAATATTCTAGTTGAAAATGAATTAAATGCATTAAATTAAATGTTGCATGAACATGTTACAAGATTAACACGTTTTATATCTACTAACACCTTCAAACATTTTACAGTGATTTGTGCCTTTGTAGCACTCACTACAATAGTATTTTTCTGTGGACTAAGCACTGAAAAACATGTGCATGCATGATTTGCACACAAAAATAATGCATTTCATGACTTAGCACAACGGCTTCGCAGAAATACCAATATTTGTTTCCATTTCTTGGCTATCAGAGTTTCGTTCTGAGTTAAGCTGAGTTAATCTGACTGGAGCTCTGATCAGGTTTATTCATTTTGCTGATTTGTTGCTTTTTTGCACTTGCACGTTCTTTTTTTTTCCCTCCACTCTGCAACAAAAGTGGCTTTGCATTTATTATGCAAATGCACAAATTCGCGCTGTATTGGGAGACAGTTACCGTCAGCCTGAGGTTTCCTGACACAGTAATGATGTCACACACTTTCCACAACACTTTTCAAGATTTCAAGCATAAAAAGACATAGGGCAATACCCCCGGAGTTACACAATGATTGCCATCCTGGTACTAACGATCGCAGGCCTCCCATTGGGGATTGGTGAGTAGCTGGAATTCTTTCTATTGAATTCTAATTGAAATATCTAATTGACATTTCCTAACACTTTTATCTTTCTTTCTTTTTTTTCATCTGCAGCCCTCAGTGTTTCACAGCCGTACTATGTGGTTGGGAGTAATGGACAAGTATCTATGCACTGCATTTTCAAGACCAAAATACAACCACAAGAAATGCAGGTGTCCCTGTATAAAGGTCTCTATGGGAAAGAGAGGATCTGCAGTACTTCTGTCAACATCTCATCCTCCCAGTTAGAGACAAACGAGAGGGTGCATTGCAGAGCTAATGTAAGCAATGGCAGAGTGGACCTGACCATCTTTGGCTTGAAGGGGGAGGACACAGACATCTATCGATGCCGAGTGGACATCATCTTCCCACCTCCATACCTCCGGCAGTTTGGGAATGGGACTCTGGTGTATATTCCAGGTGAGAGATGGCATAGAGCCTGAGCTCAGCCAAGCTGTCTATTACTTTACATTTTTATATTTACTCAGAAAAAATATATATATTCTTTACAATATTTTTAATGCTCATATACACAGCCACTTTAATTCATACCATGTAACATAACATTACAGGTTACAGGCAAATGTAGAAGGGCTTTTATTAGTGGTATAGGATGGTCTCCTTGTCCAGCAGGGGAAATCTAATGGTATTCATTGGTTACTGGTTATCTGTTTATCTACCTATATTAGCTTAATGTGTCTGTAATGTTTAAGTGCCTGTCTGCCTCAGGCCACTGTGCTAATTTGCTAATTATGGTGTGAAGAATACATTTTTACAAAAATTAAAAAATAAATTACAAAAAAAAGAATACTCTCAGAAAAGCTCTAATGAACGCTTTTCATTTCAAAGCAATAATTTAACAACTAAATAGAAAATATATAAATAGATGATTGATGTACTATGTAGTTCCCAGCACTTAAACTTGATTTGCAGTCTTGTTTGTTGTTTTATTGACCGCTTAATATATCGCAAATATCTCAAATCTGAAGTAGCTTATAATACACTGCAATTGTTTAATCTTGTAGTGTAAACTGCATTCCACTTGTAAGTGAGATATTACTTTAACTGATGGTTATTTGTCTGACAATAGTGGCACACATTTGAACATTTAAACAATGAAAATGTTAAATTAAAGACATGAATAAAGAAAAATGGCCTCACACAAATCTCAGTACAGTGTATTAACTATACTATAGGTATTACTTCAAAGCAAAGTCCAGTATATCTAATAACATCTAAAAAATTGATGCAGACACACACAATATTATGCCTCTAGAGGGAGCCACAGGGCATGTCATGACAGCAGTCATTTGCTCAGTTTCTTGTGGTGCAGTCTGATGCAGTGGAAACGGGGCTCCCCCGACATCTAAACGGAGACAAATCACCCTCGCTTTGACGTCAATAACTCTGTGGACACTTTGAATTAAAGTCTTCATCTTTTTTGTGAAAACCTAGTTTTCCATTTGAAAAAAAAAAAAAAAAGTGTCTAAAGAAACCTCATAAATGTCATTTGACAGAAAACAGCTAGAATGAACTTTGATATATTTGCTGTTATGAACGTGCTGTAATGTTTTTTTTCCATTCTAGAGAGCCCAGACTGCCCCACTTCTAAAACTGAGGCTAGAATTCAGGAGAAACCAGAGATCACCCCCGTCCAAACCCCCACATCGAACCTTTTCCTGCTCTGTGCAATTCTCATAATCACCACCCTCATCCTCATTCTACAGGTAAGAAGAGTCCAGCCATCAATTTCATTGAGAAAAGTCATGCTATGGCCATAAACATGGCCTGTGTTTGTAAGCCTGGTGGTCACTGTCCTGTGTCCACTATACTGGGATACACAGTGTTAACTGTCATTGCACTATAATTTTTATACTTCTCAAAATCTATAATATAAAACAGCACAATCGGTGGTTTATTGTGGTCTACAAATAACCTATTTAAAATCATATGCAAGTATTTTTTTTTTTATTAATGGCTTGTATTTTTATCCTCAGGTAATAATCATGATCCTGTCGCCGTCAAAGTCCAGTCATGTGCCTCAGATAGTTCCACAGAAGAATGAATACAGCAACTTCTGGTGATACATACAGTGTTCACCTGTGATCTCAATCCGCATTAGTACCGAAATACTACTATTTTGAAAGATAGCAAAAAAAAAAGAAGTATTTTTATGTTTTGTTTTTAAATGTTTCTGCTGAGGTCTGATTTCTTACTGTGTCTTTGTTATACAATAGACAAATATAAAACTGAAACAATCATTCATAGAATTCCAATAAATGTTCCATAATCTCAGGTTAGTTACAACTATATTAGATTACAACATCAACCAATAACTTTTGTTTAAAAAAGATTTTAACTTTGTTAACTGTGTTTAACTGCTGTACATTACCCAAATGCTATTTTCATTCTGTTTTAATTTTATTTTTATTTTTTTTACCAGTTCTTCTGTAGTTTCTTATGAAATGTCTTCCTAATTTTCGTTGTGAAAAAGAAACATTACATGACATGTTGTTTCCTATGGAAGTATATATGTTGAATATTGGCAGGAACTGTCCTATGATTAAAGTAAACTCTGTGAAACGAAACATGTGTGTGTTTCCTGTAAGAGATAACCACTGGTGCTCTCATTCCGTCATTATTACTTCTCAAACTGAGTCGACCGAAGGTGATTCTAAGAAGAATTGACTCAGAGTTGTAAATCCTGTCTGTCATTCTCTGTAATAGTAGGAATGACCTCAGTGAAAGACGTCTGAGTGAGGGCTGGTATTTGATAACCCAGTGTATCAGTACTTAGTGAAACTGCTGATGTAATTAAGCAAATTAAAAGAGGGTATTCTGTCTAGAAAAATAAAGGGGTGGTTTCCCAAAGAAAGTTTAGGCTTATTGTTACTTTCGTTAAACTATTTATTCAATCCGGGACGCTCAGTCCAACAAACTTTCCAAACAAAGTTTGACCAGAAACAGAGCATTTACCACGTCACATACTTAGTATTGCAATATGATCATTCTAAATATATATTGTATATTTATAGCATGGCTATAAAATATATTAAGGATACACCTTTTAGCCAACATAAGATTATTTTTATGTTACTTCTACAAAAGTAAAGTTGAAGAAGCATACACACACTCAACCCATGCAAAAAATCACATTAAAATTAAATTGTATCTTTTGGCTTTTTTGACTTTAGCGAATTGATATCAGACGAGCAGTGTTCCTTATTTCATTTTAAAAGGGATAAGTGTTAATACAATTATTGAAATAGTTTTCAAACAGATAAGAGAGATGGAGTATCTCACCAAACAGCTCTGATGGAAATAAACTACATGAAGTAGAATTAATAGTATTTTCTAACGATGTGGATGATACAAATAGAAACAAACCCTTTTTAAATCGCTAAAATAAACTTAGGACACACAGGACATGATGTCATCTTTTTTGTTCTTCACAAAATGTCAGTTTAATGGAAACAGTAAAAACAGAAGCTGTTGGCCCAGATTCTGGCCAATATGTGGCACTGTTTACCCACTTTTAGCACTGTCAGACCAAAGTGTCCTACTTTAAAAATACGTCTGAGCCAATTTTAGAAGGACAAATGTAGTTAAAAATTGTATTGTAATTTACAACTCCAATTATGAAAAAATATATAAAAGAATGTATATGAAGACAAAATGAAATGATTTGTAAATCTTATAGACCCATATTTATTCACAATAGAACACACATCAGATGTTCAAAGTGAGACATTTTTACCTTTTTACCATGATTCAGTACTGGAAATCATAGTATGGGTTTAGGAACACTTTCAAGAATCCATATTGTTGAAAACAGTTCACCATGCTGTAATCCACAAATACAAGTTCAAGCTGTATCATAAAAAAGCCATATGTTAACACCATCCAGAAACGTTGTCATCTTCTCAAAAGCTCATTTAAAATGGAAAAGGCAAAATGTATTGAACTGATTTAATCAACAAATGCCATGTCCTGCAGACTTAAGTTAAAGGGGGCCATTCAGTTTATTATCAGCAGCTTACAGTTCATATTTACAGTTGGTAAATATGATAAAACTGTGATATCAATCTGTAAAAAAAACTGCATCTTTGTGCAACTATTTAAAAAAAACCCTGACATACAATTTAAAATGAAATTATCAAAGATTCAGACAATCTGGAGAAATACCTGTGTGCAAGCGACAAGGATGAATAAATACAGAATACTGGAAAAGATAATACAACTGTGATACAGAGGAGGCAAGGGGCAGGACAAATGTATAAGATGTAGTACTCATGTCTGTGATGGTTCATGGTAAGATAAAACAAGAACCAAAACGAGTGAATCCACAGTAGAATCTTAACTGGGAGAAAGACAAGAAACAATGAAGACAAAAAAAGAGTGTACATTCTTGTGGCAAGACATGATTATACTGTTATACTATTATACTATATTCCTGAAATAAATAAATTATTTTAGTTTTCCTATATCGCCAAGTATATCGTTATCGAAAAATACCCTGAAATATCGTGATATTATTTTAGAGCCATATCGCCCACCCCTAGATGACAAATTAATAAAAAAATGTCCACGGTCAGTTTATTCATGCCCATATCGGCCATACACATTTTTTAAATTCTGTTAATACTTACAAGTATGCAGACACGTGACTCAGCCCGGTCCATTCAGAACTCAAACATCAAACCAACTTAGCAATTCAAGTGGCTGTTGTCATTCTTTCATTACAATAATCATCCAATAATCACATGCAAGGTGAAATATTCATTTAATCAAAATATCAATTTGAGGTCATATCATCCAACATTACACACAGATGGGGAGAATGGGCAGAAGAGGGAAGCAAAACTAAAGAAGTATGTGGTCAGAACCATGAAGGAAGATAAACAAGATTAGATAAGAAACGAGGACAAGAACAAGGCAGAGAAGAATTATTGCAACAAACAACATACTGGCATAAGGAACTGCCATCCAATCAGCTATATGTCTACTCTTTACCTACCTATCCTTGACCTAAATCTGAAGGTTTTTGAGAATTGTGTGTTCAGACTCTTACGTAACTCACACTGGAACAAACCACATTGACGCCAGCAGCATAAATCAACAGACCCATGCTTTAGGATCATTCTGTCAGTCTCAGCTTTCTGTTCTAGGAGGGAGAAGTGGCTGATCAAAGTGGAAGTGTTCTTCTGTTTTTATTGTGGCATTAGTGGCTCAGTATTTAGTGCACCATGTTATTGATGACAGGGTTGTGAGTTAGGCAACACTCATATGGTCTCTGTAAACAGAATAGGGTGACCGCCATGACAGTCGAACGAAAAAAGCCCGCCTAAGGCACAAGAGAACTTGACTGTCGCTGTAGTGTCCTTTGCAGCAAATTTTGAAATGCTTTGGAGCCAGAGGCGGTTCTTTAATTAGGCAAACCTAGGCATTTGCCTAGGGCCTCGACCAAATCTGTCCTCCATAGGGGCCCCCAAATCTGACCATCCCAGCTACATTAAATACACCAAAAACAATGTTAATTTGTTACTTAAATAAAGTAAAGAAAAAACATATTTCTATTAAAAAAACAACAGAAATATCAGTAGAATACCGAATTAATGTCTAAATACTAATTGTCCAAACACACATACTCCTCTCAGTTGCTTGCATTGAACTAGTCCATAATATGATGACGTAGCAATTTGCTACACAACGTGTTTCCTCTAATTACACCCACGCCAAAGCAAACGCTGGTCATTTACACTAATAGCAAATAAACACCAGTGTTACTGACCAAAATAAACGCTTTTTAGGAGATATAAGTTGTGTGTAAATATGTATAAGACAATACCTGACAAAATCTGTTTTAATTACGTTAATAAACATCACTGTGACAGCGCTAGTCGCAGTTTCACTGCAGCAAAGGACGAGCACGTGAATCTCTTATCTAACCAGCCTGTACTGATTTCTGCCCCAATAACACTTTCAATAACCTCCAATAGCCTTTAATAGTCTTCAGTAGCCTTCAACAGTCTTACCTTGCAGCCGTGTCCACTAAACTCCGTAGTTATAAACATCATGAGGTTAGCAGCGCGCTAACTAACCTGTTTATAATGTAATCCGAGCAGTGACTCCGTGACGGCTGCTCTAAACTGCTGCTGTTAGCTGCTTGTGCTGAAAGATGAACTGTAGAGAGCTGTATTATCCGGTTAGTGGGGTTAAAACATTTATTTCCTACACAGGTGAACTTTAGAAATTGTAAAAAAAAAAAAAAAACACACGCTCCAGACTGGCTCAGCTGAGCTGCAGGGCTGTAGCTCTGACTAAGTGAAGACAGCAAGGCTTGTTCTGCTGCTGCAGCTCCGACTAGTGGTTGGATGAGGAACTGCAGCTTCCTGTAAGTGAGCAGTTTCACCGGCCATCCACTCACAGCACTGCTTAACTGCTTAACCCTAAACTCCTGAATCGGATCGGTTAAAATCAGAAGAATATCTGCCGATCGCCGATACCATATTTTGGCTAAAAAACGGCTGATACCGATACACTGCCGATCGATCGTTCCATCTCTTGTTATTTGGTTTATGTGTGTGTTTCAAAAATGAGGGCCCCTTGTTTATATTTTGTCTAGGGCCCCAAAATGGCTAGATCCGCCCCTGCTTGGAGCACTAACCCTCACTGCACCTCGGGCACATATGTTCGTACAGTATGTGTGTATGTGCATTCCCAACATCCTGAAAAACCCATGCACCCAAGAACTAAACTGTTTTGAGAACAAGTGGACAGCCAAATCAGTATTCAGAAAAGTGTTGAGATGTCTTGAGATGGTTGTTTGCACTGTTGTTTTGCAAGTGATCAGATCAGATCTGCATGGGTTGCTGTGGTATTGAAGTAGGCGTCAGTCACTGTTCTTGTATGACTTTTATACATGAAAGCAGAAGAATTGAAGGTGTGTTGCAAGTGGTGCCAAAGACACATTGAGATCCAACTTCCACATATCTGTGCAAATCTGACTGTAGTCGCATATTAATCCACATCCAAAAGTGAATTGGTTCTGATTTGCAAAAACCTGATTTCATGTGGCTTCTGTACAGAATATCAAAGATGAATTGGGATACAATCTAAATAGTTCCTAAGGCTCAGAATGTTCAGACTGCAGGCAAATTCAATTTGATGGTCTGTTGAAATGACTGTTACCAGATCAGATTTGCGTGTCCAGACACCACAACCCTATCTACATAAGTTGCTGTGTTAATGAGGTTGGGGTCAGTAACTAACTGACTTGGACCCCCTCACTTTTGTCAAGAGGTTGTTGTTTGCTACAAAAAGACACACTGAAAACCAATTTGACCAATAAAGGTCTTCTTCCGCTAAAATCTACTTTTTCTTGTTATTTGAGACATATAACATGTCTCTCTGTGTTGTATATGCATGCTACACCGGAATAAACATGGTTTTTAACCAGTTTTCATGCATCTTGGCACGTTCTCCTCTACCAGTCTTACACACTGCTTTTGAATAACTTTATGCCACTCCTGGTGCAAAAATTCAAGCAGTTTAGCTTGGTTTGATGGCTTGTGATCATACATTTTCCTCTTGATTATATCCCAGAGCTTTTCAATTTGGTAAAATAAAAAATAAATCTAAATCTAAATCAAATAATCATTTTTAAGTGGTCTCTTACTTTTTTCCAGGGGTTGGACAATGAAACTGAAACACCTGTCATTTTAATGTGGGAGGTTTTATGGCTAAATTGGACCAGCCTGGCTTCTAATTGCTCATTGCTCACACCAGTAAGAGCAGAGTGTGAAGGTTCAGTTAGCAGGGCAAAAGTACAGTTTTTCTCAAAATAATGCAATGCACACAACATTATGGGTGACATACCAGAGTTCAAAAGAGGACAAATTGCTGGCGCATCAACCAAGACAGCAAGTCTTTGTAATGTATCAAGAGCCACAGTATCCAGGGTAATATCAGCATAGCACCAAGAAGGACGAACCACATCCAACAGGATTAACTGTGGGCGCAAGAGGAAGCTGTCTGAAAGGGATGTTCGGGTGCTAACTTTTTTTTTTTTTTTTTACAAAAAACTTCTCACATGGTGTTCATTCATAATAGAGACCACAACTGGACATTTTAAAATAAATGAAAAAAAGATGCAATAAGTGCACACACTAAGGCACATTGGTACAAATCTGATTGTAATCATACTTTAAACAGTCTCCTTATTTGGTTTTCTATCTAAATTGCAAAAATTTGATTTCACTTTATTTGGGTTGTCCAAACTTTCAGAAATCTTTCTGGATATAATCTACAGGTACCGAAAATCAGATTTGGGCTGACAGTTTTTAAATTTGTTTGGTAAGAATATAGTTATTGTCCAAACAGAATCCGTTCCCATATTGTCATATGACCCATATTTGTTTTTTAATTTTGGTTTCTATAGCTTTACTAACAAGTATTATAGCTTTTACTGCATAAAAAGGTGGTTTCCCTTTTATGCCCTTGCTCTTCTCAATGTTTCTACCTAACCACATCTCAAGGATTTTTCCCAGCACAGCTCACTAATTAGGTCCCTATTTATATAACGCAGATTATGATTAAAAGAGTGACATTTAACAGTGCAGAACCTGTCAAAGAATGTTTAGCCAGTGTACGCCATACACAAGGGTACATTTACATAACAAAGTAACTGGCATCTTGACTTCAGTTTGAAGCGGTATCTTTCAGATCACCAAGACGTGATCTACACAAAAATAACAGATTTTTCTGTGTGCCTCATCTGTTTCTGCTCACACAATCTGAAAAACAATATGTACGGTATACAGGGCCTCAGATAATCGCAAACCTGACACTTTCAACAGGATATGAGGTGGACATTTTCACAGATACTTGCAGTCATTTTATCTCATTTTAACTGAACCACAAACATCCTGACCACAACTGGGACAACACAGAAAAAAAAAACACGCGAGTAGCTTACCTCAACATTTCAGGCATCCACACACAGGCGTTCAAGAGTTTAACAGAAACTGAATGAATAATAGAACATTCTCATATCAACAGGCCAAGCACTGTTCACAGGAATTCTGTTTTAATACTGATAGTGAAGTCTAAGATTCTCTCTTTTTTTTTTAAGTATTTACTTTATAGCAATTCTTTTAAAATTACCTACAACTTTAATATACAGCTCTTCAGTTTCTGAATCAGTTTCTCTGATTTTGCTATTTATAGGAATATCTTCAAGTAAAATGAACATTGTTGGTTTATTTTATAAACTACGTACAACATTTCTCCCAAATTCCAAATAAAAAAAATATTTTCATTTAGAGCATTTATTTGCAGAAAATGAGATAGGGCTGAAATAACAAAAAAAGATGCAGAGCTTTCAAACCTCAAATAATGCAAAGAAAAGAATCCATATATTAATAAAGATTCAGAAGTTCAGAATGGAATAACCCTGTTTTCTAATCACAGTTTTCATGCATCTTGGCATGTTCTCCTCCATCAGTCTTACACACTGCTTTTGTATAACTTTATGCCACTCCAGGTGCAAAAAATCAAGCAGTTCAGCTTCTTTTGATGGCTTTTGATCTTCCTCTTGGTAAAATCAAAGAAACTCATCATTTTTAAGTGGTCTCGATTTTTTTTTCCAGAGCTCTATATATAATTTACAACCCTCTGTACCTGCCCTGTGTGTATCCTGTCTCCTCCTCTGTTGCTCACCTGTTCATTTGTAGCTCCACCCCCTAGCCCCAGGTGTTCCTAGTTCCCGTGTGTATTTATAGCCGTGTGTTTCCTGTTCCGGTGTCAACCCTTGTATGTCAGTGCTCCATGTTTTCACTTGTTTTCCTCAGTCCTGGTTTCTTTTGTTTATTGCATGTGTATTTTGTCTTTGTTTTGTTTAATAAATGTTCTTGTGGTTTGCATTTGCGACCCTGACAGAAGGATCGACCAAAAAAATGGACGCAGTAAACAATCCCTTGGGTGCAGGATGGCCATCCGCTGTACCCCCTTCAGCACCCCGGCACAGGAGACCCCGAGGCACAGAAGCTGAAGAAAGCCTCAGGGTAGGCGCTCTAAGGAGTCAGGGCCGCGGGAAGATGAACCCTTCACGGGGGAGAATTTTCTTGGGGGCTACGTGTTGGTGTGGTGAGCCTTCGGTCTTGTTCCATGTTAGACGGTGCCTACGAGTACCCGCAGCCTGTGGGACTACCTGGGATATGCGCCCAGTAGCTCTACCCCGCACCAGCCCGTACTCCACAGTCATTTCCCCCAGGGGCTGTACTCTACCCTGGCTCTCGGCCACAAAGCTCCTAAGGCCGTCCCGACTCCCGCGGCTACTACGCCGCACTCCGTACTCCGCTCCTGTGCCGGCTCCCAGAACTTTTCTCAACCCCAGGTCTCCTGCTCCTAGGCTGCTCAGAGGCCTCCTGACCTCAACCCCAGAACCTGTCATGTCTCCGTTTGTACCCCATGTCCAGTCTCCCTTCACGTCCCCTGTCCAGTCCGCATTCCCGCCCTCAGTCAAGTGTCCGTCCCTGTCCCCTGTCCAGTCTCCATTTGTGCCCCATGTCAAGTCTCCTTTCACACCCCCTGTCCGGTCCGCATTCTCGTTCCTTGGCTTTCCTGGACCCTCTATTCCTGCACTGAACTGTGCACCTTTTTTACGAGTGTGTAAGCAGAGTGTGCTGCTCTGTCTGCTGCATGCAGATTAAATGCTGAGAGAGAGTTTAGGTGATTCTGTGAGAAGTAGCTATAGATTTCTATGAAAAATTGTTGGATTCATCGATTGTCACTTTAAAAATAAAATAATTAATTTGAGAGTTGGACTAATCTATCATACATCATACATCATACATAATAGCTTTTTAGGCTTTGTATGCCTGTGTACATATCTTTTTTTTATGTTGCATGAACTATCAAACGTAGCTGTTGTAGATACATGACATGTACAAAACTAAAAAAATCAAGGGTATTGAAGCTTTTATTGGAGTCAAATATTTCACTGTATTTCGCAACTAGAGCATTAGTGAGTTCAGTTTGTTGCCCTGTCTAATCCATGATTCCCTAACTTATGTCAAAAGTACTGGATGGAGCACCATTATTCTAGAGAAACGTTCAACTGCTCCACAGCTCAATGTTTGGGGTTTTATACCCCTTGAGCCCAAACTTATCAGTAGGCAACAGTTTTATTTTTATCTGCTCCATAGTCACCTTTTACACTGGGTCTCTTAATACGACTAGTATCTGTATTGTCTCCTAATAAGCCCCATGTGTTTATACTTAGTCAAATGTATCTGAAATCTGATTGGGTGGCCATTACTACTGTTAAGGTGTAGTCAGGGTCTCACATCATTTCCTGAGGTGGTTTGAACCATTGGATTTGCATCTGTTATAAATGCACATTTTTATGCAGTTTGGTCTGTTACTAATAAAGTGCCCAGGTGTAAATGGGGTCAGAGAGGACTAGCCTACAGGCTACAGTTCTCAATAGGGACTAGAGAAGCTGTGTGAGTGTGTGCATTTGCACACCTGTGTCAGCAATTGCTGCATCTTAAACTAGCTGAATGCAATCAGCATTGAGTGTCCACAAACCACACAGGGTGGTTATTCCTTACATTTTTTTAAAGAAATGCTGAAACTAATTCAGTTCAATTAATTTTTTTAGCACGTTTACAGCAAAAGTTGTAACAAAATAGCTATACTGAGAAAACAGGTCCACAGTGGCAAGGAAAAACTCTTATGTTAAGAGGAAGAAACCTTAGAAGGAACCAAGACTCCATCAGAAACACCCATCCCCCTCAGAGTACAAACAAATAACAGAACAAAAACGACTGTACAGAGAGAAACTAATGCACCTCTATTTCTTCTCACAGTTACTACAAATGTGTAATCATCTTACATCTGTGAATTTCCCGTATTGCTTTATCTTGTGTCAGTATGCATTTGACCAAAACTTGAAAGACGTCTGTAAATGAAAATCAGTACTGATGCCGCAGATAATCACACTGCACCAAGAAATCTACGAAAAAAAAATATTTTCGTAGATTTCTTGTCTATAGGCTTTTTTGAAG
This sequence comes from Astyanax mexicanus, assembly GCF_023375975.1. Lineage (NCBI taxonomy): Eukaryota > Metazoa > Chordata > Actinopteri > Characiformes > Acestrorhamphidae > Astyanax > Astyanax mexicanus. Next base: position 36,333,300 of record NC_064418.1, read on the forward strand.
CCCAGATTGTTTGAGAGTTTTCTCTAATACTGCTAGATGATTAAGAATGAACACATAAAAATTAATCAGTGAGAAAACTCTTCAGATCATTCGAAATGCATGATCCTTACTTGAGGACTTTTGGGTGCATAGGATTTCAAATGAGGTTTGGGTGCAAAAATAGCAATCCTGCAAGAGTTTACAGGGGTTTTAGGTGAAGTGTTCAGAAGTGTATGATACTTGTCCAAAAGTGTATGATATTCAGCATGTTGTGTATGTGGTATGGGCAGCTGTGTGTTAAGTTTGGAGAAAACTTAGAAACTGGGACTTAACAAACTAAATATATATATATATATATATATATATATATATATATATATATATATTATAAAGCAGCCATATATATCTGGATCTCTAAGGTCAGGGTTCAGGAGGGTCACATATCTTGCTTGGGCAAAAGGCCCACAGAAAATAAAATACTTAACTAAGGACTGCAGTCCATTGGAGGGTGCAACACAAATTAACTCACACCTAACAGAAATTTAGCAGCTTGTCTACCATGTGGTATTGGGAGGTGGGAGGAAACCCACACAGACATAAGGAGGACACACCAAACTCCTCACAGACATAAACCAGAGTAGGGATCAAAGGCCCTGCAGTGTGCAGCACACACTACCCACTGTGCCACTGTGCCACCCTATGTCTTTCATCATCCACATCTACTTCTCAAAAACATTAAATGCACTAAATGGCAATATGTGGGAGGAGGTGTGATTCGAGAGCTTAATGAAACATGCAGAGTGGGCGAGGCATTAATCACCATGTTGTTGTTAAAAGCCTCTGTCTGATTTGAATATAAAATCAGAGTAAGTGGTTTGACTGTGGCATGTTTATAACTAAAGTGCTAAATAGTAAAGCTACAGATATGCTAGTCTAGATAGACTAGACCATCCAGAGCTGGCACGTTGCATAGGTGATATATGCAAATGCTAGCAGCCCTTCCATCCATAGGGGCACCCGGGCACCTGCAAGAAAAACAAAATTAAGTTTTTTTTTTTTTTTTGTTTTTTTGTTTTTTTTATTACCAAAAAAAAGCCCACTGACATGTAGCTACCCTGACATGTAGCTACAGCAAACAAGCTTGATGTGAGATATGTTCTAACTTATTAAGAAAAAATATGAATAATGTTTTGTGTATGAATGTAATTAGGTGTCATTTTTTATTCTTGCTATTTGTGTTTAGAATGTTATAGGATATATTATGTCATTGGTGCTATTATTAGCTTAGCTCAGCAAGTTTTAGAAAGTAATTCATACATGTATACAATTTACTATAATAGTTCTTACTACTGTACCCATTTATGTAATATAGTATTTATATTTTGTGCAATACCTTATTTATGTTTATTTATTGTATATATTACTGTATTTATAATTTAATTAATTTCCCTTGTGCCTTTAATACTCTTTTTACTGTTTAATGCTGAACACAATGATCGATGATGCAAGGGCCGGCTCTGAGACAACCGGCTGCTTCATAAATGTTCACATTATTTCCAATAGGCTATTGGCTTGGAGGCTTCCACTGGAAGACAGATTAGAAAGCACTGACCAGGTTTCCACATTAATGTTTACAATAATACAACAATGACAATAACTTTTACAATACAATAATGATCTCTTACCAGCTCATCTGACCAGCATATTTGTCACTGTGCAGCAAAAAGACAAATCATACAGATGCAAAAAAAAGTAAAAAAAAATATTGCAGAAAGAAGCTTTTTATTATATCATACATTTGCTGTTTCTACTGCAGCTACATGTTATCTAACATTTTACCAAACATGAATAGCTCTTCCCTTTTTTTATTCTGCATTGCATTGTGGGATAGTGTCCATCAAAACCAGTCTCTATAGGTACTGTGCTTCATTTTAGAGTACACTTGACTTTATCTTAACTAACATATTCAAAAACTAGTTAATATTAGCCATGAACCATAGCCATTTTGATGTTGCAGAGTGCCAGCACTGCCCTACCATTTTTGTGTGTACTGCACCTTGCATAAATAAAATGCTACATTTTGAGACACAACTGATGCACAGAGGATATACGAACAGCAAGTATATCTTTAGCCTAAGACTAACGCACTTTAAATCAGCATTTTAAGAAACACCACACACAGTGCATTCTGCAAAAAAAGAGGACATGGTATGATTGCACTGCTGTGCTCCATCAAAACTAGGAACCTCTTACGGAGGGTTACGACATTTGTGGCTTATTTTAGTGGTAAAAGAACTTCTGCCAACACCTCAAGTCTAAGAGGTATAAGTAATGTAAATAACACTGGTGTATATAAAACACTTTTAAAATGAATTTCATGTAATTTCAATAATTAAAATATATGCGCTGTTTTTACATTAACTTTGGCCAATCCTATTTCTCCCTTGTTTTTGATTGTAATCCTTGGAACAAAGTTGGAAGGAGAAGGAGTGAAATCCTCTGATACAGATACAGTATATAGTTAGCAGTATAATGCTTAAGTTCAGCAACCTAGCTGCTGGTAAACTAGTTAACATCAGGGCATAATATGTCTTCAGAAAGGAAGCAGGTGGAAGAAAATGAAGAAAAATGGCCATGAAACATTAAAACTACAAATTAATCTATGGCAATATAGTGATTATCTATGTATAGGGTAAACCAGGACACCTGGCTAAATGAAGTCACCACCTAATTTGCATAATACATGTTTTTGAAGCTGTAAAGGGTTAAGGTTGTGGGAGTGAAAAAATGGAGTAAAAACACCCTAAATATGTTAGAAATGATACAAATGGGGGGGGGGGGGGGGGGGGGGGGGGGCTTGTGCACAGCTGTTTCTCCGGAGAGGAAATTTATGTGGAGCTTTGATTTGGCGCCCCCTCTAGGCTGCATACCCCCCCTTAAGAACAGGGCTGCTCTCACTGATGCGACTCAGGGATTATGTCACACGCAGCACTGTGCGCAGTGCCCTAGTGCCTGTAAATTTAATGGTCCAATGACGGTAATTTAAAAAACAGGACATTTCCTCATTTTTTGAAAAAAAAAAAAAAACCCGGGACGCCCGGGACAGGACGTGAAATACGGACAGCCCTCTGTTTTGAGTATGTCTCTCAGTAGCCCTAACACTTCCCCCTACCACTCAAGCCTAACAAGAATCTGGAAACCCTACTCACAGACATACACATGTAAAACAGAGGGGTACGGCTAAGTGGTAAGGTCAATGGTGAAATGGGATTGGGCCTATGTATTCAAGTCACATTTTAAACTCTGAAAGCCACCTCATCACAACAGTAAGGGCTAGAGCCAGAATGTGTCCTGATTGCTTGTGTATTTTGATAAAAATACAAGCCCAATTAGAAAATGTTGTAATATTGGTTATAAGTTTGACAAATCAAATGAGTTCACAAGGCAAAACATGAAATATCTTGGGTACAATCAAATAAAAATCACAGTCCACTGTTCTACACTGTTCTATTTTTTTATTTGAATTCCCAGTACTGTTACAACTTTTTCTGATTTGTGTCTTCAAATTTACATACATTGGCTCAAAAATAAATGATGATTGATCTCGCTCTGTTTATTTGGGCAACACATTTATGTTTGTAGTTTCAGATTTATCTAAATAAGAAATGACTTTGCTGGCTTTACTGCTTTTACAAACCATCTTAAATCCTCACATGGAAAAGTGACTTTGCATCACTTTATCTCACTAGCTTGATTATGGAAAGTGTAGGTGTTTGACATGACAGATTTCTAAGGTGTTTTCCTTCCAACCAAACACCTATTTCAGAAAAGCCACCCACACGCGTCTTTACCAACTTCCAGTCAGAAAAAAGGAAGTTAATCTAAATAATAAAGAACATTATAAATTCACTGGGAGAAGTGATTAATGAAATGGCGTAAAGTCTCTCAACTACCAGCTGACAGCAGATTTTGTGTTAACTTTACTGTCACTAAACTATATCGCTAAATCATTGAGTCTGCGTCAGCGATCAGGCAAACAGTTCCTGCCATTTCCTGTTTTTTTTTTCACTTCAGTCAAAATATACTGAGGAGCTCAGCGAGTATACACACACATACACACACGCCGCTGTAAAGCTGACATGTCTGTAAGGTGCTTAACCCTTCTGCTAAGCCTGTATCTGTCCTTTCAAAAAGGTAAGTGGAAAAACAGCAACGATCACATTTATTTTGTGCTCAACTTTTACTACCTTTTGTATTTATGTCAAAATTAATTCATTAGTTACTAATTTTAATCATTTTAAAGATACATTTACAAAGTAATTAAGTATCCTGGACAGTGGCTGCTCAAAATAGAATCAATTACATGTATGAAGTTACATTATTTGAGTAAAAATATGATTTTTAATTATTATTTTTTTTCATTTACTTAAGAATAACAGTAGTTTATTTTTTTTGTTAATCAAGTAATTTGCCTAATTTACATCGATTAGCCTTAACATTAACACCACTCACCACAAGCGAAGTGAACACCATTGAAGTTTGGCAAATTTGAGTGGCTATATTAGGCAGCAAGTGAACAGTCAGTTCTTGAAGTTGATATTGAAAACAAGAAAATTAGGCGAGCGTAAAAATCTGAGACGCTTTAAACAGAACGCTGATGCTAAATGACATCTACAAAACATCAGATGGCCCTGATTTTTTACACATTTCAATTATTAATGTAGCTACTACAAATTTCAAGCTATTTAAACGTGTGCAAGAAATCCGTGTCCACCCTGTCATCTTGGGATAACCCGACCCCTTTAAGAAAGAAAGTAACTTTAGTACCACTAAAATCTTTAAACTATTTATTTTCAAGGGACTGAAGACATTTGCTGAATAATAAACATTTTACTTAATATGGCTGAGGTAAAGCTTAAACATAATTAAATATCCAGGTAATTAAAATGATTTTGATTTAGAAATCAAAATGTATATCTGAAACAGAACAAAGTCTCCATCAACATTTTTAAATGTTTGCAACTGTATGTGCACTACATTTTAATTTAAAGGCAGTAAATTTCAATAAAATTGTCCACACTGTCTTTGTCGGCCTTGTCTTGCAGCTTGCCATGGCAGGGTAGATGGATGCATGCAAGTGAAAACATAAAGTGATTACAGTGGGAAAATATGATTTCTGTGTAGTATTATGTTTGATAAATCTGAAGAATATAGGTTCCAAAAGGCACAGTATTTTGATAATGACAACTAGGCTAAAATCATACTTAAACAATTGAAAAAAATGCCATGTTTTGTTGTTCTGTGAAATATATTGCGATATTAAAACAGGATTTCTCACCAGATTTCACCATAAATCAATGATCCGGCATTTCATGATATTAAAAATGCCATCTGTGTATCCAACCAAATGATATGTTATGGGAAATTAGAAAAGAGCTAATTTTGTTTTTGTATCAAGCAGTAAAAAAGCTATTATGTGTATATACAATTTTATGCAGTCGCATCTTATTATAACAACTGCACATCCTGAAATGTGACAATTGTGTAGCTGAATGCTGAAAAAGGTATGAAATTAAAGAAAGAGTTTACAAACATAAATGATCACAATTATATATTTTTACATACAAATTATTTCATCTGAGATTACAGGGCTTTTTAGTACACAACTACGTGGCATGTTTACTGTAGTAAAACACCAAGGGTATGATCAGTGCACTAGAATCCAGATTCCTCATACCACTCACTCACTCATGAATTATCAACACTATACACCAACCTGCCTACCGACTTCACATCTTACAAATACACTCCACGGGTAACCATAGCACTACACACACACACGCACACAAACACATACACATTCACACATTTTCACATCAAGCAACTTATTTGCTGACACCATCTACACTTTACAGATAACATCTCACTGGTAGTTTATTTTTATACCTAATGAAAAAAAACCTACTGCAGAAGCTGGTCACCTGTATCTAAAATATCACTCCTCTGTCACCATACCATCCCAGAAATAATTGTGATAAACAATGTTATTGTAATTTTATGTCACCGGTATTACTGGTATATAATACTACTATAAAGCATTTACACTATTACATTTTAAAGAACAAAAAAATATATATATATTTTTAAATATTATATAAATACACAAAGTAAACACAATGGTCAATATTGAGGTCAGCAAAAATGACTATATATTGTATGTTAAGTCAATAATGTAATTATTGTGACAAGCCTAGCATTAAGAAATAGAAAGAGGTGGGTAGTCTGGATACAGCAGAGCTGCTCAGGCAGTTAAAACAAACTCCTGGGCTTAATTTGTACTATCTGGACCTAGATTATGCACCTTGGGAAACTGACCTCCTAAATCTGCATTTAAGATATGCTGCTCCTCATAGATCTGTCAGTACATTTGTAAGCACTTCTGCCTTTTAAAATGATGTTTTTTCTGTTTGTTTTGTCAGCATGGACAGACACTTCTCTCGACGTGACCTCTGGTCTGCAGTACAGCTTTAAAGATCCAGACTCAGTTACTGTTATATGCGAGTATAATTGGGAGAAAGGCTGGGAAGTTGCTGTAAAGCTCAAAGCTAACAACAATGTAGTTTGTGAGACATCTCAAAAAAGAAGAGACTGGTCTCAAGAAGGCAACCAGACCAAGTTCCACCTGAAAAATTTTACTTCTGACCAGAAAAAACTCTCCTACACATGTGAGGTTTTTCGACATGACCCTCTTCCAGTACTCAAGGGAGAAGGGCATGCATTCAGGTTGTTTCCAGGTGAGTGAAGTCAAAATAACTTGTTAAGTTTCTTTTAAACAGTGTTAAGATTAATTGTGAAATTTACTAAACAATTCAATGGGAATAGTGTGGAACTGCATAAATGTACTTTAGTTAAATAACATTTACTGTATGATAATGTGCACTGTTAAAAGAAGCACAGTTTAATGATTGTCTTTGTATTTTGTTTAGAATCGCACATTCTTCCCAATATTCCGTGTAACAGCACGGAGACTACCATTGTCATCCCCCCTCCTGAGATTCCCTGCCGTCCCAACACTCTCATCTGGGCCTGGGCTCTGATCGGTCTGATGCTCCTTTTGTGTCTCTACAGCCTGATTATCACCATTCTCTACATTACGCTGAAGGTAACGCTAATATATTGATTGTATTGTTTTATTGACTCTTATATCATAAAACATCTTCCAGGTCTTCGGCACATCACCCACACATGCAACTGAACTGAAAAATTGATCATTAATGCTGAAAGCAAACCAAACTTTGACAAGCAATACTGTCCAAATGGCAGAACAGGACATCCAAGAGCAGCACAAAAAATAACCAAAAAGAAAAAAAAAACAAATGAATGAGGGCTTTCCAAACTGTGCGACATTCATCAATCATCCTATATGTTTTTTTAAGAACTTTTTTGTCTCACTATTCTCCTCAATTTAACTATGTTTGGTAAATAAGCTTTATTGTCTTTTTTTCTTTTTCTCCAGATTAAATGGTCTCAAGAGTTGAACGACACATTAACTTATGTTCCAATGCAGGTAGGAAACTATTATATTAATCTTATCTAAGCTGAAAACAATCTAATTTAATCATGATCTACACAAATATGGTGCAATCCTATATAAATCAAGAAACTTTTTTTTTGTCTGAATTGTTTAAAAGCAGGTCAAACTAAAGGTATAAACTGATTTGAAGCAATAATTTGGACTTTAAGAACCATGTTATTACTTTGCAGCGTTATTTACATTTTGGATATCTCGAAAATTGAGGAGACAAAAAATAATAATAATAATAATAATAATAATAACAATAGGAAAAAAATAATAGGAAAAATAATAGGATTACCTACTGCAATCACACTAATAAATCTTTTTAATATGTGGGGGTCTATGGTATGCTTTTCCACATGTAAATGGACCTCATGCTGTGACAATTTTGGGCTTTTCTTGCATAAGGGGGCTGTAGATACACAGTCTTTGTTTGTAAGTTACACAATGTCACACAATGCCCACCTTCTTTTAAAAATTCTCAGGAGTTTCTTTATGTGGTAATGCGCTCCTAATGAACTGTTTTTATTGCCTAGCCATGGTCAAAGAGACTTTACAGTATGAGTCATATCATAGTTCTCCATGAAAAAAAAAAAAAGATGGCACATCCCTTGAAAATTGCCTGAGTCTGGGAAGTGTAGGATGGCTCTCCCTCTCCCCTCAGCATTTAGTGAAATTCTAGCCAATGATAAGAGACTAAAAAGCTAGTGTGTTTGCTTTAAAAGATTTAAAAGATACAGTGGTGCATCAAATGACTTAAAGGACACTCATGTTAGCTGTCACCCTCCCAGCCTGGTGTGTTAGCACTGTGTGTGTTAGAGAGAAATTTAGATATAATGTGGAACTGTAAAGAATTAAACTGATGGGAAATAACAAGTGCATAAGCAGGAGTGTGTTATATGTTGTTTTATATATATGTCAAACTATAATCACAGTGTTTTTCCACTAACTTGAGCAGAAATATTGTGGCTTACCTTTGACCTACTAACCTCTTTCAGAAGCAAGTGAGACAGAAGAATGCAGACAAGAACGCAGAATACATGGATATGCGTAAAGTGCCCCCAATGGCAGCAACTGTCAGAGATATGAACCACAACTCTCATCGGCTTCCTGCTGCCTTCATGTGATCCATCTTCATATACTATCATGTGTATGTTTACATCATGCAGCCTGTGATGTATTCACCTCATCAAGGAGATTCAGAAGAGCCAGTCACATCCACACAAGCCTCACTGCTGTAAAGACACAAAATGAAGAAGTATATATAACACACTTTCAGACATAACTGTCAATAAAGGCAGGAATATAAATAACAAAAAATAGGTAGTGTTTTGATTATCCTATTACAAGGGCGCATTTACATTGGGGTGGGGTGGGATATACATTATTTTGCAGCGCAGGAACATTCTTTTCTTGCAGTTGATATGTTGGAGGCAAGTGCAAGTATTAGAGTAAGTGGGACCTACAATCTATTAGGCAGGTGGCTTTAATGTAATGGCTGATGGTGCATATTGCTATACTTTATTGTTGTAATTGTATTACTGTATTTCCTATGCTAATATTTTATAGTGGCTTGGGCATCATAATGCTAAACTTTAAATTTATATATATATACTGGCAAATACACATTCAATATATGTTATATTTTCTTGACAAATAAAACATAATGAACAAACTGCTTGGTTGTGATAAGCTATTTTTTGTCGCAATGTTCCTTGCTAAATTACACCCCGCCAACAGGCTATTTTCATGCCTAGCGCCTGCTTTTTTTTTTTTTTTAACAGCGGCAGAGATTACAAATATATTTACGCCGATTTGTGATGAGTGTGGTGGTCTGAAAATGAGGGGTGTTCAGGTAAATGGCTGGCATGTTGGTATCCTTGCAGCAGAAAACACAGGTGCGTCACTGACTGATTTGCATCCTGACAGTAGTCAACCATCAGATGTTCATTCCTAGCTTGGCATTGCAGATGCGCTGTGGTTGTTTTTTCTTGCTTAGCAAGTGGACATTTTTTATTTAGTGCCTCAGGCACTCATATTTTAAAATGCAATCATAAAATGTAAGTAAAATCACAGACATGTACCTTTTATAATTCACAGAAGAGTCCCTAATTGTCTATAAGATTCCTTGTTTAACATCAGCATTATATGCATCTCAGTCAAATAAAAATAATCAGAAGGATTTATAACTCTGCAAGGTCAAATCTTAAAATATATTCAATGTAGACTTCCTGTTAACCTCCAGTGTACTGCTTGTAATGTAGACAGAAAAGTGTGAGTAATAGTGTACAGTAGGTCTCAGAGTGATTTAATCTTTCACACCATATAACCAGGCCGCCACATCCGCCTCTTTATTAATGGTCTTTTTCTCACTGCTTAAAAACGATACATCCAGAGAATCTATAGCTAGAGTACTGGCTCTGGTACAGGCCAATGCTATACCCAAACTCCTCTCTGTTTTTAAGCTAGTATTTATAGGAGAAATCTGGTGTAAAATTGACTTGGGGTGTAGTGAAACAAACATTTGTCAAATAGCTCTAGGGCTGAACGATTAATTGCATTTGCGATAATTTTGCGATATTTTAAAACGCGATTCTCTAACCGCACTGGCTGCGATTTGACTGGTCACGTGGCTTGGGAGCGAGCCAAGCCGATGACGAGCGGAGCATACCCGAGCAGAAGGCAGGGAGGTGGAGAAGTGAAGTCAACACAGCGCACTTTAGGGCGTTTTCACACCAGCACTATTTGGTCCGGTTAAAACGAACTCTGGTCCGTTTGTAACTTTAGTGCGGTTCGATTGAGCAGGTGTAAAAACAGTAATCGCACTCGGGTGCGGATCAAAAGAACCGGACCGAGACCACCTCCTCTAGGTACCAAACGAACTCTGGAGCGGTTCGCTTGTGGTGAGAACGTGATCCGGTCTCGATCGGATCCACCTATTAAATATAAGCCATTTATTTGAGCTAAACTGCTGATAAAGCAAGCATAGTTTAAACTAATATATTAGCCAGATAACGCTAATTACCACAGCTGTGAACAAACACTGTGTCCAGGCACGCGCTGCATTCACTGCTCTGTTTATTATGTATAAATCTGCGCTGCATTCATAGCTCACGGCCGCGTGACTCTGTTTATTATGTATAAATCTGCGCTGCACGCAGAAACACTGTGTTTGAAAGTGCAGTGTTTCAGCGTTCAGTGTTAAAGCACAGATATTTGCGCTGGAACACAAAATCTTCTCGCTGTATTTACTTTTTTCGTATATTTATATTTAATGTACTCCCGTGTCAGATAGCTCTGACCAATCAGAGGACACAGGCTGCTTGCGTGGTTTATTGATGCGCATTTTGGTGCGTTTACATTTATGCCTATGGGAAACCAGACCGAACAGAGCGAGAAAACGCTCCAAGTAAACAAACTAATTAGAAACGAACTACAGGTGTGAAAACGCCCTTGTTGCACAATGGCTTCAGGCTCGACAGAACACATCAGTTGTGTAGAATTACTTTGGCTTTAAAAAAGAAGATGCTGCTCAACGTCAGGTACTGTGCTAAACGTGCCTTGCTACTGTTGCTACGACGCGAGGTAACACTACAAACCTTTTTCAGCATTTAAAAAAACACCACAAAGCCTCGTGTGGTATTTGCAAGGCTAAAATGCCAACGACCAGTGCTGCATCTTCAAATACAGAAAATAACGAGTTGGTTAAAGCAGATTCTCTTTATGTTTTTTGCACTTTAATTTTTCATGATGTTACTAGCTGGAGAGCAGTAAGTTAAAGTAAGGTAACAATCTATTGTTTTTCCTAATAAAAAAAATGGTGAAAAGGAAAAGCTATTTATGTATTTATTTTTCTATAAAAAAAACAAATGGTGAAAAGGAAAAGCATAGATTTTTTGCTTTATTGTTATCTGTGCTTTAAATAAATCTGACATTGTTTATTATTAAACAGATTGATTTATTGCTTCTGTTGTTGAAAAATACTTGAGAAGACAAAAAAATCGCATTTTAAATCGCAATCGCAATTTATAGATAAAAAAATTGCAATTAGATTATTTTCCAAAATCGTTCAGCCCTAAATAGCTCACATCCATTTACCAGCAGCATTCCAAAAAAAAAAGCATTTTTCGGAACAGACTTTTTGCCGGTGTTCTCCCAACAGGCTTAGTTAAAATGCTAGCATCAGGGGCACAGAGTTGCTCATACAAAGAACCACTTGTTTTCAGTATTAACATGCACAAAGTAGCTCCACACTTCATTGAAAGAATTCTGAGCACCCTGATATTTAAAATGAGGCACTAAGAACTTATTTTATAACTAATATAGAGTATATATTCATTAACAGCTATATAAACAGTGTTTCTCAGTGGCTTATTTTGAATGTCAGGGTGGTCAGAATTCTACCAATGATGTGTGGAGCTACTTTGAGCTTGATAATACTATACAAATTGTGATTATTTTGCATAGTCAACTCTGTGCCCCTTTTTCTATCATTGTAAGCCTGTTGAAAGATTTGGCTAAAAAGCGCTGTATTTCAGACTTCTGGGGGCAAACTGTGCAAGTGGGATATCCAACAAAAGTTCTTACTTGTTATCATGTTTTACTACATCTCAAGTCCATTTCACACTGGATTTCTCCTTTCAGTATTAAAATATCAAGTTTAGTATGTGCTCAGTAGTAGTAGTACTAAAGTTTCCCTTTTTAACAGGGAACTGTAGCTAGCTAAGCTGAAGTAGAAGCATATCTTAAATAGTCTGTTTGTGGTTTTGTTACTTGGTTTGTTATTCAGTCTAGCCTAGCCTAGCTTAGCTTAGAACTACAGCCCAGCTAGTTAGCTAACCTAGCTAATTTACATAAACAAATACAAACAACTACATAGGTTACATATTTTCTAATTATTCCAGACTCTTACCAGATAGCTATGTGTGTGTTTGTGTGTGGAAAGCTAGCTAAACTGTTTGTAATCGGACACCCAAGCAGCAGCTTTTTAGTCTTTGCAGACACACTGGCCTCCTTGCTCACCTGTAAGGAACAGCAGTGGCTAAATTCAAAATGACCCAGTGTAGATTTTCACAGAAACACTGACCCACACAGTAGTGTGACGTGGAGTGCTCCCATGATGCTTTGCAGCTCCTTAGATTTTAATTTGAGTTAATAATTCATTACCTTAGCTGTAGTTTTGTTAAGCAGGCTTTGAAGTGTTAGTTTTTGTTTTTATAGACGTTATTCTGTGTTTAGTTTGTTAAGTTTTATTTATTTATTCATTTTATTTTTGGAGGAGGACCTACCATCATGTAGTCAACTATTGAGAAACGGTGCCTTAAATAACCGCCATTTCCTTCTGCAGTCACATTTCCACTGTAACTTTCTAAAGAAACGTTTGAGAGGGGGCTGTGCAAGACAGTATCGTCACGGAGGTACACAATCCCGAAACACTGACCCCCACAGAGAAATGATATTGTGGCATAGGAGTGCTCCCACGATGCTTTGCAGCTCTTTAGATTTTAATTTGAGTTTATAATTCAGGAACTTAGCTGTAGTTCTGTTAAGCAGATTTTGAAGTGTTATTTTATGGTCTAATAGATGTTTCACTGTTCTTGGTTTGTTGGTTTTGGATTTTTTTTTTTAGGACTGGCCACCATGCAGTCCACCAGGAGATACAGTGCCCAGTCTCCCACAGTCCCACTCACAAATGTGTTATCAAAAATCAAGCACAGCCCTTGCCTCTGCTTCTACATTTCTCAGGAGTTTCTTTAAGTGGTAAGACATTTCTTATATATTGCACAGTTTAGCCACAGCCATAGTCAAAGATACGTCACTTGTGTGTCACACCATGGTAGAAAACCCTTTTAAGTGGTAGACCCCGAGAGGTTGCAAGTTCCCCAGAAAAAGCAATGAGCTTCCCTCTCTTTGGTAATGTAGGATGACCTTCCCCCTCCCTCCAGAATTTAGCACAGTTTTAGTGAATGTTTACAGACTTATGTTTATCAGTTCTTTTTAGGAAGATAAACTGTGTTGTTGTTGGGTTTTTTTTTTTCATAATTTGGTGGCAAATAAAGAGTTTCTTTATATAGATATAGAGTTTGAGAAGAAGTGAGAGAGAAAGATAGATGAGAGTCTGAGAACTGAAACCAGGTGAGGAATGAACAGAAAATAACTACATTCTGCAAACTTGTGTAGATTGTAGAATCAATAGCTGTCAAATCAGTGGCTTGCAAAATAATGCAAAACTTATTATACAGCTAAAAACTACATAAAAATAGCTAGGAAAATATAATTTCTAACTATATCTTTACCGTTTAATATTTTATTCCTATTTATCCAACATGATGATTTGTCAGGATAACAAGTAGTGTTTCTCAAGACCAAGGTTGTTTTGTTAAGATAACAATATGTTATTGTCTCTAAAAAAATAGATTATTTTAGAAAAATATGATTGTGTGGTAATGTGCAGATTCAACATTTCCAGTCTGCTGTCAGACAGGACAAAACATGTTTGTTTTTTTCCAGACAGGTTTTCTTTTAGTGTTCTTAATAATGGATTTTTGACTGCACTCTACAGTACATGCCCCACACATTTTCTTAAGGATTTTATAAACAGAAACTTCCCTCTTACGAACACAGCTGGTCCACACGCACCTGCATCTATATACAGACACTGAAATAAACTGCTTCAGAGAGAGAGATCATAACTGTTATGCTTGAAAGCAACATTTGAAAAAGGTTCCAGAAAAAATAGCCTGTAACATTATAGAAATATTGTAATGTTGTGAAAGTTATTAGAAACATTTTGACATAACGTTCCCAGCTAAACAGATACTAACATTATCAAAAAGTTAAAAGTAACATACTCAAAACTAAAATTAATATATATATATATATAAATATATATATATAAGTTAATTAAAAACATTCTAAGAATTTTAGTTGTAATGTCAGAAAATGTTATATGAATCAAAAATTGTTAGCTGGGTTTAGATCATTTGCATTAAATACTACACATAATTATAGCCTAACGTTAACCATAAACATTAAAAAAATTTGACCATATACCAACTAATCTGTTTATTTAACTTCCTCTCAAACTCACACCAACATAACCATGGTCCCCAAAACCACAACATCCTAATTACTACAGACACCCATGTGCTTCCACATTCCTCTATTTTTATAAACAATTAAAAAATAATAACACCACGTTCCCTGTTATGAATTAGGCTTTAAATCCCAGCTACCAAGATAACATAAAGTTGGTCCACATTGCAGCCCACACATTTCACAGACTGATGGCACAAAAGAGGGCCAGATGTGGTTGTGTGCTCTTAGTCAGTTTACACTATCACACAACCGCTACAACTTCACTACCAGAAATGACCCACAGATAACCTATGTGTACAACAACAGGCGCATGATCATGTCTTATGTGGCTCAGTTTTAAATAGATAGCAAACCTTGGGCAGACACATCTGGTACATACCACATAGAATGATAGCACAGAAGCACAGAATTGGCCCAGATCTGCTTTGGGACAAGTGTGGCATATTTTAATATGTGGCTCACTTTCAGTAGAAATTGACATAAACATATTTTAATTTAAGTCATTTTAAAGCATCATTTGTGTAAAAGAAAAATTAAAATGGTTAAAAAAAGGTTTTGAAATCTTTAGTGATGAAATGTAATATGCTCTAGGTAAAAGTGATATGTTGACAAAACCAGATTCACATTATTAGACACAGCCCAAATAGCAAAAGTATGTGGAATCAACCTTTATTTTTCCATTGTATAACAAATGAATCAGTGTTGATCTTGGACACCAGAACTAAATTAATCATGAATGTCGACATTAGGTTTATTCTATGATTTTATAGCCTTTTCCTTGCAGCATCTGACATCTGAATCAATGGCAGCCCTGATAAAACAAATTCAGCCCAAGATCAGCTGATCATCCAGAAAAAATCATACCCTATGCTGGTAGGCTTATATGGTCTCACTGCAGAACCAGAAGTCCAGGGGTGGTCCAACTCTGATCCAACTCCTTCTATGTCATGTTTTCATCGGTCCTGTCCCTAAACCTAATCCTAACCCCACCCCTTGGATTTATGGGAGGAGTGGCTATTTTAATGACCAGGATAAGGTACGTTTTTTCTGGATGACTTGCTGGTTGTTATTGGGCTGGATTTTTTTTGCAGGGTTGACATTGATTTAAAGAGCAATTTAACACTAATAGTATGATGGCCCCTATGAAGCAATGTTAAATAAAGGCTGTTTAAATATATTTATACATTTTTTTCTATATATGTTTTATTAGTAGAAGTAGTATCATTGTTATGCTTACTTAAGCTTTATACCTCTTTATTTGCACCCTGTTATACGGGTCCTGTTTATACTATTGCACTATTGGCTTGTGTCTTTTGTCTCACGTATGTCTATCTGTGTCCTTGCTGTATTGTATATATGGTTTCTCACATTCTTTTATACTTATAATCTTATTTTCAATACTTTTGGGAAGGAGAGTAACATAATTTAAATTCTCTGTATGTCCTTTACATATGCAGAATTGACAATAAAAACGTGACTTGACTGCTGCTCAATTTCGTTGTACACTGTGCAATGACAATAAAGGCATCTTTTACTTTCAGTGCTTGTGTAGTACATTTTAGAATAAACTTTTTTAATACATTAATTATTTCACTTTGGTATGGAGCTTAAAGAACACTTTAACTTTTACTCAAGTTCCTTTTTTGATAGGGGACTTGTATTTTTACTGGGTGTGGGTGTTTTGTACCTTATTAATCTGTGGAGATTTGCTTTGAGCGGTAGCTGCAGTAGATGCAGTGGATCCAGGAGATGGCAGAAACTCGCTGTGAGGCGGTTCCTCTTGCTGCACTGCCACATCAGAGCAAGAGGAGGGAGGAAGCGGTGTTATTATTGGAGCTTTGTTGATTTGGGAAGTGACACCTCGACAACAAAGCGCTGGATCATTTTACAGACATGTATTCGGCCTGAGTTCAGCAGTTAGGGGGTTAGTATTGAGGGATGAGAAGCTGTGGGGGAACATTTACTGAACTGCAGTAGTGTTAGCTGAGGAAACAAGCGCTGCCGTTAGTTTAGCACTGAAGATTCGATTAACTACAAGCTAGTTAGCTAACGCTAGCTTAGCCACCGTTAGCCAGTCTGTTTGTCTGTTAGCTAGCTAAGCTTAGCTAAGCTAGTAGCTTTAGCTAGGCCGGCTGTGAGGCTGTAGGCCAGTATTTTTGGTCTGACAGCGTTTCTCTAGCTAGAATATTAGTTAAACTCGACAGTTGGCGATGGATGTGAATCTAACGATCTCTCTAATGAGGGGACAGATGGGTGTAGTTATAGAGAAGGCGGTGAACGCCGCGGTGGAGACCGTGCTGGGCGAGATGATCCGAGTGGTCAGCCTGAAATTCGAGGAGTTTAGGAAGGAGATGAACGCCAAAGAGAAGGAGAACGAGAACATCAGGAACATGCTGGAGGTGTCGCGGTGTCAGATGAAGACCATGCGGAGATATGTGAACGCGCTGACGGCTCGAGAGGACCGGCAGGCTCTGCTCAGTCACAGACCGGACAGACCCGTGGTGCTTCAGTTCGAGTCGGGCAGGGTCAGGGCTGCTCACCACAGCAGAGACCACCTTATGCCTCCGAGAAGAGCCCCAGCGACCAGTGTTAACCATAACCCTCCCCCCTGTGTTGAAGTGCAGAATACAGTACAGAATACAGCCGCAAAATCGGCTCATGTCGCAGAGAACACATGGGAGAAGACCGTGCCTGTGTCTCGACCTCAAACCATGCCTCAACCACTCGTCCAACCCGCCGAGACCTTCATCAACCCTCCTGAGAACTACAGCGAGGGAGAGACCAGTGCACCAAAGATGCACATGGGCTCTCTGAAAGGTATGGAGGAATATAGAAGATCTGTCATTACACACAGCTGACCTGAAACATCCTAACCTCCTTAACACACTCACAGCAATGCTTCAAAACTTACAAAAAAAAAAAAAACAGGACAAATGTGGGCCATTTGCTTGTTGTAACTCTTCCAAATAATATTTTTTCATCTCTAAATCTAGTAACACACATTTAACTATTCAAAACATGTACTGGTCAATCTCAGGCAGCTTCACTTAATTTTTTTACAAGGTTTCTAAGCCGAAGTACATTTGTTTCTTAGTCCTTTTACCAAAAATCACGTGACATTTAAAAAGCATGTTTAAAAGCATGTCTAATTCATTTGATTTTTTCTCAAGAAAGTCTTTATTTTAAAGAAATGACGGACTGCATGACCAGTTTGAATAATAGATAGTTATGACAAAAAATCTCTATAAATGCACACACATTGTATTTTTGTATTTCTTCACAAAATACCAAACCAGAATTTTCTAAAAAAAATGGTTTACACTGACTAATGTTCATATTATTTTGATCAATAATCCAGGGGAATCTACTCACTCCTGTTGCTGACACTCACTCCTGTCACTGGAACACACTCCTGTTACTGGAACTCATTCCTGTTGCTGGCACGCACTCCTGTACTGGCACTCAGATCTGTTTCCCTTTGTTATGAGTAACAGGACTGTTTTTAACATAGATTTAGCAAAAACTTAAAAAAAAAGCTAAATGGCGTCTATGCTAATAGCATGAGGACAATGAGCACATTCTAGGTATTTTCCCAAAATTTGTATTTTAAAAATATTTAACTTCTAAAAGTTAAATTAGGTAACAGGACAGAGTGATGAGATTGACCTTCTCAGTCATAGTCACAATAGGATCAAATAACTTCCTGTTGTAGGTGTAACTTTTAGAATGTTCCAGGTTTTTAAGATGGCGTAATGCATTATGGTAACAGGAATGAGGGAAAACCCAGGGACACAATTAAAATGTGTATTTTTAGATTACACCTCTGAAGGATTTTAATAGAGTGGGGCCAATAATAACTGCAATTTCTTCAGTTTTTATTAATGTTTTTAATAACATATCTTACTTTTTCAATTGGGTCAATGTACAAGACACTATGCTTAATAATAAAATGTAGGACAATAAAAGACTTATGTATTGTGTGTTTGTGTTTTTTTATGTTGTACAGGAGAGAACTCAGCTGCTGCCATGTTGGAAAGTGAAGGTCTAGTGGCAGAAAGCAATGATCCCCTGTGGGGTCAAACACCTCCAGCTACTTCTGAGGTGGAGCACACAGACACTGTGGACTCTGGCATGCTCCCTGTTACCGACAACAATGAAGGATTTAGCACAGCTACAGCGATCTGTGGAGGGTCTCCGCCTTTCAAAATTAAACAAGAAGAAGGAGAGGTTGAAATCGTCCATGTGAAGGAGGAGCCAGTGGAAGCAGCCAATTCTGAATGTGCTCAGCTAGAGCTCTGTCAGCAAGCTGTAGAAGCAGGACCTAGTATTTCCCTAGATCTGCCTTTGGCCCAGCAGTGTCACCAGCTCTCTATGCCTTCTATTACGGATCCAGGCTTTCTGGGAGTGGACCCTAGTACATGTAAGTTAAAGTTGTGCATTCTCTCACTTTATCTGTCTTGAATAGCTGTTATAATTTATTATTATTTAGCATGATTGCTAATTAAGTGTGGCTCAATTAAAGACACATAATCTAACAAAACTAATTACACACAAATATGTTTTATTGGGTTTATTGATTTAATATTTTTAGTGTAGGCTAGTAAGTAAAAATGTGATTTTAATGATCTGTATGGCCTCCTTTAGCAGCAATCACTTCCATGCAGTGTTTTAATTAATCAGTATTTTCACATATCAAGCGTTTCTATAGGTCAAGACCCTGACCTATTCCAAGGACTATTCTAAAATAAAAGTTCTTTTTTCAGCTGTATTTGAAGGACTGTTGTTTTTTGCTACAGTAGTATGGCATAATGATATGGAATTATAGTGCCACACCCAGGGCACAGGGTAGCATTTACACTGTCTTCAATCAGGAACAGTTGCACTTTACATGGCTGTAGGTTACAAATTTAGTTTACAAGCTGTTGTGTAATAGGCATTGCCTCCTGTTGCTTCATGTGGGTTTAGAGAGACCTGCAGTGGTAGAAATTGGCCACAACTGATACTAAAGATTGATGAGTATTCTTTTAATAGAATCTAAAGAGTGCAGGGTGTGTGCTAGAGCAGGTGGACAATGGGATAAGAATGTCTAATCAGATAAAACATTTTAAAGGATAACAGAAAATAAGTAAACATATAGTAAACAATAGTACATGTGTTTGATACTAAAGGAAAATTACACTCTTCTCATTTTCCATGACCTAACTACCGAAAGCAGGTTATATCTGCTCAATTAAAATGATTTTACTTCAGTCTCATATACACATTCATTATTAATTTCTTGACATCTGGTGAAAACTCCTATGTTTCAAAATGTTGCAGTGCATAATTGCAGGACAAATATTGCAACAAGTTTTTTTTCCAGTATTGTGCAACCTTATGGTACCTTCAATTCTGTGTATGTGTCTGGTCGAGCAAACTAAATATTATATAATATAATCCCTTTAATTCTGAAAAAAAGAAACATAGTAGCTGTTCAAAACTTAAATATACTACCTTAATCTGATCGAAGAGAGGATACAAAAATAATACCTTCAAAAAGATAAGGGAAATAAATGAACATCAGATATGAAAGGGTTTTCAATTTCACATTCAGGATTAAATCATTTTTTTTCTATTAAACAACAAATGCATTTTTAATACAGATAAATCCAATCCTCATGAGCAATGAGCTGTAATTTTATGTGACACATTTGTTTATAATCGGGCACTGACACGAAGACTCTTGCTGGTTTGAGGTTCCCATGAATCAATGATGGTTATGGAGTACTGGATCAGAAGCCATGGTAAGCATCTCTTTTATTCGTTTATATAATTATTATTTTTATTTATTGTTGATTTCTCTGTGCTTTCTCTGATGCCCTGTGGCTCATACTTCTCTGTCTTTATCTACATTTCACTAGGACTGATCTTTAATAAGTGTTCTTACTGATCTGGACTGATCTGTTTAATAAATATAGGCCCGGAATAAAAACTGTATTTGGCAGAATAATTGGAAAAGTAGGGATGACTGACAAATAAATACATGCTCCCAAATGTATTAAATAATATTGTATACATAAAGTAACTAGAACCAGAATGTGTTTAGAATACATTTTGAAAAGGTATTCACGACAGTTCATTTTAGATAAAGTGGTAAAAACACAGAAACGCACATTTCATTCCCTCCTTTTGCCTCTTGAGTTTCAACCACCACCCTCTTGCTACTGTAAGCGCCAAATGCGTTAAAATCAGGCTGACCAATCAGGGATGAGCTCTGCTTAAATAAATGCAAAACAACAGCATATATGTGGAGCAACACACATGCTATAAAACTAAACGGCTGGGTTATCTATACAATTGTTTAAGTTTGTCCAGGAGCATCCTAGTATGTTCATGTTCCAGAAAGAACAGGTACAATGTGAACTACAGTGAGGAGGAGGAAATTTAAGAGAGCCGAAAAAGAAGCACAGCATATAGAAGAAGGGACATTCATAAAAGCTGTGAAGTTTCTAGCCCTTTTTTTTTTACTGATAACAAAAGGCCCTTTATATATTAAAAAGTCATGGCATGTTTGCTCTTAGGAGATTCTAGAAAGAATAATAAGTCAAAGTGGCTTCATAAAAAAAGTCAGTTCAGTCATCCCTAAAGGCTTTGCAAAGAAGTAGTTTTATCAACCCTATTCTAGCACTAACTAAACAGCAAATTCATAAATTCTGTAGAGATTTTAAGTTTGTTTAATATAGTTACTTCTAAATAAACACATTTGCATGATTTTTTTTCTTTCTAGACAAACGACTGAAAAATGCTGAGCGAACCAGGAGATACAGAGCGAAATTAAATGCAGATCCTGTTAAGAGGGAAGCCATGCTGGAGCACAAACGGCAACAGTTAATTACTTATTCTTGTTTATCGTCTAAGCTTTCTAAATTTAGCATTTTATTTAAGCAGCATTTGTATTTAACAGTACTTTAAATATGCAACATTGTCTTCAATTCCAGGTACCAGGAAAAAAAAGCACACGGAGAGATAATGTCCAGTAAATTTCTTCCCTTGGAAAAGCGGTTAAAACTGCAACAGAAATGGGCAGCAGCCAAACGACGGCAACGGCGAAAAACTACAGCAGAGCATGTTGGACTAGAGACACTTTAGACTCTTTGTACATACCGTATTTAAACATACACACACACGTGCAGTATTATCAGTCAGTTGTTCAGTATTATTGCTGATGTGGAATTGTAAAACATGTTTAATCAAAGTTGGCATGTAAAGTTTTTTATTCATTCATTATTTTAAATGAAGATGTATGTGTATATATCAGTTTTCTATATATAATGTTCTGTTGTGTATATAAAAAGGCACAAATTAAATCTGATATACCGTGACAGACGTGTGATTGTGTGTGTGTGTCGTATTATTTATTGGCCCTGTCGCACAACAAAAACCTTTTTATTGGCGAAGGAAAAGGAAAAGCTTTAATATATCGTTTCTCAACCCTGGTACTAGAGGCTCCCTGTCCTGCACATTTAAGTCCCTGCTCCAGTACCAGATTCAACTAATCAGCTTATTAACAAGTCCTTTTAGAGCTATTTTTGTTGCAGTTTTTAGCAACATACACATACCGTCAGTGCGCCTTACAATGCTGGGCGATTTTCGTGATTAATTTAAATGGGTTCTACTGCTATTTTCAAAATAGAGTATTCGCGATGTTACATAAAGACATTTTATTTTTTTTATCTAACATATCCGAAAACGCTATTGGAAGTTTATATCCGTCTTAACGGCGCCTCCTACAATCCAGCGCGCGCATATTTTCTCCATATTCCTCTCATTACAAGGACTGAGCTCCTACCGAAAAAAAGTTCCAGCACTGTTCCAGCACTTCCGACACAAACACCCGGTGGGATAAATATATTTAGCTAGATATAAATCCTACCGCTTCTAAAAACTGCAGCGTCATCGCTCTCCGGTACGGACCCGTGATTAATTGTGGAAAACGACAATATCTCCTTTAAAGTTTCTTCTGTGACTCGTTTAGTGCGTTATTTCTCAATTTTCAGTCACAAACCCGAAGCGTCTGAACACCAAACAGATGCTAACTGCTAACACTGGCTAACTGCAGCTAGTGGTCACCCTTGGACAAAATACTGGAATTTTAAGCTTACTGTAAATAAACAGTTTTCAGTAGAGAAATCTGTGTAGATTAACATCCAACTCTCGTTTGACTTTAAAAGAGATTTTTTTTTTTTTTTTTTTTTTAAGAATTACAGTTTAGTTTACTTGGGCTTAGAAGGGAAACATGGCAACCCTTGTTTACTTCAAGTATGCATTCAAACCTTATACTTGACATATAAAGGAAAAAATGGAGGACAAATAAAAATAATAATAAAAGGAAGAGAAAACGGCTGTTGAATGCTAACCTGCCAAACCCAAACTAAGATTAGAATATGTGTTTTATATACCGTACAGTATTAGCATGTAGTAAGCAACTGGGATGCAGCTACTGTCTTAACCAATGATGGGAAATCCAGATACAGAATCTTCCTCGGGATGTAGGTCCAGCTGCAGCAGAACCAACTGGGCAGTCTAAAATAAAACCCTGGGTCAGATAATTTTTTTTGTGATCTGAATAGGCCACCTCTGGCTGTAACTGGTGAAAATCAAAGTTAAAGTTAAAGTAAAAAGGTTGTTTTCCAAGTCACGTTGAAGCAAATGTAGTGTTTTTCTTGTCAAATTATGTGAAAAAGTGAAAAACAGAAATAATTGAGAAAACAGGTACACAACTATGCAATATGTAGACATGAAAAGTAATAATACATACAGTGTATTGAGGAAATTCTCAGATGTAACAGGAGCACGTAACAGGCCAGATTCATAAAATTCTGCAAAGACAACTGCACTAGGCCATACAAAATGTGCAGCATGGTAATAATTCGTGTGTTTAGTATTCAGGTCCTTGTTTATGAATGTAAACTGTTAAAGCGACAGCATTTGCTCTGAACATCAAGATACACTTTTCCAGGAATCCCTTAAAGAACCCAGTCTCTAAAGAAGTGGCTTCTTTAGCTCTTCTTAAAAGATATCCTCTTTGTCCACATTTTCTCATTTGTATTATTATGTTTCCAGATGCTGAGTCTCAGTTGGCCATGGCGGGGGACCAGAGGCAGGTGCGTCCGTGGTGTAAGGACCTGAACCTGTACGATGAGTATAAGCGTAAACGCATCGAGATACGGAAGCGCAGTGAGACGAGGCGGCGAGAGCTGGAGCAGACTCTGCCTCAGGCCCTGCTGGCCGACCTGGTGAAGGAGCGCAGGGAGAAGACTCGTCTTCGAGTTGCCCGCTGGCGAGCCAAACGCAAGCTTCAGGCATGCCTGATGTCACAGGCATCCCAGTTAAACGGAGGACCAACACAGGGGTTGTTCACTCAGAGAGGCAATCGGAGGCGAGCAGAGACGGTTGGACAGCAGAGGAGCTTCGGGGCCCTCGGTAGACCTAGTCCGTCTGAGACTGGAGCATACAACCTGCCCCTACAGATCGGATCCAGTCCTTTACTGGCAGCGCAGAGACTCGGTGTGGCTGAGGGTCAAATGCCATCTGGATCCACTATGTTTCCACATCATTCAGTTCCAACAGCTGGCTCTGAGATGTTTCAATGACTGTTATTTACAAATACAACATGAGATCTGGAAGTTTAAGGAGCTCAAGTTTGGTTACAGGACAGTGGTACGGTGAACGTTTTAATTTATTACATACATTTCTTTAGAGTTTGAAATTTAAAAGCCATTTTGTCTTACAATGAGATGTGTCAATACAAACACATGGGTCACTCATTGTTTTGTTCTTAGGGAACACATTTAGTTATGATTGTGTTGCAGTGATAAGATTAACTATTTATATTTCTCGTTAAATCTACTCTCTGGATAGTATCCAAGTACTGCTTACATCTGGTGAGACAAAAGCATCTCTGTTAGATATACACAGATTACATGCAAATCCATGGATTTCTTCTTTCTTCCAGAATTCTCTACGATGGCACTAGGCACCAAAGAAATTGTGTTCTGTGCAGTTGTGAATTTAATTAGAACTAGAACTCTAATTGTTTGTACAACGGTTAAGGTATAGGGTGACAAGCTCTTGATTTGTCTTGTCACCCATGATTGGTTTCAACTACAATAGACAGTCGGATCAGGTAGCAGTTCTTCTACACCATGTCTTGGTTTTATTTACACAGACCTTTTACAAACCATGTCCAGTAGCTGAGCATAAATCTGTATGAAGCTTCATACTGTGTCTGTTGGGAGGTCTATGTATTGTACTGCACTGATATGCCAAAAGTCATGGTATAGCACTATGTAACTTGACTGTCAATATCATGTTATTTTAGAGGATGGCTTGGGAACACGCTTACCAGTACCTGAGATCTGAGTAGGTGCCAGATCAATGGGACTTTCTATTTCTAAAGTCGTGCTGGCATTTAACTAGTGACTGGCCAAGTTACGAGTGGCAATACTGATACACGTTCTGGTAAAAATATTTTCATTTTATTATTTATTTAACAGAAATATTTTTATTATAAGCATTATTGTTGCTGGTATTGTGTTTAGGCTTAGATCATGAGGTTGAAACTGCTGCCAGCACATCCTATTAGGAGAGGAAAAATATACACATACACTGAATTTTAATGCATTCTAAGCTCATTTATTTATGAGAGATGGTACCTAAACTCTGTGTCCGATGATTAAGTATATTATACATTAAGCAGCATCTCTATAATCCCTTAAGATTTGAATTGTCTAGTTTAGTGTGTTTCTGGAAAGCACGAGTGAGAGTCAGCTGCTTTGTCTGTATATCATTGACTCCCACTACTCTCACCTGAAATCAATGCAGGTGCTTGATTGAAAATTAATTGTATGATGAAGCGTATTTCCCATTGGCTTAATTTTCAGGATTTACAAGTTATATAAAAAAAACAAAAACAGCTAGATGTTACTGGCTTGCATAGTACCGATTTCTGTTTGGAACTGCCTGTGTCCTGACTATCAATTCTACCAGAAATCACATCCACATTCAATGCAGGAGGCCTCGCTCATCCCACAGGTTAGTGCAGTACTCAGGACTAGTTCCTGTTGTCCCATTACATTTGGCATGTCAGTGTACATACTGTTCTAAACGTTGAACTATTTCCGTTTAAAATGACTGAAAGTTCAACCATAGCAATAAAGGCAGAACTGTACAGAGATTATACTGTTAATATGCATTGATGTTTGTCACTGAACGTGTATTTAATACTTAGGAAATAATCAATAGCATATAATGAAAAGTATCAGAGAACAGTTTCAGAAAATAATGTAGACTTGTGAGTGTTAGTTGATTTCTGACTTACGTTTACTTCAGACCTTTTTATTGAAAACACTATAAATGTCTCATTCTTTACAAATGTCAATTGCTGTGTTTCTTGGATACTTAATTCACTTAATACATGAATAAATGATTAATAAACAAGCCCCCAGCTATTCCAATCAGTTTTCCAGTGTTCCAGTGGGAACACTTAAGCATGCATTTAAAAACAAACAATACACTGTGAACAATGCAGCTGCTAAAGTTTCAGATTATACGCCATTATTTTTGATGCACAACAGACTTAAAAAACTTATAAAAAAATAAATCAAAAATAAAATTGTTTGATAAGCTTACAAATGAACTAAGAATATATAGATATATAAAGTCCTTTACAGTGCATTAATCTGCCACTACCACCTCTGCTGATAGCCCAATGCTTCTTTTGCGTACGTGATCCATCATCCACTGACAATCTTATTGCTGAGAGCTCCTGGCAGGGTGTAGAAGAGCAAGGCAAGGAACAATGCCAAGATCAGCAGCAACAGTGCAATGATGATGTACTTCTTATAGTTTTTCCAGATCAGATGGAAAAAGCACTTGAAAGGATTCACAAACCAGGAGAATGTAGTGTCTGGACGACTGAAAAAGAGAGCAAGATGTAAACTTAATAACTGAACTGCTTCAACTATGCTGATATATTTAATGATTTAAATACAAATACACAAAACACAGATATGACTACAGCATTTTTCTTACTTGGGTTTTTCTAGGGGTTCTGGCTCCTTGCGTGCTCGACCTACTGGGTTTTTCTCTGCTTCCTCAGCAGTCACCAAGTGGAACTCTGCCTCCACTTTTCCCTAGATCAATAGATATAAATAGGTCAGTGTAGTGGTGTTAATATTGAACCATAACAATTTAAAGTGGTAAATCAATAGTTTTAAAAAATTAAAAAATTCCATGTTACTCTAAAGACTTCTCCAATTACATATTTGAAAAAGTAGCTTTCAAAATTAGTCTGTGTAGAATGAAGCTTGATTTACACACCGTGAGTTCCTCGGATTTTATAAAGGGCCACCAGCCTTTGGAGCGTTTCTGCTGAAAGATGGAGATGTTGTCATTGCTCTCTTTCAGCATCTCCATCTTGCAGTCTTTCGCTGTTTTAGCACCACGCGGAAACCCGTGAAGGTCCAACTCTACAGACCCTGGAGAATTGATAAATACGGACATGACATTTCGTCGCTTTCCAATGAAAAACAATATTTTGGTTTACTACATAATTTAGACAGACAAACTGTCCCTTACACTGTGCCAACATTTCCTAATGAATGGACAAACAGAAATACTTAAAAATGAAATAAACTCTTTTTACATTGACTTTTGTGGAAAGTTTATAAGGTTTTTCTCTCTCCTGTAAAGTTGCTGTTTTGAAGACGCTTGTTTTAATTGGACAGTGATATTAAAATAATACTAATATTAAAAAAGAAGTATTAAAAGTTGATCCAGATTTTGTTGGAATATCTCTCCACTGTCCTGGGATTGCTGTACAATTTGACATTATTTACAGTAACTGCAAAACTTTAGTGAACTCAGAATGTTGGATGATCACCATGTCACTCATCCCCATCTTCCCACATCTGTCTATATCATTCTAAATTAAATAACGTTTTAGGCCATGTAATCTAAAACATTAACCAATCAGTTTTTATCTTTCTTACCCAGAAAGTCGTCAGATGACAGCCTCTCAAAGTCCCAAACCTGCATAACCAGCACTGCAGGCAGTTTCTGTTCTGTCTTGTCCAGAGAGAAGATGTTCTCTCGCTTGGAGACCACTACCAGCTTCTCAGCGGGGAGGTAGTGAAAGGGGAACACAAAGCGCCAGTTGAAGTTGCCTTCACCAGTTAGGGAGTTATAATGGACGTCTGTTTCCTGGCCATCATCTTCAAGACCCTTCAGCCACCTGAGGAATCGCAGAAGAAACAATGATGTACTTCAGGAATCAGGATAAACACTGTATCCATTGATAAGTTTATTTCTACAAGTGCACTGTGCACATTTACCCTTTGACATAGATGTCACTGGATTGTTGACCAGTTATGAAATTGGTGTCTTCCAGTATGACATCTTCTGTGTTCCAGATGATGATCCTCAGCTCATACCTTGTGTTAGATTAAGAAATAAAGTTTTCGTAGTGGACTTGACAGCACAAAGATGTTGTTTAAGATGAGGCTAATCTGTTACCCTTTGGGTTTACGGGGAGAAATATCCACAGGAGGTCCAGGGTGAGGCATGTCCATAGGAAATATGTCTACCCACATCTGCACCTGGCCCTAGTAGAGAAAATAAAAAGAGAAATTTCAGTTCTGAATTATTTACCAGCCTCCAGTCATTAAGATGACCTCCTAACACTGACTCACTGCTATACAGAAACAATTTGACCCTGTTTACACCTGGTCATTTAATGTGATCAGTATCTGGATTGTGCCACATGCATTTAACCTTAGTAGTCAAATGCAATTTGAGTTAGTCAAAGACTAACTCATAGACTAAAATCTGTTTACTGTGTGAGATGGTATATTCAAATTCCCTCAGTCTTGGAGAGACAAATGTGTTTATACTGCTATGATGTCATTAATTTTTTTAACCACCTCCTCAACTGGTTTAAGTGATGGGAATTTGTATGTTTGAATGTGTCTTGTGTGTGTTTACACTTTTTTTTTTTTACACTTTTTGTATTTTAACATGACTTGGTCTTATCCTGTTTCCTTTTCCTGATCCTTAAGTGACACAGTTAAGTGACTGCCTTGCCGTGACAAACCCCTGAAATGGTTTGCGAGATTAGATTTGTATTTTGTTTAACTGCAACTTTTGACCATTTACACTTGCATTTTGATGAATGCAATTATGAATTATCCTGATATTATCCTGATAAAGTGGCCAGGTTTAAACTGGGCCTTTGTCAACCCTTATCTGAATCTTTTTGTAATCTGATCTTTATCTCAGTTTTATTACGTATTAAAAATAAGCATTCATGTACGGTTTCTATCAGTGGATTTTTTGTTGCTCTATGCAAATGGAAACACTTTGTAACACTTTAGGGCACTGTTGGTAAGACAGCACACCTACTCTTCTCAAGAACTCAAGGGAAACATTGACAAGAGAAATGAAGTGTGATAAATACAATGTATCATCAAGTTATGAGGCTTTTGTACATTGTTGTATCATAGCTGCCGAAATTCTATTCATATTCAACCACAGACATAGCGAGGCTGAGCTCTGGTGTTGTGCAGTTAGACCTGGCATCCATCAAAGAAGAAACACACAGAAAACAGCAAGTTATGGTCATTTTTTTGTGTCCACAAAATTCTCTCTTTTGTTCTGTTTTACTGCCTCATTTGGTAGCTGGGTCACATAATCACATCAATTGTCATAACATGCTATGTCATTTTACCCTATAAAATGACACAATTACCTAATGTCACCAAAGCTGTTATGTCAACTTTTCTAAGGAGCAATTATGACAGTTAACGCCTTTTGGAATGAGTTTGTATGTTTGTCAGTTGCCATAAAGCACTTTTAGTATGTAGGTGTCATGTAGCCTTATACAACCCCTGGCAAAAAGTATGGAATCACCAGTCTTGGATGAGCACTCCTTCAGACATTTCATTCTGTAAAACAAAATCTGATCAAAAACATGATACAATAATAAGGTCATTCCAAAGTGCAACTTGTTGGCTTTCAGGAACACTCAAAGAAATGAAGAAAAAACATTGTGGAAGTCAGTGAATGTTACTTTTATTGACCAACCACAGGGAAAAAAATATGGAATCACTCAATTCTGAGGAAAAAAGTATGGAATCATGAAAAACAGATAAACAAAAGATGATTCAAAATACATCACTAGTATTTAGTTGCACCACCTTTGGCTTTTATAACGGCTTTCAGTCTCTGAGGCATGGACTTGATGAGTGACAAACAGTATTCTGCATCAATTTGGTGCCAAATCTCTTTGATAGCAGTTGCCAGATCAGCTTTGCAGGTCGGAGCCTTCTTGTGGACCATTTTTTTCAATTTCCACCACAGGTTTTCAATTGGGTTGAGATCTGGACTATTTGCAGGCCATGACATCGACTGAATGTGTCTTTCTCCAAGGAATGCCTTCACTGTTTTTGCCCTATGGCACGATGCATTGTCATCTTGGAAAATGATTTCATTATCTCCAAACATCTGTTCAATTGAAGGGATGAGAGAACTGTCCAAAATGTCAATGTAAACTTGTGCATTGATAGAAGAATTAACCACAGTCATCTCCCCAGTGCCTTTGCCTGACATGCAGCCCCATATCATCAAGGACTGTGGAAATTTGGTTGTTTTCTTCAGGCAGGCCTCTTCATAAATCTCACTGGAACGGCACTAAACAAAAGTTCCAGCATCATCACCTTGTCCAATGCAGATTCTTGACTCATCACTGAAGATAACTTTCATCCAGTCATCCACAGTCCATGATTGCCTCTCCTTAGCCCACTGCAGTCTTGTTCTTTTATGTTTAGGTGTCAATGATGGTTTTCTTTTAGCTTTCCTGTATTGAAATCCCATTTCCTTTAGGCGATTTCTTATGGTTCGGTCACATACATTGGCTCCAGCTTCTTCCCATTTATGCTTCATCTGTTTAGTTGTACTTTTTCGGTTTTCAAGACAAATGGCCTTAAGTTGCTTGTCTTGACGCTTTGATGTCTTTCTCTGTCTACCAGTACGCTTGGCTTTAACAACCATTCCATGCTGTTTGTATTTGGTCCATATCTTGGATACAGCTGACTGTGAACAGCCCACATCTTTAGCAACCATGCGTGAAGAGTCACAATCCTCTCTTTTGTTTCAAGAGACATTTCTCTTGTTGGAGCCATGGTTCTTGCCACTCTAATTCGTCCAGCAGCCCTCCAAGGTGTCATGACTGCAGGTGTTTTTAACTGCAGACTAACGAGCAGATCTAATCTGAGGCAGGTGTCCATTTAGGGAAAGGAAATTGACTGGGTGTGTCCTTATTTTCTACCTTCAATTTGAGTGATTCCATACTTTTTTCCTCAGAATTGAGTGATTCCATATTTTTTTCCCTGTGGTTGGTCAATAAAAGTAACATTCACTGACTTCCACAATGTTTTTTCTTCATTTCTTTGAGTGTTCCTGAAAGCCAACAAGTTGCACTTTGGAATGACCTTATTATTGTATCATGTTTTTGATCAGAGTTTGTTTTACGGAATGAAATGTCTGAAGGAGTGCTCATCCAAGACTGGTGATTCCATACTTTTTGCCAGGGGTTGTAAACAGTACCCTACAGTAAAATGTTACCATGAAAATGAACAATGAGAACTTTAAACAGGTTTAACACAGATAATCATTACCTGGTCCAGCCCAGGCTTGTCCTTTATGTAGAGAGCTCGGGTCTCAATGTGTTCTGGCACCAGTTTGCAGCCCACGCCTGGCATTTCTTCCCACCTGTGCAGCACCTTCAGAGCCAGATGCTCATAGGACTCCACCATCTGATCTGAAACATGAAAGCACTCTTACAGACACTGGAGAGACAGTAAGATTATTCATCTTCAGGAGGCTGTTTATTCCATGGCACTATAGTTACCCTCATCAGCAAAGACAGTTTTGCCAGTGTAGACTTTTTCTCCGATTGTTATTCTTCCAGGAGTGAAACGGGGGCTGTCAAGTCTGTTGTCCTTGCAGAGCTTGATCAGAAGATCAGTTGGTTTGATACAGTCTCTCCAGGCATTGTAGCCCTCACTAGCAGTGATATGGAACAGCAGAAAGTAAGAAGAGAGTAAGTAAAAAAAATAAATAAATAAAAAATAAAAATTCAAGTTCTATAACGATTAAAGCTAATTCTCACATGGCATATTCAGAGGGTATTCCACACATGGCACGGTGTCTGCTGTAAAACCGGTTCTCCAAATCTATTTGTGTCTCACCAATCAAATCATCACCCCCAATGACATCATAGTCGTAAATGAGAATCTTCAGTAAGGATTCCTTAGGAAAGGAGGCTTGAATTTCAAATGATCTGGTGGAAAGTAAGACTTTTTAATCCAAAGCATTTATTCACAGAGAAACAGACTCCACCACAAGTTCCCAACACTTTATGTAAATCAGCCGGTCAAATCTTTACCTCCCAAACACTGGATTGAGCTGTTTCGGGATGTAGTTGTCTCTGTCCTTGATGACGGTTTTTCCGAGCTTCAGTACAATGTAAGGATCTGCCTTCCCATCAGGATCAGCTGGATGAAGGTTAGATGCCTGAAAAGACATTTAATGCAGCACATCACACAACATGAACAGATTAATTTAGTCTTTATCTTTAAGATAAAGGTACATGAAGTAACTATTAACTTGTGAGTCCCTGTGGATGTAGCAAACTTGAATTTATATTTTAACTTTTGATAACAAGCTAATAAGAAGCAAGAAAACACCAGAGATGAGAATCACGTTTATTCTAACAAAAGTGGTCTAACAACAAAAAGCAATGAATAAAAACACTATTTTAGTATGACTACAACAAAGTAAGAATATAGTGTCACTGTCCAGTGAAAAACATGTATCTATATTTTTGTTGATTTTTAGTTTAGTACAGAATTTAAAAAGACAACCAGTCCCTTACATTGTGGGAAAAGTTTAAGTTAAAGTTAATGAATGGAACAATAGAAATACTTAAAAATGACCTGAAATAAATTATTTTACATTAACTTCCATTAAAAGTTTAGAAGTTTTTTTTCTCTATCTGTAAAGTTGCTGTTTTGGAGATACTTGTTTTTCATTGGACAGCAAGAATATATATATATCTCAAAAGTGAAGCCACCACAGGTTGGGCCAGAAAGGTGTACTTATTAAAAAAAAAAGGGCTGGTTATGGGCGGGACCAATAACAGACCGTCAGCTCCGCTCGGCAAACTGTGACCGAGTGAGTAGGCTGTCTCTCCACAGTCTTACTCCCAGACTCGGGTTTCAGGATCGCCAACATGGCGGAAGATTTTGGCTTCATTTTCATTGAATGAATGGGAACGGCGAACGGCGTCCATCTTTAATACAGTCTCTGGTTGAGAAATTAACTACCCCAGCCTAATGTTTATAAGGCATTTTTGTACTGTTATTTGATGTGATCTTTTTTGAATATGAGAATTAACTCAATCTCACTGTTGTGAGTGCCAAGACTCAAGCCGCAAGTTTTGATTAAATACTTTCAATTATATACACTTTAAAGTGGAAAACATAATCTAAAAACATGTATATAACTGATACGTTATCAGTAGCGTGTTGATGTCACTAAATGAGTTTCAGAATGAGCCAGTTGGAAACTTACTGAAACAATGTACACCCTAATAAGGACATTCACAGCAGTGTTGGGTGGAATCCCCTGGTTTATCTTATAGTCCCCAGAGTCCACACAGTCATACTCTTCACTATCAGGCAGCTTATACAGGCAGAATCGTCCCTGGGAAAAAAATATATATATTTACAGCACATTTTAATAATAATAATAATAAAAAAAAACAATGAACCATATTTCCAAATTCTGCAAGAGTTTAATGTTAGTGGATCTTTATATCACTTATGTTATGCAAAAACTATTATTCAATATAAACTCACCTTGAAATTCCCAACAAACCTTTCAGCACTAGAGCTCTCTTCTTCATTTGCTTTGCCACGGTACAGCTCAAAGGTTTTGACCCAGTCATCAAAAGGACCAAACTCTGCCTCAAGCTCTTTGTCATAAATCTGAAGTGAATAACAGGATGTAGGTCATTTCAAATCAGTGTTGTTAGTACTTAGTGTAGTGTAATGCTAATGCTAAATTTTGCCTAATAGCAAAATATAAATACTTATTTATACTTTACCTTTAAAGTTGCTAGCTTAGGCTGATGCTCAGTCACACCTCTAAAGCTCATCTTTTTCTTCTCCTTCATTGCTGCAGCTGAAAATCCCCAAAACACTTCTATTACTTTACATTCAAATATGATGCATTAAAAACAACAACAGATAGTGTGCTACAAAATACGTCTCTGGAAAAAACTAGAGACCACTTAAAAATTATGATTTTCTTTGATTTTACCTAATTGTAAACCTGGAATATAATCAAGACGAAGATGGATGATTACAAGCCATCAAACTAAGCCGAACTGCTTGAATTTTTGCTCCAGGAGTGGCATAAAGTTATCCAAAAGCAGTGTGTAAGACTGGTGGAGGAGAACATGCCAAGATGCATGGAAACTGTAATTAAAAACCAGGGTTATTTCACCGAATATTGATTTCTGAACTCTTTATGAAAACGTTTTGAATATGAACTTGTTTTCTTTGCATTATTTGTGGTCTGAAAGCTCTGCATTTTTTTTTTGTTTTTAGCCATTTCTCATTTTCTGCAAATAAATGCTCTAAATGACAATTTTTTTTATTTGGAATTTGGGAGAAATGTTGTCTGTAGTTTATAGAATAAAACAACAATGTTTATTTTACTCAAACATATACCTATAAATAGCAAAATCAGAAAAACTGATTCACAAACTAAAGTAGTCCCTTAATGTTTTCCAGAGCTGTATATGTTATCTTCTGGCTCTTCAGCAATGGCCTCAGCAGTGGTCCAGCAATTGGACCACTCCCAACCTAGCAGTGTACAAAAACTTTAACATTGCTGTTCCTAAAACGATAAATTGCGCATTTAACATTCATGACATTAAGTATATGCGTTTATCCAGTGCAATCTACAGCTAAATCATGGTCTACAAGTTGGCAAATGTAGTGTTAGGAATGTTTACCAAGATCCTACTTAATGGTGTGGTGTGGTGTGCTCACTTAGGAGAAAAAAAAAATATTTATCCTAGTCTGTTAGAAGGACATGCTGTTTTGTTAACCCACATTGCCACACCAATCACCAGAATACAAAATACCAGAATACTTAATCACCCAAACAGTATCTTTTAAGAAGCAGAGTTGTGGTCATAAACAGAGCTTATCTACCCACACATTGTTAACCTATAAAAGAAGGCAGTGAATAGTGTTATTGGCATGCATTGTTAAATGATAGAAAAAGCCTGCAAAGTAAACTTTATACAGTAAAATCCCTGTGTTTTATACCCCTACTCATCACACACCAAAACTAACTACCCCAAGAGCATGTAATGAACTGGATGTTCTAAACTATTCTTACCCATGTTGTTTACTCCCTCTGAGAGCAAGTTGTGAAGTGGAGATACTGTAATACATCACAACACATGCATGTTGGACTGTGTTGGACTACAGCTAACTTTTAGAATGCATCTCTACATCTCTTTCTCAACTAATACACTGGTAAAATTACAGAGCGAGGAATAATAACAAATGCCATATCTTACCAGCATCATAGAGGTTTGGAAAAGGGTTGACCTCCCTTTGCTTTGTCTATGGAAAATGTCATTAAAAGTGAGGCTAGCAAGTAATAAATACAAAAGAAAACACAAAGAAAGTATAAATCAGAAACGGTCGGGACAGTATGGAAAACGCAAATTAAGAGAACTTTTACAGCTTAGGCCTAGTAATGAGGTAAAGCAGTTTTTAAGGAGCAAAGACGGTTAGCCTTATGTTAACTGTGAACCATCACAATGATAAATGTAAATTATGATCAGATAAATCAGTATTACAGATCTTTTTTTTTTTAAAGCAGTTTTTAACCAATACATTTCTATGACTTTTTCATGACTTTTCCATGGCTTCAAGGCAAATGTTAATGACCATATGATTTTTAAAACATCAGTGCAGACATGGACAATAAAATCAAACCTTATTAACTATAATCCAAATTGATTACAGTAAGCCTAAAATTAATTTGATTAAAAGTTTTTTTTTTAAGTGTCAGATCATGAGAGCTCCATCGTGAAGGGCTAAATTACTGAACTAACTGTGAGCTGATGTATTTGTTAGCTTAAAATAGCTTTTCTCTCTCAATAAATGAAAACACAAATGTTTGTAGAGCAAAATTCCATGCTTTTTCCAAAACGTTTTGGGTAATTTGTGAGGTCTGAGCCAAAGATGAAAAGTTCAAAAGCCAGGGTCTGGTATGGGGGTGTGTCAGTACACTTCTGTGATGAAGCATTAATGCAGAAAAGTATACTGATACTAATATATTAAAGCGACATATGCTGCCTTTAATAAGGCATCTTTTCCAGGAATGCAGGTACTTGACTGAAAAGTTTCTAAAATCATACTGTCTGCAATGTTAAAACACTGAATATTTTTTTTTGCATTTTTCATGCTGCCCCAACTTTTTCTGATTTGGGTTTCAGTTGAAATCTAAACTGGTGAGAAGAGTTTAATCTGACCATTTGGATCTTCTCCACTGAAGCATAGTACTTAGACCACCAATCAATCACACAGTCAGCCGACTCATCAGCAGCAGTTCGCTTCTTCCTTTTTGTAGACCTTCGTTTGCTCTTCTTAGATTCTCTCTCCTGTGTAAAAGAGTCAGAGCTGTGGGGATTGTACACAGGAGGACTGAATACAGGACATCTGTGTGTTTGTGTTAAACTATTAGCCTACCCTCTTGTCTTGAGGCACTGGTTCAGTTACAGGAGAAGGTTTGATGGTCTGCTCCTGCTCTATGTTGATGTAAATGTCATCAGTGGATCTCGCTTCAGTGGCTTCTTGTCCAAGAAGTGGTGCAGCTAGAAAGAAACATTCATTTAGTTCCAGTTTAAGAAATTAAAAGATAAAAAGATAAAAAAGCAATAGACTTAGTTAATGGTTTGGAGACATCTTGCAGTTTTTGAAATGTACATTTTGCCACAGCTAAAAAACTGGGACTAAATTCATATCTGAAGCAAAAAAACTTAGACAAGACTATGTATGTAGGTAACCGTTCTAAAATCTCTTTAGATTGCTAACAGGATATGCACTAAGAAGACATAGCGAGGAAACAGCAACACTATCTGATAAATGTCTTAGTGGGAGAACATTTGTAAGAACACACAGTGTTTCATGAAACAAACATGGAGGACCCTAAAAAGCAGGTATCAAGTGTTGAGAGCAGATATGAAGGTACTATCATCTTTATCATTTTACAAAGATAACAATGATTGTTTTAAACTAATGGGAAGAAACAGAAGAACATTCTGGTATTAGAAATGGAAAAAGACAAATTTGTAAAAGCAAAAAAAAAAAACAATGAAAAAACATATGCGTATATAAGTGTAAGCGACAGGAACAATGAAACCACAGAAAATGTATGAGCTTGTAAGCTTGTGAAAGCACATTTGGCTTCATGCAACATTTGCAAACTTTGTTTAGCAGGAAGTATGCTGAGCATGAATAGTATTTGTTACAGGGTTAAAACTGTGCTATAATATGTGGGTTGTGCAAGATGGTGTGGTGTTGTGAACCAGCATAAAAGAACAAGGCAAATTGTTTGTTTCCCTTTTAAAAGGCAAAATAAGTGGCTTGTAAATAAGATAAGATAAGGATAAATGATATGAGAGCTGTTTAAACTCTAACCAAAGACTTTTTTAACATGTATACATCAAATAACAACTTGACCTAAATATTTACTTATACTACAATCTAAAATTGTCTTTTCCAAACTACTGTATAATAGAGAGAAAATTTATGCGATAATTTTAGATACGTTTAAAAAAAATACAACAGTACAATAAAGGCTAGATGTCCCCAAACCTTTGATGGGCAGTGTATTTGTGTAATGATGTAAAATCAGAAAACCCATTACGCTCTATGATGTCTGGCTCCTGTGGCTGTGCTCTGGGAGGAGGCAGGGATGGAGGAGTGTATTTGAACAGGACCAGGTTATTGATCACGTGGTTGCCCACCAGAGTGCTCCTGCCGAAGGCTCTCCAGTCCACCACAGTAATGGTGAGTGGAGGGTGGAGGTACTCATCCTCAGGCAGCTCCTGCACAGAGGAAAACAGGAAGCTACAGAGTCCACCATAGTGCTGAACACACATGTTGAGAGCGGAAGGCGATAGGTTGTTACTGAGTCAGCACTTCAAAACGTTTATCGAGTTACCACTTCAAAGGCATCCACAATCATGCTGAAGTTCGGGTTGCTCTTGTAGCTCTGTATCACAGAGGAGCTGACTCCTTTTCCTGCACACTCTATGAAGACTTGAGGTCGATCCACAGTGAGAAGCTGCACCTTCTTCAGCTCTCTCAAACCCCAGAACAGAACCTAAATTGGCCCAAAAACACACACACACACACACACACGGCCCACACTCTATCACTCAGTACAGGGCACTAAGTAAAGTATTTTTCAAATTATAAGGCTCACTATTAATAAATGTCAATTTTCTGGTCTATTTTCATACATAAGGCTCACCAGATTATAAGGCTCATTAAGCGACACTAGTAAGGATGTCTACATCGAAGTGAGTGTCACCATGTTTCCCTTCTAATTAGGAAACAGAGTAAACAAAACTCTAATTCTTAACAGAAAAGGTATTTTAAAGTCAAATGGGTGAGTAAATTGCTTCTGTTTATTTACAGTAAGCTTAGATTTGCAATATTTTGTCTAAGGGTGAGTTTTCAGTGAAGTTTCTCCAGCACTAAGGCTGGGTTCAGCAGCATTATGATTAGCCGCTAACCACAGTGCTAGCAGGATGTAAATGCCACCCGATAGCACTAGACTGAGGAACCGAGTGCTACAGTAACCAAGGGCGCTATCAACCAACGGTTCATCCCACGTAGCTTGTTTTATCATAGTAAACACGCAGACTACAGTCCAATATACTCATCTTTGAACAGCGAAAGAGATAGAGCTGCAGTTAGCGGCTAATGCTAATGCTGCTGCACCCAGCCTTAGTGAAAACTCACCCTTATAACGCTGTAACTCAGCAAAGTGGCTTTACTGCTCCTTAATATCAGGTAAAATTTATACATAAACCGCACCGGCACACTGTTGATTTTTGCAAAAATGAATGCACCTTATAGTCTGAAAAATATGTTACATGATAATTTTATGGCTGAATTTTAATATAACTCACATATTATTTTAAACTCACCTCAATTCTGTACTTGCGGAGCACAGGTCGTATGTATGAAGGCACAGGGTAGATGGAGCCTTCAGGATCATCATATGGAGGTAGAGAGTGTTTTCCTGACTTTGGAACCTATAGGATTGTTTGTTATAAATACAACACATTATAGTGAATTAGTGAGTCTATTTTTGTTCTAAAGCTGATTAATGGTCAAGTATATGTTCTATTCTTTACCTCAATGAGTTCAAAAGCCCCAAGTATGTCTCCGCCCGACAAGCTCCCACAGAAAAGGGGACTGTAGTGTAAAGAAGGGGCTGTGTATGGCTCCTCAGCGAGCTTGACCACTGGAACAGCTACAGTTGAGCCCAGATACTCTGGCTTCCCCTGTAAATGTCAGAAATGCCATTTTAGTATGTCCGTTATAATTGACTAAACATTTAAAATTAAAGCATAAAAAGTGGGGAAGAAATGTCAGTATTCACAAATATTAAATTTCATCATGTAGAAACCACCAATATCTCTGTCACAGGGCAGAGGTTGCTTAATGGTTGGGGTACCAATTTATTGATCAACAATTGGGTCCCAGTCTGTAGGTTAGAGCACTGGTAGCTCAGTGGTTGAAGCACCAAGTTATGGATCAACAATTGGGTCCCAGATTGTAGGTTAGAGCATTGGTGGCTTGGTGGTTGGTGCACCAGGTTATTGATCAACAATTGTGCCCCAGATTGTAGATTAAAGCACTGGTGGCTGAATGGTTGGTGCACCAGGTTATTGATTAACAATTGTGTCCCAGATTGTAAGTTAAAGCACTGGTGGCTGAGTGGTTGGAGCACCAAGTTATTGATCAACAACTGGGTCCCGGATTGTAGGATAAAGCACTGGTGGCTCAGTGTTTGGAGCACCAGGTTATTGATCAACAATTGGGTCCCAGGTTGTAGGTTAGAGCACTGGTGGCTTGGTGGTTGGTGCACCAGGTTATTGATCAACAATTGTGTCCCAGATTGTAGGTTAGAGCACTGGTGGCTGAGTGGTTGGTGCACCAGGTTATTGATCAACAATTGTGTCCCAGATTGTAGGTTAAAGCACTGGTGGCTCAGTGTTTAGAAGTCCAGGTTATTGATCAACAATTGTGTCCCAGATTGTAAGTTAAAGCACTGGTGGCTGAGTGGTTGGTGGACCAGGTTATTGATTAACAATTGGGTCCCAGATTGTAGGTCACAGCACTGGTAGCTCAGTGGATAGAGCACCAGGTTACTGATCAACATGTAGACCCCAAATTGTAGGTTGGATACCTGTGTTTAAAGGTTTAAAGGTGGACGATATAAGTAAAATATGGAGGGAAAGTAATCTAAAAGCATATAGCCTTAGAAAAGTGATTGTGTTCTCCTCACCAGGGCATCATCATCATAGACTTCAATTGTAATGAGAGGTGGTTCTTGTGCCAGCTCAGTGAGCATGCCATGGAGAGACAGCTTGTCCATCATCAGCATTTGGTTCCAGGTTGGTGTTAGTGTCTGGTTAATGATCTAAAAGAAAATAAGTAAGAAATGAATAAACACATAATCCTCACCCATTTAAAACCTAAGGAAAAACAGGGTTAGATAAAAATAACAGCATAATCTTAACACTCCAAGCTTCCTAAAAGCAGCATTTATTTCTCTATGTAGATGCTTACTGCAGTAACGTGGGTGTGGGACTGGAATGACACTCTGGCAAAGGGGTCAGAGAGGCCCGTATTATCTGCTGCAATGAGCCCCCTCGCCTGGTACATATGGGCCCTCAGCTGGAACTCATGATGGTCTTAAGGAAGAAAGGAGCAGATGAACACTGATCAGTATCAACATTTTATAACCACAAGAGGGCACCAAAACTCAACAAAACCAGCTTAAGTCTTTGTAGAACTAAGACTTCCTGTGTCTCTGTCAGACCTCCAGGATCTCACCTTCGTACAGTACAATTTCAGGAGCGCCGCCACTCTCCTCTGAAGATACTCCATGTATTTCAAAGCCTTCTGGAAGGTTCTTTAGCATACTCGACGACTCTGTGCATTTGCCCAGCCATAGATACACATCAACTTTGGCCTGGACTGCCCAGGTTGCTCCTCGCTTCCCAGGGGGCTAAGAAAGATATGAGTACAGTTTAGAAAGGGTGAATTTAATTCAATATAGTAAAAGAGGTATTTTAGATGTTTATGATGTTTAAAAAACACAGGTTACTTATAGCAGCACTAGGTAGGATTTCCTTGATTTTCAATCTTTTTAAAGAAGTGCAATTACAGCTTGAAACTCACTGCAGCGCTGCATTGAGGTGTAATAGGAGGAATAGCAGTGCTCTTGTGTCTGTGCCGGAGCTCCTCTGAGCTCAAACCAGACTCTGTAAGTTTTCCGAGGCGGCCGCAACCAACGCTCGCGAGAACTGCGACCTGCTTTCCGACCTTTAGTTCTAACAGTTCTACAAGAACTACTGGTTTATTCTTTACAAACTAAAATACAGACACTCTGTCAGAAGCTGGAATGAAACCGAATATGTCTGTGAAAGCCAGAAAACGAGAAAGAGAAATTAATCCGCCTGAAACATTTATTACACTCTACAACTGTAGGGGGAGCCCAACAGCACAAAATCTCAATCCTACCTAGTGGAGCTTTAAATCTTTTACTAAAGTTGTAAGAAAAAAGCATTCAAAAGCACAACCTAATGCATATATGTTAGATTTAAATATATATTTTAATTACAACTAAAATATACTTTTGTTGCCCTAGTTGTTCCATAATAGTACATTTAGTATGTATTTTAGTACATATTACAACATGCTCAAATGTAAAAATAAATAAATAAATAAAAAATTAAAAAAATTACTTATCGGAATGTATAAAAAGTATTTAGATAACAGGTACCTTAAGGAACAGGGTGCTGATCTTGCCACAGTCTTTACCCTTCTCCACAACGTTCTCAGAGTAAAGCAGGTTGCGAGCAGGGATGCGGGCATATGCCAGACGTTTGTTATTACTGAGCATCCATACAAATATATCGGGCAGAGTGTGCTGAGGCTGAAACCAGGATGAAACACAGGACACTGTTAGGGATGGTGAAGGCATGTGCTACTCACACTTCATTTTCATACACAAAATACATAATACCTCTTCCACCAGGAACCTGATTTTCTGAGTGAGCTTCCGTGACTCCTGTAGCATCTCCTTGATGGTCAGGACTTTTCTCTTGGGCTCAGTGATGGTTCCTGCCACCTCTATCATGCTCTCCTGAAAACGAAAAATAAATAGTAAGAGTGATACATTTAGAAGACGTTTTATTTTTTTCCCACCAGCTACCTTAAATAACTGTGTTTCTCCTCACCAGCTCCTGTTTGCACAGAGTGAGCCTCTTCTTATCCAGCATCGTCAGGCAATTATCTTTGACCTTTTTTTCAACAGATGCAATAAACTCTCTGGAAGTGGTTCACAGTGCAAAGAGATATTAAGGCAAACATGTTTTATATTGTTTATAAAGTTTAATGAAAAAAAAAGTTTTTCATTTACCACAAATTAATTTATTGGTGTCTAAAGTTTGCTTCGTTAATTTTACACTGGAACTATAAAAAAGATTTTGACAATATACTAAGGCATATAATTTCCCACCAGATAAATCTATTGGGAAAATACAGACTTCAATTTGGTTGATACTACAACTGTTTTTTGTTATAAGAACCTTTTTTCATACACTTTAAATAATAATAATAATAAAACACAGTACCTGGCATCTTTGCAAAACTCTTGTAAAATAGCCTGCATCAGAGATTCCACTGTTGGATCCATCAGCTTTTCCAGCTCGGTAACCTTGGCCACACCCTCTTCCTGGATTACATATGACATTATCATAAGCATGTACTGTACCCATTTGACATTTCAATGGTTTTTAATGTTTGAATCAATGCTGAATTATGTCTTGATTTTGACGTAGTTTCAATGTCTTACTTTTGAAGACTTAATCAACTATTATGTACCCTTTTCATTCCACATTGCAGGCTCTTAGACAGTGTGGTTATATAAGGGTTTAGTATAGAAACTAGTTTTTTACAGAACCATAAACACTCAAAAAAAAACATTTACAGCTGTAATGGTTCTTCAGATTGTAGCAGAAGTGAGACTCGCTCAACTGTTCATAAACTTTA
This sequence comes from Astyanax mexicanus, assembly GCF_023375975.1. Classification (NCBI taxonomy): domain Eukaryota; kingdom Metazoa; phylum Chordata; class Actinopteri; order Characiformes; family Acestrorhamphidae; genus Astyanax; species Astyanax mexicanus. The sequence goes on from NC_064418.1 coordinate 36,376,440, forward strand.
CTTTTTAGTTTGTTTTATGTATATATCCCCAGGAAATGACATGTATAAATGTGCAATAATTGCATTGTTGTGTGACTCTAAATCCCATCTATGCTTAAAATTTATATTTTCATAATAAATCCATAATATTTAAGTTAAAATACATATTTGATCTTATTGTAACTATGACTAAGGAGGTCAATCTCAACACGCTTTCCTGATACCTAAATGAATTTCTAGATATGATTTGTTTATTTTTAAAATACACATTTTGGTAAAATCTCTATGATGTGATCAGTGTCCTAATGCTAGTAGCATAGCTTAGCATAGCTTTTTTTTCCCCTGTTTTTGCTAATCCTAGGCGAAACACTCATTCCTGATATATAATCATTAGTGATTTTTTTGTCATAAATATCAGTTATTTGAATAAGCAGTCAACCATTTCTTTAAAATAAAGACTTTCTTGAGAGAAAATCAAAAGAATTAGTGGACTTGCTTTTAAACATGCTTTTAAATGTCACATTTAAATGTCACATTTTTGTAACCATCTTATTCTTAGAAAACTGACTTGAGTAATGACTTGAGTTTGATCAGTACATGTTTTTAATAGTTAAATACATGTGTTATTAGATTCAAGTTAGATTTAATTGAAGAAAAGATAATAAAATAAGTAACAACAAGCAAATTGCACCCATTTGGTGGAATGGCCAATAGGCTAATATAGGTGCAAAATAATTAAAATATTGATTATATGTACAAAACAAAGACATTACGTCGATTCCAAATTAGAATTTCAAAATTCATTTAGAAGTATTTTGCAAACACTTTTACAACCATTTACCATAAACCATTGCTTTTATTAACATTTTCTACAACTGACATTTTTTAACCACATTTCAGCATTAAATGTCAGTCATGTGCCAGCTCTGGGTGACACCTGAGTTGGTCATTTGATCACAGCTGCCCACAGTAGTATGCTGTACTTACAAAGAGGAAGGCTATTCTGTCCAGCATGTTAGAATGGTGAAGGCGGTACGTTCGATCCTCCCAGCTGCACTGCACGTGTATGCAGGGCTTCTGAGTAGAAATTGGTAAATAATAATAGACCCTGCACAAAACAAGATAATAATACTATATTAAATTACTGTATTAAAAAACTGAGATGCACCAATTATGGCCATTTTCGCTTCATTTACAGCCAACTTACTTTCAGATGGCTGACATTAGCCTATTTTAACTCAGAATTCATACTGTGTGTGGGCACAATAAACACATTTGCAATCATTTTCATAATTATCAAAAATAATGCTTTTCAGCTGTTTATTTCCCCTTTTCCAGGATGTTCTTTTTGCACTAGTATAAGTAGCACTGACAAACAAATATTAGTGTGCACGTCTACAAATGTCTGTATGACAGAGTAAAAGCACAGTTTTTGTGCATCATCAATCCATTTTAGAAAAGAAAATAACATTATGAAAATATATTGTTGTGCATATTAGCCAACAAGTACTGTTAATTTCTAATTTCTATAGAATTTTACTAGGAGGTTAATTTGCTAGCCTATAGCCAACATAAGCATTAAATGGTCACAAATAATGCATAAATCCCTTCTAAAAATCATTTTAAATCTCATTAATGTGAAAATAAAAGCTTTTTTACTGCAGTGCTTATAGCTGACAGTTGTGGGGAGCTCAGTAAATGTTATTTTTGTGTGACAAGGTTTGTAGTGGTTAGCTGGGTAGCATGAAGCTTACTGCTAGCTATGTATCCTAGCTTAGTAGCTTATTTAGCTAGTAGTTAATTAGTTAGTTAGTTATTTTGCTAACTAGTTAGTTAGTTAGCTAGTTTATTTAGCAGTTTATGTTAGTTAATATGAGCAATGTGTACATGCAGTTAGATATTAGCATTGTCTTTTCTGAACTGAGCAAGCAGTTAGCAAGCTAGCTGTGTGAATCCTTTAGGTTTTGGCTAGTAATAACTAGGTTAGTTAACTAGAGAACATGCTCCATACATTTTATCCTAATTTTAGGTTTTAAAAAGAAACAAAAAAATCTTAAAACTTCCAATGCCTCTACAGACTTTTCCACCTTCACAAACTCCAACTCCCAAAATGCACCTCTCAAGTCATGTGTCTCAACCAGCCAATCAGCACCTGATTGTTAGATCAGCCTTACCTGTGTTTTGATTAATTTTGGGTGTTTTTCCATGTTTATATACCAGTCTGTTTGTCCAGCTTGACACAAAGTATTGTCCCAGTTTTTTTAGGTGTATACCGAGCGTTATTTCTTTTGTCTTGCCTCTTTGCCAGTTCTCCTGAATGTTTTTGATCTGTTTTTGACCCTTTTTTTCATCTATTGTTTATCCCTTTTAGACTGTGTTTTGGCTCTGATGTTTTGGTCAGGCTTGTTTCTGGTTATTACCCTTGCTTGTGCTCAGATCACGTTTGTTGGTCAAGCTCAGATTATTAAAGTCAATCCTTAATTTTTACTGCAAGCATCTCGTTCCTGTCTGTGGTGTCACAGTAATTTGTCTATGCTTTTAAATAACACTAATACAGTTCCACTAAACCCCTTGATTTTATTTTGAAAAAATGCTAAAAAATGGGAGGGGTAGTTTGGGAGGGGCACTGGGTGGTGTATGGGTTTAGAGGCAGGGCAGGAGGAGGTGGAGCTGATTGGTTGAGCTGCAGATGGCGCAGATGGTTGAACATCAGCAGGTGGGCTGTATTATTGATTGATTAATTTACATATTGTCAATGTCTGCATACAAAAGTACACGGAAACATCATTCACACCTATAGCACAGCTAAACTTGTGAGGGCACGGCAGTAGCAGAAATGACCAAAATAATAGTGTTTTGTAAAGGATAGTAAAGATTTATAACATTTTAAGATGGACTGGTATGTTTTACAAGTAAAAAAAAACAGGTAAAAGGTAAAATCTACTGCTTTCAACCTTAGCTATTTTTACTCATACAGTTCTGATATTGGTATATTGTAGGGGTGTCACGATTCTCTAAATCCTTGATTCAATTTTATTTCTGATTTTAGGGTCACGATTCAATTCGATTTTCGATTTTCTTTTTTCTTTTTTATATACAGGAGAGAGGCATATGCCAGTTTTAGATTAGTCTATGGCCATTCATTGGTTTGATTCATCAAATTTACAATATCTTATTTTAAAAGGTGGGCTTGAAATAAGTGATGCAGAGTGATTTAAGTGATCTGTAATCAGTGTTGGGAGTAACGGCGTTAAAACTAACGGCGTTACTAACGCCGTTACTTTTTTTCAGTAACGAGTAATCTAACTAATTACTCTGACTGTAACTATAACGCCGTTACCATTTCCGACACCCCGTTACTGCACGTTACTTTAGCCGCACTTTTTTTTACTTCGCTTTGCCCTGGTTAACCCCTCCTCTGTCCGGTGAACTTGAGCTTCTGGCCGCTGTGTCTGTGGTTTGGCGTGGTGAAGTGAGGCACAATTGTGACGATTTGCGTGCTCTAATCAATTCAGTGATTGCCGCGGACAGGCCAAGTTCCGAATTAAGGACGTTAAACTTTTTTTAGCTGCTCCGGTTTTTGTGGTGCTGCTGCTTTCTCTTTTAGAGAAAGCTCCTATTAGCTCCTATTTTTTATTTTATATAAAGCTCTGATGTGATAATCACAATGTTGCTAAGTAACCAATTATTATTGTTCACTACAGCGAACAAAATAGCGAAAACTGAAAGTGAAAAAAACATTTGTGTTAACTGAATCTAATAAAAAAGGTAATTAAAAGGAAAAACATAACTATCTCGAACTGTATTTTGTGTTTATAAAACTAACTAAAACAAACTGAAATTACTGATAGAATACCCTCATTTTCGTGTTTAATTTATTTATAAGCGCTGTTGTACAGCGGAGTTGTACAGCGGGCAGTGTTGTGCCGAGCGCGCGGCACTCGTGGTCCTTTAGTTCTTGTGTAAAGCGCTCGCGCTAGCAAGCCCACCCTAAAAACTTACTGAACAGAAAAATAAAAACAAAATAAAATTAAACTATAATAATAATGAAAAATGTAGTCACGTAGCTCTGGGCGCACGTGAACGCCTCCGTGTTTGACTTGCAGCATTGTGTGTAGCTGTTCTTAAAAAACATTTAAATTAAATAATAGTTCTATGCTTTTATGTTACAATGTTAATTAACATAATTCTGATTATATTTCGCTCATTCAATCAGCCCAAAAACAGACAGTTTATGGGGCGGATCGGGTCCGGCGCATAATGACAGTTCATGGTTCAGGCTTGGGCAGAACGTGCACGGGCTCCGGCTGGGTCGGGTTTTTTGCGCCCGATCTAAGCTCTATTCCCTTTTGGTGAAGCTGTTATATTAATACCATTTTAACGGGCATTAAATTGTTGTTTTTGTCCATTATTTTGTTTTGTTTATATATACATATTTCCTTTGAGTGTGGCTTGGTTTGTTTAATTTCATCCCCAGACGCGTTTTTCATTTTTTTCCGTTTTTTTCAGTATTACAAGTTTTAGTAATTTTCTTTGGTTCTGTGGAGAATTTCGTTTTGTTTTTTTGAAATTTGTTAGATTATATTTTTGTCAACATTTTGGGTTTATTTTCGTTTGTTATTTTTCTAATAATAATAGTAAATGCATAATTGATTTCCTTTTTTTGACGCGATAGTTACTTTTACTGGTAACTAATTACTTTTATAGTGGAGTAACTCCGTTAGTAACTCAGTTACTTTTTTGGAGAAGTAACGAGTAACTATAACTAATTACTTTTTCAAAGTAATGTCCCCAACACTGTCTGTAATACAACACATTAGGGACTAATGGTCAAATTTAAATAATTTAATTAAGATATACTTGTAATGTCATCTAGTGGCTTTTTTGGTAGCAGCAGTGTGCACATAACAAAATAAATAATACAAAAAAATACAGGAACAGTCATGTAAAAAATAATAGGATAATTAGAGCCTTAACAAACTGAACTCTATCCTACTATAACAGTTAAACATGAAAAATAAGACTTTAAGACTTTTTCGGTCCCTGAGAAGGACAAGTTTTTTTCTTTAACAAAGATATATTATTAAATTTATCTGAGAGAAAGATGCTCCCTAAGGTACCAAAATTATTAAAATATTTGAGGCTAGACAAAACAACTGTTATTTTTATATTTTTAAGTTTTTCTTTAAGAAGATGAGAATGTCCACATTCTCTGGAGAAAGGGCGTCGGCTACACTGTGCTGCGCCATTTGCGTAGCGTGCTGCGCCATTTGCGTAGTGCGCTGCGCCATTTGCGTAGCGTGCTACGCCATTTGCGTAGTGCGCTGCGCAATTTACGTAGCGTGCTGCGCCATTTGCGTAGCGCGCTGCGTCATTTGCGTAGCGTGCTATGCCATTTGCGTAGTGCGCTGCGCCATTTGCGTAGCGTGCTGCGCCATTTGCGTAGTACGCTGCGCCCTTTGCGTAGCGTGCTGCGCCATTTGCGGGAGGGATTGTCGATCCTCTTTTTGACTTCGATGCTCGAGACCATGACATAATTCCGATCGATTTCGATTAAATATCGAAATCGTGACACCTCTAGTAATTTGGGATAAATTATGGGTGACTGTGACCATTTTTAAGGCAAACAAATGATACATTTCTGTAATACTGAAGGTTTTAATTTAGTTCTTCTGATTTCACAGCTAGGGATTAGTATCAGTAAGCTGACCTGTTTCCATGTCCAGTATGAGGCTTCTCAGGTCGTGTGGTGGACTTGCAGGACAATGCTGCCTGACCTTCCAGAAGTGGGGTAGTCATGGCTCCTTCTTGGCCTGGATGATCCCTCTCTCCTCTTTTCTTGGCAGCTGGTGGAGCAGCACCATCTATGAAGTTACCGCAGTTACCTGGAGAAAGAGTTCAAATATCCTTTTAAAACATGATATAATATATGACCAGTGAGAATCACGTGTATAATCAATTGCATATGAATAACATCACACTTACCAATGGTAAACTCAAAGCTAATGGGTTTGTCCCCAATCCTCCTGTCAATCATAGTAGCCTCAAACATGGCACCAAAAAGTATGAAGTTCTCCATATTTTCTTCACTGACCTTAACAAACACAAGATTGCCAACAATAAATACTGTGTCTATTACAAAAGAATAAGACATGAACACAGAAATATTGGCAAAAAATAAATATTTAAAGTTTGATTGTGGGTGTATTGTTCTTATACGTTCTTCACCATTTCAGGGGGATCCACAGGCAACACCATGGCCCCCATTTTCTCCTCCTCTCCTCCACCTGCTCCCCCTGTTCCTGCTTTAGGGTCTTTACCAGCTGTTTTCCCTCCCTTGGCATCTTTTGAAGGTAACTTCAGTGAAAACATAGACTTTGACTCAGCCCCTCCAGTTAGGATCTCCACAGCTAGCTGAATGTAAAGCCTTCCTCGGTAGGACACCCCTTCCCCTATCCCCTCATTCATCTCCTGGTTATCATCTACCAGTGTGGAGTTACGGGCAGAACCATAGATGTTAATCCATGCTGGTCCGAATGTGGGGAGGAAACCTACACAAAAAAGTAAAACAATGCAACAATCAGGCATCTTTTTTAATAAAATTTAATGATTGTGTGCACTAACATGTATGTAAATTATCGCATGAAGTATGTCATATACCTTTATCTCCATCTTGGTCATTGGAGATTCTGCAAAGGTCAATATAGTGGGTTCCAATGGCTACATCATTCATGCTTCCCTCATCCAGTACCTGGATCTTCAGTCTCCGGCACAAAGGAGGAAACATCTCCTTAAAAACCACCTGCTCGTTCCACACAGGGTCTGCCGTGCTCTTCTGTGTGGAGGTCCGTCCCTGTTGGAAGTATTTGAGCATGAGTGAGAGTCAACTAAATAAGGTTTTTGTGCAATACAGGGTGTACGGGCCTGGCCTTGTATCAGGCAACCTGCTAGGTCACTTCCAGCCTCCAGAGGGAGGCACAAAACAACTCCTTCCAAATCAGAAGCAATGGTCTACCAGACTTAGAAATCAACCTGCTGCAAGTTTCAGGGAGTTTTTGTGTGTGTTGGGGGTGGTAACAAAAGAAAATAGAAAAAAGAGAGACACACCAGTAGAAGTTTACACAAAGTTTCCCACTTTACATTTTCTCACATATTTCCCTTGGTTTGGGAAAATCATGGTACAAATGGAGCCAAAAAGAAATCAACTAAGCCACCAAAGCATCACCTTTCAGTGGACTGCTTTTTAGACAGTCATATTTACTTTTTTTATTTTTAAATGTGTGTACATAAAAGTGTATCTAAATCCTTTAAAGCTTTTTTACTCTTATCTCCTTTTCACCCATGGTTTATTAGGGAATTCTTTCTTTAATTGTATAATTTTGAGGTAGCTATGTTTTACAGCATATGTGACTGTATTTCTTTAGGCTTCCATTTTTATGTACTACATCTCAAGTTGTTTTTTTACAGTAACGGTCCTTGGGATTTTCTGGGTAGGATTATACTACCCTCTACTGGTACTTATGGAATTTTTCAGCATCTTGTCTTGTCGTTTCTTGTCATTATTGTATAACAGTGCTTTCTGAATAGACTCACCACTTGGCTGAAGAATGACACCACCACATATGGATCTATGAGGGCCGTGTTGTCACTAACAAAGGCTTTCGTCACGTTGGCCATGATGCTTGAGTTCATTCTGGGAAGACCTTCTGCTCTGTACACTTTCACATAATATCGAGCCCATGGGCGCATAGATGGGAAACCTTCAGGCAGCAGTGGGTTCCTGGGTAAATAGAGGAATGCTCAGTTACAACAAGTACAACAAACTTTTATCCCATTTGAATAAGTAGTTAAATAAGGAACTACTTTTCAATCTGCTCCTCAGCATCACTAAACTTTTGGGATCGGGGCGACACATCTCCTTTCCCCGTCACGCAGATGTCACACTTCAGGTGACCTTTGACTCCTGTGCTGATATCATTGGGATCAATAAGCGCTGCCCACTTATTGGTGAATTGATGACCTGGTACAGAAAAGACCAAAAAATAAAAAATAGAAAGATGGGAGATATGGTAAAAATATCATACTACAATATTTAAAGGCTTTTTTACAATAAATTATATTTATGATAAAACTATGATGTAGAAAAATTACTAAAAATACTATTATTCAAATACTCTGTTATTTTTCAATCAATCAACCTTTATTTCCACTCGGTACAGAATTTGCTGCATGCCACCCCATGAAACAAGACTGATTGTACTATTGATAACAAAATGGGCTGGTCGGTAATGAATGCTTTTTAGGCACTAATGATACCCACAATGTTCTCAGAAAAGTAAATTGGTTACCACAATAACAAAAGTTATCACAATAGAATTCAAATATGATAGCAATTGCAGTCAATAAAATTTATAATTTGGGATATTATAATTACAGAGGCCAATAGTAATTATTCATAAATTAAAAACAAATTGATGTAAATAAATTAATTATATTAAAATAAAAATAGTCCAGCATATTCTAAACATTCTGCATATTTTTAAAGTCAATAAAGCACCTTATTGTATCACCTTAAAATCTTTGGTTGCCAATACATTTTTATTCCATGTAATTGTCTGACTATACTTATTTAATTTGGATGTCTTTGTCCATCCCCAGCAATAATAACAATCGTTTATAAATAGGAGAGATCTCACCAGGTTGATTGTAGACAGTTCCAACATCAATCTTAAATGTCCCGATACAGTAGCTCTTCATAATTTTTGAATGCATCACCTTAATATTCATAATAAAAAAGATTAAATCACCCATACAAAAATGAATCCAGATGGCACTGGCATAAGAAAAGCTGTTTCTATGTCTGTACTTACTGAGAGTTTAATGACTCTGTCAAAAAATATCTCCTGGTGAGCAAAGAAATCAAACACGAAATACTGTAGAGGAAGAAAGACATGTTGTTAGACTGTATATCAAACACAAGGGTTTTTTTAGTCACTGATAAAGTAGCAGCAGATCACCTCATTGTAAAACGGAGCATTTGTCCCCTCTTTTACTGATGATTGCTTCTTTTCATCTCCGATTTCAATCACCACACTGGGGTCGATGTTCTCACCCACCAGCTGTCTGGCTTCTGTGATATTGATGGATATCTAAGGAGATTGGTCACATAGTTAGGAAGGTCTTTAGCAAATCATCATTCTATGCAAATGCACACAAACAAAAATACTATACAGAGTATTCCTACATTTAGAATGTAAATGAAAAGAACTAGGTAATCAATACCTGGAAACTCTGTGGCTTGCTCTCACTTTCCAGAATCTTGGCTGCAGGCTTAGATCTATGAAGACAGGATCAGGTGCATGAGTCAAAAACATACCAAATACTATAAACCAGTATTAAACTAAGCTAAAATATTAAACTTTTCATTTCGGTACCTCTTCGTATTGACCATTTCTCTGAAGGGCAGTTGCTGAGATGGGGCAGCTTCACTGATGCTTTCAGGGTTTTCATATTCCAAACCTGGAGGCTCTTCCATCGCGACATCCACCTCAGATTCATCTATAATGAGTGTGTTTAATCACGATCATGTTATACAACAACACTCAATGTATTAAAAACAAACTCTGGATCAGTGTATAATCTATCAGCTGTCAACAATTTACATGGTATTAATCCCCATGGGCTGCTCAACATTTGCACATGATGTTTGTTTTAAAGGCTGTACCTTGAGCACCTCTGTTTGCGAAGACGAGACCTTTGTCCGCTTTCTTCTTCCTTCTCTTCATTTTTATTCCAAATACATTTTTGCTGGAAAAAGCAGATTTGTCAGATTCCCTCTCACTGATATTCGTAAGTACATAATAAAATGTGGAATATTAGAATATTAATCAGTTAGATGTATTGGTAGAACATTCACAATCAACTCTAATCTCATTTGTTAGGTTGCAGGATTAGCTCATATTGGTGCTTACCTTTGTGAAGATGAGCCGTCTTTCTCTTGATCCATCCTCTTGTCTCCAACAGCAAATGCTGTCTCCAAAAAACAAAGAAAAGCTGTTTATTACGCTCCACAAACCCAAAGAAAATAAGAAATATGGCTACATGTTGTTTTTTCAAGTGAATTCATGAATGCATAGCTTGACACCTCCTCAACACTGAAAGCAGGGGAAGTAATTCCCCCTCCCTCCTACGTCTGTTTGACTTTCTGTGGCAAAAGGATAAACAAGGGCGGTAGTGAGTGACAGTTGCATATTTATGGACATGAATGTTTGAGCACTACCTGCTAAATGATGCACAAACTCATAGTGTGACCAGTAAAAATGCACACATGTATACAGCTCTGGACAAAATGAGAGACCAATTAAAAATTATAAGTGTCTTTGATTTTACCAAACTGAAAACCTCTGGAATATAATCAAGAGGAAGATGGATGATCACAAGCAATTAAACCAAGCTGAACTGCTTGATTTTTTGCACCAGGAGTTGCATAAAGTTATCCAAAAGCAGTGTGTAAGACTGGTGGAAGAAAACATGCCAAGATGCATTAAAACTGTTATTAAAAACAAGGGTTATTCCACCAAATATTGATTTCTGAACTCTTAAAACTTTATGAATATGAATTTGTTTTCTTTGAATTATTTGAGGTCTCAAAGCTCTGCAGCTATCTTGGTATTTTTTTCCATTTCTCATTTTCTGCAAAAAAATGCTCTAAATGACAATATTTAAAAAAAATTGAGAAATGTTGTCCCTAGTTTATAAAATTAACAAAAAAAATCATTTTAATCAAACATATATCTATAAATAGCAAAATCAGAGAAACTGATTCAGAAACTGTATGTATAAAACGAATAAAAAAATAAAAAATACAGTATATAAGTTTTAATATAGAAAGTGTCAGATTATAGTGCTATTCAGAAGATATTTATTCAGCTACATGTACAGAAGGAGTATGTAATACAACATGCTAGAGCTCTAGGCATGAAGTTGTGGAGGTTCCTAATGGTGTCCTTCAATAATCCATTCCGTGCAGCAGATCTCCTGCAGATTTTAAACTAGAGGTGGATTGTTTATGGCGTGCATTTTCCGTAGAGGATAGGTCTGGCGATGTGGCTGGCCATGGCATAATATCTGGGTCATCAGGGCACACACTAATTCTGTATGTGTAGCTCAATTAATCTTGCCCATATCAGTCTATCAGACTAACTTTTTTGTCCTGGTATATTCCAAGTAGAACTGCAATCAGACACTTCCTACTGTGTGCAATTACGATACAAATATATCAGACAGGAGGCAACAAACCAAAACAAATTAGTATTAGGAGAGAAACACTTTTAATAATAAATAACATTTTATTATATTAAGAACGAAATGAAATTATATGTGTGTTAATGGGAAAGTGAGCCTATTAACAATTTCCTGTACAAATCATTGTGTAATTTTATTGCTGGAGTCATAAAGGTACTTAACATATGCCACTGAAGCAAATAACCTTGCAGTATGTTCTGTTTACACTAGGAAGGCAATAGAGACACTCAAGAAATAAGTCTACAACGAAAGCTTATTAAAAAAATAGGACAGAACACTGCACAATCAATGGGCAAAAAAAACCATGAATGATTCTGATACAAATATGACAGAGACAGTGATCTGTATGTGTAAACATTTAAGTTGTAATAAGATAACAATTTAAGCCGTCTAAGGTTTCTTAGGTAGAAATATTATTTGCTGAGTGTGAACAGGATCTGTGGAACTGGTAAGTGAACAAATACACCCCTGGTAAATATGCAGATCAGAGCACCTGATGCTCTGAACTTTGTTCTGACAGTCTGTTTTACTGACAGTTAGTACCAACATATTTTAATCCAGGTTTTTCCACATTAGATTAAACAATTAATATAAACAACTAGTATAAACAGTTTGTGTAAACAATATATATAAGTTCCTAAACGAGGTCTAGTATATACAAATCTGACTTTTCATTAAAATAAGCAAAACACATCACGGTTGAGCGGCTATTCAGTTCTATATTTTAACTTATGTGTGGTTTTGTGTAGAAAACATAGGTATGGTGTTCAACATGGTAAAAAGTTAACAATAATTACTTACACCTGATTTACTCTAACCTCTTAGTTCAGAACAGAACTTCACCTTACACATAAAAAATGTATGACCTGGTTACTGTGAAACACACAGTACAAATCACTTCTGAATACATCAGAAAGCTGACAGTATGGAGTTTAAGATATTTCCTTATTTGTTCGGCAAACACAATAATGTGCAACAGTATAGGTGTATAGTGAAAATCTCGCGCTCAAGCAGGGAATGCTCCGCGAGCACACACGCTCTCTAAACATTAAGAATAGACAGATAGTACCCGAGAATGATTTATCTGAAAGCGCGCACGCATATTCGTACAAGAGGAGAGTTAATCTGAGAGAGCATGGTAAATTTGTGTGAGCACAAAAAGAAAAAATGACGCCATACCTTTGCCCTTCTTTACAATTCCTTGAAAGGTTTAATGATATTATGCATTTTATAGGGGAAACATGCAAATGCATAACCATCTTTATTTGAACAACTTATTAATAATTTTCTCATGTTGATAAACTAAATATCCTCTTTCTTTTTTAAAATTACAAAGTAAAAGGTCAAACTTGCTAGCTAGTGCACCAACACGGTTAGTTAGCTAGCAACATAGCTCGGCTAGGTTGGCCAAAAAATCCTGTAATTGTAAACTAAAACACGTGTTCTGTATTAAACAGATATAGGACGTTCTATGATTAAATCTCTCCACCAATAAGAAGCACTGTCTGCGTTATTACAATAGTTAACTAAAGCACATAGTAAGAGTTCCAAAAACTGACTAGCTGAAAGTAGTTGCATTCCTCAGTCCCTTCCGAGTCTTTTAATTTCCCTTTCTTCTCTGAAAATCTTCACAAGGCCCTACAGGATCTTAAACACATGAACCTTTTTTTTTGCTTCGAGTCAGTGTACAGGAAAATAAATATAATATAAATAATAATACGACACATGGGAAGTAGTCACGTGTACTGTACCGAATGGCGCATTTAGTTATGCACGAAATGCGCTTTTACACACATTCTCACTTTTACGCACGGCATGTGCTTTTACGCACGCCGCGCGTTTTTACGCACAGCGCGCTTTACGCACGGCGCGCGTTTTTACGCACGGAATGCGCTTTTACGCACGGCGCACGTTTTTACGCACGGAATGCGCTTTTACGCACGGAATGCGCTTTTACACACGGCGAGCGTTTTTAGCACAGTGCGCTTTAGGCACGGCGCGCGTTTTTACGCACGGAATGTGCTTTTACGCATGGCATGTGCTTTTACGCAAGGGATGCGCTTTTACGCACAGTGCACGTTTTTGTACTGTGTAATTATAAATCACTTTTTTTTCGTTTGCCAGCCTTTATCTCTTCTCTCTGATCTTAATAAATAACAGTCATTTTTAGACTGGTTCCAGTGACTTGATTACCTGTCAGATACCAAAAGTTTTTAGTGAACTGGGAAAATCTGCTTTTAGCCACAGAGCACCAGCGAGCTGAAATTCACTACAGGACATGTTGTAGCTCAGCTCGCTGGGATCACTAAACCATTTTAAACTTTTAGTTTTTAATCATTATCAGAAAGCCGGTGCCTGTTGGTTTATCATTTTATTTTAATTTTCAATTCGTTTCATTTATCTAATTAGTTTTGTATGTTTTTATTTTGATTTCCATGTTCTTAGTTTTTTATTATTTTATTATTATTTAATTTCTTATCATTCTTGTTATTTTACTTTACATGTACTAGTATTTTATATTTTATAAATTCTTTACTTTTTATTTGTCAAATTTTGATGGTCTTTAAAAAATATATATTCATTCACATATACATTTTATTAATCTTTATTAAATGTCGGTTTAAAATTTGTATTTCTTTTATAATTTTTTTTATTATAATTTTATTCCTTATTATTTTTGATTTCCCTTTTAAACTGTAAATGCTCAGCGGCACTGTTAATGTATTCCCGAGTGGAATTAAAGGTTGATTGATTGATCCAAAAGAACACCTGGAGGCACTCCACCCCGCAAAAATGCCATGTTTCTAATTTCAATTTGTAAAACACACTAACATTTACCCAGTAATGATATACATACACCAAACTGAACTTATTAATTAAAATTAACAAAATAGCAAAATCTTGTCCAGGTCCAAATTGTTTATTTGTACAGGTTACTTAAAATCTAAAGGAAAAACAAATTCCTGTTCCTGTTTATGTATATCCATCCATCCATCCATCCATCCATCCATCCATCCATCCATCTTCACATCCATTTTTTCCTGGTCAGGGTTGATGGTGGGTCCAGAACCTACCCAAAATAACAGGGCACAAGGCAGGAATACACCCTGGGCAGGGTGCCAGTAGATTGCATGGTACCACACACACACAAGCATTCACACCCACACCTAGGGCCATAGTTAATCTGCAAACTGTATTTATTTTTAGGAAACGAATGTACCCTGAGGAAACCCATACAGACAAGGAAATCCAAACTTCTTAAAGAGCAGAGATTGAAACCAATTGGCCACTGGAGCTGTGGGTCATCCCTGCTTTTGCAGGTCAGATTTAAACATTGCTGATATAAAAGCTAAATGCTTAAAAAAAGGAACAGTTATAGATACTTTAAATCTGTCAGGTTTGGCAAATTAGCATTAATACTAAAACAGGCATTTATTTACACCCAGGTCCACAATAGAGATCACTCGACCACCCCCCTTTTTCAGAGAACATATCTTCCATTAAAGTGAAGTGTAAGGCAATTGCCGATTATTTTGCCTTGTATTATCAAATAAGACAGAACGGCAAAAATTACCATAACAGTACCACTTCTTACAGTACAGGCATACACTTCATAACCTAAAGCACACTAACAGTCTATAACAGCCACTAAAATGGTTTAACGATTGAAAAAAATCTTGTTTATTCATCATGATTAAGCATCTTTTCTAGTTTTCAAGTCAAGTTAAAAATCAACCAAGCTTAGAGTCACATATTCATACACATCAATATTGTTTATTATAAGTACATATTTTAACAATGTGTTTGTGTGTACAATTACATATAAACTAATTGGCAATACTATAGATACAATACTGACCATGAATATGTAAAATTTGTACAATGTAATCAAATACTGCAAATAACTAACTGGAAGGCCTTCATTTTATACACATGAAGCAACTGCAGACTTCTCTTAAGTAGCCATTCAAGTACACCAGACATTTATTTTATAGTTAGTAACAAACAAATCTATACAAAAATGCTTAAAATCAAAAAACATAAAACATCTAAACATAGATGTCTGGATTATGTATATTCAATTTAAATCTTCATCCATGATCCAATGCATATTTTCCTTAATGGTCATAGTCTGCTTTGGATGAGATCTCTGAAAAAAAGAAATGCATCAAAAACAAATCACATTCATGATTAAGACAGCTATCATAAGCTGTCCAATACTTAATACTGTATTAATCCCATTTATAAATCAACATTTTAACAATGTAGCATTCAAAGATTAGCATACCTCATGCAGTCTAGAAGCTGTATTCAGAAAGCATTTCAGAATATGAGTGCTGATCTAGGATCAGAAAAAAGTTCTAGAAGGGCACTCATAGCCTGACTCACTTTAGTAATAAGTAGCACAGAGCAACCTTGTCCAGCAAAGTGGCTTCTGACATTTCCCATGTATTTTACAAAAAAGAAAAAATAGAAAAAAAAGGTCTTGTACTAAAAGATACAATGGCGACAACCGATCAGTCAAGAAACAAGAACCCCAGTGAAGATTCTTGGATTGATCATTTCGAATGTTCCAAGATGATCAGATCAGATCAGATCAGATCAGAATGAGATCCTGCACAGTGATCCAACAGTCACACACTGGCCACATAGTTGACCTATATGGACTTCAGCCTTGGAGGGATGCATAAGAGCATGGCAGAAAAGCAGTAGCAGTAGTACCATTTCATCCAATTCGTTGGCCAGCAGACTGAAAACTACAGGCAGCTACAAGTGAGGAGAGCAGGCTGCCTACCTGGAACAAGCTGGGGCTGTGGGGAGGTGGTGGAGATATAACATTTCTCCACAGGTGTTATGAAAACAGGGCATCAATACCTGCTGGAGTCAGGACCAAAGCCTGCAGCAAATCAGACAGCGAGACAATTCCCTTAACCAGATCCTCTTCATTTACTAAAACCAGACGGTGAACCTAGATGGGCATCAAAAAGAGGATTCAGTTAAGCCAAGGTTCAGATATACACTGCCTAGACTAAGCAAAAAATTTGGGGTTGATGCTGTAGTTGGTCAGGTCTAGGTTCAGCAACAGTATGTGCTGAAAGAATGAGGTCAGCTGACTACCTGAATATACTGAAAATAGACCAGGTTATTCCATCAATGGATTTTTTTATTCCCTGATGGCTCAGCCATATTCCAAGATAGCAATGTCAGGATTCATGGTGCTGCAATTGTGAAAGAGTGATTCAGGGAGCATGAGATCATCATTTACACACATGGATCGTTCACCTCAACCCCATTGAGAATCTTTGGGATGTGCTGGAGAAGGATTTGAGCAGTGGTCAGACTCTACCACCACTAAGGCAACACTGGATTTAAATAAATATTGTGGCATTGCAGAAGCTTATCAAAACAATGCCACAGCGAATGTGTGCCACAATCAAAGCTAAAGGTGGTCCAACTAAATATTAGTGTGAGCTTCTGGGTGGTCACTTTTTTTTGTTCAGGCAGTGAACACTGTGTGTACAAATGTTTGTGGAAACCTTTTTTAATGAATGAATTCAGATGTGCAAAATGCATACATACAGTGTGTCCAGCCCCTGTAGAAAAATAATAGGCAATAGTAGTACATTCTATGAAGCAGATAAACATGAACCTATTGGCACCTAACAGCAGGTATTGGCTACAGGAGAATATATATGTCCAGCATTGTGCTGTGAGCACTGAAATTCCAGAATAATGATCCAAGACCAGGTAAAATATCTGTAAATAGATCTACTGTACTGTTACAAACAAAAGATAGGTTACCTCTGCTTCAGCTATGCGATTAATGATGGTCTCCAGGGTCTCATGTGGGTAACACTTTAGAACTCCCTCAACACAGCACAAACGCCCCTCAATTGCCTCTTGCATGGTCATGTTGAGGTTATTGTAATTTTTCTGAGCAGCCAGGTTCTGCAGTCAGTAAAACACAATACAATGTAGTCTTTTTTTATACAAAATACACTGAATTCATTATTTATGTATTTTCTAAATGAAGCGTGTTGTGCAGAACTGGTCCACTTACAATGACATCAAACCTGGAATACAGTGCCACCACCTTCCCTACAGGAAAAACAAATAAACAAAACACACTTCACTTCTCTAATTGTGAAATGTATGCTAGAACGTATATTTAAATCAGAAAATACCTTGTTCATTCACAACAGGCAGGGCTGATACTCTGCGCTCAACAAATATTGATAATGCATCATAAACCGTGGCCGTCTTCTGGATTGTGGCGATCTCCTTGAAGGTTCCAATTTCAACCTCCTCAATTCTCTTCTGCAAGAACCGTGGCTTTGGAATCATGGAACCCTGCATATAAAAATTACAACCCTTTTAAACACTGCTGTGTTAAAGGTTCATTTAATTAGATATATTTAGATATATATCTAGTTAGATTTGAAAAGTTCTCACAAAGATGTGAAGGAATTTCAGGATGCGCTTGTGGGTCAAAATGTGCAGAACATTTCCTGATTCTGGATCTATGACAGGTAGCCTGTGAATCTTGTTCTTCAGTAATGAGTAAACGGCATCGAAGAGACTGATGATAGAAAACACATCTCTGTCACTCTGGGGCATAGAAAGAAAGAAGGAAAGAGAAAAAGAAAGACTGCTGTAAAGGCCCTCGTTTTACCTGGATTCAGGGGTGATGCTGATCAGAGAGTTGATGGAATATTGAAGGAAGATCTCTGGACCAGGAGAGAAAATTAAGGAGCTATTAAAAAAAAAAAAAAAACACTACAAGCCTGTTCTGAAATAAGTGATTAAATAAAAACTATAAATAATCACCTCTCCATGTTTCAATCTTGTGCTCTTCCAACTCATAGATCTGAACCTAAAACAGTGAAAGAAAAGCAGCTAAAGTTAAAACAAAATGTTTGATTCTTGGTTCTGTTTTGTAGCTTAACTACAGAATCGTATCTAGACACATTTTGGAAACTTTAAACCTGAGGTACTTACCATTGGTGATTTGTAATATCGGTGGAGAATATTAATGAAGTCTGTTATGGTAAGCATTCCTGTAAAGAAATGAGTAGAATAT
This sequence comes from Astyanax mexicanus, assembly GCF_023375975.1. Classification (NCBI taxonomy): domain Eukaryota; kingdom Metazoa; phylum Chordata; class Actinopteri; order Characiformes; family Acestrorhamphidae; genus Astyanax; species Astyanax mexicanus. The sequence goes on from NC_064418.1 coordinate 36,394,804, forward strand.
AAATAATAATAATTGGTTTCTCTGACAGGGATTAAGCCTAGACCATTCAAAACACAGTGTCATCAAGACTAGGCCTAATCCTTATCTGGAAAACTCCCATATGATGTTTTTGCTTAAAATCAGTTTCTAATATCACATGAAATTAAATATCTCAATTTTAAATCAAGCCAAACAAGAGCAAGGTAACTGTGGCCACATGTTACATCCACATGCTAAACTCACTATGCTGCTGTTTGGGTAATGACAGCTTCTCGCACCTACGTTCCTTTCAGAGAGATCAGTTACCTAGCGTAGTTGGAAGACTATTAATACCTTGGAGAGCTGGGGATTAGATCAGTGTCCTGACATTTCTAACTAAAGTTAGAACTTTGGGATCACAGAGGTTGGCTCACTGAAAATGAACCCTTCAAATGTGTAAAACTGGAAGAAGTATTTTTGTAATATTTTGTAACTGGGCTAATGCTTTTTTATGTGAATATAAAAGGCTTTCAATCTCTGAGATAATCATATATGTCTGTCATTTTATCGTGATATTACAAATGTAGTCACATGCATTGAGAAAAACAAAAAAAATTAATAAAATGAGTAACCTCATTCCAGATGAACTTTTACTGCAACTCTGCACCATCCAGTTGCACTTTCCTCAGACTGCTCAGCATACATTTATGAGTTGAGCTGTATTACTCTGTCAGTAATCTGATTCAGCTTCATAAATTACTCAACCTTTAAAGGGTAAAGAACATGGTGCTCACTGCGCTGGTGCACTTACCTACGAAACACTGCTGCTTGTGGTCCCATAAAGGAGCAGCTCTGACTCCATTAGCGACTAAAGCAAAGAACGCCTTCTTTACCTGCGACAAGCAAAACACAAACTGCAAGTAAGAAAAGCTGCAGTGGAGAGATCACATAAAAAACAATAGAAATTTTTTTTTTTTTTCCATATTTTGTTTTACCTTATTTTCTCCCCCTGACATAATGTGAAGTTAGCCACCAGCTCTTTTTGAACTGCGACTGATGTGGCATCACTGGGTAGCTAGCATGCCCAGAGGAAAGCACAGCAGCTCTGATACATCAGCTAACAGATGCCTGTGGTGATCAGCATCAAACTAGGAGTGATGTGGGGAGAGAGCGACACCTACCCCACCTCTGAGACAGCCGGAGGGGGCTACACTCATAAAATATCTAGTAAAGTGTTGGGGCACCATGAGCTGATGGGAATGGGTGCTGTGTATTTGTGGACATAATGTGATTAATGTACCCAATCTGAACACATCCTACATTGACTTTTAGCTCAACAGCATTTTAGAACAGCTGTTCTTTGTTGTTTCCTGTCTGTCTGTTTTCTGTCTAATGCATACTTATATTGTCTAATCTCTTCATGGTTCTAATTGATAAGGTTCTTATAGAGCAGTATGAACACTGACCTAAGCTAAGGATAGACATTACTTTATTTCAGTAACTTCAGTAATTTCAAAATGTGAAACTCATATATATATATATATATATATATATATATATATATATATATATATAAAATATAGATGTAGTACACACAAAGTGATCTATTTGAAGTGCTTGTTTCTTTTATTGTTGATGATTATGGCTCACAGCTAATAAAACCCCAAAAGTCAGTATCTCAGACAATTAGAAAATTATATAAGACCAATTGGTATTTTTGGCAGTGTGCCAAGTCCTGCTGGAGATGCGGATTTCATTTTAAAGTAGAAAAATTTGCCATTGCACCTCTATGGTAATTTTGTCTGGCCAGCTAATTTAAGCTCTAGGGTTCTTATGCTTCAATAATATCATTTTGTGATGTCCTCAAACCTCAGACAATAAATTGTCCCAGAAATAATTGTGATAAACAAAAATAAATGTCATTTTAGCCCACAAATATATATGAATGCATTATACAATATTATAATAGTGAAATTTCCAAATTATATTTAAGCGCAATAAACTTAAAAATATTGATTATCTATACATTTAAATTGTAATACAAAAAAGCTTAAATATTCAAAATAAATAATAATTTTGTTCCTTAAACAGATTATTATGTGCTTCCCTTCATTTACACTTTGATTAAATAATATGTGGAACCATTCAGTAAAAAAAGTATGCAATAGGAAATAAAACATTTTCACAGGTCATGATTGGCTGTTTAGTTTACCTTCAGTGTTGTATCCAAGATGAGCAGTTTGGAGCTGGTTGGAATGGCATCGTAGCAGCAGTGCTTCATGAAGAACTTGGTGTAGATATCTGTATCAGGATCTCGAGCAGGTTCTGTAGAAAAAAGGCAGCGGAGGAGAACCCTGCTGCAGGTCGGTCAGTCTGACTCTGCAGGCTCTGTACAGCCACAGTTCTAACTACAGTTCAGGCTGTTAGTCAGATTTTACACAATTTAGCTTACATTATTTAGCTTTGTTTTCAGACATACATGTCATTAGGGGAAACTGTACACTGCACACGATGCCTGCAAAGCCCATATGACCACAATAAGCACACAATAGATACCTGTACTCTTCATTAGAAGTCCCTCATCCTCCATTAAGGGAACCTGGTAAGATGGGAAAGGAGAAGGCAAATAAACTTATAAGCTGTTATAAGCTCAGTGTAGGCATATTTCAGGCATGCAGCAATCTGTCATATAATTACATCAACAAATTGCATCCGAAACCTATTACAGTAAAACGCAAAATAATAAAAAAAATAACTACAGTGTTTCATATATATGCTTTCTTTTATTTAATTGCAGACCATATGAACCCAGGATATTTGATTGGTTAATATACATTCTTTTATGTAATGTTGCCTTTCCTTCTTCCAAAACCTATTTTTTTTTTCTGAGGATACCAAGCAAAGTGTTTCAGGTGTTATTTTGTCCTATTCATCCTGAAAACATATCTAAGTGTACAGCAGATTAGGGTTATCCTTGTTACCATTTCGGTCATATACCATTTCAAAACATGCTCTACTTGGGACCCTCTTCTTCCACAACCATGCCTTTATAAATGTGTAAAGCATGTGATTTTCTTTGTCTTATTAAAAAAAATGCATGGATGTCCTTAAAAAAAAAGAACATACTTTTATGCCTTATTGAGGGTATCACACAAGTGTAAAATTACTTTTGGCAAGGGAAGTGACTCAACCCAATCCCATCTGGGCTTTTCAGGGATGCAGCCATTTTTGGATGCTGCTAACTGCGCTGGAATGAGTTTCAGGTCTAAAATTCAGGAATGGATGTATATCTTCAGTTTATAGTGTCTGTAATTAAATAAAAGTTGATGCCTTACTATCCCAACAGAACATTTGATAGCATGATTAATATAAAATATCAAACTATCTATACCTTTAAGTGTTTACTTGTCAGTTTCAAAGTTAAACAGTTCAGAGTGTAATTTAAGCAAACATCTTCTATACTATAATTGAATACAGTATTTTACTCAGAAGCTACGGTATATACATTTATATGGACACACAGCTTAATTATTAAATTTAAGTCAGTCGTTCTGACTCATTGCCACAGGTTTCATAACACTAAGCATGAATAAAAGAATGAGTTACAGTCTATTGAGCTTACTGAATTCCAGCATGATACAGTAATAGGTCAGTTAGTGATTTTTTGTTTGTTTTATTTTTTATACTGCTCTGGATATTCCAGCATCAGCTGTGAGTTGTATTATTGACAACAGGAAGTGTTTAGCAACCACAGCATCTTGTGAAGAGTAACAAAGAGTGGGGTCAGCAAATGTTGAGGGGCATAGTGCATAAAAGTGAGCATCATAATTTAGCACCTGCTGTTAGAGCTAGAAAGGCAAACCGACTTAATGTTAATGCCTACGGATTTAGAATAGGAGGTCATAAAACTCCTGTAGGTGTAATGTGTAGGTGTCCCATTACTTTTGTCCATATTTGTGTTCCACTGGATACACACTAAATTTAAACTCTTTGTTGTGTCCCACTGTGGCGGTGAACTTTGACTCCTGTTCACTGGGCTTCCCTTGGTGGGGAGAGAGAATGATTACTTATGTTTTAACCCACAAGCAAGACTAATGTGTGCACTTCTGTTATTATCACAATTTTATATTACATTACATTACATTACAGCTGCACATACTCATACATAGATACTGCATATGTGAAAGGCCCCTCTGCTCTGTTTACTGCATGTATAAAAGCTGTAATACACAGAACACAGGCCTCACTGCACCTGTTGCTAGAACAGATTTCTCTCCCACACAAAAACAGACAGGGTTTAGTCTGGGTCTTACCTCAAGGGCAGGGTCCATGTCTGTGAACAGGGGCTCAGAATTGAGTCTGGGTAACGGGTACAGAAGGAAGTCTTCACTGACTACGCTGCCATTTAATAACCATGGTCCAACTGTGCTCTAGTCCCCCCCTGAGTAGCGTTGCAGGGTCTAAATCAGGAGATGATCTAGGCATGCAGAGGGACTGGAAGGGGAGGGGAAGAGGAGTCACAGATTAGAGGCTGTGTGTACATAGCAAAGAGGGTGGGCTGCAGGGCTCAAATTACCAGTCAGGAACTGCTGTAATAACTTTGGCTGGGAAAATGATGTTACGGCCCACTTCCAGAGTGCTGAAATGGTTTTGGCTTACTGAAGACTGTATAACCAGACAGAATTCAAACAGAATTAAATCTCACACCCACAATATCCAAACAAGGAAGATTATCTCTTCATGTGTCTACATCAAGATCTGAACAATACTGAAAGCTTTTTTACAAACTGACCTACACAAAAATACCACTGTTTATTTGCTAATAAATTACGGCAGTTAACGTAAACTGGCAGGGCAGTTTAAAGTATATACAGTTATCGAATACTAATCGAATGCTAACCACACATTTTAATTTCTTAAATTGAAAGACTCAAAAAGTCACTATACTTCATTCTTCTCGTGAAAGACTGCTTCATTTGTTAGTAGTAAAAGACTTTCAATGTGCCATTATGGATGTAGCTATTTTTACCTCCTGTGTCCTGTTGGGTTATGCAGCTTTATGCTTCTGCTGTTCAGATATCTCTTTCAGCATGACTCAGCACTAGAGTGTGAACAACATTCCCAGCCTGTAAAAACTTCTGTAAAGAATTAGAAAGTAAAGCAAACAACTCTATAACCAATTATGAATAAATTATTACTGTTCAAATACTTTTCAGCACACCTACTAATGCACAAGCTACAGATGAACAAAATACTGTTAAAAATACTGACTAGTGAGTATTTCAAGAACCAGCTGAAGCAGTTGCTATGTACACAAACCACAAACATGCAGGAAACACATGGTCTCTGTAAGCAGACTATCAAGCAGATCAGACTATGTGCATCTCCTAACACAACACAATGACAAATAGCATTATTATCATTTGAAGAAAAGGAACTGCGACAGTCAGTTAATTTCAAACACTTTTAATGTTAAAATCCTAAACCAGAACAGTTCTTTTTTATTCACAGCCTCTGATAAAAGGTTACATTTCTTTAGATTTATAAACATTCCTGTATTTATAATTATTATTATTACTGTTATTATTGTTTAAATGCTCTTTCAAAATTCACTTGTCAGTTGTGAGAAATACTGACCCCCCCCCACCTCCACAGCAGTGGGTAGGCCTAAAATGTAAACAAACCAGGAAAGGAATCTGATTGGCTCATGCTCACAGACATGACTCCAGACATGAGTTCCTTCCAACAAGAGCAAAAGGTTGCATATACAAACAGCATATGAATAGATAATGTGTGCTTCAAAAAATCTACTAGGCTTTCTTTAAAATAGATAACAACAGTCATGGAAAAGGCAAAAGTTGTACATGATTTGTTTCCATGATTAAAACAGTCATCAACTGAATAACAATTCCTATTATACTTTATCAGAATTCTCTCACTCCTTCCCCAAACTACTTCCTGAGGGGGTAGAAAAAGTACAACCTAGCAGAATGTAGGCACAGAATGACAGAAGTGTTGTTTAGCACCTTTCCACTCTCTGCTAAACTCTACAACTATGAGCATGTATGATTTTGTGCGTGGTTGGAAGCCCTGGATATCCGCCGAATTGAGCGTATATGGCTAGTCTCACAGGTAATTCCGATGAAGCAGGCTGTCACTAGCCAGGCTGGGGCTGGGGCTTGGACTGGGGCTCACAGAACCCAGCAAGCTAATGTCTGGAAGACTGGAAGTTACTGATTGAACTTCGTGATCAGACCAGTCATCATCATCCAGCTGGGACCTCACACTCTGGCTCACCTGAACACTGTTAAAATAGAAAAAATAGGTATTATACAAGAGTAAAAACATTAAATAGTGATTGAATAAATACAAAAAAAAAACAATAAGTTATCAACATTTATTTTAAACCATTTTAATACCTTGATTTGGTTGGCTCTGTTTTGACAGATGTGACATTGTGGATGTCAGACCGATGGCCATGATAGGATTTTGAAGACCACTGTGAATGAGAATTTAAAAAATGTTTTAAACTTACCAATAGTACTGTAAAAAATAAAACTCATATTTTTAATTGACAAGCCAACAATACATGACAATCTAAAACGCAGGTAAACATTACCAAAAATGCTGAATACTTACATGATGTACAGAGCCATCAAGGTTTCCCAAGTGCACTTTTCTCTGACACAAACTCCTTAGCTGTTCGATACCTAGATATAGGTAGACATGTATTAATGAAGTAAAACAATATACTAATCTCATGCAGAGCTTTAAACCTAAAGGTACTAATGGACTGCATGTTAAGTGTTCATATTACACAAAACCAATATGCATGCACACACACATACACCACATGAAATGAGAAGCACACATGACCCTCATTTAATACCCAGGCATTTACATGAAGGTTTGTGTGCACACACACACACACACACACACACACACACACACACACACACACACACACACACACACACACAAACACAAAAACACAAACACACAAACACACAAACACACAAACACACAAACACACAAACACACAAACACACAAACACACACACACACACACACACACACACACACACACACACACACACACAAACACACACACACACACACACACACACAAACACACACACACACAGACACACACACAAACACACACACACACACACACACACAAAAACACACAAACACACAAACAAACACACACACAAACACACACACACACACACACCTTTGCTTCGGTTCTGGCAGAATTTCTGTTCCCACTGATTAAGGAGGATGTTGAGGTAGCGTGGGTGTTCAAAGAAGCGGAGGTAGCGAGAGGAGGTAGGGGAGGGGAAAACACGCTCAAACTCGCCCTGACGACTCAGCTCATCTTCAGTCTCAGCCAAAACACGCACATCATCAGGGGTCAGCACGTCCAGTACTGTCGAGTAAAAATCCTGAAAACCAAAGTAAAGCATGTCAGAGTCTGGAATACTCTTCAACTATCTGACACTGAAAAGTTCAACTGTGCAGAAGAACAAGCAATTAGCAGAAAACTTACTAAAAATGCTGTTTTCTAGTTGAAAATGTACCTGGTCCCCAAAGCGCTGGGTGAGATAGAAGGCTCTCTTCACTTTTTCATCAGCAGACAGGTCTGATCTTGATTTCTCCCGTACTCCTCCACACAAACTAAATTTAACACATTTTAAAATTTATTAAAAACTTTAGCGACAGTTTTTTGCATGCAGCTTTTTGGGCATTCTTCCTTTCAGCAAGCAGATTGTCACTTTAAGTATGTAAGGCTTTGACCTCTGTTTGCTGAAGGAGTTTGTATTATTACTATTATTATTATTATTATGAATATAATTATGAATTTCAGTGTAGCTTTTGCATGGTTGTCAAGGTTGTACAAGTCATCACTTTTTTCTCCAATCCATTCTTTTATCTATTTATACAAATGTTTCTTTTGCCACTGGCTGCCACACAATCACAATCATATCTCCAAATATGTATTTGACTACCTGGTCAGCACACTAACACGCCAACCGTCAGTATTACAATTTGAAGTGACATGCTGGAAGAATTTTCTTACCCATATATATATAGGCTTCTCCAGCTTAGCAGGTATTATTAACAGGGTTTATACACTTTTTAACAAATACATTTCCATGATTTTTTCATGACTTTTCCCATGCCTTCAAGGCAAATCATGACCATATGATCTTAAACATCAGTGCAGACATGGACAATAAAACCAAAAATCAACTAAAACTCCAGTCAAATTTTATTATAGCAGGCCTAAAATGAATCTGATAAAAATAAAATGTGTCTCAGATCCTGAGAGCTCCATTGTTTGGGGCTAAATTACTGAAATAACTCTAATGTATTTGTTAGCTAAAACAGATTTTCTTTGTTGAGTACTTTTGTAGACCAAATTTCCATTACTTTTCAAAAACTTTCTGGGTCTTTTTTTATTTTTCCAAAACTTATCCAGCCCTGGAAGTTGCTATTTTTAAATTCCATGACTTTTCCAGGTTTTTCATGACTGTACAGATAGACCATGTATTAAGCTTTATTTAGAGTCAGTCAGCTACATAGAGGTTCCCAAAAGTGTTGAGGTTCAGAAGTAACATTTGCAGAAATTGTTCAAAAATTGTTTTTGTATTTTATATTTGGTCAGGGCTACCCAACAATTGCAAAAAAAAAAAAGTTATTTATTAATTCTTGACAGATCTTCATGTAAGCTTAGCTTAAAATATAAAACATGGGTTGTTAAACTCCTACGTAATACTATTTAAAATCACATCCCTAAAACTTAATATGCAAACATTAAACATGCCGTTTTTATTAAGAAGAATGGAACCCATTAGTTAACTGAAGAATGTCTCGTGTAATTCTAGTTCTAACCTGCTGGTGGAGCTGCTGTCACTGCTGCCTGGAGGGAGGACATCTTCACTGTGAGGCAAAACAAAGCCGGCCAGGTTCAGCACATCACGGATCATCTGGCCCTTAATGCTCACATCCAGTGCACTGTTTGAGTGGAGGCTAAAGAGACAAAAGTGCTGATTACTTGTTGTTTCCTCAGAGATGTGTCTCAAATTGTGTTTTCAAAACTGAATACTAATTTCTAAACATTGGAACTGACCAGCAGTATAAAGATTTTAATAATAATAAAGATTTTCACTCTATAAATGTAAAACCAGCAGTGAAGCTGAACTTGAAGTGCACACCAAACAGTAATGATTTAGTCAGAGCTGTGTTGCTGCTCTGCTCAGTACCTGGGTGAGATGTTGACCTCCAGTACCCATGGCTTCAGGTTCTCATCCAGCATGATATCAAAACCAAACAGCTCGTGACAGCTGTATGAAGACCGCAGATGCATCTTTACTAGACTGTTCACGTATGGATCTGCCCTGCAAGGGAAGAGAGAACCAAAACAAACTCAAATTTAAAACAATACGGTATGAATATACAAGAGAACTGATTCAGTTTGATTTGAATTAAATAACTTGATAGGTTTAAGCTGCAAAATGCAATTAAAGGAAGGAGCACATCACTCTAAGGAAGTGTTAAATGAGCAGGTGTCTACAAGCTTTTGGTCATCAACTTTTGGTAAATGATAGAGATATGCTTGCTGTTTGGCCATTCGTTCACATAGGCTACCGGCTGGGTCTTGTGTAACTGTGTAACTGTTCACATTTTTGCATAAGTGCTGTGTGTGTGCCTACACTGCCCCTATCATTTCTGTGTGTACTGCATATCATTGCTATGTAATAAAAATAAAAAAAAAAACATCTCCAACACAGTAATTCATACAGAAGAGCGATAATGTAAAAAGAAATTATTACAGATAATTTTAAAGAACGTCTATTGGTCCATTCATCAAGAAACTGTGAGTCTATAGGACAGTGCGTGTGTTCAAATTACATAATAAATAAAAAATAAAAATCAGCAAAAACTGGAGACACTGGTTTTTCAATAGACAGTGATGACAGCGCATGTGTTATCTTAACTTCTAAGGAAGTTCACCGAAGTTCACCAAACGGATGCAAGACACACGAAACCATCACACGTACATGAACACGTACTTAACTGCAATTTAATCCCTAGCCTAAGCTTAGTAACTGACCACACTTTTCTTTATTGAAAAATGCTGTATAGCCCATGATAGAGGTTAAAAATGGTCTGCCTGAGCTCGGCCTGTTGTCCAACCTGAACTCGGGCCAGTTCTACAGTCTACTTCCTGTACTGTATGTGTGTAATGAGCTATCAAATATAGTGTACCAGAGCAGCTTGTACCAAAGAAAAGGGCATACATATCTCTAAGCAAGGATACCTCGATTACAGACATTTAATTTTTCTTTGATATAAGCTGCTCAATTTTCTCTCTTATTTTTTTTTTTTATTATATTTTAATAATATATACATTTACATTTTCCTAAGTATCAGCTTAGGTTTCTATATGACGCGTCAATCCAATATACCAAAGCATATTAATGAGAGAATGACAATTTCAACAGGGAACTTTAGCTACAAAGGCATAACTAGGCAACTATAGCTATGTTTTAAATCACATGTTTATTCCACATGCATATTTAAATACCATAACAGTGTGTAAAGCTAGAACCACATGTACAATAATATGAAAATGAAAGCAAAAAGCTTGTGAGGAACTGTCCAAAAGAGCAGCTAGCGATAGCTTAGCACACTAAAAGCTTAAGATACCACAGCAGAGGCTTGACCTAAAGACAGAGGGTTACACGACTGAGGCTTAGTATGAACGGTTAGCTAGTTCCTAATATTACTCTACAGAATTAAGGAAATCTCACTACTTTATTTCCTGGCACATTATAAAACTAGAGTTTATTTTGATTTCTGATATACTGTTTTGTTCAAACATAAAGGCCTGTTCTCCCAAAAGCTCCCCCTCCCATAATAAAGTGTAAAACGTATGCCCTACCAGAAAGAGTAAGGTGATGGCTTTCTCCAGTGGCAGGTACAAAGACAGAAGTCAGAAATTCAATCATAAATCCATAAAACAAGACCATACAGGTTAGGTGTGGCATCCAACACACTTACGCGATGATGGTTTTGACGACCATGTCCTTAATCTTGTCCCAGATGAGAGTAGTGTTGACTCCTCTGTAACCCAGGTACTGCCACAAAGCCTTCAGTGCCCTGAAGGGAACAAAAGTTTATTAGACGAGTAAAAGACAGTAGTGCCTGTGATTATCAGAAGGCATAATTCTATCCAACGGACTTTAGGATGAATATTTAATCATTTATGACGACTGAACGCTTTGAGATAAGAGATGGTTCCAGTCTGACACCATGCATAAGTGAGGCACACCACCTCACTTTGTGTGACATTGCACTGCTGGGTGTGTATTTATTAATTTTAAGCTAGTTTAGTGTTTAAATGGTTTAAACACACAACCACAAGTTACAAGCTACAAAAAAAGCCTTGGCATTCTTACCATTTGTGACCCTGGCAGGCCTTATCGTCACTGTTGGTCTGATACTCAGAGTTCTTCTTGTTCACACTGTAGTTGGTCAGGTGCATAAACTTGTTGCCGAGGCTTTTCATTGAAGAGGAGTATCTGTAGTAAAACAAAAAACATCAGCACTAAAATGCAGATCAAACAAAACAATCATGTGCAACTCAAAACAACTACAAAAAAGTCGACTCATTTATTAAACTAAAGATAATAGTGCAACTTTGGTGACTTACTTGCAGCTGGCAAAGCGAACAAGTCCATCATTGAAGATGTAAACACGGAGTGGGTCATAAGAGGTAACATACACATAAATACGCAGATCAAACTTATTCCCACTGATGAGGTAAGGCTTGTGAAGGTACCTGTTCAAAAAAAATAATTGTGGGGTAAGAACAGAAAGGAAGAGATAAAGGTCAGTATAGTACATATGCAAAATTAAAAAAGGGTTAATTGACAGCTTAATTTGCAATTAAATGCAGATAGATTAGAAATGGGAAAAGATTCAAATTTAATCTCATCTCTGGATAATTCAGGATTAATCCCTGCTAAAACACATTTCTCTAAAATAAGTTTTTAAAGTAGAGTAAAATAGAGTAAAATCTCACTTTTGCACAAGTAGTGGTCTCTTGCGTGGCATTTGACTCCACTTATGAATGACCTGAATTCCAATTCCTCTGGCAGATGCTGGCTGTTAAAACAGGAAACATAATTTATAACAATTCATCAAAGAGAATAAATAGTATTTGAATGCAGAAAGCCTTAAAACACATCAGGTTGACCAATTGACCAAGCAATACCGGCTTGATGATCCACTTCTGCCTGCTCCCACCATCCTCCCAAGCCTTCTTCAGCAGTTTCATGTCCTGTGGGAGTACAAAGGAGCGTGGGAAGAAGCCAAACTCCCGCTTGCCAAAGCGAGCCTGCATCTTGGACAAGTTCCGCCAGAGACGATCCTTCCGTCCGATCTGAAAGGACCCTGGAAAGTGGTTCAGCTGCCAGGCAGAGACAGAAAGATTGTTAAACAAGGTTAACAACAACCAAAAATGGATAAAGTCACAGCGTTATTCAGATTTCAAATGAAACAATAGCTATAATGGTCACAGTGAAAAATATAATTTTTAAATTTAGTCATGCAAAAATCTTGCTTTAAATCTTTTTCACTAATTGCTTGTGGAATCAGTCCATTAATTGAGACACAACATAAAGAACAATCAGATTAATTTAGAGATACAAGAAAGTGAACACTTTAATTAATTTTTAAATTACAATTTATCCATGATGAATGTTGGCATATATAGTAACCTAACTTGACCTCTGACCCTTACCTTCTGGTACTCTCGTATTGCTCTGAACCCAAGTGACTTCATATGGTGGCCCCAGCAGCCTAGCCAGTCATGACTCTCTGGAACAAAAATTCATTTTGTAAAAGTCTTTAGACTTCGGACAAAGTGAGTGAATCCCATGAAAGTGATCTGTGGAAAGCCTGGCAATATCCCAGATATACAGATTAAGTAAGCAATATCTAAGCTTTTAAAAAATAAAAATAAGCACTTACTTTTTGTGACTTTGAAGTGTGATCTAGTGATGGTGTGCTTCACTATGTTAGGTGTAACAGAACTCATCTTCCATTTCAACAGTTTCCTCTGCTCGAAAGGCAGCAACTCCACTGTAGATCCACGCAAAGAATATTTTAGAATTCATAAAATGCAGACAAAAGCACATGCAGACATTTCTTGCTTCATTTAAAGATGCTCTTAATAACAGATACAAAAGTTACTTAATTATAAAGACTACAATAAAAAAAAAAGACGCTGATAACAGTTTACTTGATAGGAAAATGAAAAGAAAAAAAAAAGAAAACTCCAAGTTAGAATTTGATGAGTGCTGACCTTTTTCATTGGCTGTACTAAAGTACAGTGTTGGTGACATGAAAGGGAACAGGCTGGACACCAGCGCTGGCTTTACCACCCGATCATCCTCCAACTCTGGGCTTACTGGTTCCTCGACACTACAACACAAACAGTGGACATTACACTTTGTTCAAAGCGATTCACAACAATGATGTAACATAATATAGTTTACACTTATGTAAACTGAATATAATACATAAATAAACATGCATCAAAACACTTTTACACAGTTCCAACTAATCTGAATAAATCAGACTGCCAAACACTTACATGTACATACAAACAAAACGATCAAAAAAGCTAATTGTCCTAGCAGCCTAAAACAACAAAACTAAGTATAAAATCTAAGGTCAAAACGAATCCTATTCCTTCTTGGTGGAAACGAAATATGCATTCCTATACTTATAACATTTCTCAACACTCACGCTATACATCACAAATCCATGCTCAAAGAAATAATAATTTACCTACACATTACAATTTTTACTACACAAAAGCATTAAGGATGCTTTTTAAGATTTTTAAGACACCAGATTAAATATGTATAGCCTAACACAACTGAGTTGTGTGCTCACAGCAGTGACAGATAACTTACATGACAGTCATGTAGGACGATGTTCCCTGGACTGGTTCAGATTTCAAAATGATGGATAGCACTGAGAGAGTAGCTTAGAGTTTCAAGCAATACTCAACATGGGCCTTAACTTTGTGTAAAAGAGGAAAAAACATGCCAAACCACTAACTACAAACAATCCCATCAGCTGGGGTGTTACTGCATGACAATAGCCCCATAAGGTTCAGCACAATTCACCAACAGGCTCATTTTTTCCATCATAGAGAGATAGTTCCACTTTCATCACCAATTCACAATTGGGAGATGCTTCTACTGGCCCCTGTGCTTTCTAGCTTTTCATGCACGGCAAACACCAGAAAAAGAACAACAAAAAGTGGCAGTACTGCTCTGTGTTTGTCATCACCATAGAAATGTCAGGTGGTCATCACAGAAGCATGGCAGAGGTAGGACAGACTGAGATTTAATCTCTCTCTCCACTGTTGAACAATAGTAAGGGGACTCCAACATGAATGTCTGGCAGCTTACCAAGTACTGAAATGACACTGGGATTAGACAGTGGGGGGAAATTACACAAAATAATGGAGGGGGGAATAAAATGCAAGCATGAAAGCAACTTACTTTGATGAGGTTGTCACTGAGGTTGCTGAAGAGGCATCACAATCTGATCCTTCTGTGTAAGAAATGAAAATTACATTTCCTTTCACATACCAGCAAAAACAACCAACCAAAGAAAGCCAACAACAGATGGCAAAATAAAGTATAAGTGCTGGTTTAGTGCTGAGAACAAAAAGGAAAAAGGGAAGGTACTTACCATCATCGTTTCCACTGCAGTTATTCTCCAGCTCATCTGGAAGCTCCTCCTCACCGTCTTCTGGCATGACAACATTCTTATGCCTGAGAGAAAATTTGAGAAATTTTACTTCTTGATAAATCACTAAGCTGTCTGTTGTAGAGAACGTTAAAAATATGGAATTGTTTTTAGTATTTTTGTAGGATATTAAAAGGATATTAGACTAGTCTAATATGTATTAATACATAAACTGGTAAACAAGGAACTGATTAGAAAGAATTGACAACAAAATGTCATTATCTTCAAAAGATTATACAGAAACAATGAAAATAATTGTCCCATCTGAGATAAATGATCTTATGCTCACCCATTTATCACAGGTTCACCCTCCTCATCCAGGGTCATATGGCAAAGGCCCGAGTCCTCTTCTGAGGTGTGCTCAGAGTCTTTCTTTGTGAGGTGTATGGCAGATATCTGGTCTGTTACTGAGTAAACTGTGGGTGATTGAGGATCAGCAGTCTTGTGGCTGACCTCCTCTGGAATGGCACAAGTAATACCCCGAATCTCCCCATCACACGGAGCATCTACAGAGTAGGTCTCATCCCTCGCATCAAGGCTAAGGGCACTAGAGGTATCTATGTCCATTAAAGACTCCTCATTCCCATTAATAAGGCAAAGGCTTGAGGCTTTTGCTGAAGAAGTGGCACCAGTCACTGTCTTTACTGCTACTAATGAACTAATATTGGCCCTCAGTGTCCCGTTTTGTGCATGAGCCATGCTTTTGGTGAGTTTTTTCACAGCTGCCGTAAACTCTACCTCAGAGGTGATTTTCCTCACTCTCTGAGGTGCTTCACTAGTACCATGATCTACACAGCATTCTGATAATCGCTTATTCTCCTTTGTGTCTTCAGCCACAGTCTTCTCATACTGAATCCAATCCTGGACACTAGTGACATGGTTCTTGGGGACATCTGCGCATTTGTCCTTCAAAGGCACAGTTGTTCGGATGGGCTTCATTGTGTTTCCTTTGCCATCCCCTTTCTCGCCACCATTACAATGAGAGGCCGATAGTATGGTGCTGGACTTGTCCAAGTCACATGTATCTAGTCTGGCATTTGTAGGCACTTTGGCAGTAGAGGTCTGTATGACCCCTTTGCTGTTGCTTTTGGGCTTGTTGTTAGTCCACGGGTAAGACTGGTTTGTAGGCATGGTTTTCTCAACTCTTACAGATGCTCTCTGAGAATAAGTCTTGGGAGGGGAGGGACAGGATGGACAAACTGAGTGCTGAGGTGAAAATGTCCTTTTTCCTAAAAGTCTTGACCTTAACCTGAGTTTGTCCAGCTGCCAGCACGACTGAGAGCTGTGGACAGTTTGCTCTAAATTACAAGGGCTAAGGCATACAGCAGAGAGACTACTAATATGACATGAGCTCTTTGAGACAGTACTGGCTGTTCTGATACCACTTTTAGCACCAGGAGAAGAACGTGCACTTGCACTTTGGGCACGTTCAGGTCTTCTTACAGTAGTAGCAGCTGCAGGCACAGGTGGACAGGCACGCTGTGAGGAGATCCCTGAGATACGACTGCGCTGGTCAAACACCACCGTCACATTAGGCTGAGACACAGAATCACCAAGGGATGAGGGATGATGATTTTTCCTCTCTCTGAGACTGGAAGACACATGGGTGTTGGATGAATGTGCAATTGCAGGCTTAGCTTGAACAAAAAGGGCTGACAGCTGTCCCCCACCTCTCAAGTCTTCAGCTCCACTGGAGGCCATTAACTGCCATGTTATACTCCCCAGGCACAGATGTTAATACTCTCATGGAGAAAGAGTCAAGAATACCTACAAGCAAGACAAAATTATAAATTAATATTTAATCATATTAATGAGTGTTAGCATGTTATGGAGAAATGGTGTTTCTCCTATTCTGGAAAGAGAAACCCACTTAAACGCAAACTCAGTTAATCTAGGCAAAATCAAGCTAAATCTAGAGCATTATCTCTATTGTTCTTAATTTGATAGCTGTCCAAGTTACTGTAGGGTTTAGAGTTAGTATTTTTAATTTATTCAAGAGTTTACATTTGTTCCATTTATAAAAAAGTCTTTAAATATTTAAAATAAAGTCATCTGCATTAATAAAAAGTTGGTCTCTACTTTGCAGCTCCGACAACTTTTAAATTTCTTGGAAGGCTTAGGAAATTGTTACTGGTTTCTCCAGATGTAGGACAGGAGGGCTTGGCACGCAGTCGCTGATCTAGTTATATCAAAGATGTTTGATGGGGCTGGCATGGTTTGTCACTTTACTGAACATGTTTCCAGTGCTCCAGAGTCCAGTGGAAGTGTAACTTTCACCACTACATTTGTCACTTGGTGATTTAAGTCTTGCATGCTGCTGCTTGGCCATGGAAACCCTCAGCAGAGCGTTGTTGACTTTTACGCACTATGAGCCTCAGCATTCAGTGACTTGGCTCTTAACTTTGCATGGTCTGACACTTGGCTGCTGAGCTGCTGGGGGTCCTAAACACTTCAACTTTTAATAATACACTCACAGTTAATGATGGAATATCTAGGACAGAAGCAGTTTCACTAACTGACTTGCAGCAGCTAGGGCTGGGAGGTTAATCAAATTAATTGCAATTTTCAAAATAGGACCATCTTTATATACTTTGATTCCCTCTGGCTGCTTCTGTATGTAGACATTTGCTTCTGTCAAAAACCTGTAAATAACTCTTGTGTGGCAGTGTTTCTTATATTTCACTCTTCTCCTTAATTTAAATACAAGGGGTTACGAGGTTATGTTTGCACTGTGTTTAATAAAAGAGCTGCATGTAAGGTTGGGGAGGGGGGGGAGGGGGGCGATGGGCAGACTGCATGCCCACCTTTCTCATTGAGACTGACTGTTTCAGAATTATGTCACAATACCAGTGGTGGAAAATAACAATGCAAATGCAATTCGATAATAAAAGAAGTTGATTAAGCATGAGACAATAAGATATTAGAGCCATAATAAATAATGGAAATTTTAACATTTCATATTAAAGTACACTGAAACACTTTTACACTTATACTCAAGTTGAGGTAAAAAAAAAGGAGGACTTGCAGTTACATTTACTAGAGTAACACTTTAGTTACCTTCAGTATCTTACACTTTAGTCTAGATAGTATAAGTCCTTTTAATGTGTTAACCCTGATGAGAGAAAATAAATAAATAAATAAATAAAAACTAACGGAACAACACTCTCCACCCTTTTTCTCTTTTTTCTAAGGTAGTAACTAAGCTAGGTTAGCTATGAAAAATAGATTTTAAATAACTGAACTGAACTGAACTGAAAAAGACTTTTACACCATGTCCTTTCTTTTATCTAAGTTAGAAACTAAGCTAGGTTAGCCAAGACAAAAATATATAAAAAGAATACAAAACTAACTGAGACTCTCCCTTTCTTATCTTTTATCCAAGTTAGTAACGTTAACTAAGCTAGGTTAGCTAGACAAATATAAAAAAAAACACATAACTATATTTAAAACTAACTAAAAAAAGTTCCATTTATCATTTTCCTTTTATCTGTTAGCTAAGAAATAATCTAAAAATAACAATACAAAACTAACTGAAAGACTCTCCACCCTTTCTTCTTTTTTTATCTAACAGTTACGTTAGTCACTAGGCTAACTTGGCTTAACTAAGTTAACGAATTATGAAAAATGGCTAAAATTAATTAGCGTTAGTTAGCTACGCTAAAACACCAGAACGGCTAAAAAACGAAATTTTAACAGTAATATTAGTAGCTAACGTCAGGTAAGCTAATTATCTACCATTTCTACAAAGACGAACATGTGTAAAACTTGCCAGCTAATCATTCTGAGTCAGCCTGTCAGCAGTTTGCCGGCCATGTGGTCAGGAGTGACCCACAGGCAGACAGCCTGAGTGACTGAACTAACGTTAGCGTTAGCTAAGCTAGCGAGCGGGGCTCGCCTGAGTCTGGCGTTAACGTTAACTGTTAGCTGCCATGGCTAAAACAACGAAGAGCGGGGGAAAATGAAAAAAAAGCAGAATAAACATACCGTGTGAAATATTTTTTAGGCTGCTACATCTATGTATGAAACGGTAGTTAGCTAGATTTAGCTTTTTGTACTCAGCTTAAAGAGCCAGTCAGTGAAAAGCTAGCTGGCTAACCGCTAGCTATCAACACGGTTCCCAGCCCAGGCCCTGTAACCCAGGTTAGCTAGAAAAACACGCTCCGGGCGGTTTCAGCGCTGGTAAATTCCGGGTTCATTTACACAAGCAGCGGCAGCAGTGATAACGAAGTGACGGTGGTATAAACAGCTCCGCTTACCTGAGGGAAAGTTCAGTAACTGCTCCGGCTACATTACGGGGAGGTAGCGGAGCACACCGGCTCCCACAGCCCAGCTCAGTTCATAAACCCGCCGCCTCGGCTTTTTGTCTGGCGCGGCTTCTGTCCGCCTCCTAGCAACCGCGTGCGCACACACACACACACAGTCCTCGGTCATGATTTTTTTTATACTTTGAAACAAGTTGTTGAAGTCAGAATATCAGTGACATACTTGTTTATCTTCAGTCCAGATCATCTACTGTGTGTATAAACCGTGTGTTTTAATAATCTATCATTTTATCCTATGCATTTTCAACGTTCTCAGTGTCCTGTTTCAAATGTCAGGGTCCTCAGAGTTCTACAAGTGAAGTGTGGCGCTACTTTGAGCTTCTTGTTATTGGAGTAAAAATAGCAATTTCTTTGCACGGAAAACCCTATGCACATTTCTCTGTTGGGAGCATCGGCTAAAAATACTGTGTTTCAGAACGCTGGTGGAGAACGGATGTGGGCTATTCAACAAAAGTTTGTACTTGTTAATCACTATCTATCATGTGTCACTACGATAACATGTGGAGGGCCAACAGTCTGATCTCCAGTCAGCTTAATTATTATTATTTTTTACAACATGCAGTACTACTGGTGTTACTGGTAAGAGTAGAACTGCTGTAACGGCCAGCTTAAAATTCTGTACTATGGACTAACTGTTACAGTATGTACTAGTAAAATGGATCTTTGGTTTGTAGTCTAATTACCTCATTCACTGTTTTTCAGTACTTTTTGTTGTTCGGAAAAGAGAAATCTAACTTTAAAATATGCTTTCAGCTTAAACAAGTACAGTAAAGTCCATTTTAGTTTTTGAGTTGGATATGCAAAGGGCCGGTTATAGAAAGCCAAAAGGCCATATGTGGCCCGTAGCCTGTACAATGCTCTGGTCTGGCTTAGCTGGTCTGGTTTAGCTGGTAAAAACTGATACTCTTTCATCTATAGTACATTATTTTCATTTTTTTTTCTTGAAATCATCCAGGATTTTTAACTCTCTGTGATGAAACATGCAGTTGAAGTACAAATTATACACTCAATAAAAGGATATTATTTACCTAAAAAGCAAATTGACGATGCAATTAAAAACAATCACGATATGAAAAATATATTGTCATAATGCCCAGCTCTAATCGCCAAAATGACCAAGCTGGTTGACCATCATGATTAATGTCCAAATATTTGTGGACACCCCTTTTAACAAATGCATTCAGCTACCTTTAACTTATAGCCATTGCTGATGCGAATACAAAGCTTGTCTAGTTTCTGTAAAGAAGTATTGCCAATAGAATATGACTGTGGACCAGATAAGCATAAACCTATAGGCAGGACGAACTCTCTTTAAGAGGGTTAATACTCTTGATTTCAAAAGAAACAATGTATGAAGTGTCCAAATACCTTTGTCCTGATAGAGCCAATAGTTGACACCTGCAGTCAGTTATGTTTACACATATTCTTCATAGTAAAGGAAGACCAAAGTAATTAGATGTTTGAACCATAATTTCACCATCCCATGGGGAAGACCCCCAGCACTGGGCTATTGTACAGTGGACTGATCATATAATACCAGTACCTGACCTCACTCATACTCTTGTGGCTGAAAACAGGTACATCCAATGCAAGCCTTTTCAGAATAATAGCAAAGGCCAGGACATTTCAAGTCAACCTATTAGAAAATATTGGAAATTCCTCTGTTAATGGATTCTTTTTTCATATAGAGAACTCGTCAATTCTGTTTTTGTCCTGAGAAAACACTTTCGCTGGGATACCCAGGAAGAATGCCTTCCCTAAACAAAACAGAGCCATAAATCACTCTGCAGCAGCCTAGCTTTTAAGCAACGTTAAACCACCAGGCACCCTTCATTGAGTGAAGTGCTCTGCCACAAACCCAAGCTCATCAACAAAGCCAGTGTCCTGGTTAGTGAACCTTTTCTCCAGAATGAAGTAATCCAGTCCTACCGTCTCACATGAACTCAGGATTAAATATGCATAGTGACAAACCACCTGCAATTCAAACTGTGTGTGGGTCATGCCATGCCATTAACAATTGACACGAGTTTGTTGAGCATAAAGTGCAAACCTCACTGCTGACTGATTTATGGTCTGTTTATGGGTGCAAACAGGTCTATATACCTACTGGTGCAATTTCAGAAGGGGGCTGGGAGTTGGGCGCTTTTCACTAGACTGAGAATTTCATTGAGAAAATGAGATTGGGTAAGAAAATATAACCTCTATATGGAATTATTTGAGAATACATTTCATTATTTCCTACTGATAATATAATTGCTTAATTGAGTTGTATAGTTGATAATTAATCATCAAACCTAAGGACAAGTGCTGGGCTAATAAAAGCCAAAAAGCTATTATGAGACTAAAAACAAATATAAAGCCATTGGAGGCATCAATCAATCGAGCTTTGGGATAAATAGAAACCACTGTGTGGTATGTTATTGAAATGAAAGATCCCAATGAAAAGCTCATAAATCACAAAGGAACGGGTAGGCCAAAGAAGTATCACCAATTCAGAAAAATTATCAGTTGTTTGTTTGACAAACCAGAAATAGTCTTCAGGAGGTGAGTGTATATTTGTTAAAAACACCTTGAGCAGAAATACATTGAATAGGATGATCAGTTTACAGTGTGCAAAAAGCACTTAAAAGTACTGCATTTAAAAAATATGAGACAAATTAGACCAAAATGTAAATGTAAAAAGTGTTCAGATTTCAACATGGTAAAACTGAAATGTATATGAATACCACTGGATAAAAAGTTTACTTTATTCACACATCAGTGCATTTGTCTGATTGGTTTGACATTTAAGAGGCATATCAGGGGAAAAATCTTTGTTTCACACATTGTGGAGGGAAATGTATTTTACCCACTTCTAGGCCTGTATTGATTTGTATGAATAAATAAAATGTAAACTACAATTGCCCAGAAAAAATAAAGGAATCACAACTGTTTTCATGACCCTGAACACTTATCACAAAGTGGATGAGATTACATTTGACCTGCTGTACCCGCATGGTTACTGCTGCAATGGAAATACATAAGTAGCCAGGTGGGTGCACAACATCTAACTGGGTCAGGGTTGACGGCAGCATGTCAAAACATACTACATACAAAAGATACCACACAACCTAATATAACCTAAAATTACAGATATCCTGAATCTTAAAAAAAAAAACGTTTGAGAATCATTTATTATGATGTTGTACAAATATATGCCTCTATGTCCTTGAAAACAGACAGGCAGTCTTTTTCATAATTGTAAGAAATGATCTACTATAGTAAACTATAGCCAGCCATAAGGACAAAACCTACAGGACACTATTTATTTTTACACTACTATGAATCCATAACCTGCTACAAGGTAAATGGAAATGAAATGAAAATAGGTGTCAGAAACTGATGCCAGGTTGAGTGATATGCCTTCCCCTTGTTAAGTCAGGTTGTGTTACGTGATTAAGCGTTATCCACTCTTCTGAGTAAGCATCAGTAAGCTCATGCAGGGAGGATCCTATGACAAATTGCTGAAAGCTTCTAACTTATCAGGTTCTAACTTATTAATTGGTGATTTTTGAAGCATAGTCAGCACATTATCTAACAACACGGAAGATCTGGACCAGTGGCAAAACTGGTGTTAAGATGTGAAGGGCCATGTTATATTTTTATATAGATATTTTATATTTTAAGCAAATATATTGAGTTGTTAAAAGTCATGAATAATATTGTTACCATTTTCTAACCTCTCGTTATCTTATGAAAACCAATAAGGTTTACTAGTCCTGATACAGTAATGTTACTGTGCATTTAGGACTGACAGAGTGTATGTAAGTGACTTCTGGTCTGATTTTATGACCTATGTTGGGCCTTATTCTTATACTCCTTATAATTTCAGTGTGAATAACCTCACAATGAAAACATATAACATATAAAACATAAAAAAAAGGGTTTTGCTGCTTAGCTTCTACATAAAATGTTTACACACTTATTTCCACGCTTAAATCAAGCCCTCATTGACACACACTGTAACTCTTTTCAGTCATTTCTTCACAAATGAACCACAGAGAACAAACTCTAGGTTCCTCTTTTAACTGGATCTCTAAAGGCAATAATAAGCATTTCTGAATTGATGTATCTATTCATTTATTTGTGAACAGATTTGAACGTGCAGATGCTTCTTCTATATTTCACCTTTGTTTTTGTTCTTTTTTTTAGCTCCAGCACCACACTTGAGAACCAATGGTCTTTGTTGATTTCTGACTTGATGTAACTGATAAATGACTTCCTGAGTAGTTTCATTTCCTAAGCAGTAAAACAGAGAAGTCTTAAACAGAGCACAGTGACAGCCAATAGCAGGTTCTTCTGTTATCAGGTCTTTCTACTACAAAATACACTGTCCAAAAGAATTGGCCAAAAGAGAATTGTTGAGGTCATGTGTTGATTTGGAATCATTATTTTTGGATTCCAATAACCACACCAACTTAATGAATAAGGAAATGTACAAAACAAGCAAATTGCAGACATGCAGAATAGGAATAAAAGAAAAACATTTCGATCGTTCACTTCAAGTTATTTAAGATGCAGGAATTGGAATATATTACAAAACATGCATAAATTCTAAAGATTGACAGGTGAGCTTTAAAGAACTGCACACAATGTAAAGCCAGAAGCGCCTTATCTATAAACACACTGCGCCCTCTTCTGGCGGAGCGTTGTAAACATCTTTTAAGTTTTATTAGCAAGTATGTTCCTTTATACTGAATTCAAGAAACTTTTATTCCCTTTACATTTCTAAACGTTTTATATAGAGCTTTAATTATTTAACAAAGTTATATAACAAACATTTATCTGATATCCAGTTTTCCTTTGATGATAACTCTTAACAAGTATGTATTTCTGAATATAAAACCTTATAATATGCCATTAGTTTATATTTAAATGTGTTTAATGAAAGATAAATATCCTTCATGTTGGCTATTCTGCATCTTATTATTTATATTAGTTTCTAACAGGCATAGTTAGAAGTTATTACCTCATGCTATCATAATTGCTGTCAGTGTTGAACAGCTTTATAAAATAGTCCCAGTTCCAATTATTCTATATCACATTTTTAATGCAAAATTTTGAAAAGTTGCTTTATCTCAGTAATTCAGTTCATTTTTGTTCATTTTCATTTTTATTTTATTGCTGATGTTTATGGCTTACAGCCAATGAAAACCTAAAAATCAGTATCTCATAGTATCTCATCTCATATCTCAATTTGAATATTATATAGGACCAAGTGGTACTGCTGGAAAAAAAATCTCCATAAAAGTTGTCAGCAGTGGGAAGCAAGAAGTGCTGTAAGATTTTCCGGGACTTTAGACTTGATAGCCTATAACACAGTGGACCAAACCCAGCAGATGACATGTCTCTCCAAACCATCACTGATTGTGAAAACTTCACACTAGACCTTAAGTAGCTTGGACTGTGTGTCTCCCCACTCTTCCTCCAGACTCTGCTCACTTGATTTGAAATGAAATGCAAAATTTGGTTGGAGTTTGGTTTGGTTTGGATGGTTTGGAGAGTCATGTCATCTGCTGGTGATAGTCCACTGTATTATATCAATTCCAAAGTCAGGACTTTTATTATTTCTTTTCAACAATAAAATAAATAAATGCCTAAAATAGATCCCTCTTTAAGTAATACATCTATATAATATATTTCTCATTCTGAAACATTTGAATTACTGAAATAAACTAGTTAACTTTTTAAATAGATTCTATTTTTGAGATGCACTAAATTCGTGTAGCCTGGTGATCATGCTGGCAGTGTGTGAGTAATGGGATGAGAGAGGGGCAGGTACAGGTCCCCTCTCCCACTTTACACCCCCACCGCTCCTCCTTCCCCCACCTCCCTCCTCCGCCCACTGTTTACCGGTGTTGTGTCAGTGCCTGTGGGATGGAGTTACAGTTGTAGGGCACTTTCCTCCATCTGGATGCTTCCTCGAGCTCTTTTTCGTGTCCTGTCCCATGCAGAGGGTCCTGCATCCTCCCTCCCAGTCTGACTCCAGTCCACTCCAGTGTTAGTGAGTTTTAGATCCAGAGACACAGAGAGTGTGTGAGAGAGTGTGTGAGAGAGTTGCTCAGTTCCTCGGACAGGATGAAGCTGCGCTCCGCGTGCGTCCCCCTGCTGCTCCTCGCGCTGTTGGCCGGTCAGCACGGCGGGTCCCGGGTCCGGCTGGCGCGGCTGGACCGCTGGGTGAAGGCTGCCTTCCAGTACGTGAAGCTGAGCCTGTGCCGCAGGGTCAGTCTGCCGGACGGCGAGTGCTCCAGACTGGCCCACCTCCGCCTGTCCGGAGTGGTGGTCTACGTGTCCGAGTCCGGCCCGGAACAAGTTCTGGCCATCCTGCCGGACTCCCAGTCCACCGGCTCCCCGGCAGCGGCTTCGGACGAGCCCGGGGCCAACCGGGAGCTGTTCCCCGGAGCCAGCGCGCACGACGCCGTCCTGGTGCTGGACCCCAGCCCGGAGGAGAGCTTCGGACACCCCGTGGTTCTCTTCTACCTGGACTTTAACGTGACCAAGAAGAAGTGCGGACACATGGACGGGGTTTATCTGGGTGAGTGGAGCGCGAGCGATGAACTTTTACGAATTTACATATTTAAAGGACCAATAATTAAAATAAATAATAATAAAATATCAGAAAAAGTTTATACAATAAAAAATATGATGCACAAAATTATTAGAAAAACTTAAAATAAAATTCAACATTAAGGAAAAACCTAAACAGGGTTTAAAAATGTGAAAAAGTCACAAATTATTATAAATAATAAAAAAATACTAAACTAAAAAAGTAAAAAATAAGAAGTGACATAAACATAGACACGTAGGTTAGAAAATTGTTGTTACTATAATAAAGATATAAACACACAAAACCATAAAAAGGTCTCCTATAGCCAAAATGGTTCTCTATAGATCTGTCTATAACTTATAAATTCATCTTTATATATTTATACATATCTGGAAATCAATATAAACATTTATCATTATCATATCAGCTGTATATATATACATATATAGGGAACCATAAGACATTCTCACGAGGAATCACTTAAGAACTCTTTGTGGTATATTCAAAAGAATGTAATTGCATACATTTGAAGGTTTTGTTAAGAATAGATTTAACATAAGCATCTAAATCAATTATTACCTTAATTAAAACAGTACTTTGCTACACATTTATACTGATTAGGTCTACAGGTTATTATATGTTTGATTTAAATGTTTTTTTTTTACATGACAACACGTGTATTATCTTATCTTGAAACTTAAATAAATGAAAAAGTAGGAAAAACAACAGAACTGCTTTTCATATCTCATCCGCAGTGTGTTCTAGAGATGATCTCAGAGTGGACTAGAAACAGCGCCTTTTAACATCTTTATTAGAGGGTTCATCACCTGTTAGGCAGGGCACAGTCTGGTAATGTTGCAGCTCTAAAACACCTGATTCAGCTCATCTGTTAATTGCTAGGTTAAGTGGGTGTAGAGAGCTTGAGTACCAGTAGATGAATTCTCAGACTTTGCTGGACACTGGTTCTCCAGGATTCAATCTAAACAACCAGCAGCACACATGATTCCACCTGTTTAATCAGTCAGCAAAATAATGACATGTTTAGGCTTAGTTAAAATGAAAACCTGCAGCCGTACTGGCCCTTTGTGGACAGGTTTCACACCTTTATTTTAGACAGAGCTCGTAACATGGTCAATACGTAAGGTCAATTTAGCACATGTGGGTAAGATTGACCTCACTGGACATTTACTAGACACACAAAAATACTGCAGTTTCCATCAAGTAAAAACATCACCATCAGCCTATCCCACCTAAAATACCTTTGCGTTTTCCCCAAAGCCAATATTTGACTTTCCATCACAGCCTGCATGCCTGTGTACACTATTTTGTATGTCTGAATGTTTGTGGACACCCCTTCTAATGAATCCACGCATTCAGCTGCTTTACTTAGTCACACCAATGCATTGCTGACATAGATGTGGAAATGCACATGGCTAGTCCCTGTAGAAAATTGTATTGCCAGAAGAATAGTACTCTCTAAACCAGATAAAAGTGAACCAGCTTTTCCAATAGAGTGGGCCAAAGGGGAATAAATCCTTCAGCATTGAGCTGTGGAGCAGTGGAACTGTGTTCTCTTGAATGATGGTGCTCCATCCAGGTCTTTGCAATGAGATGGGGAGTTGGGGATGATGATATTTCAGCATAACTGACGTTAATCTTAATAATACTCTTGATACTGCTCTTTCTTTCAGTCAAATCCTCACAGAAATGTTGAAAAAAAATGTGTAAAACGAGTGCCGTGGGCAGTAGAGACAGTTTCTTTAACAGGTTTGTGAAGTAACAATAAATGAGCAGGTGTCCAAATACTTTTGTCCATGAAAAGCATCACAAAAATTTTTTCACCTCCATTTTTGCACTTTTTAATGTAAGTTGAATCCAAAATTCATACAGACCAATTGAAATGCTCCAAAATAAGTTTAAATAAAATATTTCAATATTTACAGCCAATGAAAGTTAAAACGTTCTCTACCTGTTCCTGTAAATGTGCCACTGTGGAGATACAAGGTTTTTTATGACTGTGACAATACCCTCCTTGATGCACACCATGCTCACCTTTAATATTTGGGTCATGGTCGTTGTGAATATAGGGGACTACACGTCATTAAGACTGTGGGCATCACTACACTGATCACCACTAAAGCCTGTGCTTCTTAACAGTGTGGTCATCACTACTGACAGTTCAGCTGGCTGCAGTGTGTGTGTGTGAGGGCAGGACTGTGCGTGTGTGTGGAGTCTAGGTGGATGTGAGGAAGCGTGTGAGAGAGGGTGAATGAATGCACTCTGCTCCTGGGGCAGCTCTCTCAGGGACAGTCAGGCCATGCCCCCCTGCTGGGATAGCAGAGGGCAGATGCACCACTAAACCAAGAAGGAGTCATGCAATCGGAATAAGAGGAGTCAATTATTCATCCTGAGTGTGTATTCTGTCCTTTGCACCAGTACATAACTCTCCATACTCACCACCGACCCCCTGCAGCGAAGTCAACTTTAGTGCACGCCTTCAAGTTTGACCCTCTAAGATACTTCACTCTTAAATATAATGCTTCTTCAAGAGTTTATTTTTAGGTGATGCCATAAAAGAACCACTTTTAAAACCCATTAAGAACTATTTTGTGCTAATAAACAGGGCTGTGTATTGGTAAGAACCTGGTGGTTTTATACATATCACAAGAACACAATGGATTTTTAAAGAACTAAAAGAAAAAAAGAAAGAATGGCATTTCTCAAAACTAATATAATTAAGTTGCATGACAATGGCCTCTTCGATCAAATAAACTAATTACTGAGGATCTTTTAAGGATTCTTCAGTCGAAAAACTGTGGAAAAACGCCTTAAGTTGCTTTGAGGACCCCAAAAAAGGCTAATTTTACTCAAATTCACATTAAAAAGGTTTAGAGGGTAAATTATCCAATCCTTGTTCAAATAAACTCCCCCTATCAGTAATAGTGCCTCAACAATAGAAATATGAAGACCTCCACATGCATCCTCTGCCTCTGCTGCTGATGTGCTCAAAGGAAACCACGGCTCCCTGGCGTCAATACATTAGATAACAGATGCCTGTGCTGACCAACATCGCACTAGTAGTGTAAAACGCAAGGACCCACGCCTGAGAAAGCATGGCCAATTGTGCTCTCTCAGACTCCAGCTGCTGATGGCAAACAACATGATCCGGAATACGAACCACCGCGCATAAAGACAGCAGCTTAGTCTGGTGGTCCACTTGGAGCCTGTGTTCATAGTTTAAGGGTCAATAGTAAGGGTTTTAATTGACCAATCAATTACATTAACTTTTCCCTTACCTTTCAGAAAAGAACAACCTTTTATTGACTTAAATATTTTTTAAAGAATTAAGTTAAGATTTACAGTGTGGAATCCATCAAACAACCCTATGAATCCCCTATGAAGAGTTTTCAAAATTCACATTTTCAAATTTCTTAAATTAGTCTACACCAATATGACAATAACAAAGTTTAAAATAAAAGAACTTCATAAAATCATAAAAATCATCTTTAAGGTCAGCTGCTGTTTCATTTGCTTGATCCACAGCCATACCTCACAAGTCGTCTATTAACTTGAGAGCTCTGTAATTCACTGTTTTCAGTAAAGATTCCTGAGAGGAGGAAATAAAAGCAGTCCTGGGAAATCTAATAATTGCTAAGCATGTCAAAAATGATCAAGGAAAAGAGAGAGAGGCTCAAGTATAAGCTCTGGGCGGAAAAGCAGATTATCTGGCTTGCATCTCTTTCACTGTCTGGAAACATTTTTGGGTTTGAATTTGCCCAAGCTTGACCATCTAAGCTGAAGATGTGGGGAGAGAAGGAAGAAGACAGCAGCAGTTTGTTTTGACCACACTTGAAATCCTCCCAGGTCCTTTTGTGTGACTGTAATGGAAGCAGGGAAAATAAGTGGCCACAGAAAGAGAGAGAGAACCAGAACGAGAGAGAGAGAGACATTAATGCGTTGGATGCTGCATTAGCAAGCCAAGGAAACATTTAATTGTGGCAGGCAATTTTACTGGTTATGTGAAATTACGTTAAGTAGATTTATAATGGTTTCTGATTAGTTAATCTCACAAGGCTGTCTGCTTCGAAAATCCCTCAGTCTGGGTTACCTGAAATAGATGCAGGCTGCTTGGCGGCGGTAGCCCTGCAATCTTCTCTAAACTACTGTGTGTCTGGTAATGGTCCAGAACAAGAACAGGATAAATGGTATACGTACAGCAGACTGTGAAAGCACCACACTCTTACAAATAAAGAAAAAAAAGCTTTCTATGCAATTCCCATTCTAGGGAAATATTTGTCATATGTGGAGATGCTTTTACTTTTATACTTTGAAAAAGAGGCTCTTCATACACGCATCTCATTTTAATTTATTTTATTTTTATGTTTCAAAGGATCTTTAGTAAATCAAAAGTAGTTTGTATGTGGAATCACTCCAAAATCGCTTAAAGATGACTCTTGTTTTTTTAAAGTATTTTATCATACAATCAGTTCATCAGGTATTTTTTCTAGGTAATCAATGTCTCAGATTAACTAAGAGTCAGTTAGGAGTCTGAAATTTGCTTCTGTAGTTTTGAGCTGGAGGTTTATCTAATAGAAGTGTATGTTACAAAAAAAGACTGATATTGTCTCATTCATTTTTGTCTACATCAAACTCATAAAAGTAAAGGAAACATAGTGCAAAGAGATAGTGTGTAATTTTTGGGTGATCCATGTTTGTCATCCCAAAGTTTTGTATTAAAAAACAAAAAAAAACAAAACGTAAAGTTCAGGAGAAAAAAAAAAACATTACATTCCAAGCATTTAAGATGATTTCTTTTGTTTCATTCCTTATGAAATTTTGATGCAATTTTCAGTCTGTTGATTCAATATACGGTCTTATGCAAAAGTTTAAAGCTGATGTCCTTACGTTTTGGGATTTGGGGGATTTAGGGCCCTCTCTGGGGAGAATGGGTAATTGCACGGAACGTGCAGAAGAATCATTTTAAACTGGGCGGGTATGATGTGGTCTCCTTTTAGAGCGGATGAATCCGATTCCAGGTTTTGTCAGAAACTGCTGAGAAATACAGGATGTATGAGTGTTATTATTTTATACTGTTGTCAGTTTTGTCAGAAATGAATGAGCTACTGAGCTCTGAGTTTCCCCTTCTGAAGTCTCCATTGCTCCACCAGCTGCTCCCGTTCAGTAAAACTGAATTGCACAGTCGGCAAAATGACATTAAATTATTCACCTATGCAATACTATCAATGTCATTGTCAGAAACACAACGGTAAAGGCTACCTCCATGCTTCACAGCTGGCCATTTGTTCATTTTTAAAGCATCAGTCAGTATGACTAAGACTGTCTCTTTACAACAACATAGTAACTGTAAGATAACAGTGATTAACTGAAGCCCCCTGACTGAATGTTCATGCTTCACAGGAGAGGAGTGTCTGACGTTGGCCCTGAAAACTCGCTGCCAGAACCAGCTGAAGCGGAGACGGAGCCGCAGTGACCGCATGGCAGGGAGAACACGGTTCCGCAGGAGTGCCCTGTCCAGAGGAGGCAGAGTGGAGCGCAGCAGTGGCCTGTGTGAGATCCACTTTTTGCCCCTTGTGGTTGGAGTGGGGGACAGCAACCGTACCCAGCGCCTACGCTGTGTGGGTGAGTCAGGTTTTAAGACAAGACAATGAGAATAAAAGTTCTTCACTAAAAAAGGCTGTGATAAGAAAGACTGAAACATGTGCAGCACTTTGAACAATGTTATAATGACAAACAAAAAGTCAACCTTATATATAGCTATAACACATTTTTGGTATATTTGGGCTCAGTTTTAAGCTGAATTCTAAACTACATATTCTTTTCAATGAAAAGCTTCCATTCATAATGTGTAGTACACAACTAGACCTAATTCAGACCTTGTAGTGTTAAATGGACAAATAGATACTATGGCTATAAGCATTAAATTATGTCTATAGTCATACACTATTAATGTTGCCACCAAAAAAAAGGGCACACATTCTTTGTGGCATTGTTTCAATAAGCTTCTGTAATGTCACAAGATTTATTTCAGTCCAGTGTTGCATTCATTTTTCACCAAGATCTTGCAGCATTGATGATGGTAGAGTCTGACCACTGCACAAAGTCTTCTCCATCCAGCACATCCCAAAGATTCTCAATGAGGTTAAGGTCTGGACTCTGTGGTGAACTCTCTCAATCCATGTGTGAAAATAATGATCTCATGCTCCCTGAACCACTCTTTCACAATTCCAGCCTCATAAATACAATGCAATATGCCCATGTCATCAGGGAAGAAAAATCTATTGATGGAATAACCTGGTCTATTTTCAGTATATTCAGGTAGTCAGCTGACCTCATTCTTTGAGCACATACTGTTGCTGAACCTAAGCCTGCAGACCAACTGCAGCTCCAAACCCCAGATAATTTACTTAGTTAAATCCAGGTGACAGTAGTAGCAGCCATCTGCAAGAATGTTCTTCATACAGTTGAAATAATTTATAATAACTTCTAATGCTTTGTGCCGCCTCCATAACAGAACATCCAGAGTTCGCCAGATGCCCACAGCCCTTACCCCTCACCAGGCCCAGCGTGCCCATCTCCAGCTGTGAGCTGAATAAAAACACCCGCCGATGCCACCAGCAGCCCCTCGCCACACACCTCTCCTGCCGCCTCTACCAGACCTGTGACCATGCAGTCCTGCTCTCAGGTTAAAAAAAACCCTCTGATTCACATCTTTCTGACTTTCAAAATGTTGTTAATAACCAGCACTTTTCTTCTGTCATCTCATGGATTAACACATGCATACTCAAACATCCAGCAAGGCAGCTCTGCTTAAGCTCTCTCTCTCTCTGCTGTTTCATACGTCTCATACAGGTGGCTGGCAGGAGCAGATCACATACCAGCGCCATGTGCAGAACCTGCTGGTCTTTTACAGGATGCTGAGGAACAACGGCTTCCATAAGGATCACATCAAAACCTTCTTTGCTGGAAATGGTCAAGTAGCAGGTAAGAAATCAAAGCAAATCTGCAACTAATGTACGTATACTTGTGAGTGATGAGCAATGTACATGATGGATTAAGTATTGAGAGACTTTCTAGCATCCCAAATCATAAAAAGTCAGGATGGAAAAAAAGTTTCTTACATTTACTTTGACTCTTTTTCTTTGCAGACAGTATATGTAATGTTTTATCTTTGTTTAATTTATTTTTATAATTATTATTATGATATTCAGGTTTACAACACATTCTTAAAAATCTTAGTAGGATAGTAAAAGATTCATCAATTATGTAATGCTGCCATTCATTCTCACAGTCACAGCACTTAAAATGTGCTTTAAAATGCACTTAGGAGCATTTTAAGCGTGACATTTCATGGTAGTCATGATCACATTTTTCATGTTAAAGTTCTCCAAACATCTTCTATTGGGGACAGATCAGGCAGCCCAGTCAAAAATATGTAGCCTCTTCTTCAAGAGCCATGCCTAGGTAATGTGTGCAGCATGTGGTTGGCAATTGTCTTGTTGAAAAATGTATGGATGTCCGTCATATTTTGTTTCAAGATCTTAATATACTCACATGTTTCCACTGTGTGATGGTCCATACCAGCTGCTTCTGAGCTCAGAGAAACTTCTTCTAAGACACCACCTCTGGACGTGGTTAGCTTAAGGCTTCTGTTTTGCACAGTAAAGTTTTAAATGTCTTTTGTGAATTGTAGTATTGTATTGCTTGACAAAAGTTTGCCAAATTAACCCCCTGGCACACTCTGGTCTTTTTTGACAAAATAGAGCTTCTCGGCACATTTTTTGCTTTTCAGAAGTCTCAAAAGTTGTTTTTACCTCATACTAGCTGTAAAATGTTTTAATTGATCTTAACAAAGGGAATTAAATTGAGCAGACGAATCATGAAACATGTTGGGTTCATACTCTCTGCAATAAAATAAAAGTCAATGTTAATATAGGAAACACAGTTTTTGTTGCATGTTGTAGAACTTAAAACTTATTTCACCACTGTACTGTACTGTGCTCTCCCATAGCTAAAGAAGCAGAAGGGATGTATCCAGCCACAGAGAAGGAGGTGATCAGGAACCACATCTCCTATATCTGCCGCAAGCAGCACTGTGCAGACACCCTGGTCCTCTACCTGAACAGCCCCACCCGCAACGATGGGACCATGCTGCTGTGGGACCGCAACAACAATGGCATCGTAAGTGTTTAAAACCTTCAAGACAAACCACCAGCGTTCACATTCTGCTCACAAAGCTTTCATATCAGAAAGCAGTCCACAATAATGTGGCCAGCATTTGTGCCTAGATGGCCCTGTTGAATAACTGCAGCTGTGTGCTACAGTCAGTGTTCTGCAGCAGGAAGTCCAAGCAGGAGATCAATAGACAGACCTCAGGAATGCAAGAAGGATCATCCTTTATCTTCCTGTTAATGGATTCAATGTGTCCCCTCTATAAATCAGCACAGACCACCACTTCAAAGTGCCTATTGCCCAATCAAAGACGCAGCAATGGAGGCTTTCGGTCACAGAAGTCGGGTAAACGCAGCCTTCCGGTCCCTTCTCATCTCTTTATTTCCTTTATTAAGTAGAAAAGGAAGGAACTGGAATGGTCTCCAGTCTTTGGTGTTTGGGGGCTAATCCTTTTGTCCTCATGTATGGGCTTGGATCTAGTGATCTCTGGATGCTTCTGGAAGATGCATTATTCCTTCCTTTCTAACAATAATATCTCAGTATGATCTAAGATATTGGATCTGAAAGAAATACAGTGGGATGTTATTGTAAGCCTAAAAGCTTCTTAAAGTACATCCAGACATTCTCATCCCAAAGCATAATAGATCTGTCAATCCTTCATTCCTACAACAACCCCTGGCTTTAATCCATCATTAATAAACTCGCTCCACAAAGCGGGAACACATTTCATTATATTCCCTTTTAAGAATACACCCGTTTGACCTCAGTGAAATCCCACCTTCTCCTGCTAAAAGTGGTCAGTAATCCTGGCCATATGCTCAGAGCCGGGCAGACGGAAGGGCCCAGACTGCGTGGTAAAGCCCTTCCTTCTGTAACAATAGACGCAGACTCTCCAGGGACAAAGGCAACAACCTGATCCCCAGACAGGGATGGGAGTGACAAAGGGGGGGGGCTTGAGAGACAAGGACCACACAGGCTCAGGACCACCAGACGGTCTGCTCCCCATGAGAAAGCTGCTCCTTTCACCCTAAAAGGCCCTTCATATGGATAGCTGGTTCAATCAACTAATGGCATTTCCACTAAAGCCAGAAAGTCATTCCAAAACCAACAGAAAACGCCTCAACCAAAAATACCAGGGGGATCATTTTTGTAATGACATGCACACATACCACTTATAAATCACGTTAATTTGAGAAGGCTACTTCTCATGGTGGCAACAATATGGTAGAAGCTGGAGTTTAGAATTAAGCATCAAAGCACCAAGGGTTTACTTTACATATTTTATCTTCTGTATCATGTTTGGGGAAATGCAGTGGTATTTGTTAAACCGACTTTTGGGGTAATTTGGGGCTGCAATACATGCAGTACAGTATCAAGGGGGATAGACCGATCTTCATTGGAAAATCTGACACTGTAAGAACTTTTTTTGGACACTTTCTACTTTTTTATTAATGTCATTAGCACTAATATCATAAGTATTTTTGGGTTCAAGTGTGCTGTTAGTGAATGTGACTAACTAGCCTACACTGACTTCCAGCTCACACAATTTGAGTCTGAGCTATATAATACATTCCACACCTTTTGGAACACCAGCTGCAACCAAGTGCATTTATATTATTTCATACAGCTTAGTTAGTTATTAAATTTTCTGTAATTATGAGCTGCAGCAGTTCCACGAAATGACAATCCCTACCAGAAATTATGCTTCTCATTCTGGTTTGTGCGTTAAAGCAGGAAAAGCACTATAATGTGCAGGACAGTGTGCCTCCGGGTTCAAAATGTTCACTTACTCTAAAGTACAATACAGACGTTATTGGGTGCATTAACAAGAACGTCTACTATATTTCTCCATCTAGGCGGATCTGAAGGAGCGCTACACGGTGGGGGAGCTGCTGGCTGACCTGGCGGGCTGCAGGGCCAGTCGAGTGCTGCTCTTTGTGGAGCAGAGCTACACCTCTGTTCTCAGTAAGAGACTGAGGAGCTCTCTCAAACACCTCAACGTGGTGCTGCTCAACGGCCTGCCCTGGGTGGACACAGCGCAGTTCTGGGCCTCTCTGCCTCCATCCCACTGCCTTATAGACCACCTGAGTAAGGTATGAGGGAAAATCCTTAATTTGTCTACAATCTCTAGAGTTTCTAGGTCTCCTATATTTTGGAGCACTGCTGTCAGCATTTGATTACATTTCGACTGTTAGTGAGGCCAGGATGTAAGGTGATTACCACAACACCTCATCCCCACCTCTCTAACGCAACTCAAACCAAGATAGTATTGGATGGAGAATTATCTATTTTAAGGCTGATATTAGGCATGAACATCTGCTCAGAGAAGCTGTGCATGTATGCATCCATGTTAGAATTTGGTGCAATTAAAAAAAATGGCTAAATGCAATAATTTATACAGACTTTATATGAACATTTGTATGTATAGTGTATAGTATTTAGAGCAAGGATGCCAACGTGAATGCTACCCTTATATTATTTTTTATTATTTTTTTGCCCACATTTTCTTACTTTCTGTCTTTCGGCAGAGTGCAGTGATGCCTCGTGTGGATGATGCAGCAGCCAGCCTGCTGAACGTCACCCTGGCTGGAGCTCCCTGTAACTCCACACCTCCTCTAACTGAGGCCGAGATGAGGAAGGAGTATATGGGTTGCCAGAACCTGCCCACAGCCCTGTGGCACCAGGGCCGCCGCAAGCCTGATGACAGCATGAGGAACTGAGAGGAGAGAGAGAGTGAGAGGTCGAGAGAGAAAGAAAGAGATTATGCTGCTTCTTCTAGCACACCATCCCAGTCATCCAGCACTCAACCACCAACAGAATCCAGAATGGCAAACGTGGCTTAGCTCTTCTTCAGTTGACTCTTCTTTGACTCCTCTTCATTTTCATGTTTAATCCTAGATTCTTTAGGACAGTTCATTTTTAGAAGGCTACTGAGTGAGAACACAAATCAAATGAACAGTTATAAATTATTGTTGCTCATGTTCAATTCAAACCATCATGAATCGGATCCAGAACCTCCAGTGGATGGAGAGAAAAAGGCCAGTATGGACACAGAGGGAGCGAGGGAAGATGAGGATTAGGAAGCTGCAAGAAAGTGTATGATGTCCTCACTCTGAACTCCAGCTCTCCCTGCTATGCACTCTTCAGCAGGCCCTCTTGCTCCTGGCTTTTTCTCTACCCGCCGTGGGGGTTCAGCGGGCGGGCAGAGCCGCTCTCCAGCCGGAGCGTCCTTCCGCGGGTCAGCGCGCAAGCCACGGCTAGAGATGAACAATGGTGACAACGCCACTCAGCCGCACACCTCACGCCTACTTTAACATTTCAGGACAAATCTACAGTTCCCTCTCAGACGGCCTGAAGGAACGGAGGCCCGGCCATGATTTAGTCATGAGAACTGTTCCTTCGGCGGGCGCCGTCCCCGACGCTGCCCCTTGCAAGGCCACTTTAGAGCTCTCTCCTACACTTACAGGCTCTTGCTAACCACTCTGCAACCAGCATGCCCTCAAACCCCTCGCCCACGTCAGCAGCGTCGGCCTATAGGAGAACACATGGAGGATACGGAGCTGTCCCGCTGGTCTCTGCCGGGATTTCAGTACAAACTCTCAAAAATTAATCAAGGCCATTGCAGGTTTAAAGAAGTAACGAGCAAAGTGGACATCTCTATGCCACAGCCAAGCACCTCCCCCTGCAGCCAGGCGAAAGTCTATTGGTGTGCTATAAAAAGAAAAAAGGACATTGTGAGAGCGAGGTCAGTTATTGCTGACTTTCACATGCCTTCCTTCCCCCTTTCTCTTGTACAAATTCCCATTAAATCATGTTCTCAGTGTATTTAGGTAAACATAGTTTAACAGACTATATAAATATATAAAAGCTTTAACGTCAGTAAAGTCAACGGATACTGTTTTTGTATAGACAACAAAGTATGTGCTTCATTCTGTAAATATCTGTCGTGTTCTGCTAAACAAATGATGATGTCAAGACGATGTCGAGTAATGTCGAGTAAGAGGTTGATAAATGTCCTCATTGCTGTTGCTGTTGTGTGTTAAACCATAGTGTGTGTGTATGTGTGTGTGTGTTTGAACTGATGTAAATACTTAAAATAAATTAACTTTTGTACATAGCTAGGGTTGTATTCATTCCAAAAATACTTATTTTAAAGAGTAGAAGGTCTTTACATTCAAAGAACCAATGGCAGCAAAAGTGGTTCTTAGCTCTTAATAGAACCCTTCACTGAAAGGGTGTTCAGTGGTTCTTCTGTGATTAAAACATAGTTTAAACATATGAAGGAAATCCTTAATTTCCTAAATGACTACAATTTCTAGGTACTACATTTTCAAGCACTGCTGTCAAAGTTTGATTGATTGATTTTGCAACAAGATAAGAGTGTAAATGTTAGTGTAAGTAAGGTAATTACCAACCCACCTCATTCCCACCTAGTTTAAAGCAGCAGTACTTAAAAAGCTAAGGTGCTGCTAAAGGCACTGATACAGGATCTACTGATAACATAAGAAAATAAATCATGGTGCGATTGCACATTTTCATAAAAAAAAAAGTACAGATTGTCACTTTAAAAAGGTTACATTAATCCAAATGAGTTGTATTTGTAGAATGCTTCACTTTATTAAACCAGTACAAAACAATGGCAATATAAGCTGTACATGTTTCTCAGTTACAAACATCACTTTAAAATAACATTCTTCCCATAAAACCAGAATATATTTAAACATATATGAGCAGCTTCAGATTTTTTTGGTTTTTAATGCAGACAACTATTAACAAAGTACTTCATTTTTCAAATGCATTCCTGTAAACAGACATATTAAAACAGGCCCACGTCTGTGTCAAAGGCAATTGCACATGCACTCTATAAAGCACCATTTCACTGACACTACCCACAACATTCCCTGAGAATGTCCAGATCATGAAGTAATAAAATGATGTCCATTCAGATTCCCTTTCATTTGATAGGAGTGTTTTCAGACCTGTTGACAAAATATACTGTAAACATGGTGGTGAGTCACCAAATTAAGTCACAATGTCCCTCAGCTGTTCTTCCATGGCTACACTTGACCTTTGGCTTACAAAAACTAAGAAATCTTGCTTTGAGAAAAACCT
The DNA here is from genome assembly GCF_023375975.1 of Astyanax mexicanus. Lineage (NCBI taxonomy): Eukaryota > Metazoa > Chordata > Actinopteri > Characiformes > Acestrorhamphidae > Astyanax > Astyanax mexicanus. The sequence goes on from NC_064418.1 coordinate 36,433,813, forward strand.
TGCAAAACAACAAAATATAATATAATATAATAAAGGCTTATGAACGGTAAACAGTGTGCGTATGATAAACTTAAACATGTTCTTACACCTGGCATCAAAGTAAAAAAAAAGTATGGCAAACCAGTGCTATCCAAAGAAACATATCAAAAATAAAAACAGTTATATTGACAGAATATAGAATACAGAATACAGAATATATTGCCTGAGAAGACTTATTAACCAGAATGACACATTGCATTGCTCCATTTGGTCCCACTTTATATTAAGTGACTATAATGACTGTGTTATTATATATTAATGATCATCAAACAACAATGTAACTTCTGGAGATGTCACCACTGTTACAGTGAATTACTGTAGGATAGACTGCTTAAATACACGTCTATCAACATTAATTACACAAGTGTAAAAAACATTTGTATTATTCCATTAACTGCTGATGTTTCTGTTACAGCTATTACAGATGATGAGATGCTTGTTTTTAAAAATGAGAAGCTATCATTTTGATTAGTAATATATTTTATAGAAAAAAAATAAAAGACCACTAAAAAAAGTTTCTTTGATTTTACCAAATTGAAAACTTCTGAAATATAATCAAGAGGAAGATGGATGATCACAAGCCATCAAACCAAGCTAAATTGCTTGAATTTTTGCACCAGAAGTGGCATAAAGTTATCCAAAAGCAGTGTGTAAGACTGGTGGAGGAGAACATTCCAAGATGCATGAAAAATGTGATCAAAAACCAGGGTTATTCCACCAAATATTAATTTCTGAACTCTGAAAACTTTATGAATTACTTTATGAATAAACTTGCTTTGTTTTTTTCTCAAATAAATGCTCTAAATGACAATATGTTTTATTTGGAATTTGGGAGAAATGTCAGTAGTTTCTAGAATAAAATAACTATGTTTATTTTACTCAAACATATACCTATAAATAGTTAAATCAGAGAAACTGATTCTGATTTTTCCAGAGCTATATATATATATATATATATATATATATATATATATATATATATATAGTAGATGATGGTAGATTATTCTAACCTCAAAATAGTTAATATGTTTAATGTTATGTTTGAGGTTTGTTGTTTTTTTATTACTTGGATTAACCTCCTGTGCAAAAAAAAACAAATAAAGCTTATTATTAGCATCTATAATAATTAATACATGACCTGTAGTATGTTATCACATGTTCATTAATATACAACAACACAGTTTTCGCTTAACACAAAGTGAGACTAAATTCTTTTTTTCCTGACCTGTTATTAAGTGTCATTCTACAGTGTGCTCCTGCTGTTCCTCCACTGGTTGTGTATCAGTGGAAGGACTTGACTCTGGGTCTTCTTGCTGCTGCTGCTGCTTTTGCCACATGGCTGAGTACAGTCCCTGCATGGCCAGCAACTCCTCGTGCCTGAAACATCAACCAGAACACACACTCAGCTTCACAGGGGGTCCAAATGGCAAGCAGAAGCTTTCTCCTGCGTTTCTGTTTGTTTCTTTTAGGGATCACTTAGGGGTGAGGTGCACTCATGGGCGTATTTGGACCCTTTACTTAGATTTGTTCATACAGAAAGTAAATTAGAATTAGGGTTATGCAGGGGTCAGATCTGCTGAGGCTACAATTAATCTGAAGGATAGTGTCAGAACTGGAGCAGGTGTTGTGGTGAGAGAGTTCAGGGTGGTGGAGATGGAAAAGCACTCCTTACAATTAAAGGTCAAAACAGTAGGTAAATGAATATGGAGTTCAAGAGGGTTGCAGAAAAACAATTAACCAGTTCCACATTATAATGTGCTATGAAAATGGATGGTAATCATACCAAGAACATATTTATTAGAAAAGTTTTAGTAGTAAGTGGCAGAGAGAGGCCAAAACTAAAATCAGCAGTGGGGGATTACTCTGGGTACTCATTTAATAAATGTGGGTTTATTAACACTATCAGTATAAGTGAGTAATCCAGCTCAGAAAAACAGTGCGCATCATAACTAACCTGGTCCAAGCCTGCTGAGGCTGGCTATTAGCATGTTGCCTAACCTACTCCAGGCTGGCTACTGTGTCTGTTAGCATTGTAGCTCTAACTTGGCTGAGCCTGGCTGTTATCATTGCACCTAACCCACTCAAGACTGGCTACTGTGTCTGTTAGCACTGTGGCTTTAACCAGGCTAAGCCTGACTGTTAGCACCGTGACTAACTCGCTATTCTAGACTCATTCTTTTTATTATTATTAGTCCCACCCATTCAGGTGCTACTCAGCTGTAAATCACCCATCACAAGTGATGCCACAACTCAAGGGTAAAGGGTGAAGACTTGCACATGCCTCCTCCAACACACATGAAGTCAGCTACTGCCTCTTTTCAAACTGCTGCTGATGTAGCATTAACGAGTAGCATTACAGAGTGCTCGGAGGAAAGCGCAGCGACTCAGTTCCGATACATCAGCTCACAGATGCCTTGGGGTGATCAACATTACCCTTTGGAGTGATGAGGGAAAAGAGTGCATCTACCCACACAGAGAGAGCAAGGCCAATTGTGCTCTCTCAGGGCTCCGGCAGCTGATGGCACGATTTATGTCTGGGATTCGAACCAACAATCTCCTGATCATAGTGGCAGTGTTTTAGACCGCTGGACCACTCAGCACTGTATTATTACTTTTAAGGTAATTTTAAAATACTGTCATATGATAAAGGCCTCATCTATTCTTGTGGGATGAAGGATGGATTTGAGAAAATGTTGGTCCCCTTAGCTTTGAAAAGATTCCTGGTATGAATTAATAAAGCACTGACTGGTGCTTCTTCTCAGGCTGTCCTGTACCTGTTCTGGCCTGGAAACTGGACAAGGTGTTTCAATTAACTCCCCTTTCCTAAAAGCATTAACCCCTCACCTCCTACCCCTCTCTTTGTCCCTCTCGTTCCTCTCTTCCTGTGTGTATGTGTGATAAGACGATGAATGAATCACTGAATGAATGAATGTGTATGCATTCAGAGCTGCAGATCTGTGGCTTAAAAGGCCTGTGTGTGTGTGTGTGTGTGTTGTGTTTACATCGCAGTGTCATTCAGGGTTGAGTGTGCAAGGGTGTGGGGTTACATCCCAATTGCCTGTGGGAGGGAGCATTTGAGTGTATGTATATAAATGTGTGTGTGGTGTGTGTGTGTGTGTGTGTGTGTGTGTTTGGGGGTGGACGACTCATATATCAAAGAGCAGAATGGGATGGGATTGAGTGTGTTGGAGGTTACACTGAGGCTGGCTGGGTAGACTCAATGAAAAAGGCCATTAGCAGAGTAAGGGAAGGAGTGTGAGTGTGTGTGTGTGTGTGTGTGTGTGTGTGTGTGTGTGCGTGTGTGTGTGTGTTTGTGTGTGTGAGAGTGTGTGTGTCCTCAGTGTTATCACTTGATCAGTAGGCTTTACCTCAGGGCTGTGCTCATCTTCTCAGAGACAGGATATGGTCTCTCAGTGTCCGAGCAGTCCACACCCTACCTACTCTTGGGCCCTGGGGGGCATATACACACAACGCAGACAGACACACACACCTACCTACCCATCCTCTCAACTAATGGTGTTCTTAGTTCATCCCACCGCACACACGGTCACCCACACACACAACCCTGGCTGCCCCAACATGTCTTCCAAGTGCACTCTTCACTCTCCACCAAGCTGGAGGAATTTCAGCCTCAGACTGGAGTGAGAAGGAGGTGGTCTCGTGTTTCTCTTGTTGGACTGATAAGGGGATTGATTGGACTCTAACAGTCTAATTGTAAAGTACATTCTAGGAAAGACAATATGAATTCACCAACCGTCCACGCTCCGCAATCTGCCCTTCATGCAGAACAAGAATGAGATCGGCTGAGATGATGGTGGACAATCTGCAAACACATTGGCAACTAGGTCAAAGCGTGGAATTTAACAAAGCAATAATAATGTTAATTAATAAATTAATAAAGTTTTTTAGGCTCTCACACATTGGGAAGATTTGATTTTAGCATTATTAAGAGAATAGATCAGAAAGCTTTGCACATCATGTATCTTGTAAATCAACATCTAAATTACATCTCAATTTCTTGGTGGACAGACCAATATAAATGCTCCAAAATGATAAAGTCATAAAGAATGATTTCCTTCTCCTGTTCATTTGCTTATTTTCTTTTTTATAATAATAATAATAATACTTTATTTTTATATAGCGCTTTTCTAAAACCCAAAGACGCTTACAGTCATCATTTGTGAAAACAAATAGAAACATTACACAACAAGTGGTGACAGACAATCAACATAGTACGAGAACAGACAGCAGGGATAAGTGGTATAGTACATTAAACAGAGGGAAGGCCGTAGGCAAGAGAAAAGAGGTGAGTCTTGAGTGTAGATTTGAACAAGGAAAGAGAGGAGGATTGTTTGACCACAGATGGGAGAGAATTCCATAGTTGAGGAGCAAGTCTGGAAAAAGCCCGATCACCAAAGCCACGGAGTTTAGAGGCTGGGACTTTAAGAAGTCCAGCAGTAGCAGACCTAAGGGATCGAGATGGTCTGTAAGGAAGAAGGAGGTTTGACAGATAAGGAGGTGCAAGATTATTTAATGCCTTATAGGTAAGTAAGAGAATCTTGAATTGAATCCTGTATTTAACAGGGAGCCAGTGAAGATTTTGGAGAACAGGTGTAATGTGTTCATGGGTGCGAGTGTGAGTGAGTAAACGGGCAGCTGCGTTTTGTACCATCTGGAGTTTATGGATAGAGGAAGAACTAATGCCAGCAAGCAAGGAGTTACAGTAATCTAGTCTGCTGGAAATAAAAGCATGAAGGAGTATTTCAGCAGTGGACTGAGTAAGGGATCGTCGAATTTTAGCTATTCTGCGCAGATGAAAGAATGCAGTTTTCACCACAGAGTTGATGTGAGCTGTAAAAGAGAGAGTGGAATCTAGAAGAACGCCCAAATTTCGGACTTGGGTAGAGGGAGAGATTACTGTACCGCCAAAGTTGAGAGAGAGAGTAGGAGTTTGATTGAGGACTGCTTTAGTGCTGATTAGGATGAGCTCGGTCTTATTACTGTTTAGCATGAGAAAATTGTCCTTCATCCAGTTCTGGATCGCAGAGAGACAGCTTTCTAAATGAGTAGTGGGTGGGTTATTGATAGAACTAGTGCTAAGATAAATTTGGGTGTCGTCCGCATAACAGTGGAAGTCTAGGTTAAAGTGACGCAACAGAGGCCCAAGAGGAAGGATATAGATGATGAACAGGAGAGGTCCAAGGACTGATCCTTGTGGTACTCCGTGTTTAATCACAGAGGTATGGGAGGAATAGCCAGCCAATGAAATAAATTGTTTTCTGTCAGTTAGGTAAGATGAGAACCAGTCCAGGGCAGTGCCAACGATGCCAAGTTCACAGAGTCGAGATAGAAGGATAGAGTGGTTAATTGTGTCAAATGCAGCACTTAAATCTAGTAGCAAAAGAATGTTTAGAGCACCAGCATCAGCAGCTACCAGTAAATCGTTAATAACCTTGACCAATGCCGTTTCAGTACTGTGGAAGGGTCGGAAACCAGATTGAAAGGGTTCAAATAGGTTTTGTGATTCAAGATAATGTTGCAATTGGCAGGCCACAGTTCTTTCAAGGACTTTAGACAGGAAGGGGAGATTGGAAATAGGGCGATAGTTGTTGAGGTCAGAAGGGTCGAGACCAGGTTTCTTTAGTATAGGAGTGACTGCAGCCGTTTTGTAAACAGATGGAACCTGACCAAGGAGAAGTGATTGATTGATGAGAACAGTGAGGTGGGGGAGCAAGGCAGGTACGCAGGCTTTAGTTAAGTTGGTGGGGAGTGGATCTAGAGCACAGGTTGTGGTCTTAGAAGACATTACAATATTAGCGATAAAGGAAGAGTCAATACTGTTAAAGGCAGCAAGAGAGGCGGAAGAAATGTTAAAATGAGAGAGGTTGGTAGTATGAGAGGAGTGAGAGGGGGGTCCAGAAGAAGCAGAGATCAGGGATCTATGAATATTTGCTATTTTGGAGTCGAAGAAGTGTAGGAAAGTGTTACAAAGGGCTGGAGAGGGTACAAGAGTGCTGTTTTTGTTTAGGTCCTTTCTTCTTCCCCCTTCTTGCCCCCTTCAGAGGACAAATTAAGCTTTTAGTGCTAATACAGAACTGTGGTCATCATAAAAAGGGAGGACAATTAAAACAGACACAAGTAAAAAAACAAACAATAAAAAAATAAGAAAAATGGGGAAAAAATATATATATATTGTTTATAGAATTTATTTATATATATATATATATATATATATATATATATATATATATATATATATATATATAAAAATAAATTCTATAAACAATATAACTTTTTTATTTTATCAATTTTGTGAGTGTACGACAAACATTTGAATCTTAGCCAGTTATATCCTCTTAAATTTTGTTAAAATATCTGACATTTCTTATTTTTATATTGTTTTAGATAAATATTTGTCGTATTTGATGTATTCGTAACCTATTTTTCTTGTTAAGTAATTTAATCTACTTAAGGTGTCTTCTACCATTGGAAGATATTTTGACTTAAGTAATACAATAAAACACTTGTATCAAAAATAAATACATCACCTAAAACTAGTACAAGGAAGTTACCAATTCTATTATTATTAATTTTTGTAACATTACTATAATGATCTCAAAATGAAAAATATTGGATATATAGACACCTGACTTGCTAATATACATTTTTTTGCAGTATGTGTTTTGCCATTTCAGATTTCCCAGCTTTTTCTCTCACAGTACTGATATGGGAAACTGTCTACAGTAGAATTGTACAGCATGCCTTTGTACAGAGCAAGCAGATCACTTATGCATTAATTACAGTACATCCATTCTCATGCAAATCCTCTCGTCTCCGCTGTCCTGCAACGCAACAACACAAAAAGAAACAAATGACCTCATGCACCGTTCAGACGAACACTTAGCTAAGCACTGCGGCCCGCAACACTTGCACACACACGTACAGACGCGCACACACCGCCGCGCCTCTTTAATTCGGGCCCCACCTTCCTGCAGGTCATCTTCTCACCCAGTCGCCCTTCATCTTCAAACAAAAGCGCTGAGACTTCTTTATTGATTGCCACCCCCCACAACCACTAGCCCAAAAAAACAGATCAAAGTGGCACCAGAGTCTCAGAGGCTGGACAGGATCAAAGCATGCAGACTCTGATCATGATGTGTTTACAATTTTCGGAGGGAAGAAGAAATGAGAGAGAGAGGAGATGGAAGAATACTGTGAAGATGAAAAAGGACAGAAGAGGCTGATTGAAAAGATAGTAAGAGAGGAGAAGAGACAGAAGACGAGAGAGAGGAGAGACGAGGCAGAGACGAGGCCTGAGAGAGTGGAAGAATGTTCAAAGATGTTCAAAGACGTTTAAAGATGTTCAAAGATGTTCAAAGATGTTCAAAGATGTCTAAAGATGTTCAAAGAGGCAGAAGAGGAAGATTTGAGAGAGAGAGGAAGTGAGAGAGGTGGTGGAGCGAGAGTCAAATGTGTTCAAACATCTAATAAAACTCAATTATAAGCTAATTCCCAACTAATAGCTTTCAGACATGCATTCTCAACCTGCAGGGGGTTGTGTGTGTAAACTCAGCTGAATGTGTAAAGTATATTCTATGAGGTTTGGATATTCAGAAACATGGTTAGTCAATGGCTTTTGCTCACAGTGAGGGTAATCCTACTTTTTATGTACTCGCTACAGAGGGATTCTGACTTTATTAACATGAATTAACCTCCAGTACAGGCAGGGGAGGGAGAAGTACTTGAGTTACTATGTACCTGACAAATCATGTCTGTGAGTTAAAGCACAGATAAAAACAACTTTTTTACTAAATGTAAAAGCTCTCCTTTTACACCGCCATTTGAGTAAAAGTACAAAAGTGTAATCCTTTAAATGTATTAAAAAGATTAAATGTAATTTATAATGGCAATATTTATTAATTTAAGTGGGTATAAAATATAAATAACAAGGAAAGCTTTGGTTTAAACCTTTTTGTAACTAATATACAAATTTACATTTATTTATTTAAATTTATCCAAAAAAATGACATTCAGAAAGATGGTTAGTGCTCAGTAAACATTCTTTTCCTCACACAGCAGGTGTTCAAACTTATTAAATTTGTGTCCCAATTTGCGACAAATGGTTCTTGCCTGCGATATCTTGAAAAATGTACAGCCAGTAAAGGTTTTATTTATCTTCAAATGGAATACCGCAGACAGCTCTAGACAGGAAAAGATCACAGCAGGTTCTAATAATGTCAGTCAAGAACAGAAAGCTGAGGCTGCAGTGGGCACAGATTCACCAACCCTGGATAGATAAGGACTGAAAAATGTATCCTGGTCAGATTAATCTTGATTTCTGCTAAAAGCCCATAGATGTTACAGTGGATATTTGGTGGAAACAGTATGAATTTATGGATCCAATCTGCCTTGTGTAATGGTGTGAAATGGTTCCTGTTAATACTAATCAACCATCACTTCAGTGCCACAACCTACTTGAGGATTGTTGCTAACCATGCACATCCCTTCATGGCCATTCCTAAGCAGTTTAAGTAAGTAATAAGTAAGTAATAGCTAGCAGAGACTTTAGGAGGCAGAGGACCAGCAGATAATTGAAGATAAATATAAAGTGGTATAAAACAATGTACAGGGTTCCTACACATTTTAACCAATACATTTCCATGATTTTGTTTCATGACTTTTTCACGCCTTCAAGGCAATTTTTAAAACATCAGTGCAGACATCGACAATAAAACCAAAAATCAACTAAAACTATAATCAAAATCTAAAATTAATCCGATAAAATGTTAACACACAATCTTTAATAATAAAATGTGTGTCAGATCCTGATAGCTCCATTGCGTAGGGCTAAATTACTGAATTAACTCTGATCTGATGTATTTGTTAGCTCAAAATAGATTTTTCACATCGCTAAACCGAAACACAAAGATTTGTAGACCAAATTTCCATGACTTTTCCAAAACTTATCCAAGCCTGGAAATTGCTATTTTCAAACTCCATGACTTTTCCAGATTTTTCATGACCGTATGAACCCTGAATGTAATATAAAGTCTCATTTTTTTTTTTTTAATGAAATTTAGACCACAGGTTTGTATTAATGTACTGTCTCTTAGACCAACCTTTAATGTACTTGCTTCAAATGAACCCTGTCTTACCTCTGAACAACTCAGCACATTTCATTTATTTTCAAATGCATTTGATAGCATTATTTTAAGAACACTGGGTTTAAGGACAAAGATTTCAATTTAATTAAACTTTGAGATCTTCTCCATATGGCCACACTAAAATCCCTATCAATATATGATCTTATCTCAGGAACAAAGCTGTGGATTTAGAGCACTAGATGGAGGGATTTCTCTTACATGTCAGACTACAGTGACTATGACAGAAGCACAAAGCGCTTTGGTTACTGGGGTCACAGCCAGCTTTGATCACATTCAAACACCCTGCATCTTAACTATAAGCAGCTATTCTTTCAGGAATAACCTTTAGGGATTCTCAGATCAGGGCTGAATAGGGGGAATAAGAGGAGGCTTACCTGTGGGCTACTACAATACATGTCCTGCTGGCACACACCCTGGTGAGAGAGGCCTGGATGTTACGCTCTGTCTGAGTGTCCAAAGCAGAAGTGGCCTATAAAGAGACAGTACATTGTAATGAGAGGTAATGTTAAGGTAACATTCACTTGATCCATTAGAATCTATTATAATTAGAAAAATATGATCCCAGTCATTAAGAGTGTCGCATCATTTTTGGTGCCAAAAGAGCTGTTCTGTTCATTTATGTAATTAATGATTATCTGGGATTTTTCCCACCACAGTTTATTTTCAGTGTGTAGCAAACCTGTAGAGCTACATACCTTGCGGATAAAAGAGGTCATTGTAGAATTTACAGATTGGTTCAAACTGACACAACGGCTACAGTAGCTAAGATAAGCACTCAATACAATTTTGATGAGCAGAAAAGCATCTCAGAATACAAATCAAAGCGATTCTTGACACAGACAAACTACAACAGCAGAAAATCCTTTGGGTTTCCATTTTATTTAGGCAGGTTCACAAAGACTGCAATGGGCCCCGTCTTACCAAACAATAGAAGATCTACAACAATTATGTAACAGAATCATGTCTACAAAGAGCAGAATCTCAATAGCATTTTTAAACACATAATAAAATTTATTTAACATTTATCTGGACATTGTTATTATTAACAGAAGCACATTTGTTTCCAGACATAGAGGTCTGTGTGGGACTACTTTTTTAAACCTGCTCCTGCCTGCTTTGCTTGTTTTAGTCCAGTTACCACATGCTCCCACCAAAAATCACTTGTTTTAATCCCGCACCTGCCCATTTCTTACCACAGTCCAAACACATGCTGGCAGGTAAATAGAAGAAGCTAAAATTGTCCCATCGATGTGTGTGTGTCTGTCGGTTCATCCTCTGCTTTGATTTATATTTATATTATATTATATTCATATTATATCAGTAATATATTGCAATTAGTCTTGTAGTAGAGGTGGATTTAGGCCTGTACACTGGATGAAGGGATTGTTTAAGGATGATGAAGGAATAAAAAAAAAACTAAAATGTAATGCAATTAAACAAATGAATATATGTATTATTATCATTATTATAATAATTATTATTAATCTTACTGATTGATTAGTTGTTTTCCTTTTGTTTGTCATGCATGGAAATCTTTGCGTGATTATTAGAATTTACTAAAAAAATGTATTAATTTGCAGGATTTTTCTACATGTATATGTGGTCCTGCTCCCGCATCACCTGGATTGATGAAACTCTTTGCTCCTGGCAAAAAAAAATTTAATTCTATCCCATGCCGCAGGTTTTCTCCTCACCTCGTCCAGCAGGATGATGCGGGGGCCTTTAAGTATAGTGCGAGCGATGGCCACTCTCTGTTTTTCACCTCCACTCAGCTTCAGACCTCTTTCTCCCACCTGTGAATCATATCCTAAAGAAAAATAAACAATACTTTAATTCCTACTCCATAACCACCCAAGCTCTCTCTCCAGCCAATGAGAAATGTCTCTAGTGTAGGAATGAGGAAACCAAGAACTGGGATCCAGCAGAGTTTGTTGATTTATTTTACAAGTGACTAAAGCTTATGATTAGCAACACCTGCAGAGAGTGACGTACCATCTGGAAGAGACAGGATCTTATGGTGAATGTCAGCAGCCAGTGCAGCATCTTCGACTTCCTTATCACTGGCACTGATTCGTCCGTAGCGAATGTTCTCTCGGATGTTGTCATTGAAGAGCACGGTGTCCTGAGGGACTACACCAATAAAGGAACGGAGAGAGCTCTGTTTTACCTGTCGCACAAACACAAAGAAGAAACGGACCATAAAAAACATATCTGCTAAACAGCAGCAATTACTTAATTAGCAAAAACTTAAAGCAGCAAAAACTTAAACCAGAGCCACCCTGTAATAGCAAGAGTAACAATGTCTAATTATAATTTACATAAACCATGGTTAGAGAATATTTAAACACAGTAGTTAACTGCCTGAATATGCAATTTTTTAACAGCTTTTTATCCATTTTCAGTTGGATTGATAGACATACTGCTGTCCTGCACACGCTTTACTTCATAGCTTCTATTTTTGAGGTGTTAATATTGTTCAATTTAATTTCTAAAAACGTTCTAAAATGCTTGACTTGTTGCTTTGATAAATGGCCTAGGTTGCAAAATAAGACAAGAACACAAATTCTGTACTGTTCCTAGCCATTAACCGCTAGTTTTAAAGTAACAGAAACATTATTGAAATCTCTATTAGAAGACAATGACTAAACAAAGTCAATAAGTTTATAATCAGTGATTTCTTTGTTTATTTTACAATGACCAAGTTTTATAGAAGTTATTTGGTGATATTCAGATAGTTGTGGTGAGGAAGTGAAGGCCAGTTACCCTCAAGCTAACAGGCTGCTAATATTGACCATCTGATATTGTGAACATGAAGATACTTCAAGAAAACCATTAGCATATTGGCGTACTTGCACCTTGGTGTTCAGTTGATTGATTCGTCATTGTGTGGTAATTATGTGGTCTCTCATTTCAGATAAAAGCCAAGTTTATTCACTGTGCATGCTCCTGTTATAAAAACAGGTAGATGGCTTGCAACTAAGAGATTTGTACAAGGTTTGGATTGTCATGCAGCCTTGCATCATCCCAAAAGCATTTTTTGGCTTTTTGGCTTTAAGATGTTGCAATGGGAGTGAATTCAGACATATAGCTCACTCTTTTATACCGCTTGGACTATACTTGTGAGGAATGGTGTGGCACAACACAGCAAGCGGTATTGTTAATGCATCTGCTGTAAAACAGGCTAATTACACTCATTTAGACATTCGCCGCATGCCGCTGGGACTAACAAGTCTATGCAAGTCTATCAAACCCCACTGTTTAAGTCTATTATCACCATTTTCAGATCACAGTCTAGTGAAAATCTACAGTATTGTGTTAAGCAGGCTAAGCCCTGTCAGTTGGGTCTCAAACTTTTGAGCAACTCCAGGGTGCAGGGTTGTGCAATCTCCATCGCCTTTGAAAGGTAAGCAGCCAGGTGCTGTGCTATGGAGGGGTCCATGGTTCTGAAGATCTGAAAGCCCAATTATAAAGCAAGGTGACAATCTCCCCATGCTGGCCTGTTGTTAGGCGGGGTGCTGGTAGGAGATAGCCCCCTGCAGAGATCCAACGCCTGCCAGACGCTGTGAGGCAGTGCCAGCTGACATCAAGGGGCAGCAAGTGGAGAGGAGTGGAAGAAAGAGGAGCAGAGGCAAGAGCGGGGCAGGGATGGATGCACGGTTTGAGGACAAAAGCAGGTGTCAATGGCTTTGCTTTGCTTTGTTAGAACCCTCGAGTTTACTTAGCCAAACACACTAAACAGCCAAAAAAGGGATTAGAGAATTAAATTGAGCGAAATCCCAATTGATTTTCCAACAAATGCCTAGCAAAATTCCAAGAAATCAGAATCAAATGGCAACATGAGGCCATTTTCTCTGGCTCGCATTGCATGAATTACAAGCAGTGATGCAACAACTGCACAGGGGTGCACTGAGGCCCAGGGTACAGGATGCCCATGGCATGTAGGCCCCCTAAAATCTATACTGAACCACTTATATACTGTATATACTCACAGAAGGATCCAGTTTCTTGCATACCTTACCAGATAGCTTCTAGCAACACTGCTCAGACAGCACTGACAGAATCTGTTTATCTATATTTAAATCATTCAAGTCAATTTTAAATGGAACGCAACATAACTTATTCATTATTTTATTAAGAAAACAAACACATAATCGGAATAACATTAAATGCTATTGGATGAAATTGTATATCTTCAGACCTTAAAAGAAAGGATAAAGAAATATAATCCATATGAATAAAAGATGTAAGGGCCCCTTCTTATTCAATTTTGTCATAGAATTCCATACATTCCCAGTTATGCCACTGGACACACATTCCCTAGCTTAATATTAGGCCTAAAAAGGAAACATACACCACTAGAATGTCAGGACACCAGCAACATATTACAACATTAGGTATGGGGGGAAAATCTGATTAAGAAACCATTTCCAGTCCAATTCAGAGTAGCCAACTGTCATGATATCAGATGCTTCTAACTTTAGACGTTACATTTTTGGCTGAGTTAACTGTCATTTCCACCAGACCACAGAGATTCCATTCCCTAAAAACTATTGCCTGACTGACAAACCAAAACGAACGCATCTAATCCTCCATATCATCACCGGTCAGAAATGCATTCTCTCTCATTCACACACAAACCCTCTTCCTCTTCATTCAGACCAGCTATTTGAGGTTAGCATTCCTCTCTCCCTTTATTTAATCAGCAGTAATAGACAGGAATAAAGAAAGAAAGACAAAGCAAAGACATGGGATGGAGATATACACAGAGAGGATGGTGAGAGTTGGCAGGGAAATAAAACTAGGGCTTTGCATATATGAAATCAACACAGTGTCAAAAAAAGGCCTCCTGACCTCTAGTTAGTGATCATGATTGACTAGGGCTGATATCACAACATATAAAGGATTTACTAACTAAATATAAATATACAGACAATATAATAGAAAAGTCAAAAGGTGCTCAGTGCATAACTGGAAAGGATGACTTCAGGAGATTTAAGGTACTTTCGCACTGAGCACCATTTTTCTGACATAAAAAAACAGATTTTAAAAGTACTGGAACATTCACATCGAGGCCATAGCTCTCATAAGTGTCTACTCTACTCTTACACTCTTGTATGTCTTTTTTTTTGCATCTTTTTGGACGCTGTGTAAAGGGCTTTTTAAAATCAGGAATGCCTCTTGGAGATTGTACAGATTCCAAGATCTGGTGCATTGCACAACAGAAAAGAAATAATAAAGAAACCATCAGCTACATAGGTTGGGTACAAATGGGCGTTATAATAAGACATAGCAACACAGGACCCCTCACTACACTAGACTAGCTAGCTAAACAACTAAGCTTACCTACATACCTACAGTCTCATTCAATGCTTTTCTTTATTTCTGTTTTTAGTTTATTTTCCACACTGTAGTAAGACCGAACACATTAAAGGTGGTTGTTTAAAATAATAAAGCAGGCTAACATTAAGCTTTTAAAATGTCCTGCCCAGACTTCTGTGCTGAAAATCAGGTAAGTGACAGGAAACCAACCAAATTAATGGAACTCTACCAGGGTTTAAATATCAGAGCAGAATTCTGACAGAAGCTTGTTGATGCTGACCAAAACCACCTGTTGTTGTTAAGAGTAAAAATTTGAATAATTAGGTGTGGTATATGTATGATTTGATTCTGTCTGTGTCATGTTAATTTTGCTTATTGTATTTTACAGACTATAAGGCATGAACATCTATTTTCTGGTCTATTTTCATACATATGGCTCACCGGATTATAAGGCGCATTTTACGCAACATGGTAAGGAACAAGGGTGTCACACAGTGATCTACACAGATTTCTCTTCTGAAAACTGTTTATTTGAGTGAGTAAAGTGCTTTGGTTAGCAGCAGCGCTAGTAAACGCTGGCCTACACTGAAAAACCCTGAGAGTTTAGGTAGGCCAAAGCGCTATCAGGTAGCAGTTCGCTCCACATAGCTTGTTTTTAAATGGTAAACTACAGATATACTTACCTCTAAACAGCAAAAGAGCTAGTGCTATTGTTAGCGGCTAATGCGGTTGCTGTTCCAGCCTCGGTGCCTGAGAAACTTCACAGAAACTCCTGTATGAGGCTGCACTTCAGCATGACTTTACTGCTCCTTACAACCTGGCGCACTGGATAAGTCGCACTGTTGTTTTTTTTTTTTTTTTTTATAGATTTTTAAGTGCGCCTTATAGTGCGAAAAATACAGTAAATAGTTATATATTGTTTTTTTTTTTATTGAAATGCTTTTTTGCATTTTAGCACAACAAAAATGTACCTTTTTTACTAAGACTTTCCAAATATAATGGCAGAAGCAAAAAGAAAACAGACTCTAAACCCTGGAGCAAAAACACATAAACCTCACAATCAATACTCAATTATTGCAGACGTCTATTGAGATTACAAGTACAAGTCATCAGGGTCCTGTGACACAGGCATTTCCCATCTATTGGCTATTCAATTTTGACAGTTATAAGGTCTAAATTCACATCTACTCTGATTGATCTGACCAAATCTTGGGCTTTTATCCTGCATTAAAAGACCACACAGCTCTTAGACTGAGCCACAATACAATAACAGTGCCCTCACTGCTTTCCCATCAAGTGTTACTCATCAAATGAGTATGCCATCAAGGGTATTTTCATTGCATGGTTCTGTTCACTCTACAATCTCAAGCAGTTCAATAAACACTCAGAGATATTCACCAGGCCTGCCAAATCGAAGGTGTACTGCGCAGTGTGGCACAAGTGTATGCTGACCTCATGACACCAGCCGTGATCACAACAGCTTTCAAACTTCTTTTGAATGAGACAAAAAAAAACCCACACAGTAAACCCAGACCCGTCCCGGACGCTAAGTGCAGCTATTAGAAGGAACGCTCTGAGAATCTGGAGATCTGCATTAAAGCAGCAGTGACGTGGACAGGGCCCGAGGGGGCAGAGAGTGTCTGTTGCTCCAGCAGTCCCTTCCACCATTAATCCATGTGGCGTGTGGAACCAGCCTCAGCCTTTTCACTTCAAACGCCAGCTGAATTAGATCCCCTTTTGAAGTTCCCTTTTTGCTTTTGCCTTTTGTTTATTTTTTGCCGAGCTTTATTTTTTTTTTCTCCTTCCCCGAATGCTCTTAATTCAACGTCTTTCCATTCGTCTTCCCCATTCATCTGGCCTGCAAAAAAGTCAATGTCTTTAATTTATGAACTAATTAACATCAGACTGAGCTGGGTGAGAGGGGGCTTACTGCAGCCATGCGAAACACAAACGGCTTCCCAGGTTTTTTATACGCGAGAAGCATCTGTCCCCCAACAATGCCACTTTTATCCTCAAAAACATTAGTTTCACTGCAGTTTTCCGGTTCTCATTGCAACAATGCCCGGGCTGATTGTAAGCAGACTGAGTCTGCTGGAAAGGCTACCACATGCTTTTCAAATGCTTAATGAACAACCGTGTGAGTATGATATTGTGCTGAGAACAATGATTGGAAATCTAAAAAGCAAATGTTTAACAATGTGTTTTTAGAGTCTACGTGTAAATTTATGAGTGTTTTGGTTCTGTAAGAAAACGTGCTACTTCTTTGGCCTGTACCTTACTTGCATTTCCAACCTCAGGACCCAAAACTACCAGTGCCCTCAGAGGCTAACCAATATCTTTCAGATTGTTATCTGTCATTTTCTCTGACTCTGATTACACTTTGACTGCATTGGGCATTTTCCTCCTTTTTCACTCATAACTGATACCATCTGGAGGAGACGGATCAGGCAGAGAAACCACGCTCTTCAAGAATGTGCACTACGAGACCAGTCTCTAGGCTCTCAGGCTCTCTCTCTCTCTCTTTCTGAGGGGACAGGAGAGAGGGGCCTTTTGAAAGAGAAAACACACTTCACTTGTTCTTACATTAATCAAAATAGCTTCTTTGACGCTATAGCATTTACTGTGAACAACAAAACTAAACATTTGGACATTTAAATTAGTGAATTCTTATCATTGAGAGGTAATCATCATGAATAGACTTAGAGGTAAAACTGTAAGTACCATTTGGAGTGGGGGCCTTTACGCTCTATGCTGATGACTTAAAATAATCACAATGTAATTACCCACTATAGTATATAAGGATGCACAATGTCATCACAATAATACTGATATTTGCTAATTGGATGGATGGATGGATGGATGGATGGATGAACTCCCACTATCACAAGTAATGCCCCAACACCAGGAGGGTAAAGACAAGCACATGCCTCCTCCGATACATGTGAAGTCAGCAACCGCCTCTTTTTTGAGTTACCGAGTAGCATCACAGCAAACTCAGAGGAACGCGCCGGATCCCCAGCTCTGATACATCAGCTAAAAGAGGCCTGTGCTGACCAGCATCACCTTGGTAGTGATGTGAGGAGAGGGCATGTTCCAGAGAAAGCATAGCCAATTGTGCTCTCTCAGACTCTGGCTGCTGATGGCAAGCAGCATGATCCAGGACTTGAACCAGCGATCCTGAGATCATAGCGCCATAGTCTTCTGGACCATTTGGAGCTTAAAATTATAATTATAAATTGATAAGAAAAATTGTATAATGAATACTGTAATTAGCCTAAAATTCATATTGGAATTAAACACTGTTGGTACATTACTACAATTAACAACACACATAAAGGGGTATACCAGTATGTAAAACCAGATCAAACAAAAAAAATAAAACTGTTAATTAAGCAGCAATGTGCAATGGTTAGCATGTTCAGTGTTTACACATAGGCACACACACAGTCCTCACTCACACAGTCATTTAGGTGGCACACACTCTTTAGTGTTTACCTTGAGAACTGTGTATTTTCACCAAACAACTGTCTGCACCAAACTGTGTCCCCTGTACTGTGACAAGTTTACCTGTACAAATACAGGCAATGCGTAAATACATAGGCCACCTAGTGAGATAAAATATTTTGGAACAGTGGGAGGATGTTAATACACATGTAACTGATAAAAACTGATTAAAAACAAAATCTATGTAAAATCTGCTCACTCGTAGACAGTTAATTAATTGAACTTGTTTAGAAGAATGGTACAAATGCACAAGCTTGGCAGCATTTTTCTTTGGCGTTTGGTTTTAAACGGCCACATAAAAAAGATAATTGTAAGTCTTTGAAAATCACTTAGTCTGTCACTCAAACTATAAAGAACCAGTGACTTTCCTCCAGACTGTTTTCATTGTTCAGTGATGTACCACTTGATCCAATTGTAGCAAACATCATGCAAACATCTCTTTCTACTTCAACAGCTTTGACTGGCTACACTTGTGCTTCCTCTAAACGGATTAGTCATGTTTAAAAAGACTACCTGAACACTTTCACATGTGTACACCCCAGAGACATGTAACAGCAAGGAAAATTGAGCATGTCAGATGCTTGCAAATGAGGGGTAAAAAACAAAGAAAAATGGGATCAGTGATATGCGAAATGTGAAATTGAATCCACTTGGCGAGAACTAAGTTCTGCCTTTCTGTCCAGATGTGCGCTCACACAGGGCCTGTAACAGTTTAATTCTTAAGACACAAAATGGCTGACAAGGAACTACCCATGTGCGCCCAACCTGGACCCAACGTACGGAAAGCATCATGTTTACACGAACCTCCACATACGGCTTTGTTTAACAGCTCTCAGACGGCCTTACAGACTCCAGTCTCTTCTTCCCAGCCCTCGCCTACACCAGGAACTCCGTAATGAAGCACAGCACCATCTTTCCCACTTTCCCCGTCCAACACACCTACCCCTGACTCAGCCCCACAACACACTTTCCCCTTCTCACAGCTGTCCTGCATAGACAGGTCCATGTCACTAGCCCAGTCATCAGAAGCAGCTAGCGCAGACTGCCAGGACAACACTTGAGTGAAGTCATTAAATGCTTTTATGAAGTGTTCCATAAACTGAAATATGATTAACAGGATGCAGGGCCTCAGTATGGACGGTCATTAAAGCAGAATTACTGCAGTGGTGGAAACAGCTGCACTGCACTGACAGCTAAACTGCTGGCATTCTGTGAACGAAATCACGGGCCAGTTTTCCAGATATGGATTAGAGCTTGTCAACATAAATTTTCAAGTGTAATTTTTTCTCCCCCCCCCCCCCCCCCCCAAACAAAAAATCTGACTGACAAACTTTTTGTGAATGACACCTCTATCCCATTTCCAAAGTAAGACATAAGATAAGATAATCCTTTATTAATCCCACAATGGGGAAATTTACCATGTTACAGCAGTGCAGAGTAAAGGACAGAGAAACAGGTCAGGAAAAGGTAAATACAAATAATGATAAATCTATATATATACAGAAAACCTATTGTAGGAAAATATATAAAGAGTTAAAAAAATTATATATAGTAAAAGAAAAAAATATATATATACATCTAGTGCATAGAGATATGATTATGGTAGGGTGGACCAGTATTATTGCACAAGAGTAACAGAGAATAAATATCAAATAAATAATAGATAAAAACAAAAGTGAGAAAAAAAAATATTGCACATTAAATAAATTGCACAAATGATGATCACAGTACTCGTAGTGAGATGGATATTGCACACGGTAAGCATTACAGCTACAGTGTGCAATATCCATCTCACTACGAGTACTGTGATCATCATTTGTGCAATTTATTTAATGTGCAATATTTTTTTTTCTCACTTTTGTTTTTATCTATTATTTATTTGATAGTATTATTTGAAGTAGTTCTGATGGATAATATTTAAGATTCAATTTTATTTTTGTGTGTACCAAAAAGACTGTAAATGCTCTGTGGCTGAACTTTGCTAATTTTTTATATAATAAAATTGAATTCCTCATGTGTTGAATCATGAATTATGAAGTGGGATTCTTATTAAGCTAATTTGGGCACAACTTATATTCAGTGGTTTTTCATTACTTTTATCTTAAATGATCTTAAATTAATACTAAAGTCATCGAAACTGTGAAGAAAAATATTTATTTATTATTTACCAAACAAAAAACTTGTTAAACAAACCAGAATATGTTTTATATTTTAGATTTTTCAAAGTAGCACCCCTCGCTTAGATTATAGCTTTGCACATCTATTTATTTTCTCAGTCAGCTGGATTGGCTTTGAGTTAACAGCTGTGCTGAACTTGTTAAGAATTAATTACTTAAATTTATTGCCTCTTAATGTGTTTGAGAGCATCAGTTGTAATGTTGTGAAGAGGTAGAGTTGGTATACAGTGAATAGCCCTATTTGAGTAATGTTCTAATCCATACTATAGCAAGAACTACTGAATTAAGTAAAGAATTAAATTCAGAAATGAAATTTATTCAATTTGAAAATTTTTAAGAACTTGAAAAAAGTATCCTAAGTACAGTCGCATAGTTAATACAAAACATTATGATGAAACTGTCTCTCATCAGTATCACAACAGGAAGACATTTGGCCAGACTCAAGAGAACTTGAGCTCTTGAAATGTCCCAAATAAGCTTCTTTAATATATTTACATTGTACTAAAACACATGAATTTTTAATGGCCATTTTCAACATTAACATTTTAGAAAAACATTATAGTCATTATGTCTTTTAGAAAAATATATTTTAGGGAAAGGGGGGGGTAAAGTCCTTAATGGCATTTTTTTTCCCTGTACATTACTTTTACCCTAAGTAATGTATCACCCTGTACATTCCTTACTTTTATACTTTGAGTAGTTTTGAAACCAGTACTTTCACACTTTTACTTAAAAAGTAAAAAGCTTGAGAAAATACTTCTTCAGAAGTATTTTAAACCTTAGTAACTATACTTCTACCTGAGTAATGAATGGGAATATATTTGACATGTTTGGGTGGCAAAGTCACATCCAACATTGCCTGTGAGTGTGCCTTTGAGAATGTGTGTGTGTGTGTATGTAAGGGAACACGTGGCTCATCAGCTGTCTGTGGGGCGGCTGTGTACCATGCCCATTACGTACGGTACCAGTAAGTCCCTGCAGCTGCCCCCCCCACCCACCCATCTTTCCTTTTCTCCTCCTTTCCCAACATGCCGGCAAACAACTTAGATTTTCCACCATCAAACAGCCCTTGTAATTCCTTTGAAAAGGAGCATTTACGAGCCTCAAAAGTTTCTTATATGAAAATGTTAAATATTTCACAGTGCTTTCATCTCTGTTAGCCTTGTTAGCGTGCCTCACCGCTCTCTCCTCCAACCCCCCCCCAGCTCACAGCCACACAGTCCTCCACACCGCAGGCCTGCAGTTTACAGTCTGAGCTGTTTGTTTGCGTGTTTGTTCTGCAGCGGGCACGCATGTGCCAGGGTGATATTT
The DNA here is from genome assembly GCF_023375975.1 of Astyanax mexicanus. Lineage (NCBI taxonomy): Eukaryota > Metazoa > Chordata > Actinopteri > Characiformes > Acestrorhamphidae > Astyanax > Astyanax mexicanus. Next base: position 36,455,327 of record NC_064418.1, read on the forward strand.
TCATATCCGGCTGTAAAGCTGTCCTCCCAGCTTTTTCACACACACACACACACACACACACTATGGTGTAGAGTTACACGTGAGACCCCGTCACTGCAGGCAGACATGAGGGCGTCAAAAGTGTGCTGAGAAGGTTGAATCAGTGACCAGAGCCAGAACAAAAACAGCCTCGAGCCGTCCATGCCATCAAAGACCCTGGGATTCAAGTGTTGATCCATTATTTCCGTGAAAGCTCGTCTCTGAGAAATGAGCACAAAGAATAGCCAACAGATGTTTCCCACTCTTGAGGGTGTGTGGAGGTGTGTGTGTGTATGTGTATGTCTCTCTCACTGACAGTCAAAGGGATCTGACAAGGTTAGAAGTGGGAGTATGACAACTTCCTCTATATGTCACTCGCCTTTAAAGTGAATGGAGACGTGGGAAAATAGCAAAATATGCAGCTTATTCATTTCACTGAGAGGCAGCACAGACAAACTCTTCAATCTTCTTTTACAGTTTTCTGTGTCAAAATGGCCAAGATTCTTTCTGACTCCATTTACACCTGGCTACTTCTTTTGAATAGTATCTGAATTTAATCCTTATATTATTTTTACACTTAGTGGTCAGATGCATCTCAGGTAAGTTAGACTGAAATTTAATTGCTGTATGCAAATTCGCTTAATGATTGGTTATTGTTAAAAGGAGTTTTTCTTGTTTCTTGAAAAGACAGGTGAGTTTACAAAGCTATTATGATACTCAAGATGTACAAAGTGACCAGGTGTAAACGGGGTCTTTGACAAGGTTATTCAAATCAGGCCTAAGGCATGCTTTACAGTATAAATTGTGATCCAAGCAACTGCCAAAAATTTTTGTATTTAACCTAATTCAATGCCCACATTGAATAAGAAAAGAAAATATTGGAAGATTTCCACTGTTCAGAATGCTACGAAATAGCAGTTCAGGGGAACTGTGGAGGTCAAGATGAGATCTGGAACACCAAGAAAACTCTCTGAGGGAACTGCTGGTATGTTAATAAGATAGGAAAAATCATAATGCTTCAAATAATGTCATTTTCTACACAATTAATTATTAATTAAATTAAAAAAAAAAAAAAAATTAAATGAAAGTTTCCACTGTCTATATCATACAGCTCTGGAGAAAATGAAGAGACCACTTTAGTTTCTAAATCAGTTTCTCTGATTTTGCTATTTATAGGTATATGTTTGTGTAAAATGAACATTGTTTTATTTTATAAACTACAAACAACATTTCTCCCAAATTCCAAATAAAAATATTGTCAGAGCATTATTGAAATATTGTTTAGAGCATTTATTTGCAGAAAATGAGAAATGGCTTAAATAAAGCTTTCAGACCTCAACTCATGCATCTTTTCATAGTCTCCTCCACCAGTCTTACACACTGTTTTTGGATAACTATACGCCACTCCTGGTGCAAAATTCAACTAGTTCAGCTTGGTTTGATGGCTTTTGGTCATCCACCTTCCTCTTGATTATATTCCAGAGGTTTTCAATTTGGTAAAATTTAAAGAAACTCATAATTTTTGAGTGGTCTCAAAATGGTCATTTTTTCAGAGCTGTATATATTTTTTAGATTTATTTGTTTATCTTCAATTTGTTTGACTTCCTCAAACCTACTGATGAGAAAATGGTAATTGCTTTCTTTACTATATTAATATCTTTAAAATATATATTTTTTTACACTTTTCATTTTGGAAGGCTGTACACTTTTCTTGGAAAAAGTGGCAGCGTTCCTTTTAAACACACACTCAGCAAACACATGGTATATTCAGAGTTCCTGAGCAGGTGTTAAGCGTTATTAATTAGCCTGTTTTGTGCACAGGACTCATCATGCACTCTCCCAAATACAGAGCATGTTAACAAACAACATTTAAAACAGACAAACAGTTCTCTGCGGTTCTTGGAGAGCACACCCTAATGTTCCAGTGAGTTTAATGGTACTGAGCTGGCCACCGGTGTGAAGGATGAGTGGCTGAATTGATGACAGCTGCTCTATAAAAGCAATGTGCTCTCATGCCTGCTCTATGAGAAAGCTTGCGCTCCCTGAGGAGGGCTCTGGCACACTGAGTCCACCTCATGCTTCCTGCCAGGCTCTACGCACGTTAATGCACCAGGAATGTGTGGCTGCGCTGCACAAGTGAGCGGCTGTGTGCCTGCGAGCAGACTGTAGAGATACCAGGGCCATAGCATGACAAAGTGAGGATGATGAGGAGAATTAGAAAAGTCCAGACCACAGACTTCTGCTCCCAGCGTTACAGATATGGTCAGTTATCACTGTCTCATACTGTCTCATTCAGTGAAACAGTTAGAATGATCACATTACATTACATTTGACAGACGCTTTTGTTCAAAGCGACTTACAATAGTGAAGTACAAAAGTAATAGAAGTTAAAAGTAAAAACATCTTTAGACAGGGCCTAAAGGAGGTTGAAGGGAAATAATGGGTTGTGAGTTATCACTGTCTCATACAGTCTTAGCTCCAGTCCAGAGGAGAAGTCAGAAAGAGATTTCAGAGGAAATCATAACAGAAAAGCTTACAAAATCACAACATCACCCAGGTCATCATACAGATTGACAATTCACTTTTCTATAAAAAAGTCACAGTTCTTCATGATTACAGACTCTCAACTAGTGCTCAGATTACTCACTAGCAACCCATTTTACTAGAGAATTGAAATGGACTGGAATCACAACACAACATGAGTTATGAGTTTGAAACATTATAGAGCTTTACCAATCCATTCATATTCTGTGGAAAGAAATATAAAAGAAAAAAGTCCAAATGTAATCTCCAGATAATTTGATCTACACTTGACAATGATTGTATTAAACGCAAAATCATGACAACTCAAACGAGCATCTAGATGACAATCTTTTTTTGGTTAAAGGTGTTATTACTCTAAAATCCACTTTTTCTTTGTGAAATACAATAGGTCTCTCGGAGTTATATATGCATGCTGAACATGAAACTGTTCATCAAACTCCATTGCCTGCAGTAGGCGGTGCTTCATGTTCTAAACCAATTACCTTTGTAGAACGAACGACTGATGAAAACAGTTTCTCCTGTTGTGATTACAGAACGAGTGTAATCTCACCCTGACTGGGAATCCTGCTGTAAACAATGATTCCTGGTGGTTAGTAAACAGTTTTACGGAACTTGGATTTGGGATGTAAACCATGCTAATTATGCGTAGCGGCTCTGAAGATGTGAAGCAGAACCAACTACAACCTCAAATTTTAGAGAAAGAAAGAGAGCGAGTAAAAGAGAGAAAAAAAAAACACAGGCATGGCCACACTAAATAGGAGAGTGAATTAGAGTGACAGAAAGAAAAAAGGAGAGGACAGACAGAAAAAAAGTGTAAGTGAAACAGTTAGAATGATATATTCACAGAGATAAAGATGGGATGAGTTTGAGGAACAAACAAACAGAGAGAGAGACAAAAAGACAATATGCACACAGACAGTAGCAAAGTAAAAGAGTGAGAGAGAGTGAGTTAGAGAATAGTGTATTCAGAGAGAGAGAGAGAAAGAGAGAGAGAGAGAGAGAGAGAGAGAGAGAGAGAGAGACCAAAAGTGACAGAATTAGCCAGACAGACAAGAGTCTTACAAAGACTGAGTGAGAGAAAAATGTATACAAAGAAGAAAAATTAGAGAAGAGAGAAAAAGTGACAGACAAACCAACAGTGTAGTAGAAAGAGAGAAAGAGAGAGAGAGAGAGAGAGAGAGAGAGAGAGAGAGAGAGAGAGAGACTGTGAGTTAGAAATATAGTGAGACATAAATGGATGCATAGGGAAGGAAACGGAAGGAAGGAAGAAAGAGACAGGGTAGAGAGAGAGGAAAAAGAGACTGAAAAGGACAGTCAGAAAGACTGAGCTTACAACTAGACAATGATTTAATATCAATATACTGTACATTACAACAGAAAATGTTCCAATATATATTATTTACAGCATCTGTCACTGAATGACTGACTGTCTCAGAACCCTTTAGGTACCGACATCCATTGTTTTGTGGTTTTATATTATTCTTATTGATATCAAAATTAAGAAATATATTTTGATCAAAATTTTGCCCATTTTGTTCGGCCTTACAAGAGCCACAGTGAGCAGTTAGAGAGCAGTCAGAGAGAGAGATAGATAGAAAAGAAAGTGGTAGAAAGTGACAGAGAGAGACAGACAGACATAGTAGTGAGGGAGCAGTTGTGAGAGAGCAGGGCAGGACGGCGGCTGAACTCTGCGCAGCTCTCAGCAGACAGCAGAAAGTCGTGCAAATGGGCCGACACTCCCTCCATACGGCGGAATAAAAGCAGCCTTACAGTTGTGTATTCATTATTTACCAGTCCCACACTATGATTTATTCACCGGAGAACCTGAAATCCTGCTGCTCAGGCACCGTGCCCTGCGTGTACGTGCGAGTGTATACGTGAGAGACTGTGAGGCTTCTGAAAAACTGCTATAATTACAAGGCTTCAGGATTACTAAAAGTGCAGCTTTTGAGGTTTGCTGTAGCATCACTTCAAAAAGGGCATAATTGTGCACTTTTACTTTGTTATTGAATGCAGACAGTTAGCAGCATGGAACAAAACCACAAGGTCCTCTGAAAATCAAAGACAAGCCTTTGCTGTGCGTATCCTAAAAGCATATATTAGCTCGCATTTACGCTGTACAGAAAGGTAAGTTGGGCAATTCGCTGTCAGGCTCGGAAGTCAGCATAATTACTTAATTTAAAGCATTCAGGCAGCTCAAAGGCGTGCAGACTTTACACCAATCATCACTGCGAGCACGTCACATGGAGACTAATTAAGGACCTCTTTTTAGGAATTTTAATGTGGAGTCACAAAACTTAGCAGCAACACAAGATCATACTTATTTTGATGCTAAACCATGGATTAGATCCTTGTTTGATAAACACAGCAAGAGAAATAAGTAGAGAAAATTCAAAGTGCCAATATTACATGTCATAGAACAAACCCCAGGTGTATTATTGTGATTATACCACAGTTCTATGATCACTGTTTATTGAACTTTTTTTTGTTAAAGAGAACGAGAAAATATGATCTGTTTAGTTATAAAAACTCAGCGAGGTTAATATAATTCCATAGCTGCTCTGTTTGTAGCTGTGCTGTTTGGCTTGTAAGCGCTGCATCGCTGCTAGTTTACCTGTGTGTGGCGGTGTAATACATGGAGAGCTTCGGTTACAGTGCATTACTGGCTGATAATGGCACTCATAAAACGCCTCTCAGCCACATTGTACGGTTCGGAATGAACTGTAGTGTAAATACAAATTTTTGACGATGCAATAAAAGTCATATTGCCCAGCTCCTTAAATGAAGTTTAACCCCAGGAAGAATACCAGGCTTATTTGGGTCTGAACAGATTATGAGCTCCCACATGAGAATTTCTTTTGAACCATGGATCAATAACCTTATTTAAGTTGCCATTTCTGTAAGCATAGTTTTTGCAAATTTTAGATCACAGGTTTATGCCAGTACTCATTTTCAATACACAGACAGCAATTGGCAACAGCCTCTTGAATCATTGTTATGTTCCTCTTGTTAGGCTGCTGACATTCAAAATCTGATAAACAGTGCCGATAAACATTTTCACTTTCTGGCTACGTGGGATGGCACGTCCTTCCCTGCAATTATAAAACTTGAAACGGCGCTTTACATGACAAAATGAGCCAAACGTGTTACTCAGTGCACAGCGTTGAGAGCAGATAGCTTTCACAGATGCTGTGGATGGCACCAGGGTTCTCTCAAAATTAACTCCAGACCACCACTTTCAGAATGATCGAGGATCAGCACTCTGGACCACTCCTGAGCTGGAAAGCAGCTCTCACATTCAGCCAAATGTACCAAACTTATAGTATTTACACAAAAGGTTTTGGAGAAAAAAAAAAAGATAAAATGTGGAAATAACCTAGCACAGCTGCTCCAGCACAAAGGGAGTTTGTTCATTGAATTAAATAATTTAGGGGTACGACAAGAGAGTAACCACTGGACTGAGAGACATCTGAGATTGGAGTCCATTGATCTCAATTTAAAAAAAAGTGATAAACTGACTGTGACATCTGAAATAATGGTGCTTCATCCAATTCTTTTGAGATGAGTTGAGGAGTTGGCAATGGGGTCAGTAACACTCCTGTCACTGAATGCAATCAAATCCTCAGAGGAATGCTCCAAAATCAAGTAGGAATCCTATAGTAGAATAGTTACTTCAACAAAAGCAGGATAGACCCCTTTTAAAGGGGCACGAAAACCCCTGATTTTTGCTGACTCCACCCTTAGCTCAAATGTAAAAAATAATAAAAGGGGTAGTTTGGAAGGGCCACTGGGTGATGTATGGGTTTAGGGGTGGGGCAGGAGGGAGAGCTGATTGGCTGAGTTGCAGAAGCAGCAGTGTAGCACAGCAGTGTAGCACACCTGTAAGGGCACTGCAGAGGCAGAATTGACAACAATAAAAGCATTTTTAAAGGTTAGGAAATGTTTATAAACATTTTAAGGACTGATATGTTTCATTACTTTAAAACAACATATTTAAGCTATTAATGGAAAAAATATGGTTTAGGGTTTAGTGGCTTTTAGTACATTTGCTTTCAGAAGACAATAAATGGGCAGGTGTTCCTATACTACTAAAATCTTTACACATTTAGCTTTGCCAATTAACCCACACACTCACTAGGACCTCCCATTTAACTTGCAAAATTATCAGAAAGAAGTCTTCACTTCTTTACAAATCGTCTCCAATGCAACATCACTATGCAGGCAATGCACTTACAGGAAAGTGCCAGATCGCCAGCTCTGACACATCAGCCAACAGACACATGTGCCAATGAGCATAATGGAATGATCATGAAAGTGATACAGGGAGAGAGTGACATCTACCCACCCTGAGAGGACATGGCCAATTGTGCTCTCTCTGGCTCCTGCTGCTGATGGCAAAGCAAAGGCCGCCAGTTTTGTAGTCTTGGTTAAAAGAGTTTGAATCAGTGTTTATATAGATCACATGTCGTCCAAAGAAAACCTGAAATATCCTGGACAAATGACCATGTCATCCATCCCCACCATGCCTTCTCACCTTTGAAATGTCCTGATCATCAATAAGGATAGATCCATCCTGGACATCATAAAAGCGGAAGAGCAGCCGGATGATGGTGCTCTTGCCTGACCCTGACTGACCAACCTAGACAGAAGAAATGATCATTAGTGCACATTAAAGACACACTTCCTTACTTCTGCTATTCCAACATGCTCCTCTCTACTGAATTCCCACCAGTCTTCTCAGCTGGACACTTACCAGTGCGACTGTCTGACCAGGCATCACTGTGAATGACACGTTTCTAAGAATCTCCTTCCTGCAGACATTAAAAACAATGCATTAAGAATGGATGTTTATTTCCCTGGCTTTAACTTTTACTCATAACAGCCAGTCTGTCTTTCACAACATTTATAAACATTTGCACCATACAAATACATATATTTACATGGAGACAAGACGCAGGAAACTGAGAACAATGGTAACCAGCATGCACTGGACAATGAACACCTAATTGTTTGTGACTGCTGCAGTGTTTCTAACATGCAGAGCTACGTACCCTGCAGTGTAGCTGAAGCAAACGTCTCGGAATTCCACTCGTCCTTCAGTGCAGAGCAGATCTACTGCATTTACATCATCTTTCACCTGCAGAAAATACAGGATCATCAGCAGTGGATAATCGGCAGCGGATCGTGTGTCACAAAAAAGAAAAACGTGCAACACTAGTATAATATGAGGCAACAGATTTCCAGGCCTTTTTTGTATGCTAATGTAAGTGTAGATCTACAGTATAACTCAAAAGTTACAGCTTTGAAATTCCAATAAAGGCTTTTTTTCTTCAATTCCTTCTATCATTTCCATATCAATGAGATCAAAAGAAGCTTTGAATGCTGAGCGGTCTTGCCGAGTTTTGCTTATGTGTTTTTTTAGGAGAGGTTTCCCACTGCATGGGCTAAGCTCTGACCATAAAATACACACACACACAATCTCACACATACTCACAAACAGGTTTTGTTAGTGTTGCTCTTAGGACAATAAACCAACTAAAAACTTTTAGATTTAATGAAAGCCAATGAAAGCCAACATAAAGAAAAATCTTTTTTTTTCAAGTAATTTTGGAACATCATTATTGGTCAGTGACAATTTACAGATTTAGAATGGTATTCAGTACTTTGTCAAAATGTTTATTTAATGTTTATGAACAGTGAAAACTTATGTTATGTACCAACTTGTTTTTAATCATTCTGATGGTACACTGAGTTGATGGAATTCCTGGCTACTGCACTATGCAACTTTGGTGAAGCTGTACAATGCATCTCATTAGAACTGTGTAATGCTGCAAAACCATATCGGTTTGAAATCCTGTAATTTTATTCTACAGTATCAGTTCATAAGTATCTTTTGATTCAGATGCCTGTTCCATGTCTCTCAGCTAGACAACAAATGCTACTGGTGCCCATAAACAGGAAGTAAAAGCGTTATTTGTATTTTATGGAAGTGGTAAAAAAAAAAGTGATTTACAACAATCAACTGTAGGTGGAGCCCAATAATTATTTCTCAATAAAAATTTACTTCCCTCTGAAAGTAATAAAATATTAAATATCCTTATCAGAGTGGTGAATGTATTGTTCTGGCAGTGATACACACAAATACGATGGCACAAATACGACCTCCTTGAAAGAGTGTAAAAACATTAAGCATTAGGACAATAGTTCTGATCTATATTTGTTCCTGCCCAAGAACAATAAAGACTTATTATAACAGTAAATCTGTAGTCAATATGTTTTTCATCTTAAATGTGCACACACACACACAGACACACACAAAAAATCTATCTTACACATATTTAACTGCTCTGCTCTGAGGCAGCCGTGACTTCCTGACCCAGCAAGATAAGATCTAACATGGGAAACTGGCAGGGCTGAGAAGCTCTCCATAATACAGAACACAACCAAACAGTAACAAACTTAAGCTGTTCCTCTCCTACCTCCTTCTCCTCTGTTAACAGCTCAAACATGTTCTCCATGTCCACAAAAGCAGTCTGAATCATCCTACAGTAAAGAATAAAGTGCATTTTATTATTATAATCTTTCATTTATCATTTTATAACACACATTAAGTTTGTTTCTCCACATTAAAACAATGAAAACAGTCAACTGACTATCACAACGAGGACAGCTCACCTATAGTATGTGCCAAACCAGTTAAGAGGAGTGTAGAGCTGCACAATATAAGTCCCAAAAAGAACATAGTCTCCAACCTGTAAGTCAGACGTTCAGGGGAAATGTAAGTAGCAATCAGAATAAGCATACAGACCTAAAATAGCATTCATAATTAACCTTCAGTCTTTAGGTAAATACAGTCCAGGAGAGCATGAAAACCGACACACACACACAGAGACACACACACACAGAGACACACACACAGAGACACACACACAGAGACACACACACAGAGACACACACAGACACAGACACACACACACACACAGAGACACACACACACAGAGACACGCACACAGAGACACACACAGAGACACACACAGAGACACACACAGAGACACACACAGAGACACACACAGACACACACACACACACAAACAGAGACATGTACACAGACACACACACAGACACGCACACACAGCAAAAAATATTTAAAAGGCAAAGAAGGCAGGAAAACCCACATAAGGAACAGTTTTAAGGTGAAAAAGGTGAGAACAATGTATGCAGCACCTGGAACTTGTCCACTGTGACAAAGTATGCGCAGAGCAGAGATCCAGCCAGCAGGCCAGAGCCGATGATCAGGTTCTGTGTTTGGTTCAGGAGAGCTAAAGAAGCACTCGCCTTCCACTCTGAGCTCTGGAGAGAGTCAGCATAAATAACTCAGTTAATAACACACTCATGTGTGACTGAAGCCTTATAAATTCAGACCATGCGTATTTAACAGATTTTACTGAGTAAATGAACTGTCTATTACTGATCACAAAGTGATATGCAAAAACTTGGAAAACAATAGAACTACTGCTGACTACACAAAAGGGCAGGAATTAAACTTAGGCATACACTTGTCTTACAATTTTCTTTTTAATTAAAAATTTCAATTTAAAATGCTGTGTAGTTCAAGAATAGGCTCAATCCCTGACTAGGATACTGCCACTATATGTTTAAATGTTCATGAACAGAAGAGACAGAAGAATATCTGGAAACTATAGGAAACTAGTCCCAGGCAACTATTTTATTTCAGAAACAAAATATATGTGATATAAGTAATTTTCCTTTCTCTTTTGTTTCCCTTTTATTTCTGAAATAAAAAGGTGTCTTGTGACTTTTGACTGATCCTGTATTTAGACACTATGCAGTATATAGTAGATACTTTACCTGATACTTTAAGATCGCTTCCTCAAAGCGACTCACTTCATACCCCTCAGAATTGTAGTATTTAACCTACAAAGAAAAGAGTGTATGTTTTAATATTTGGAGTTAGATGTGTATGATGTGTGTATTTTACAGTAATTAATGCAGAATTATGTTTTCTGAGAAATTCTTATTTACAGTTTCAAAGTTCAGTAATGAGTCCACTGCCTTGGACTTGGCGTTGTTGTCCTGCGTGTTCATATCTCGCCGGTACTTGGTTCTCCACTCAGTGATGACGATGGTTAACGCTGTAAAATTCAACCAATTTTGAATAACGCTCCCAATCCATTAATGTTCATATCTGAAATTTGAATCTTCATGTGGTCCAGACATTTTAAAAGCTTTATCACATTAAATATTCGTAATCTAATGTTAATCTAAAATGCATGTATATACAGTACAAATTTCATCATCTGTGGCATTTTTTCCTTCACCTTTGTTGACAATTATCATTTAATTTTAACAAATAGGTTTTCGACTAATAAATTAAACAACAGCTTTATTTGTTGTCATTTTCTCCCAATTTAGGTAGGCCAACCCCCTCACTAAAACAGAAGGACGGTGAAGACTCTTTTTAAACTGTTGCTGATGCAGCATTGCCGAGTAGCATCACATGCTCGGAGGAAAGCACAGTGACTCGGTTCCAATACATCAACTCACAGAAGCCTTGTGCTGATCGGCTTCACCCTAGGAGTGATAAGGGGATAGAGCAAGAGCAAGGCCAATTGTGCTCTCTCAGGGCTCCAGCAGCTGAGGGTTGCATACAAGCTGCATGATCGGGATTCAAACCAGCAACCTTCCAATCACATTGGCAGCGCTTTAGACCGCTGGACCACTCGGAGCACACAACATCTTATTCTTTAACTTTAGCTTATTCTTATTCATTAAATCTTAACACTGGACTCACTGAGGTACAGGAACATGCAGATGAACACAATCAGGCCGAACCAGGCGTTGAAATAAGAGACAAAGTAAACAATGGCGATGATGATGTCCGCTATAGTTGGCAAGATGGTGAATACAATGTAGCTGTGAAAACAAGGAGAGAACTCATGTTAGGCAGCACCTAACATTAAATTTTTTCTTTTTTGATCAGTCAAAACGATTTTATTAATTATTTTGAAAGCTTTCTTAATTATTATAAAGCATATAATTCATTATGTGTATGTTTGTGTAAATATTTTCACTATATTAATAAAAATTAACAATATTTCTCTTAAAATTTCTCTTAAAAACAAACAGTATGCAGTTTAAGGCTGCAAATCAAGAGCCTGAATAGACCCTAATAAGGAAAGTCAGTATATAGAACAGTGGATGGAGAATTTGAGAAAGGCAGGTGAGCATGCTGCGTACTTTAACAGGTTGCTGACGGACGATGTGCCCCGGTCGATGCTGCGCAGGACATCACCTGTTTTCCGCCCCAGATGCCAGCGTAGCGACAAGGCGTGCAGATGGGCGAACAGCTGGAGCTGCACTGTTCGACTGGTGTGCTGTTGAACACGCGTCCACAGGAACGATCGCATATTACTGACAAATCCTGATGTTCCTGTCAAGAAAGGGAGAGGAGGCTTTTAAACCACAGTGTGCTTCTTGAAAAGCATTAAAAAGACTCTTTAAATGAGCAATACACACACACACACACACACACATTTAAATTATTGAATTAAATGATCTGAATTATGTTCAAATGAGATTTTGTAATAATTTTGCAATAACAACTGTATGCAAAAGTGATATTATTCTACTGTATATTTCCCATGCACACATCTGTTCATGTTGATGCTAATACAAAAGCAGATCATTCTTTTAATGTTATTTACTAATCGATGAGTAGAGTTTTATCAAGCTCAATTAATTAAACATGTATAATCTAAACGTTATGCAGAGTTTTATGTGTAAAAAAAAAAACAATTTTAAACATATTTTGAAACTCTTGCTAACCCTTGTTAACTGTAAAAGTGAAAAACAATTCTCTACTGTTTTCATTCCTCGCTCAGTACGCTGCTAATTGCTCTATGTAACTTTGGTAAAACAGGAAGGACAGTGCTCATGAGAATTAAGAATCTGCATACTCAAAATATTTTTAAAATGCTGTATCTTTTAGCTTGTCCAAATATGCATGTGTAGAGCTAGTTCTTTTAATTGTTACACTAATACCAACCATACACTAGACAACTTGAAAATTCTGACTCCTTTTAAAGGTTGAAAGTCTGAAAGTCTCACATCTAAACCGACCACACCCAAAATAATGAGGACAGAATGTTGACACGGCCATAAGTAAATTAACTGGTGCTTTGGGACTGCTGCTTTTTGTTTGGTGTTGAAAAGAGCTCACCTATTTGTTTTTTACAGGATCCACATGACAGTTTTAACAAACTGAGGCTACTAAAAAGATTAGTCATATTGACCAACATAAACCAAAGGAGTGAGATGACAAGATCACATTTAAAAGTGTAAATGGAGTGGTTTAGAAGTACTTTTATAATGGTGTACAAAATGCAGCTCCAGAGACTTGTAATGCAAAGTAAGGCAAGTTTATTTGTCTAGAACCTTTCACACACAGAGGCAATTCAACAGGCAATTTTACAGAAAGATTTAGCACTAAATGCAGAACAAGTTATAAAGTAAAAAAAGTTATAAGAAATTATAATAACAAAAAATGCCATGAAGTTTATGGGCTGAAGGGGCTTTTCTAAAACTTCACTTCAGCTTAAGATGTTTTTCTGTTACTCTGTGGAACAACTAGTCCAAATATGCTGCACTTAAAGCTTGTATTGCAATCATCTATTTACACCAATAGAATATATTGGGCATGAAAATATAAAACATAAAATAAGATGTGTACCACTGTAGAGAGAATGTTCTAAGATGTCACAGTATGTGATGTGGGTGTGTGCGTGTTCAGCTCACCTGCTCCCCCACCCTGCAGGAACTTGAGGAATACATAGATGCACACGGTTATTGCAAGAGTGTTCCAGTTCTCCTTGTCTGATAACTGATTTACTGTAGAACACACAAACAACACACATAAAGAGGGGACTTTAGATTCGATTTAACACACTGGTGCAGTACTCTAGAACAGAGCGGAGTTTAGATGTTCTACAGTTTTGTTCTTTGACATGCTTAACCTGCATATTTAGACATTTCCAAAGCAATTAAATGATCTCAAACATTTACTATATCTTGATATAGACTCTGTTACCTGAATACATACCTTTAATATGAAAAATAGACCTGCATTGCCATTATTACTATAGAAATAATTATTTTATGTGTATGGATGGGCCTTTTTTTGCATAGACTTCAAAACTACAGAGCTTCACATAGAATTACTATTAAAAGACTGATAAAACCTACACCTCTACAAAGACATGATATTTAATAACTTCCATCATATTAAATGCATTCAGCTGCTTTAAGATAAACCCATTGCTGACACATTTGTACCAATGCTCATAGCTTATAAATCCTGTAACTAATTTCTCAACCAATTAGGTCTCTCTAGACCAGGAACTCTTTAAACATGAAACCTGTTGGCACACTGCCTAATATCAGATGCGAAACTGTATTCCCTGTAATGATTTGTTCTCTGTGCTCAATCTAGAAATAGATGATTCTGAGTTGCAAAGCTGGGGATGAGGTGGGTTGGTGGTTGTTTAAAACCCTGACTTCTTTAAAGTTCTTGTGTTCTAGTGGTGAACACAATCAAATCATCACAGGAGTGCTCTGAAATCCACTAGAAAAAAATTCTCTGCACAGAAAATACGGTTATTCAAAGAAACACAGAATAAACTATTTTAATACCCTTGATTTTGGCAGAGGCTTAAAATAAACAGGTGCCCCAATACAATGTCCCAAAATGTGTGAATAGTTGGCCTTTAAATTAAGAGTTTCCACAATACCGGTAGTAATAAATGTGTAACGTGTATAAAAGGTACATATTAACTTTCATTTTATATGAGGAAAAAAAAATCTCCACCTGTTTTATTAATAAACTCCACCAGAGCTAGTGAACAATTCTGCAAATCCCTTCAGACACTGCAAAAAGAGGTAGTGAGATATGACAACGGATGGCCATGTCACTTACATTAAGAACAAGCACTTCAAGAGCTGAACTTGAACTCTGGTTTCTGAGAAAAAGAATCAGGTATAATAAAACATTTATTTAACATCAGGCCCTGTCATATGAGTCATATGAGTCAATGACCTCAGTTAAAGACTCCTCGCTTTAACTCCGTGTCCTCGTCTCACTGACTTATGTATGAGTTTAGAATAGAAAGCAGCGCAAAGAATCCAGACTCAGGATGATGCATAAAAGAGGGCCGGCTTTGGTCTCGGCTGAGAGAGAGAGCTCGGACCTTTCCATTCATTTACATTCATGGCCATTTTGACTGTGCACTCAGAATCAAATGGGGGGAAGAAAAGGTGGAGGGACGAAGAAAATGAGGGGAAAAAAAGACGAAGGGGAATTTTACCCACAGTGAGAGCAAAACACACTCTCACTCTCTCGCTCTCTCTCTCTCAGTAAGGATGGCAAGAGAACTGATTTTCAGCCCTGGCATGGGGCAGAGAGGGCTGTGGACAAAAAGCCCCTTGTACCAGCGTGTTAACTCTACTAAAGGCCCCTAATGCCCCCTAATCGTGACTGGCAGGGTTGGTGACCTCCCCTATCACGCCTCCTTTAAAAAAAACACTCAATCTGCCTCACAAAAGGCCACTTTCCTCCTGCCGCTGCTTTCATCTGTCTCCAAAGGCAAAAACCACAATTGCCCTCTAACCGCAGAGTGGACACACCAACACATCACTGCCGTTAACCTGAGCCAGTCTGAGACAGCTCGGGGAAAGACGCAAGACTCTCTGGGAACATACTGGGATATAACTGGGAATGATGATAATGAAGAATATTAGTGGGGATGGAAGAGGAAAATAAATTCTGAGAAAGAGGCAGGTGTGATATGAGTGTAGAGAGAAAGAGAGGCAAAGAGAGGGGGGTGCAAAGCAATAGAGAAAAAGGGTGAAATGGAGCCTTGAGCCATGGAAAGCTTTAGCATAGTTGGGTTTTGTCCCACGTTTCCTTTGTCAGAGTCAGATGCTTTTTGGCTTTGGAGACCGGAGGGCTTTGACTTCAGCGAGGGGTTTTGGGGGGCCGGTCTCACGTCCAGCTGGCTCAAAGCAACCAGGGGCTGGGAACACTGAAGAGGGAGGGGCAAAGAGAATACCCCAAAAGCACCCCAACACACACACACACACACACACGGAAAGCTTATGTATAAGTGTTATTTTACTTTATTTATATGCGTGTCCTTTGATTTATCTGTCTGTTTTGTCTGTTATTATACGCAGCTTCTGCAAATTGTTTTTGAACTGTATCCTCAAAACATTATCTCCAGGCTTTCTTCACATTCTGCTATAAAAGGAGAGGGCAATATGGTAAACAATTTTGGGGGGGGGGAAATGATACCTGAAAATCTTTACAACACAATACATAAGATGTTTGTAGTTTTTTTTTTGACATTTGAAGAAATTAGTGTGAAAAGCAGCATTCTTTTTCAAAAGTTTCAAAATAAATAGCATGCTGCAATAATCCAGTTAAACATGTCTAATTATTAGCTCTCTGTAAGTGACACAATAAGTAGTAATGACAACAGTAGCAACGTTAGCATGTTTAGAAAATGTAAACACATAAAATTATCTCCGCCCACCTAATATTGAGTAGCCCCCCCTTGTGCCACCACAATATGTCAGACCACTTGAGGCATGGACCCCATGAGACCACTGAAGGCATCCTGTGGTATCAGACACCAAGACATTAGCAGCAGACCCTTAGATAAGTTCAGTAAATGAGGTGAGGCCTCCATGGATTGCATCAATTAAACTTAAGTGCCTATGACCATTTTACAGGTTCTCATGACCACTGCATACCAGGAAAAATACACAAGACCTGTCTGATGTTTTGGAGATGATTTGACCCAGTTGTCTAGTCATGTGCTTTTTTATTTTTATTTTTATGAATGTCCATTTTTCCCTGCTTTTAATGCATGAACTTCTACAACTGTCTGTTCACTTGGCGCCTGCTATTAACTTGGGTTTGCCAGATAGATCACAAAAAAAACATTTTTGGCCTGTAGTAAATTATTTTAGAATATTTTTTGATTTTATGTTAGGGTGTAGGAACATATTGAAACACTTGTATATCGCAAAATTATCTTATTACTTTAAAATAGTTGCAATACTTTATTAGTTCTCAAAACCCAGTATTGATTCTTTTATTAATAGTTAAAACTGTTTTTTTTTATTTTGTTGTGTTCTGTTTAAAGCCCAAACTGATACACAGCAGTGTTGTCTGCTCTTGACATGACTGCTTTTTGTAAAATTGTCTGTATTGCAATATATTGCCAATGTACAGTGCTAGAATTATGAAGAAGCATGTACAAAAAGATTTCCTTGTATTTTAATGAGCATTTGTCTTAGTCAGTTAGGCCTTTAAATAACTTTTTGGATTGTCATATATATTAAAACATTTAGCAACATGTAAGTTTTCTTACATACAAACATTTCACAATTTTTTTAGGGTCTTGGTTACACACAGACTTGTGCACGGCCAATGGATAAGCTAAATAACTAAAGCGTTATTTATATCATGACCTTATTGCATATAAAATGTCACGGTGGGTTTTATTCCTGTCACATTAGTTCATAAATAAAAATAGACATTAAATAAACCAACTAATGGTCAAACATAAGAGTATTAATTAGCCTCACCTTTCATACTCCTATTTCCAAAGGTCTAAATTTGAACATTAATTTCAGAACATTATATACAGTAGTTACAGTGTAAGCACTCTAGGATATCTTTGAACATTACGCCCCCTAGTGTTTAATTTTACTAACACAGTACAGCCTGCTGTTCACCAGGTGCTGGATTCTCCATTTACCATCAGCTTTGCACTGCTTTAAAATTTGTAGCTTTCAGAGTTTTAGATGACCAGGATCCTCACCTATGTCCTTGCTGTATATGGGGACAAACACGTTGATGACCCGCTCCAGCCCAAGCAAGGTCACACACACAAGCACCAGGATCTGCAGTGGCCCACTCCCACTGGGCCACATGTAGGGCATCAGCAGGGCCACTTTCCTTCTCAGATCCTTCCATGTTGAAGTGGAAACTACCCTGACCTGACCAGAATCTTGCTGTCTGCCATCTTTGGCCTGGAGAGGAGAAACAGAAAAGTACAATTAAGTAAACAAAAAAACAAAAGCACTAAACTTTGGCTTAGCAGAAGACAATCCAGTAAAATCTGTACAGTAAAATACAGTACTAACAGTTCCTCCATAAAAATAAACACAAACTATAAAAGCAAAGGAATTCAGCAAAGGATAGATACAGATAAAATCAGCCAAGCACTGTGTGTGCACATTTTAATCTGAAATCTGAGTAAAAGAAAAGCTTTCATTATATCCAATCATGACATTACGATCTGAGGACAGTGCAACACTGCTATCTAGTGGCTGAGGTTTATATAAAAAATACCCCACTGGCTGTCATCAATCTTTGCAAGTAAGAGTGAGAGAGTAAGGTGCTACTTTTACTTTCTTTGACATCTGATGCTGTAATGAAAATGAAAATAAGTCAGGTTGACAGCATGAAACACTAATTCACTTTGTTCCTGGTGAAATCTGATACAGAGGTCATACTTTGCCCTAAAACTAACAACATAAGCCTGTTTTCTGTACATTTACCACATATTTACAATACAGCAGAGAAAGTTACAGGACTTTCACAGAAATACACAGTAGTGTTTTTTTTATTTTTTTTAATCATTTGTACTATACTCCACTTTTAACTGTCTTTTTTTCTCTCTCTCACACATACACTATCTTACACACTCTCTAGCTCTCGAACACACGCTAATTTACTAAATTTCTCTAACTCTCCAACTCACATACTCTCTCACACACACTGTCTAACTCTTTCAAACACACACTCACACACAGACACAAATTTCCTTTTCTCTCTTTCTTACTCTCATTCACTAATTTTCTCTCTGACACACATACCCTATCTGTCTCTCTCTCTCTCTCTTCCTTTTCTCTCTCACTCTGGTTCACTCATTTTCTCTCTAACACAAATACCCTATCTGTCTATCTCGCCCACACACTCTCATATATTCACTCTCTCTCTCTTCCTTTCCTCTCTCTTACTCTCATTCACTCATTTTCTCTCTCACTCACTCTCTCTCTCTTACTCTCATTGTCTCTCACACACACTCTTCCTTTTCTCTTTCTCACTCACATTCACTCATTTCTCTCTCTCTCTCTCTCTCTCTCTCACACACACACACTCACACTTCCTTTTCTCGTTCACTCACACTCTATTTTCTCTCTCTTACACAGGCACTTTTCCTTTTCTCTTACTCTCATTTTCTCTCACACACACTTTCTCTCTCTTACTCTCATTCACTCATTTCTCTCTCTCTCTCTCTTTCACATACACACTATGTATATCTCTCTCATTCACTACTCCCCCTTCTTTCTCTCTGTGGAAGACAGTCTCTTACCTCCACGGTTAGTGTAAACGGCTGGCTCTCGGCCGTTTCTTTCCTCTTGTTTTTTGAACACATGCTATAGTACTGTCTGTTTCTGCAGGGGTTTAGAGTAGTTAAATAAAGGCTGTGGTCATTATTCCGTGCTCAGGCAGTAACGTTTACCCCACAGACTGTTCTGGAGCGGCTGTATCCTGTAGCTGTAGCTCTTTGTTTGTCTCTGTTTGTGTGTGAGTGCCGGAGAACACAGGTTTAAATCCTAGTTATTTGGGTTATTCCTGGTTAACCGGCTGTGGTTTGTGTCCTCGCAGTGTAGTGCAGATTACAGGTTGAGGATAGTAAACAGTTATTGAGCGGTATCTCCTCTGCTGAGGGATAAATCTGGTCGCTGATAGTCTCAGTGTTGTCATATGGGAAGCGTTCACATGACTGCTCTCAGCCGGGCGGTCACGTGAGCAGCTGGGTTCAGCGTGTAGCTGAGATAGTTAAAGAGGTTTAGTACCCTACAGCTGCTCTGCTGAACCAGCCTGACCAGCTTCAACAGGTACAATTATTTAATTGATGAGCCTTAATGCAAGCTCATCTTTCAGTTTCATTTACAACAGCAGCAATTAAACGACAGGCTAATGCTTTAATGCAGGTACAGCTCTGGAAAAAAGAGACTTCAGTATCTAAATCAGTTTCTCTATTTATAGGTATATGTTTGAGTAAAATGAAGATTTTTTGTTTTATTCTATAAACTACGGACAACATTTCTCCCAAATTCCAAATAAAAATCTCAGTGAAGCTGGCACTCATAATAAGAAAAAAGTATTTTCCCAAATAGAACCTCTGGAATATAATCAAGAGGATGATGGATGATCACAACCATTAAACAAAGCTGAACCGCTCGAATGTTTGCACCAGGAGTGGCAAAGTTAGCCAAAAGCAGTGTGTAAGACTGGTGGAGGAGAACATGCCAAGATGCACGAAAACTGTGATTAAAAAACAAGGTTATTTCAACAAATATTGATTTCTAAACTCTTAAAACTTAATGAATATTAACTTTTCTTTGCATTATTTGAGGTCTGAAAGCTCTGCATCTTTTTCTTATTTCAGCCATTTCTCTTTTTTTTTGCAAATAACAATATTCGTATTTGACCTCAGTGAAGCTGGCCTCTCATATAATCAGAAACGAAATATTTTTTCTATTCATTAGTGCTGCGTTTGTTCTGAGTTGTGCAGCATCAGTGTTTGTGCTGATATCGTTATTGAGATATTAAACATTTTATTTGCTGTTATCTTTAAGAATGAAACAATGTATTTTCGGAACTGTTATGTAACACAGCCCTCATCTGTGGCCCAATCGCACCAAAGTGGTCTCATTTCTCAGTGCTGTGCATGTGCTGGTTTACACAGCAAAAATCAGCATTTGTGCTGTTATCGTTATTATTAGGTAAAAGTTATTTACTGGATGACATCACGCAGACCCTCAATGGTGGTCAAACCACACCCAAATGGTCCTATTTGTCAGTGCTGCGGTTGTGTTGGTTTGTGCCATTAAAATTAGCGTTTGTGCTGACATCGTTACGAGATGCGTAAAAGCGCACTAGATGTGTAAAATACACGAGTTTAAAGAGCGCACGGGATGCGTAAAAGCCCACCACGCAAACTTGTTAGAAAAAGCTTAGACTAACATCTATGATATTAATGGATCTGGACTATGTCCTTTTAAACTGCAGGCCACAATGTTGGGTACCTCAACGACTATAAATGTTAAATCTTAGAAGGCCAACCTTTTTTTATATATATATATATATATGTTCTAGAATTATTTGTCCCTAACTGCATACACTGTAAAAAATAAAACCGTAAAAAAACGGTCAAATTACTGGCAGCAGCGGCTGCCAAACAAAAACCCTAAAATTAAAGTAAAATACTTTTCATATGAAGTGCAAAACCAGTAGATTCACATGTATTTTCATTAAATGTTTCACATACATACACCAGTATTTTACAGTTTTTCAGAGCATATTTACAATTCAATTTCTTCAATAAAGCGATTTCAATCAATGTTCTGCAGGGAAAAAATGTTTTTTTAAACTAACTTTATTGTCTTTCAAGTTGTGAGCTTTATGATTCACAAATTAATGTGTATTTGACTCATTCAGTAACAAACTGTATGATCTTTTCAGAATTTCTTTATTAACAGGCTCTCTGCTCATTTAAAGCAATAAAAAGTGCTCAGAGAGTGAAACCATTTATATTAGAACAGTCTAAAACCCAGCCAGGTGGATAAAACTGCTATGAAACTACATCATGGTGAGCCCTCTAAACTGAACATCTAATTAACATAGCCACGCCCCACAGACAGTTGTTTTTTTTAGGTATATTTTCTTTTACATAAAAGAAAGAAAAAAACGTTTTATTTCTATGGTTATTTTCTGTATTTTTTTTTAACAATGAATAAAAAATAAACAAATAAATAAACCTTACAATTATGAAGAAAAACACTGAGATTTTGGGAAAGAAATAAACCTTTAAATAATAACACACACATATAATTACATATAATAATAAGTAATTTTACATACATATCTATATAACTTAAGAACATGGAAAAATAACAAAAATAATATAACAATATAGCCCTAAAAATAAGAGTTTTAACCGTAATCTCTCATTAATGTCATAATATGTAAAATTAGAACAGGGGCTTGTAATTAACAGAAAATGTCTATAATTTGACAATTAGACTGCTGTAAAAGAAAAGGGATGAATAGTGTAAACATTTAGAGTTATTTTCTGTAAAAATAGGATTTTTTTTACAGTGTAGAATACATGTAAACTATTGGTGGTATTTTAAACGAACCTGTTCGTTATATAAATGATTCCACATACTTTCAGTTTACTACTAAAGGCCAAACAAATTAACCACTCGTTAAATTATTGCTACACTTAATCCAGCCTGTAGTTCAGACACGCTTCTCTGGGCTCAGTTGTAATATTGTGCGCATGTCCAAGCGCTCCTAAAAGTTTCTCCGGTAGAGCGTGATTTCTGGCATCTGATTGGTTCATATAGGCTACCCCAGAGAGATTTTAAATGAAATGATTTTCTATATAAAAGTTCATTGTTTCCCCATGTACAAACTAAAGAAAATACTGACAAAAAGGCAGTTGTGGAACTTTTTAAATTTAAATCTCTCAAAATCAGTCAATCCTGAGAAACTCAATTTTGTGGGCCTCCTCACTGGTAACTTCACAAGCTTTGGAATATGAGGACAGATTGCCTCATTACACACTCAAAACAGAAATATGAACATCACGATAGTTTTAGGCAGTCACAGAGACTGCGCGCCTGTCCAAACGTTTGGAGACTCCATTTAGTCACATTGGACTTGGTAAAATGCAGAATCCAAAAAGAGCATTGTGTAGCAATCTTAAGTGTTACACAAGATAACTAATATGAGTTGGTGTATAACTGTTCCCTTTCAGTAATTTCATGAATGAATAATATAAGGAAGAACAATTATTTATTAATAAACAAATCCATAGTTTACTCCGTCCAGGTTCCAGAGTTCCTGTTAAATGTTCAGTTTGCAGACCCAGGGTTTGTTTGGGTTTTTTAATAGATTTCCTGACCAAACATACTGTTCTGAAGTCTTACAAGCAATTTTAGTTGCTCTGTTAATAAAAAAACACCTTAAACCTTGCTTTTGTTTGCTCACAACTTGGAAACTAAGTATTGAAACACTTACTTACATGAGCCTAGAACCACTCTCAAACAGAAGCAACAGTACCAATCAGCTCAGTTATAGGGGAGTTTCCCGCCTTTAGAAGTGGGACATACCATTCCGAGTTTAAGGCAAGGGGTATAATAATGTAGCCTTATGTTTCTGCCATATATTTGTCAGGATTTTTTGGGTTTAGGCTTCAGTGTTTATCATATGCTTAAATATGCTTCTCTTATGATAAAGTGTGTGTTCTATGCTTCAGTGTTTATGCTATTTGGGTTTAGAGCCTTCAAATTTGTTAGATAATTTAGATCACTGACGTTTTTTCAGATGGGTTGTCCTGGTGGGAGGGGCTAAGACTTTATAAAGAGGAGGTTCAGCTACTGCAGAGTGTGGAGGACATTCTCTTCCACCAGGAGAAGCTATGAAGCTATGAAGCTATGAAGCTATGAAGCTATGAAGCTATGAAGCTATGAAGCTATGAAGCTATGAAGCTATGAAGCTATGAAGCTATGAAGCTATGAAGCTATGAAGCTATCCGTCCAAGTGGTTAATGCAAACAAACCAACCTGATGGTCAAAACCTTTGTTTTTTCAAATATTTGATCTCTTGGTTGTTTTGAAGCAGTGTTAATATAATCACTACCAAAATGAGGCGTAAGGCTTCTATATTCTTTGGCAAAAAAGAAAAAAATGTGCCCCTGCTTATCAAAACTTGTGTACCAACTTGTGTACCAAGTCTGAGCTTTTTTTTTTATTTTCTGGTGCACCTTAATAGTACAAAAAAGTTGGTAAAGTAAAATATATATATATATATTGATGGTTAAACTTGTATACGTGATCGCAGAAATATTTTTGGTGCGTTATACATGACAAAAGAAGTTTGTAATTCAGACTCAGAAATGCATCTTAGCCTTCAAAGCTACTGTAGATATTTGAAAATACTTAAGAAGACATGCCCAAAGGGACCCTTTAACAAGCCCAAAATGACATTTGGAGATGCCCAAAATGGACACTTAGAGATGTTCAAAGGGATTGGACCAGCTGACCCTTCTTTTAGATTAGTTTGGCACAGATGAAATAGTGTGGTTACGGAATATTTGATAAAGTGTATGTCAAATTAGATCAGATTAAATTAGCATTCCTTTCCTTGCATTGCTTTTTAAACTTCTTGTAAATCAGGGCTTTATATATAAATAATCTTTCACCTAGTGAACATTTGATCGCACCGTAGCAGGTGTGGAGCAATCAAATGGGGAGAAATCGCACTGCGTAGAAGAGGACCCTTTGTTCGTGCGTTTACAATCAAGCACAGGGAGGTGTGTTGGAAGCACAATTTTTGAGCACATTTTTAGCTTGATTCATTTGTTGTGATCATGATAAACCACATTTAACCAAAAAAAAAACGATAAAACAAACATGCATTAACATTTATCTTAGAAAAAAAACACCTTTGTTTTAAAAACTTGCTTTAACTATGCTAGCCCATGTACACCGCAGAGCTACAAACTGGATCTCACTGCCTTTTAAATTCAAATGAAGTATAAAAAAAAAGGATGAGTGAGCTTTGATATTTAACACTTGGTTCCAATGTTTGTTTGGATTTTTTTGTATGCAGCTGGGTAATAACATTCCCCAATATTAAATGTTTGTCTTTAAAACCAAAATGAGCTGTAAATTTAACCCCTGTAAAAAAAAATTAACCCAATTTTCAAAGTTAGGTGATAATTGCTAAAAACAAAAATCCAATGTGTGTTGATTGGTGAAAATCTAGTAAATTTATATTAGAGAAAAAAAAAAAGAAAACTTGAGATTTCAAATGGGAAATGTACATTAATGGACCAAGATGCACATGAACCAATTTAAAAATAAATATTAACAAAACCAGGTACTACCAAATTCACACATACGAATGTTGGGGGTTTGTGCTCGTCTTAACTGTTGTCTTAACAGGGAAAAGCCTGTAACCTGTTTTTCAACCAAACAATACTTATTTAACAGTCTCAAATACTTTACAATAAAATGCTAATGCTTTAACAGTTAACTGCAGAGCCATGAGATTTTGAAAGCAAGATCATTTATTAAAATTCCACAACACAAATAGCAAAAATCAGTTTTTACAAAAAATAAAATAAAAATAAGGAGTGGAAGGCGTCAAATGTAGAAAGGGGCCAAGCGAGCTCACCACAGGCTCCTGCAAAATCAAACTGCATTACAAAAGTAAAATGGTTAGTAAAAATCACAACAAAATGTAAATGGTGTGGGTGCCAAAAAAAAAAAAAAAAAAAAAAAAACTAAAAATCTAAGGCTTAAAACAGAAGGCTAGAAGTACAAATCCAGACATCAGAAAGCTATGCAATAGTAGTAAGTCAATCACAAGATAACCAACAAACTACAAGCTACAGAGGCTAAAGTAAACCTAACTTTAACCAAAGAGCCCATGCTGTAGAATGTGCAATTTATCCTTTAAAGCCTGTGGAAAATTTCTACAGCACTCAGCTGCTCAGTTTTAAAATTTATAAAGTATAATTTTACATATAAAAAAAGGTCAACAAATTAAAGAAGCAGACAGCTAAACAGACAAGGGCAAGAGCAAGCTAACAGGGATAACAGAACATTTAAGTTCACAAAAAAAAAGGAATACGTCACACAACGTTGTGCTCCATCAAAAGTACAGCCATACAAACATTACATCAGGAAACATCAAAACATTGTTACTTTAACAGCTTATTGGTTGACCACATACACAGATTTATTTAGGACATTTAAAAGAGACTTAGACAAACGGCAGATGATCAAAATAACAATAGCCTGTTGCAACTTTAAATTTTAACCATCCAAAAGGTAAAACCTGCAGAAAAAAAGGAAAAAAAAAAATCAATGGAACAGGCATGTTTAGGCTTCAGAAACCTTAATTCAAAGAACTAAAAAGATTTTCAGGTGTGTTGAATCAATCTTGTTTCATTATCATATTTACTGAATACAGTGTACTTACCTGCATTTGTCTACACACACACACACACACACACACACACACACACACACACACACACACACACACACACACACACACACACACACACACACACACACACACACACACACACACACACACACACACACACACACACACACACACACACACACACACACACACACACACACACACACACACACACACACACACACACACACACACACACACACACACACACACACACACACACACACACACACACACACACACACACACACACACACACACACACACACACACACACACACACACACACACACACACAAAAAAACAAAAAAACACAAAAATCACACAGATCAACAACACAAGGCTTGTGCTTGGGAGGCTTTTATGTACATGTTTCCCTCCAAAATACCTGGAAGTGACATCACACCACTTCTGGTGTGGTACTATATAAGCCCAGTGCAGGGTATTTTTTTTTTTGTGGTGTAGTCTGTAAGTTAGAGTTGGTTGTTTAAAGTTTTGTATGTATTTGCAAAAATGTTTTAATAGAGGTGTTTCTTGACCAACAACGACCAACAACGACCAACAACGACCAACATTTTTACTGTGTTTTGTTCGGGAGGCAATTGCAGTCCACCATAAAGGTAGAGTATTTTACATGACCAGTTTTATTTTTGTGAACAGTAAAGTTTCTAACTAATATCTTCACTTATTAAAAGAAAATGTGTCTTGTTTTTGGGTGTTACTTATAATGTTTGGGTAATGTAAATTAATTTTTAATAAGTAATTTATGAGGGACTGTTTTTGACCCCCACCCCAAGGTTCTTGTTTAATTGACATTTCTTTTGCTTTACAGACAGTCCATTGACTGCTGCTGTTTAATTTGTAACTGGTTGTTTGACTGCTAGCCTTCTGTTTCATTTTTTTTTTTGCACTTTCTGTATTTCTGGATCTGGCAGGAGCACTTAAGCTATTTAGGGTTGTTTTTGGCACCCACACCCTTAACATTTTGTTTTGATTTTCACTAACTGTTTTAATTTTGTGTTTCACTGTGCTTTGCAGGAGCCTGTGGTGAAGGATGGTGTTCCTTTGTGGTGAGCCCTCTTGGCCTTCCACTACATTTGAAGCCTACCATTCCTTCCTTTATTGCGAGAACTTTGGTTGTATTGTGATCTGAATGTCAAATTTATTTATACTTGTTTTACTTGAAGTGTAAAAACAGATTTTTGCTGTTCGTGTTGTGGAATTTTAATAAATGATCTTTCTTTCAAAATCTCATGGCTCTGTGATTAACTATGGTCTAAAGCATTAGCATTTTTTTGTAATAAATATTTAACACAATATTAAACAAGTATTGTTTTTGGGTGAAAAGCAAGTCACATGCTTTTAACTGTTAAGAACAGTTAAGGCAAGCACAAACTGCCAAAAACCTTTTTAGGTGTGAATTTAGTAGTAGCTGGTTTTATTTATATTTATTTTTAGATTATTTTGTGTGCATGTTGATCCTTTATGTAAATTAATTTGTAAACAAGTTTCCTTAACTTTCTTAATATAAATTGAATAGGTTTAATCATTGGAAACACCTTAGATTTTCTAGTAATTTTAACCTATTTTTTGTAAATTAGGTTAATTTAATAGGGTGCATTTCTTTACGGTGTAAATTTGCAGCTCATTTTGGTTTTGCAGACAGTTAATCTTGGGAAATGTTATTCCTTAACCACATACAAAAACATTAAACAAGAATTGGAAACGGGTGTTAACTATCAAAGCTCCAGCTCACTTTTTTATATAAATACACTTCTGACTTCAGAATGTGGTATACACAAGCTAGCCCACTAAAAGCAAGTTTTTGAAACAAAGGTTTTTTTTCTATGTTAAATGTTCATGCATTTTTTTTTTGTAAATGTGGTTTATCACTATCACAAATGAGTCAAGATGAAAATGTGTTGAAAAATTTTGCTCCCAACACACTTCCCTGTGCTGAATTTCAAAGTGTCATTTTGGGCATCTCCAAGTGTCTCTTTGGACATCTCCAAGTGTCCCTTTGGGCATCTCCAAGTGTCATTTCGGACATCTCCAAGTGTCATTTCGGGCGTCTCCAAGTGTTCCTTTGGGCGTCTCCAAGTGTCACTTTGGGCATCTCCAAGTGTCACTTTGGGCATCTCCAAGTGTCATTTCGGGCGTCTCCAAGTGTTCCTTTGGGCGTCTCCAAGTGTCACTTTGGGCATCTCCAAGTGTCACTTTGGGCATCTCCAAGTGTCACTTTGGGCATCTCCAAGTGTCACTTTGGGCATCTCCAAGTGTCATTTTGGACATCTCCAAGTGTCACTTTGGGCATCTCCAAGTGTCATTTTGGGCATCTCCAAGTGTCATTTTGGGCATCTCCAAGTGTCATTTTGGGCGTCTCCAAGTGTTCCTTTGGGCATCTCCAAGTGTCCTTTTGGGCATCTCCAAGTGTCCCTTTGGGCATCTCCAAGTGTCATTTCGGACATCTCCAAGTGTCATTTCGGGCGTCTCCAAGTGTTCCTTTGGGCATCTCCAAGTGTCATTTTGGGCATCTCCAAGTGTCTCTTTGGGCATCTCCAAGTGTCCCTCTGGGCATCTCCAAGTGTCATTTTGGGCATCTCCAAGTGTCACTTTGGGCATCTCTAAGTGTCACTTTGGGCGTGTCCAAGTGTCATTTTGGGCGTGTCCAAGTGTCATTTTGGGCATCTCCAAGTGTCATTTTGGGCGTCTCCAAGTGTTCCTTTGGGCATCTCCAAGTGTCATTTTGGACATCTCCAAGTGTCACTTTGGGCATCTCCAAGTGTCCTTTTGGGCATCTCCAAGTGTCCCTTTGGGCATCTCCAAATGTCATTTTGGGCATCTCCAAGTGTCATTTTGGGCATCTCCAAGTGTCCCTTTGGGCATCTCCAAGTGTCATTTTGGGCATCTCCAAGTGTCACTTTGGGCATCTCCAAATGTCATTTTGGGCATCTCCAAGTGTCCCTTTGGGCATCTCCAAGTGTTCCTCTGGGCATCTCCAAGTGTCATTTTGGGCGTGTCCAAGTGTCATTTTGGGCATCTCCAAGTGTCATTTTGGGCGTCTCCAAGTGTTCCTTTGGGCATCTCCAAGTGTCATTTTGGGCATCTCCGTGTGTCATTTTGGGTATCTCCAAGTGTCATTTTGGGCATCTAAAAGGGTCCCTTTGGGAATCTTCAAATGTCATTTTGGGTATTTCCAAGTGTCATTTTGGGCATCTAAAAGGGTCTCTTTGGCAATCTCCAAATGTCATTTTGGTTGTCTCATTGGTTGGTCTCATTTGATTGTCTCAAGATGCATTCCTGAGACTGAGTTCCACACAAACCTTTTTTTCTTTATGTATAATGCACCAAAAAATATATGGAATCACTTATACAAGTTTAGCCATTAAAATAAATATTTATTTTACCTCACCAATTTTTTTGTATTGCTGAGCATCAAAAGAGTAACTTAAAAAATAGGCTTAGACTTAGCGTGTTACACAAGTTTTGTTAAGCAGAGGCTTCTTGTTTGTTTTTGAACCACTTGGATGGATAGCTTCATAGCTTCATAGCTTCATAGCTTCATAGCTTCATAGCTTCATAGCTTCATAGCTTCATAGCTTCATAGCTTCATAGCTTCATAGCTTCATAGCTTCATAGCTTCATAGCTTCATAGCTTCTCCAGGTGGAAGACAATGTCCTCTACACCCTGCAGTTGCTGTACCTCCTCTTTATAAAGTCTTAGCCCCTCCCACTAAGACAATCCATCTGAAAAAACTTTAATGAACTAAATTATCTAACATAAACTTGAAGGCTCTAAACCCAAATAGTATAAACACTGAAGCATTGAGCACACACAGTATCATTTGAGAAGCACTTTGAAGCATATGATAAACACTGGAGCCTAAACCGATAAAAATCCTAATAAACATAACCCAGAAACATAAGGCTACACTATTATACCCCTTGCCTTAAACTCGGAATGGTATGTCCCACTCCTAAAGGCGGGAAACTCCCCTATAACTGAGCTGATTGGTACAGCTGCTTCTGTTTGAGAGTGGCTCGAGACTCATGCAAGTAAGTGGTTCAATGCTTAGTTTCCAAGTTGTGAGAGAATAAAAGCAAAGCTTTAAGTAATCTTCTGCAGGGTACTGTGTTTTTATTAACAGAGCAGCTAAAACTGCTTGTAAGACTTTATAGCAGTATGTTTGGTTATCTATTAACAAACCCTGGGTTTACAAACTCAACGTTTTACAGGAACTGTGGAACCTGGACGGAGTAAACTATGGATTAGTTTATTAATAATTAATTAGTCTTATATTATTAATTCATGAAATTACTGTAAGGGAACAGTTATACACCAGCTCCTACTAGTTATCTTGTTTAAAACTTTTAAAAAAATTGCTACACAATGCTCTTGTTGGATTTTACATTTTGCTGTGCCCCATGTGAGTAAATGGAGTCTCAAAACTTTTGGACAGGCACACAGTCTCTTTGTGACTGCCTAATGTTATCTAATCCAAACCTAAAATTATTGTAATGTATATATTTCTGTTTTAAGTGTGTAATGAGGCAATCTATCCTCATATTCTAAAGCTTGTGGAGTTACCAGTGAAAAGGAGGCTCACAAATAGAGCTTCTCATTTTCTTAAGACTGACTGTTTTTTTTTTCTTGTACTAAAGGTTTATAATACAAACGGATTTCGAATATTTTCTGTCACATCTTCCATGTAACCGTGGTTTTACAACGTAAATCTATATACTAACATATCACTGCCATTATAAGAAAAACTAACACGCCTTTTTTGTCAGCGGTTTCTTTAGTTGCACATGGGGAAAACGGGAACTTTTATATAGAAAATCTTATTTGAAATCTCTGTGGAAGGCTATATGAAACAATCGAGAAATCACGCTCCACCTGAGAAACTTTAGTTTAGAGCGCTGGGACACGCGCACTGTTACAACTGAGCCAAGAGAAACGTGTCTAAACTACATGCTAAAGGCTAGGTTAAGTGTAGCAATTTACTTTTAAGAAATTAATGCGTAGTTGATTTGTTTGGTCTTTAGCAGTGAACTAAAAACGAACAGGTTCGTTTAAAAATCACACCAATATCTTACATTTATTCCTTGCAGTTAGACAAATAAATCTAAAATATAATAATACAAATATTTTAACAATTATAGTCGTTAAAGTAGGCAACATTGTGAGCTGCAGTTTAACATGACAGGGTCCAGATCCATTAATCAGATTAATATTGATAATAATCTACACCTGAGATGCGATCACGTGTTTGTTGTTCTCTACAGCTGGTGAGATATTAGTTTGAGCTCTTTCTGCAAGTGGGCGTGGTGAGCTTGTACGTATTCCGTGCGCTCTTTAAACTCGTGCCGTTTGCACATCTCGTGCGATTTTACGCGTTGTGTGCGTTTTTACGCATCTCGTAATGATATCAGCACAAACGTTGATTTTACTGGTACAAACCAGCAAAACCGCAGAACTTACAAATGAGACCATTTGGTTTTGGTTTGGCCACCATTGAGGCTCTGCGTGATGTCACCCAGTATATATTTTTTACCTAATAACTTACACAGCACAAATGCTGAGTTTTCTGCTGCACAAATATGAACAAACGCAACACTGACCATCGGGACCACTTTGGTGCGATTTTGCCAGAGATGAGAGGCTGTGCTACATAACAGGTAAGAAATTAAATGTTACATATCTCAACAACGATATCAGCACAAACGATTATTTTTGCTGCACAAATCAGAACAAACACATTTGTATTCAGTTTCTGATTATATGAGGGGCCAGCTTTACTGAGGTCAAATAAAAATGGTAATTTAGAGCTTTTATTTCCAGAAAATGAGAAATGGCTGAAATAATAAAAAAAGGCGCAGAGCTTTTAGACCTCAAATAACGCAAAGAAAACAGTCATATAAAGTTTTCATAAGAGTTCAGAAATTAATATTTGGTGGAATAACCCTGGTTTTAATCCGTTTTCATGCTTCTTTGCATTTTTCTCCTCCACCAGTCTTACACACTGCTTTTGGATAACTTTATGCCACTCCTGGTGCAAAAATTCAAGCAACTCATCATTAATGGTTGTGATCATCCATCTTCCTCTTGATTAAATTCCAGAGGTTTTCAATTTGGTGAAATCAAAGAAACTCATTTTTTTGTCCAGAGCTGTATTGGTCAGTATTGGTGAGTTATTAGAAAGACAGAAACCATTGTTTCTACATACATCAGTAGCTTTTTCAGTTTATCACAATTTCCTTGGTTCTCCAGTCAACAAGTTTATTCAGTTCAGTATGCATTAGTATTATGCTTTAAGCCACAGTATTAATACATTTAAAAGGGCTAGAGTTACTGCTCTTACCGTTTGCATCTAATATCTCTTAGTGAATACTTGTGAAAGCTTTGGTCCTTTGCTGTTGTTTTTCTATTTTACTTGGATAAAAATCCCTCATACAGTGAGGAACAGCAGCATATTTTTCCAAACTATGCTTTATTAAAACCCTGTTTTCTTTAAGAGGGTATTGTTGCCTTATGTTATTCTATTATCATTGTCAGTGGCATTTTATGGTCTTAAAATTATTGACAATAGTATTGTTTATCGCATTAATTTCTGGGACGATATATCAAAATCTGAACCACCCTTTAAATAGAGCTGTGGAATGGTTTTAAATTCCTTCCTATAATTGCAACATCAATTTTATTGGCCTGAGAGTAAACCCTGTGAAACGCCACAAGATATGCTTATCAACCAGTCACCAAGTTTCTATTTTTTCAATTTAGTATCTCTCTCTCTCTCTCTCTCTCTCTCTCTCTCTCTCTCTCTCTCTCTCTCTCTCTCTCTCTCTCTCTCTCTCTCTCTCTCTCTCTCACAAAGTGGGGAAGTTAAAATAGTCTTGTTAACCTTTTGCAAGTACTGGAATTTACCATGGTATACATAGGCATAAGTAACAACCTTAGAAAAACACAGATAGATTTTTATTACTTATTATTTAAATGATTATTTTAAGCAAATGATAATGGAAATCAAACACAACTTAAACAGCAGAATATTAGTCAAAATGTTGATAACACTTCTTGCCACTGAAACTTGTTAAAGTCCTTGTTATGGTAAAGTTCATCACTCACTTAGAAAGTAAGGTCTAGGTGGGCCCACTGGGTGGTCTGTCAAAAATAGAATGGGGAAAAATAGACAAGAAGAACGTAGATAGAAGCAGTGTGTGAAGCAGTGTGTGTGTGTTTGTGGAGGTATTGGTATTTATGTGTATTTGGAAACTACTGAGAGAAATGTGTTATCATCTCAGGCTCACAATAGCCCTGTTTCTATGACAGGACAGTTACAGATGTGTGTGTGTGATCTTCTCTTAGCTGTGTGTGTGTGTGGTAACGGGTGCCTGTCTGTCAGCCGGTCATTATGAGAGCTTTTGTCCAGCAGAGCGCACGAGCGCTGTCCATCACGCAGCTCATTTCGTGCCTTCTTTGTTGTGCGCGCTCATGCTTATTGCCATGCCCAGTGGGGACGCGTGCAGTCGCGCTCATTTGGCCCCATTGTGATCCATCTGAACCAGGGAAATGCAGTTTAAGGAAGAAGGGAAGGGCAGAAGAATATGAGGTGAAAATCAATCTACCCCTCACGGAGTCCGTTTGGAAAGGTGTTTTCGGCGCGAGACACAAAAGCGGATTGGATCTAAATCTGACTCTTCTTTCCGGAATCATTTCTCTCTGACTCGCTTATAGCGGGCTTTATCCTCCAGCTCTCACAACAGTTTAGCTCTGAGAGGGGGGTAGGGGGGGTTGTGGAAGAGTGTGGCTGCTTCTATCCTTCATTCAGGTGATGCTTTTAAGAGAACACCTAAACACCTGTTGCTCAGCCACCTGACAAAATGCATGCTAGGAGAGGAACTTTACTGCCGTAAACACAAACATGCATTTGTGGACAAGCTGACAGATATAGAACTGGCATGTGAAGTGATACAATCGTGTGAAATGCACTAGGCCTGTCTCGATAATTACTTATTCGACTTATCGTAAAATAAATGAACAAGACCTTAATAATATTTGATAATGGTAATATTGTCAATTTTGTTTATTTGTATTTTTGTTTACATTTGTAACAGTGAACACTATTTAAGCCAGTCATGCTTTAATGATCAATGCTTCAATAACTGCGAGTCCATACACACAGTGTGAAAAAGTTTCCCAAACTAATTGAAATGCTGTTGTCTTTAAAAGGGTGTAATTGATTTGTTATCCTATTCAATTATCATTATCTCAGGGGCATGTAATGGTCTTTAAATGACATGGACAGTAATATTGTTTATCGCAATAATTTCTATTTTAAAAATCACTTTACATATAAACATGTCAATCTATTTCCAGTGTACATCGTTGTGTCTGCCTCTGCAATAGGGTTGGTATAGTGCTTTATATAGTGCAGTTACAGCACTCCAGACTTAAGTGGCGATGAGATTCCATTCTCCCTATTACGGTCAGTTTACCATCAAAATAATAAATACTCCTGAAGTTTTTGTTTTAAAGCAAAAATCCATTCGTTTTTATTTTGTGAGAATGTGAAAATGCACAGAACATGTGTAACCTAGATATATGTACATAAAGGTCACTGTAAATAAAATAATTAAGCAATAATACACAAGAGAAAGTGCTATGTGTAGATTACACGCTATAACACGAACCTCAAGTGTATTATTGCGATTATACCACAGTTCCATCATCGCTGTTTATTAAAAGATTTTGTGTTAAAGAAGATGAGAAAATGCGTTCTGATCTGCTTGGTTATAAACACTCCGCGTGTTAAAATAGTTCCATAGTTGCTCTGCGGCCATTTCAGTCAAAATTGTGCAAACCTAAGCGTACCGTCAATAAACCGAAGCGTTTTACTCACCAAAATAAACATTTTTTATGAGAGACATCTGTGTAGAATAAAGTCCAGTGCTTTGAAAGATTTTTTTTTAAGAATTAAAGTTTTGTTTACTTCGGCGCCCTACAGCGGAGAGACCTGCGAAATTACAAGAGTCCACCTTATATTCAGCTTAAAATACCCTATATTAACTGAAATATATACACTTAAACTTGAATGTTAATAATAACAAAACATCTAAAATATTAAATATAAGATAATCCTAATTATATATAGCTCTGTAAATTAGACCTGGACCTAGTGATAAAAAATCTCTCTATATATTATTGTTTTTCCCCTTTACATGTTTAGGCCCCTCCTACTACACTCACCAGGCACATGGCATGTGTTTACTGAGTTTTGGTAAGACCCATTTTTTTAGATTAAGATATTACTGCAAAGAGTTCTGGTTATAAAACTGTGAAATGAACCTGAAACTCTGTTCAATGTAATTATATTAGTTTTTTTTTTTTTTTTTTTTACCAAATAGTTCATAAAATATATTTCCAGAGCTCTGTATGTCCAACACAACTCGTGGATAAAATGGCGGCACCATAACTGATCGATAGTTACACATTATGGCCACCTGGTGGCGCCTATCGCCCGTGTTTTTAGCACATATTGGTTAAAGCTATACTCTGCTACTGTTTTCTGCTACGTAGTCACTGTTATGCTCAAGCAAATATCATAGTTAATGTACTTAAGTGATGTACTTAATATTGTCCTGAAAAACATAAAAAAATATATATATACATAAAAGTTATATATTTTTTTAATAAAAGTTTTTGTATAAAATTATTAATTTCATTAATTAATAATTTGGTTATTATTGTCATAAAATGACATATTTCAACATTATGTATATATTTTTATTGCTGATCAAAGTTAAATTATTTATTAAATCATTACAATATTTATTTGATGTTTATATGTACGCGTGTGTGCACAATGGGATTTTGCTATTTGGGGGGGGGGGGGGGGGGGGGGGGGACATTTGACGTACAGGTTGGGTTTTTATTGGACATTGTCATTGTGAGGGGGGAACCCTTCCCTTCCCCGTTCACTTTGTGAAGTCCCGATTTCTCCCGCTGGGGTATTGGACGCCTGCAACTTTGTGTGATCCAACAGCTCTGATAATAGGATACTCCATTCACTAGTGTCCCATCTGAAGTTTGATTTCTCTGGTAAGGAATGGCGAACCAGATTCTGAAATAGGAAACAAAAAAACAGCAATTGCATGCAGAAGAAAACACAGTGTAACTGAACTGAACCACACACACACACATACATACATACACACATTTTAATATTTTTTATTTGTTATTTTATCTTTTCATTCATTTTATTCTTGTGAACTGTTTGTTGCTGCATGGATAATCTCCTGGTTAATACAATTATAAGCCATTCAATTAAATCCAGTCATTTATGCCTTTTTTTAAACATGGTCTCAGTCACTGAATTTGTCTTTTAAAGCTTGCCAGCTCTTTGGCGAACCTAGTTCTGGTCCAAAACAATAATCTAAACCATTATGGTAGTGTTGAACCTGCTGCACATGCAAAAAAGTAATTTTAAAACGTGCATTGTGGTGCAGTCTTCTAGCAGAGTAGCTGTTACACTCTCTGTAAACTCTCGTAAGTGCTAATTCTGTGTTTCTTCAGTTTAACAATGCACGAATGAGCAGATGAAGACTAAGTTTACCATTCTGCTATCTCCATGTTCATAGTGACACTTGCTTTAACACATTATCAGCAGCACAGTGTTTGTTTAGATAGCTAGTAAAGGCTGTTGTGGAACGAAAAACCTACAAGAGTCTACTTTCAATGTAAAAGAGCAAAATATTAAAGACTACAGCTTTTGTATAAAATTGTTATGAAATGTGGCTTCACAGAGCTTATAAATTATTAAACAGAAATGACAGAAAACGATTAACCAAATAAAACAAAATCAGACCACTCTGCTTTCAGTTTAAAATTATATTTATAAAAAAAGAACTTATGTTAGATAGATTTAGATAAAATTGCTATGGAATGTAGCTTCACAGAGCTTAAATTATGAAACAGAAAACTAATTACACATTTTTTTTTGAGTGTTAACTGACAGTCTATATGAATCCAAGAGAATACAGTGTGTATGTGTGTCTGTTGTCAGTCTGTCTGTCTGTGTGCGGCAGGAAGGCAGTACGCGTGTGAATAGGGGCAGCCCTGGAGAGCCGCTCCCACACACACACACACACACACACACACACAGAGCACTGAGGCTCTGCTTGGTGCTCACTGATCAATAAGTACAGGCTGAAAGAGCTGAGTGAATGAAAGGCCTCGCAGTGGCGCTTTTCCCTATTTTCCCCTCAGCCTTTGTGCTTTGGCTAAAGCAGAGCAGGACACAGAGAGCGGCCAGATCAAATCTTCTCTCCATTCGAGAGGAACAATGCACTCTCACCATGTGTCCACGCACACACACACACTCTTGCACAGACATGCACATTTTATCTGGGGCCTGAGACCCATTCGATAGGACAGAAATGGAGAGAGTAGGTTATCTCTGATGTTACACATCACACGCGTACTGACATGCAATCTGAGGTGCAGGGGAGAGTGTGGTTTGTATAGTGTAGTGAGGTGGCGAGATAAGATCTCATCAGGCCAAGTCATTTTCGCTCGCCACAATGGGTCTCTTCTTTAGAGTCCGCCAACTGTCCTGCACTTCTCAGGGCAATGCTTACGAGGGCAGATAACATCAGGGGCAGCCTTTATTAACACATCCCGCACACTATCGAGAGTGGAAGGAAGGAGTCTTTATTTATTTATGCTCCACTCTGTGACACCTCTTTCAATGCAATATCCATTTAACATCTAACATCTACCGAAACAGCATGTAAAGCTGGCACAGGCCCAGCTGTTCATTCTCAGATCACATTAGCTGATAAAGAAGAGAGGTTTCAGTGTGTTGCAGTATTTAGAGGGCCATTCTTCTCTTCAATCTTTTGCAAGATCATTTTCTCCTGGATTGATTGTATAGGAAGCTTATTGTCAGGGTTGAATCGAGGCCGAGCCGGAAAGAAAAGTCTCCCGTGTTGACTGAACATCAGGCCTACGTCGTGGAACAGTGCTGTTAAAGTATTTATAGAGTTACCAATCACTGCTGGCTGATAACATCAGGAGGCTGATTGCAGAGCTTGTCCTCGTATTGGCACGCCATCAGACTCTGTGTCTGCCAGAGTAGGTAGAGGTTTAATAAGCGCATGTACACTAGGGGGCAGTCTAATTCCATCAAAGCAAAAGGGTGGGCTTCCAGCCCTTTCTTCAGTCAGGTGAGTGATAGTTTATAAAAAAAAAAGACCTGTGGAAATCTGGACAAAGAAATCACAAAAGGCCACGTCTTGTCTGCATTTTCACTCTCTCTAGGCAGAGCTTTGAGACTAGATGGGCACATTTCATGGGCCCATTCTCTCTTTAAACAGTGGAATTAACCAGAAGTGGATAAGTGCATTGATTTGGATTTAGTCCGAGAAAAGAAAGAAAAAAACAATAAGCTGATTACAAGCGTGAAGACTGTCGCTGTCGAGTCAAAGATGTCTCTGAGGAGACAGAAACAGAAGTCTGTTTGAGATAATGAGCATTTTTTCCATCTATTTATCACATTAATGTGTGCTTGATCCTTGGCAAGCCATCTGACTCCCTTTTGGTCTCTGCTGAAGTAGAGCACTGAAACTTTTTTTTCTCCTTTTTCTTTTTAGTCGAAAAAAAAAAGCACCAAACAAATGGACAGACATCTGGAGACGAGAGATGGAGAAGACTACGCTGTTTGTTTATCTGCTCGGGAATTTTTGGTTTAATTAGTGACCTATTCTTTGCCTGTTTTAATCAGTCACGAGCAGATACACATTCCCTGCCGAATCCCACACAGCATTGCGCCCACTAACGTTCTCTCCTTAACAAACAGCTGCCATTACTGAGCTCCAGAAGAGTCACTTATTGAATTGGAACTGTGAAACAGCAAGCGTCTGCGTTCGGAAGTTCAGTCCTGAGGACGCGAGAGAATGACAATTCGGGGGAGATAGCGTATCAGCAGCTGAATAGGCCTGTGCAGCTGAGATGAACACTTATTGTAGTGTAAAATTAGGAATTTGAGGGCAGCCATTTTTTTTGCTGGGGCCCATTGTCATTGAGAGCAATTCTAAGACGTATGATATGAGGCATGAGGCGAAGACACCCACCCTTGCGGTAAGCAAGACAGAGGAGGCAGAGAGAGTTGTCTGTGCTCATACATTAACCAGCCACATTATTTACAGCAGAGGTAACACGTCTCGGCAGAAAATCAGCTCAGAGCTTCATTTTCATACCAAATGCCTGCGCATCCCTGGAGGACGGCCTTTTATAAACCTATTCATTCATTTATGTCACCGGCCTGTCAGGTTTGGCCATAGCCGCGACCACCATGGGCTCTGAGGAACTGTACAGCACCTTCCAAGCACCATCACCAACCTCCAGCTGCTGCCACGGCCACCCTGCCCAGTTCCCCGTCAGTCTGAGTGACTGACAGCCGCTCCCCCTCCAGGCTGTTGATTGGTAGCGCCGGCGTGGGCGATGCCGATAAAGCAGGAGGTCTGAGGGCCGCCATCAGAGACAGTGGCCCTAGCACTCCGCCGCTGTCATCCTGTCCCCCTGAAGAAAGGCGCCATTGAATTCTAGCCGTTACTGGTAACAATGCAATACGCAGAGGGCCCACTTGTCAGTGTATATACCCTTAGTTCTTTGTTTACTTAACCGGTGACACTTTTGACACATGAGACAGTCTTGAAAAGACCACCGTGGCATTTGAGGAGCGCATTTCAATATGTCAATACACACAAGTTTGCCGCGGAATCCCAGGGATAGATTGGCCTCATGCGCATCGCGTCAATCTTCATAAGCGTCTCCATAATGAACATCCTCACAAACAGAGCCGGTCCAGTGGGGGGATGCAGGAAGTGTGTATGTGTGTGTGTGTATATATATATTTGTGTATGTGTATTTGTGCTGTGTGCACTTAGCATATGACAGCAGGGGTCCAAACACTTCCTGCTTGTAATGGCTGGGTTCTGTTTGTGATGTGACTGGGAATTCCGGACTCCGGTGTTTCGCTCCACTTTATAGCGGATATGTAACAATCTGCATTGAACAACAGTGTGTTTCCTTTTATTTGCAATGCTTTGGAATCCTCCACAGGAAGAAAACACATCAAAGCACCTTAAAAAAGTTAATTAGGTAATTAATGTTTTATTCAGCTGCAGTGCTGTGCTAACCATGGCAAATACACAGCAATGACCTTCTCTAAAAGGCCCTAGTATCACAAAGTGTATAACTGTATTTTCCTTGTTCCATGAGATTGCTACTTGCCTAAATATATGAATCTATTTCACAAATTTTTAACATTCATTTTTAATCAGGGCATATATATATTAGCCTTGATAGTACATGTGATAGTACTTGCTCATAACTCATAACTCTTAGTGTAATCAGTGGCATGCACAGACATTTTGGGGGGCAAGTGCTCAGGGGGAAAAAGGGCACTTTTTAGCGCACTTTTAATTTTACTGCCCCCCCAAGCAAATCAGTCCAGAACCGGGGCTGTATGTGGTCGTCCTCACGTTATCTATAATTGATTTGGGCTAGAGCGTTATCTGGTGACCACTTGTTTATAATCGCTCAGGTTTTCAAAAGATTATTTCAAACCGGCCTCAGTAAAATCTTCAAAAAAAGTTTCAAAAGGGCACTTTGGTTGATAAAGGGCAAAGTTGGTGGTGCTTTTCACCTCTGAGTGTAATGATGGTCAGCATTGGCCTCTGTTAGCTGTTGTATTGGAGCTGGGGAGCTGTACTTTTACCTGAGTGTGCTGGCTGCCAACCAGTGCTGTATAAGCAGTATCTGACTTCACATATGTCAAAAAAGGAAAGAGGTAGCTCAAATTCAGTCTACTTGAGTTTACAGACAGATAATTGTGCACTATTTTGAAACATAAAAAACTTGCCCCAGGTAAGCACTGTTAGAAGTTCCAGTTATTAATGCATCATGCAGTATTTTGTACCCAGGTATAAAGTTAAACAGTACTGGGTGTACAACTAACTTCAGACTTTTCTGTTTGGTCCAAACCAAAATAGCCAGTGTGAAAGGGGCCACAAACCATGGTCCAGACCAAAAGACAGGAGCTTGGTCCAACCAAACCAAAGAGGGGGTCTGATTCGGTTTAGTAAGGATCTATTAACATTCTGAGTAGAAAATTCTACAGAAGTTTAAATTTTTACTTGGAACTTGAAACTTTGACATCCAAGATCAAATGAAACAC
The DNA here is from genome assembly GCF_023375975.1 of Astyanax mexicanus. Lineage (NCBI taxonomy): Eukaryota > Metazoa > Chordata > Actinopteri > Characiformes > Acestrorhamphidae > Astyanax > Astyanax mexicanus. Next base: position 36,496,292 of record NC_064418.1, read on the forward strand.
AGCATTAGTCAAAGCTGGCTAAAAGGTAATGTCAGGAGGATACAGTGTTGTTGATACTAAAGAGCAGCACGTTACCTCTACAGACTCTGCTCTTTGGGAAAATATAGGCCGCCTCTCAAACCAGGACTCATGATGCAGCTTTCCTCTGTGCTAGTGTCATCGCTAGCTTTTACAATCTCTTTTCTCCAACAGACACTGGGACCACCTCAGCTTAATACCAAAGCACTGGCTAAAGTGCCAGCCAAATCCATGGACACCAGTGGTGATATAGCTAAAAGCTAATTGGCTACAATCTCTTCAGCTTGCTAGAAAACAACATGAGGACAACAACACAGTTCAAGAAAAGTAAAAAATAATTACAGTGTTTTTGTTACAGTGTTAAAACTATGCTATTCTGATAAACCTGTCTATAAAGGCAGGCAATATTGCTTGTTCCCAGGAGTCCCGTGTAAAAAAAAAATCTCTGTTTTATTCTGGGGCAGAATAACAGGGTTGTAAATAAATATGTTAACAACATCTAATTATTTTTTGCCTCAACTAAAACCACATCCTATCTTTAAACATCAAAGAACAACTTAAAATATTCAATAAATACATTCTATGGTACCTTTAAATTGAGTGGCTGTGAAGAATAGATGTGAAATAGACCTCCTTCTTTGATCCCAGGAAAGAAATGTAGCTGCTTATTCATTCCCAGCAGGCCGCACACAAAACAAAGCATGCTTATTTATGCGTAATATTGTTATTTATTTCCTTGTGGCTTTGGGAGAGTTGGCAGCAGTGCAGTATCTTTGGATCAGTGGAATGGCAGAGGCTCGGAGGAAATCTGGGTGACGTGTAGGCAGTGATATATCAGTCCTATGTGCATGTCACTTGCTATAATAGCCCAGCAGCTGCTGGTGGACCACATAGGTAGACTGATAGTAAACAGGCTCTGAATCAGACAGGATTTCATTCAGACTCAGCTGATGTGCTAACAGTGCCATGGGCTGCTAGCAGCAGGGTGGAGGAAACGATGACAAGATGCTATTGTGGCTTAGATAGTTCACAGCAAGCTGTTGCTTCAGGATGCTGTATGAGAACATGATGAAATTGTATTTATCTTAGGCCTTCGTTTGCTTTATTCATATCTCTGCGCCGATAGCAGCACTGGCTAGCCTTTTTTAGGTCTTTTTTAGGTCTTCATTAAAATAATTCAGTTACACTGATTTATAGATGATTAAGCTAAATACTTGATGGATGCACTTTAAAGGCATGCTATCTGGTGTCAACAACAGGATACTCTCCTGTCAGTGTCATGTTGTACAGTTTGAGAGATTTGAGCAAAGCTTTTTCTAGTAGACTTGGTTTATGTACATTTTAGGGGTGTAAATAAAATCAACACACTGCTACTCTTTGGAATTTTGGATTTTCCCTGTTTTTCTGTTGTTTTGAACATAGCAGATTTTATTTTGAAGTGTTTAAGAGACAGTATTTCTTTGCTCCATGTACCAAACTCATATTATTTAGCTATGCTGAGGAACATTCAGTTTTTTTGGGTCCAAAACTCTAAACAAACCTATTTTAGCTCAATCCAAACCTTAAACCTTAAAAATTGTCTTACACTAATGAAAAAATGAGTTTTTTAAAGATCTACACTGGATTCATGGGGCTGGAATTGTGAAAGAGTGATTCAGGGAGCATGAGATCATCATTTTTTCACAAGGATTGTTCAGATCTTAACATCATTAAGAATCTTTGGGATGTGCTGGAGAAGACTTTGTGCAGTGGTCAGACTCTAACATCATTAATAATGCAAGGTCTTGGTGTAAAATTAATTCAACAGTAGATTGAAATTAATCATGTGACATTGCAGAAGCTTATAGAAACAATGCCACAGTAAATGCGTGACGCAGGCGGTCCAACCAAATATTAGAGTGTGACCTTTTTTTTTTTAATGGTGACTTTTTTTTGGCCAGGCAGTTTATATATAATCTGTAAGGGGCTAAAGTGTAGAATACGAATAAAGTGACTGACAAATAACTTTAACCATTTTGGTCACCTAATGTAATGTAATGGAGATGCAATTAATAGGATACAACTTTTTTATATTAGGTGAGCGTTATCTATTGATACTTTGCTAATATCTATTGACAGTATCTGTTGCCCCTTGAGAACAGAGCTACTGAACAGAATCCTATTTTCCATCCAGTTTGAAACTTGTATGATGACAGTCTCCATTGCCTCCAACCAAGTCTTCAAACTTTGAGCCTAAAAGAAGAAAAACAGGTCTGAAAAGTACTTTCAAAATGGTCATTTTTGGCCACATTCAGTTTTTCAGCTTGAAGAGAATATCAAATCCAAAAAACGGAGCCCGCTCTCCATTTGCGACAAAGTGGCTCCCAGCTTCAGTTTCCATAACAACCATTGGTAGGTTTTGATTGCTTAAAAGACAGAAACATGAAAAGAGCTTTTATAGAATCGGTCATTTGATGATATGATGGACGTGGCAATTCAGGAGCTGAACACCATGCAGAGATCTGACGCTCCTCTCGGTGCATCACCGTTCCCTGAGTGAACTCGCCTGCCATTGTAATAAGCCATAGATGGCAGTGTTTTGAGGAAGGTCAGACACAGAAACAGTTCTGTCTCATGGCCAAAGTTAATGCGACAATAACATACTGCGAAAAAAGCAACTCTGAGAAAAAGTAAGATTGTGGTTTATAAAATGTTATAGTTGATTTAATTGGCTTGGAGCTATACAATATTGATACGATGGCCCAGGCCCACGGCACCAGCGGGCTCTGCAGAGCGTAGAGCGGCCTTGGCCTCAGATGAGATTTAAGAGCACTGATAATGAAAGGGCTGGGAGTAATATGACAGACAGAAGGAAATCCTCTCCGTCTGCCTGCCTCTCCTCAGGCTGGGATCAAACCAGCTTTAACAATATCCTTATCCCTTCATAAAGCCACCTGACTGGAGTCAGGAAAGGCCATCTCAGACCTTCACTCAGTCTCACTAATGACACTGCTTCTTACGTATATGCTAGAACATACTCACAGAGCATGATGAAGTTTAAATTAGGTAAGCTCCCTGAAAGTGCATATATTGACCTGCCTTCTTTATAGACTCCCAGGAGGGTCGTCATAATTGATTCGGATATGAAAAACAAGGATTTCATATCGCAGCCAGAGATAGAATAATACCTCCTTAATGCAATATGAGAGGATAACGTATAGCCACATCATGCCTCTCTCTACCTTTCTCATGGGCTGCAGACATGTCTAAGCCATAATATATAAAGTATATAATAGTACAAAGAGCGGAGGCATTATGAGGGCCCTTGATTTTCTCACAGGCCATGTCTGAGAAGGAAACGCTTGGCTAGGTGACAGGAAGTGGGTGTGTTTTTTTCTAAACGCTGCTCTCATCGGTGTGCTAGAGTGGTAGGATTTATTAACGACCCTCAGAGACTCAGCAAACATTGAGAAACACAGGCAGACATTAGAATGATGTATGAAAAATCTAGGACATTACTTCAGCAGATTCTGTTGTTTGTTTGTTGTTTTTGCACCCTGGTGATTATTTATGGAAGAAGCAGGCTCCATGTTTTATGCTGAATGCAGCTGTTGGAGGAAGCATGGAGGCTTGCTTATCTTTCAGGAACTGATTCTGCGGTGCTTGATGGCAGCAGCAGCAGCGGCAGCAGCAGCTACAGTGTCCCAGTTGACTGTTTTCCTGCGCTGCCAGACGCAGCATGAAGCCAGGCTCTGCGCAAAGACTGCGTCCAAACAATTAGTGGAGTTTCATGTGCTTGGAGTCTTTCTGCTGCATGTGGGACGGCAAACTGGATGACATAGATTTATATGGCATAGATTTATAACTACAATTACAAGCTTAAAGTAGCTAACAAGCCACAAATTTAGCATTCTATGCTAACATTTCATGTTTGCACTCAACTGTATAAAGTACTGTACACAGACAAACATATAAGGTAATCACTGGCATGCCAAAAGTCAGGGAATAGTAGTATGTATCATAAAATATAAGTGTTATACAGGTGTGGGAGTACCAAATATATCCTCTGGGATATGTTGCAAGGTGTTGTTTTGTTAGGTAGCTTAAACACTAGCACATCCGTGTTGGAATTTAACATTGCCTGGTCCGCGGTAACAAGTGTGTACCAAAATTGCATCATAGAAGGCATTACCACTAACACTGGACAGGGCAGTAGGTGGTTAATGATCGTGACTGGTAGCATCTGGCTAGAAATCTTTGTATGCCCAGAAAAGTGATACTGACAGAACTCACATCCTCATATATTGTACGACAGGACCAACATGCATATGTCCAGCAGCTTAGTGCAGCATTCTTTAGCATTGACAATCCACACCCCCCAAAAGGCAGAGAAGGCATTTGTTCATCACTATAGTAATTATCTTGGCAATATATCAGGTTAAACTGGCTATGGGAAATATTTTGTTGAAACCTATCTAATAGATGGACTCAATCAAGGTCAGATCACTTTCTTACCACAAACATAACATTCTCATTAGGTCTTGGTGTAGTCTTTTTAATCAGAGTGTGATTATTGCATTCAATAATATACTATCCATATAAAACTAAAAAAGAAACAAAGTCTGTTTTAACTGGACTAAAAAGTGCAGGTTTAAAACAAGATGCTTGTGGGAAACTGGGTGCAGAGAGTGGTTTATGGTTTATGTTTATTTTCAGTTTAGTACCACAGAAAAACCTGATAACTTGAACACAAAACAGAACAGGACGGAAGAAGATCATCTACATGCTACATCTCGATCTACAGTTTCACAATAACTTCTGATACTGAGCCAGTGGGAAAGATAGATGAGAAATAGAGACAAAGCATGCTACATTAGAAGCCAAGTCTTTCCCCTTCTCTCTGGAGCTCTACTGCTTCGGCCCTGTTATTCTCCCCAAGTGCATGCCCCCAATCTGAGACTGCCCATCTGTGTCTGAGAGCGAAATAACTCCATCAGATCATCTGACCGGGAGAATGACGGGCCCCCTGTGAGGGCCCTAATCTCCAGTTTTATGGCCAATCTGGTGCATAACGGAGAAGAAAAACAGCGGACAAACGGCGCACAGAAAAAAAAGGAAACGGAGAGAGGAAAAACACACAGAATGGGAGAGATCTGTGACTGGACATCACTCTAGAGGAAGAGATGTGCCGGACTTAGCGACTTAGCGATTCTTCATGGGAAACAAATTACGTCAAAATGACAAACATGGCAGGCCGGCCAATGAAGATCCTTCTATAGCGTCTTTCAGTCGAACGGGCAGCTCAAAGACTGAGACGCATGGAAGGTCTCCAAAGCGCCATGGCGTAATCCTACACTTTGGTGAGGCCAGCTCCTTTTCAGAATGGGCCAATTAACTGCAAAGAGTTGTGGTTAGTGGGCAGGGAGAAAGGGGCAGGTGCATTGGCAGGCTGGGATGGGCGGGGAGAGAGAAAGAGAGTGAAGAGTTGGATTCTGAAGCTCAGTCTGGCCTTGTGCGGGTGGGCGTGTCTGAGAAAATGCCAGGCTGGGCTGCGTCGAACAAATCAAACATCAAAAAGCCCCGTCCGTCCGTCCTCTTGTCCATCTGTCCAAAAAGGGCTGGAGGCTCGCTTGGTGTGAAGGAGGTGAGAATGGCGCAGCTCTTTCTGCTTTGTTCCCGATGGCTGCAGTGGCACTGCCATAAACATAATAATCCTATTGAGAGTGAGCTCCAGATAAGGAGCGAGGAGAAAGAGGGGCGGGTGCGCTGGAAGAAACTGACACTCCGGAACGGTAAATTATTCCAGCCATCCTGTCCGGCCTGAGAAAAAGGTTTTCTCTTTTTCACCGCTCTCACTCTTTGGCTCACTCTCTCCCTGTGCTTGCTCTTCAAATGTTCCAACATTGCTTGTGGGTGTGGGTATAAATATTTAAGAAGCAGAAGTGTAGTCGCATTAGTCCAGCAGTCGCTTGCAATTACAGCAGATGACGTGCTGGTTTCCACCCGCTAATGGACACCTAAACTTGCATGGAGCTTCAGGGCCTTCTTTCTATCATTGTACATCTGTAGTCCAGTCTCTGTCTTTTCTTATTTCACAGACTATCTCTCTCTCTCTCTCTCTTTCTCTTTCCCTCTCCCTCTCACACACAGAGGCACACACACACAGACACATGCACACGCACCCACTGGGGGAACATAAAGACACTGTGCTCTCGAATTAAGACCTGTAGCTCCACTGCTGTTAATCTCTCCACCCCCTCAGTGGCAAATGGTGCCAGCCAGCCACGTAGGCCTTAATAAATGTGCCTGCATCGAGGCCGCAATGAAATGTGGAGCTCATAAGACGCTGAAGAGGCGAATAAGTCAGACACCATGTGGATTTACTGTAGAGCACATGGAGCAACGGCGAAGAGCGGGCACATATTAGAGCTGCTAAAAAAATCATTGCAAAATTACAAAGAGAGAGAGAGAAGAGTGAAACAGAGAGAGAATGATGTATGCAGAGAGAAAGAGAGAGAGAACGGATTTTTAATTCAGTGCATTAGGCAAATTCAATGCATGTCTCGACAAATCTAAGATTTATGGTGTCAGGTTGGAAATATTCTAATGATGTGACAGACTAATGATATTCCGATATCACAGGAAAGGGTGGGGGCACGATATGAATAACGCAAGAATGAGTGGTATTACAGACTGCAGTGGAAGAGTGATAACTTTGAATAAGATTCTTCTCCACACTCCTGCTTAACCGAGATCAATAAGAGGGCTGACTGTAGATTTGTGCTCATTCCTCAGAGCAGAAAGGCTAATGGTGGTTCAGAAGACTGTCGATAACAAACCGCTTTCTCTGGAGTGATGGAGCTCCGTCCAATACCTTGTGTTGGGATGAGTTGCGTTTGTGATCCAGACTTAATCATTTAACATCCGTACCTGATCCTTCTAATTGCGCTTTACATTCACTTGACATTTTTTGTAGGTGTTTTTCTTACTTTACATAAAACACAGAAATTACAGCTTGAAATATTAATATTTAGCTTAAATAAATTTATTTTGAATGATGTCAATTTCTTAATTGAACCAAATACACTGTTTAAATGTTTGCAGAAACCCTATCTAATGAATGCATTTAGTTACACATTACTAAAAAAAGATGTGTACATTTGCAAACACACACACATTGAGCTGTGGAGCAGTAGAATGGTGGTGCTTCATTCAGTACTTTTGGGATGATTAGGGAGCTGTGCATGATTGGGGTGGTGAAGATAAATCAATCTTGACTTCACTAACAGTCTTGTCACTCAATACAATCAAATCCCTGCAGTAATGCTTCAACATTTATTAAAAAGCCTTCCCTTGACAGTCGAGACAGTTACAAAACTAGAATACATAATTTTGAATGCCCTTGATTTCAGAAGAAACAATGAATAAGCAGGTGTCCCAATACTTTTGTCCATAAAATGTATTTGTCATGCACAGGTCGGACTATCCCTACAGAGACCATCTCTATCTTAATTCTGGCCTGAATTTACTAATGCTTTATTTTTACTCCCTGCTTTACTTTCCACATTTAATGTAACTTTACACAGGCTGTTACCCAAGCTGTACCCCATCTGGTATCATTGGTTTAGCAAGAATCACAAACCAGCATAAGCACAGAACATTTTGCTGTTTACTCAGAATGGCAGAGGAGACATTGATTGACACATACATTTGTTAAAGTGGATAGCTGACAGCTAGGCTATTTATTTTTGAAATGGCTTGCAATCTTATTTGATGTGTCCAAAAATATTCAGACAACCGTTTAAAGTAGTGATTTTAGATATTTTAAGGTGCTTCCATTGCAGATACAGGTGTTACACACACACAGTCTGTATATATATATATATATATATATATATATATATATATATATATATATATATATATATATATATATATATATATATATATATTATAAAAAAGCACTTCCAATTGAATTGGACTGTATCAATTAATGGTACCTGGCAATAGCTATGTGTCCGATTTGGGAGGGAAGGGGGTGGGGTTATAAAGAACCTCCACAGAATTAGGCAGTGGAGCTTTTGGAACTGTATTCTCTGGAATAGTGGTCCAGTTAATATCATAAGAATGGATGAGCTCAGCTATGGTGGAGTTTGTGGTCCAGAACCGATCATCTTGCATCAGTTCCTGACCAAAAAAGTGTTAAACAAACCAGAATATGTTTTATATTTTAGATTCTTCAACATTTCAAAGTAGCACCTCTTGCTTAGAGGACAGCATTCCACATCTTGGCTGGATTTTCTTTAGATTTATGAGTCGCCTGAAAATCAGGCATCAGTTAACAGCTGTGCTAAACACGAGTTAATTACTTGAATTTCTTGCCTCTTTATGTGTTTGAGAGCATCAGTTGTAAAGTTGTGAAGAGGTAGAGTTACAGGTATACAGTGAATAGCCCTATTTGAATAATGTTCTAATCCATATGATGGCAAAAACTACTCAACTAAGTAAAGAAAAAAACTGACTCTAAGAAATGAAGGTCAGTCAATCAGAACAAAAATTTATGAACTTTGAAAGTATCTTAAAATGCAGGGGCAAAGAATATCAAAATCCTTATGACAGAACTGGCTCTCATCAGGAACGCTCCAGGGAAGGAAACGGAAAAATCAAAGTTCATCAAAGTTACCAGATTATTTTGGTATGTTTAACACTATAATTTTACTACATAATTCCATATGTGTTTCTTTATAGATAATAACAAAAAAAACTCAAACTTTTGAGTGGTGCTGTTAAATGTAACATTTAATTTTAAAGAAGTAACATATTCAGCCGTTTCAGAATGACTGTTTGATGAGTACAGATTAGGTGAGACAGAGAGCTATTATAGAGTTACAGAAGCACCTGTTTTGGCTCGTCAGATTCACAGCCACTGTGAGCATCCCCTGTCTGACATTTCAGGATGAAGCAGGAAGGAAGAGAGGAAGAGAACACTTTATCCTCCATATCCACACACCCCCTTTCATCTACCACCGGGGGCTCAGGAACCCTGTGGGGTCAGGTGTGTGCTATATATGTATGTATGTGTGTGTTTGTGTATGTGTGTTTGTTTCACACAGGTGTGCCGCTGCTGATGCTGAATAGGTGGCTTTAGCTTAAGGCTCGTCCACTTCCTGTGTCTGGTCTGAAAGCAACCCTCTTTTTAGCGTCCTCCGCCATCATATTCCACAAAAATAAAACTCCACAGGCAATTCCCCTTCCCCTTATACATATTTAACACCATCCATACATACCTGCATCACACTCAGACCTAAAGTGCTGGTTAAGCTGGAAATCGTTGCCTGGGAAGAGAAATCAATTCATGAAACTGCCACTTTTAAAAAAGGGACACATTAGGTATTCCCAGAGTGGCTTAGCAGAGGCTAACCGCATCAGAATGTGAATGCGGCAGACACGCCGGTCCTCTCTGGCCTGGAGGGAGGTCAGTGCTCTCTGCCTTTGGCTGCAAAACAAGATCTCTGTTTTTCTTTTAATATCTCTCTTATTATCATAAATGTTTGGCTCACCTCTAACAGGAAACTCGCAGGAGACAGCAGCAGCCCGCGGCAGCAGGCTTGACAGCAATCGCAATTAGCTTCTTCGCTGCACATTCAAAAGTGCTCAGTCTCTGTAGCTGCTTTGCTGATGAGAAAATGCTTAGGGATTCCAAAAAGGGTCAGAAGGATGGCTAGTGTAGGCTCTCTGATTTGTGCTAGTGGGTCAGTACTGAGCTGATGGATGCAGAAGGTCAGTTTTTGCTCAGTTGGACAGAAACACACTGAGCAAAAGGCATGCGCAACTACAAATGCATGCAAACACAGTGAGTCACACAGTGCCTCGCAGTGACTCACATTAGCATACAGACACAGATTTGGAAATTACAGATAGCCTAATCACACTCTCGGTCCCTCTCTGTTTCTTCATTCACAAGCCGAAGCCCCTCTTCACCGATGGAGATTAATTGGAGCAAAGCAGTGGTGGGTGCACGCAGGGCAGGAGCAGGTTAGCTCTGGCAGTGGGCTCACCCTGCGCTGCCACTGTTTATTAGATGCATTACCATTTATGCTCAGACAGTTTAATGGAGCCACCTGCGGGCGGCCCTGACTCATCACCACAGAGATCTAATGAGACACTCCGAGTCGTGCTGCTAGGCTAATGTTACATTATATTATAATATACACTGAGGTCTATCTTGAGTGGCGAGTCCACGTGTCTCACCTCATTTTTAATAAATGACCATAATAAACACTTATCTATACCTACCTATAGAACTGCCTGCCTGTTGTGATACTGAAAGAAGCCTGGCTTAAAGGAAGATGCAGCAATTTTACCTTAAAATGACAAATAATTCTGTTATATATTAAACGAGCACTGTCTTGCAGTGGGAAGTAATAGATCACTTCCTGTCACTACTGCACTGTGTAATTCTGGTGTCTGAGTGAGAAATCTTGCGAAAAATGTGAACAAGTTAGACATTGTGTTTATATATTGTTACATTTAAAGGATGTACTTCTTGCTTGTTTTTTTTCCACTCATAACACTATTTGAAGCTTAAAACAATACATCCAGATGGTTTCATTTTTGGGCCTAGAAAAAAAATCTCAATTTTTAATTCCTTACTAACATAATAAAGCAAAACAAAAAAGTCACCAACTAACTACAGTAATCAACTTAAGAATAAATGGGACATGGGACAGTCAGGTTGTAAGGAGCAGTAAAGCCACTCCACTGATGTACAGTGATTTACAGGAGTTTCAGTGAAGTTTCTCCAGCACCAAGGCTGGAGCAGTATTAGCATTAGCTGTTGACCGCAGCACTAGCCCTCTTGCCATTCAGAGGTGAGTATATCAGACTGTAGTCCGCACATTTACCGTTAAAACAAGCTATGTGGGACAAACTGCTGTTAGCGCAGATAGCGCTTACCGTTCTACAAATAAACGAAAGCACTTTACTCACCCAAATAAACCGTTTAAATGAGAGAAATCTGTGTAGATTAACATCCAGCACTCGTTTGACTCGTTTGGAAAAAATGTTTAAAGCCAATTACTCACTGATGTTTTAGGGAGTGTTTTAAGCAATCAGAAATGAGAGCATATTTACATTTAGCAGTGATCAATGCACTAAACAAATCAGACAGAATAATTCCTGGGGATGAAGAAAAGTCAGTAAATGGCCTCGAGGAACAGGATTATGGGTGCCCTTTTGGTGTATAAAACTTCAAATGCTGTGGCGAAATAAAAAGATTGCAACCCCCTACCCCTCCCACCAGTGGCAAGACCTGCTGGATTAGAAGGAAAACATGGTGACGCGCTTGTTCCTTAATATTTTCACTTAAAATGCGCCTTATAATCCGGTGCACATTATCAATAAAAATAGACCAGAAAATATATATAGTCCGTAAAATACGATTTGTCTCTCTTGGCGAGTGCTGCCCATATCCAGGGGTTTGTGGGTTCATTCCTCACTGTCACTGTCTGTGAGGAGATTGGTGTGAGTGTTTGAGTGAATAGGTGTTTGTGGAGCTCTGTGATGGACTGGCACCTTGTCCATTGGGTATTTCTGTCTTGTGCCCAATGATTTCTAGTTGGCTCCAGAATTATGTGACTTATGTGAACCAGCAAGATGTGGATAACAAGATCAATCTAACTTCTGACTTAAATTATTATTGTATTATTGAATTATGTTTTGCACATGGAATCTACATCATATTTGAGTTTATAGTTAACACATTCACTACAGAGAAATTATATATTTATTATAAACTCAGTTTGATTAGAAACAAATTTTTTTTTTTCGTACACAGTGTGATTGTGTACTAAGTCATTGCTTCCAGTAGTAAATATAAATCAAATTTAATTATTTAATTTGAAATATAATCACACATAATAATAATCCCATCTAAAATAAATGATTCAATACTAATCCTAGACTTCTACAATCAATTATTTCTATTAAATGAACTCGCTTTTGGAAGTAAAGTAAAAAAAATGGTATAAAATTTCACTCACCAACAGTATATGCTGATCTAATCTCTCCTTGTCTGTTAGCCTGAGGTGGTCAAGGTTCTGTTAATAAGAGGACAGCAGGTTTAAGATAAGCACTTATGAGAGGACATGGCCTTGGGATTATTCTCACTATAATGAGATATGGTGGGGTCTGCTGCTTTGCAGTAGGTTTTACATAGGTCAGACCCTACCAGGCAACAGACGCTCGACTGCAGAAATGGATTTTATTTCCGAGACCATTCGAGTGACCCAGACAGCCAGACAAGAGGATCATGGCCTACACAATCTGGCCAGCCATAATGAGTCATGAGGCTGGAATTGAAATCCCACCCAGACCTGCAACAAATTCCACATCACAACATAAATTCCACATCAGAAAACCACAGTGGAAGCCAGCTAAAGAAATAAATAACTGTGTAATAGGCTGTAAAATTGTTGATTGTTTTTTTATTGCCTATCCGAATAATGAAGTCAATATTTCCTATTTTTGTCTCTCTACAAAATGTTATTATCCAGTACTAGAGCCTCCTTCTGCAGGAGGCTGACAGTGAAGGCTAAAGTAGTGCTTCTTTTAAGACACAGAAAGCACCATTTTTGAGGAGGAGGAGAGCGCTAAAGTTCTATAATATTATCCATCAGTTACCTGTGCTGACTAGCATTATGCTCAGTGATGGGGAAACCAGTCATTAAGTTGGCTTGTCAAAGCCAACTTATAGTTCTTCTTATTCTTCTTATTAAGTTGGCTTGGAAAAGCCAACTTACTGTTCTTCTTATTCTTCTTATTATTATTATTATTATTATTATTATTATTATTATTCTACGCTAAAATTTCTCAACGCTACTCCTCCTACAGTTTTCGAGCTAGAACCACCAAACTTCACAGGATGGTAGAACCCATAGCCACTTAAGTTGCTTGTGCTTTTCTAAGCGATCGGAGAACCAGGGTTCTAGCACGGTTCCGTCAAAGTCACTTTTTTCCCCATAGACTTCCATTCACACTTTTTTCAAACTGCTCTAAAAGTCACAATTTTCAAGCTAGAACCACGAAATTCACAAGACATACAGAACTTGCAGAGACGTTTCAGACGATATGCTGATCTCACCGATACGATTTACGGTTTTCGTAAAATTATCGTACGAACTTTCCCCATAGGAATGAATGGGCGGAATGTTGGCCATCTCACACACACCAGCCGATCCTGCGCACGGCCCCCCTCTCTGCCCTGCTCCTCAGTACTGTATCTGTATGGAGAAGATACTGCTGAACACAACCCACACCAGAACCAATACAACACTACACACACACACACACCCCACACCACACTATACACCACACATACACCACACCACACATACACCACACCACACACACTTCAAACCACACATACCCCACACCACACACACTTCAAACCACACACACGCACACACCACACACTCTTCAAACCACACATACACCACACCACACACACTCCACATCACACATACCCCACACCACACACTTCACACCCCACACCACACACACTCCACTCACTCACCACACGACACACAGTCCACTCCCCACACATACACCACACCACACACACTTCAAACCACACATACCCCACACCACACACACACCCCACACCACACAAATCACACCACACACACTTCAAACCACACATACCCCACACCACACACACACCCCACACCACACAATTCACACCACACACACTTCAAACCACACATACCCCACACCACACACACTTCAAACCACACACACCCCACACCACACACACGCACACACCACACACACTTCAAACCACACATACCCCACAGCACACACACTCTACATCACACATACCCCACACCACACACTTCACACCCCACACCACACACACTCCACTCACTCACCACACGACACACAGTCCACTCCCCACACTCACTCCACACCACACATACTCCACACCACACAAACTCCACAGTCCACACCACACACACACCCCACACAGTCTACACCCCATACTACACACACTCCACACCACACCCTACACACATTCCACACCACACATACCCCACACCAAACACACTCCACCCCACACACTCCACACCACACATACCCCACACCAAACACACTCCACACCACACACACCCCACACCACACACAGTCTACACCCCACACTACACACACTCCACACCACACCCTACACACATTCCACACAACACATACCCCACACCAAACACACTCCACCCCACACACACTACACACCACACACACCCCACACCACACACAGTCTACACCCCACACTACACACACTCCACACCACACCCAACACACATTCCACACCACACATACCCCACACCAAACACACTCCACCCCACATCACACATACCCCACACCACACACACTTCAAACCACACATACCCCACACCACACACAATCCACACCACACAAACCCCACACCACACACACTTTAAACCACACACACTCCACAGCTCACATACCCCACACCACACACACTCCACCCCACACATACCACACACAATTCACACAACACCACACACTCCACACCACACATACCCCACACCACACACACTTTAAACCACACACACTTGATAGCTCATATACCCCACACCACACACTTCACACCACACATACCCCACACCCCACACACTCCATACCACACACACACTCCACAGCTCACATACCTCACACCACGCACACTCCACCCCACACACACTACACACCACACACACCCCACACCACACACAGTCTACACCCCACACTACACACACTCCACACCACACCCTACACACATTCCACACCACACATACCCCACACCAAACACACTTCAAACCACACATACCCCACACCACACACACTTCAAACCACACATACCCCACACCACACACAATCCACACCACACAAACCCCACACCACACACACTTTAAACCACACACACTCCACAGCTCACATACCCCACACCACACACACTCCACCCCACACATACCACACACAATTCACACAACACCACACACTCCACACCACACATACCCCACACCACACACACTTTAAACCACACACACACTCGATAGCTCATATACCCCACACCACACACACTTCACACCACACATACCCCACACCCCACACACTCCATACCACACACACACTCCACAGCTCACATACCTCACACCACGCACACTCCACCCCAAACATACCAC
Organism: Astyanax mexicanus; assembly: GCF_023375975.1. NCBI lineage: Eukaryota > Metazoa > Chordata > Actinopteri > Characiformes > Acestrorhamphidae > Astyanax > Astyanax mexicanus. Next base: position 36,511,525 of record NC_064418.1, read on the forward strand.
ACACTTCACACCCCACACCACACATACCCCACACTCTCCATACCACACACACTCCACAGCTCACATACCCCACACCATACACACTCCACCCCCACACATACCACACACACTTCACACCCCACACCACACAAACCTCACACTCTCCATACCACGCACACACTCCACAGCTCACATACCCCACACCATACACACTCCACCCCACACACACTTCACACCACACATACCCCACACCACACACACTCCACACCTGACACAAACCCCACACTCCACCACACCACACACACTCCACACCACACATACTTCACACACCACACCACACTCTCTACACACCACACCACACACACACACTCCACACCTGATACACACAACTCACCCCACACTCCACCACACATACACCACACTCCACACCACATTCCAAACACACCACACCAAACACACTCCACAACCCAATCCACACCCCACACACTCCACACCACACACACACTACACAACTTAGTAACTATTTGACAAGCCAACTTAAAGTTCGTTCACGAACTTTGCCTTTTCTAGTTATTATTATTATTCTACGCTAAAATTTCTCAACGCTACTCCTCCTACAGTTTTCGAGCTAGAACCACCAAACTTCACAAGATGGTAGAACCCATAGCCACTTAAGTTGCTTGTGCTTTTCTAAGCGATCGGAGAACCAGGGTTCTAGCATGGTTCCGTCAAAGTCACTTTTTTCCCCATAGACTTCCATTCACACTTTTTTCAAACTGCTCTAAAAGTCACAATTTTCAAGCTAGAACCACGAAATTCACAAGACATACAGAACTTGCAAAGACGTTTCAGACGATATGCTGATCTCACCGATACGATTTACGGTTTTCGTAAAATTATCGTACGAACTTTCCCCATAGGAATGAATGGGCGGAATGTTGGCCATCTCACACACACCAGCCGATCCTGCGCACGGCCCCCCTCTCTGCCCTGCTCCTCAGTACTGTATCTGTATGGAGAAGATACTGCTGAACACAACCCACACCAGAACCAATACAACACTACACACACACCACACCACACATACACCACACCACACACATCAAACCACACATACCCCACACCACACATACCCCACACCACACACACCAAACCCCACACACACCACACCCCACCACACTATACACCCCACCACACACACTCCACACACCACACCACACTCTACACAACACACACTCCACACCACACATACCCCACACCACACATACCCCACACCACACACACCAAACCCCACACACACTATACACCCCACCACACACACTCCACACACCACACCACACTCTACACAACACACACTCCACACCACACATACCCCACACCACACACACTCCACACCACACAAACTCCACAGCCCACACCACACACACACACGCACACACCACACATACACCACACCACACACACTTCAAACCACACATACCCCACACCACACACACTCCACATCACACATACCCCACACCACACACTTCACACCCCACATCACACACACTTACCACATGACACAAAGTCCACTCCCCACACTCACTCCACACAAAACATACTCCACACCACACAAACTCCACAGTCCACACCACACACACTCTACACACCACACACACCCCACACCACACACAGTCTACACCCCACACTACACACACTCCACACCACACCCTACACACATTCCACACCACACATACCCCACACCAAACACACTCCACCACACACACTACACACCACACACACCACACACAGTCTACACCCCACACTACACACACTCCACACCACACCCTACACACATTCCACACCACACATACCCCACACCAAACACACTCCACCACACACACTACACACCACACACACCCCACACCACACACAGTCTACACCCCACACTACACACACTCCACACCCTACACACATTCCACACCACACATACCCCACACCAAACACACTCCACCCCACACACCACACATACCCCACACCACACACACTTCAAACCACACATACCCCACACCACACATAATCCACACCACAAAAACCCCACACCACACACACTTTAAACCACACACACTCCACAGCTCACATAGCCCACACCACGCACACTCCACCCCACACACACTTCATACCCCACACCAACACACTTTAAACCACACACACTCCACAGCTCACATACCCCACACCACACACACTCCACCCCACACATACCACACACAATTCACACAACACCACACACTCCACACCACACATACCCCACACCACACACACTCCATACCACACACACACTCCACAGCTCACATACCCCACACCACACACACTCCACACCACACACACCCCACACCACACACAGTCTACACCCCACACTACACACACTCCACACCACACATACCCCACACCAAACACACTCCACCACACACACTACACACCACACACACCACACACAGTCTACACCCCACACTACACACACTCCACACCACACCCTACACACATTCCACACCACACATACCCCACACCAAACACACTCCACCCCACACACTCCACACCACACATACCCCACACCAAACACACTCCACACCACACACACCCCACACCACACACAATCTACACCCCACACTACACACACTCCACACCACACCCTACACACATTCCACACCACACATACCCCACACCAAACACACTCCACCCCACACACACTACACACCACACACACCCCACACCACACACAGTCTACACCCCACACTACACACACTCCACACCACACCCTACACACATTCCACACCACACATACCCCACACCAAACACACTCCACCACACATACCCCACACCACACACACTTCAAACCACACATACCCCACACCACACACAATCCACACCACACAAACCCCACACACACTTTAAACCACACACACTCCACAGCTCACATACCCCACACCACACACACTCCACCCCACACATACCACACACAATTCACACAACACCACACACTCCACACCACACATACCCCACACCACACACACTTTAAACCACACACACACTCGATACCTCATATACCCCACACCACACACACTTCACACCACACATACCCCACACCCCACACACTCCATAACACACACACACTCCACAGCTCACATACCTCACACCACGCACACTCCACCCCAAACATACCACACACTTCACACCCCACACCACACATACCCCACACTCTCCATACCACACACACACTCCACAGCTCACATACCCCACACCATACACACTCCACCCCACAGACACTTCACACCACACATACCCCACACCACACACACTCCACACCTGACACAAACCCCACACTCCACCACACATACACCACACCACACACACTCCACACCACACATACTCCACACACCACAACACACTCTCTACACACCACACCACACACACTCCATAACACACACACTCCACACCTGATACACACAACTCACCCCACACTCCACCACACATACATCACTCCACACCACATTCCAAACACACAACACCAAACACACTCCACAACCCACTCCACACCCCACACACTCCACACCACACACACACACTACTCAACTTAGTAACTATTTGACAAGCCAACTTAAAGTTCGTTCACGAACTTTGCCTTTTCTAGTTCTCTCTTGGAATTCCCAGGCAGGGTTGGTTGCAGTTGTGGACATTAAAAAATGCATGTTATTCATTACTGTACTTACATTGTTTTTCTGCTTGTCTTTGCTGAAGTGTTGCCATTTTGGGTGACTCTAATGTTATTCCACTACATTATGCAAAATCTGCTGGACAGAGACATTTTTTAAGTACATATTTAAATAAATAATGTCATATTTGGAATTTATGTATGTTCAAGAGTTTTCTTTTTTATATAAACTTTGTAACTTGGAAATAAATCCTAATCTAAAGACTTTCTGAAGCTTTTTCTCCAAAAAATATTTAGACCCATTGGTTCGGCCTAAAGGGAATTGTTTGCCTTTGTGTTTTATGTTTATGATAAGTTTAATAGACATCAGTGCCAAGACAAATTAATGACATTCTGTTAAATGTCTGGGTTCAAGACAGGACATTAAGATGTTTAAGCATTGTTTGGTATGTGTGTAGATAGTTTTTTGGCAACATTTTATTTTCTTTCTCTTTATCTGAATATGTGACTTTAAAAGGACATGTAATCCAAAAGTATCAAAGTAATCAGAATTTACACTGTATGTTTCGCCCTATTAGGCTCACTGAAAATCCTGAAAATTTTCCCCAAAATCATCAGTGTGCCTTATAAACCTTATATATCCTTATATATGATTTTTTTTTGTAAAGAGCAGTAAAGCCACTCTGCTGAAGTGACAGTGTTATACAGGATAAGATAGAGTTGTTTCAGTTCAGTTCTCCAGCAGTATTAGCATTAGCTGCTAACCGTGCTAGCCATTTGGCTGTTCAAAGGTGAGTAATATCGGCCTGTAGTCTGCTGCTAACCCTGGTTAGCACTGCTGGAGCAATATTAGCATTACCCTCTAAGCGGTTAGTCGCTAAGGCTAAAGCTCCAGCCTTAGTGGAAAGCTAGAAATCTTAGCTTACCTTAAAAGAAACAGAAGCATTTTACTCACCCAAATAAACAGTTTTCAGGAGAGAATTCTGTGTAGATTAATATCAAGTCCTCCAGCGCTCATTTGACTTGTCTGACCTGTCTAAAAATGTTTTTTTTTAAGAATTACAGTTTTGTTTACTTAACATAGTTTAGCTTTACAAATCTCTCCACCCAGCGGCGAGACCTGCTGAATTAGAGGGAAAACACAGTGACACCCCTGTTGCACCTTATGTAAAAATTGACCAGTAAATAGACATTTATTTAGAGTGCGCCTTATAATCTGGTGCACCTTATAGTGTGAAAAATATGGTACTTTTATTTAAAGTAGCTTTTATTATTTCATGGTGAATGGACCAATAGAAATATTTTAGAACAACATAAAGATATAAATGTGAAAAGTTTAAAGGCTTTTGCTTTAGCTGACAGTAATGATAGGAAAGTCCCATATAAAAAATAAAGCTTATCATTATTTTTTAATCATGAAAATTGGCTAAACAAAGCGAAGTACAAAGCAGGGATGCTTGTTTGATTGCCCACTCATCTGATGATCTGCGTCCACCCATCTCCTCATCCCTCTGTCTGCGTGTCTGACAGTTTGGAGTGGTGGGTTTTATGGGCATAAACCCATCTCTACAGCGTGTGTGTGTGTGTGTGTGTGTGTGATGTGTCACCTGTGCTTGCTTTTACGGCGGTGCTGTATGAGCTGAAGATGGTTTTCACAGGCTGTCTGCCAGCATCAATCATCACAAGCCCCCTGCTCCTCCCTTACTGAATACCCCCGAGCCTAATTAGCACTGTAGCCACCTGGATCTCTCGGAGGGCCGTGCATCCGCCTGCTCCGCTACTGAAAGAAAACAACCAAATTAACAAAAACAACCTGCTACTGCCTGCCAGCTTTGTCACACCAGACAACTGTGAGAAAGAGAGAGCGAGAGAGCAAGCCGGAGAGCTAGAAAGAGAGAGAGAGAGAGAGAGAGAGAGAGAGAGGAAGAGAGCACATCTGTTAATAACTACGCAGATTTACTGAGCTATTTCATCTGTAACTGTACATCCAGCTCCCATAACACACACACACAAACATACACACACTGACACCTATCAGCTTCAGGTTCCCACCGATGTGTCCCACTGAACAATTAATGCACACAGTAACAACAGGTCTGTGGGGATGAGATCAGGTGGGCCAGTGGCACACAAGAGGGTAATTCAGTGTGTGTGTGTGTGGTCGAAAGCGAAAACACCTAGATGTGAGAGTAGAGAGAGAGAGAGAGACATATGTGTGTGTAAATGGGAGTGGAGGGTAATGTGTGTGTGTGTGTGTCCTGAAGCTGTGTGTGCTGCTGGGATGCGCTCTATAAAGCCACAGGGAGGAGCTGGAGTCTGGACCAAACTGACTGTGACCCCCACTGCACAGCCAGAGCCTGCTGGAGACCTATCACTTTCTCACCATGTGGAAAGCATCAAAAAAACACACACACACACACACACACACACTGAAATCTACTGTAGTAGACTAGGAGGAGAAATGAGTCCACTGCTGCCCTGTTTTATACTGCCACTTTTCACACCACAGAGTAATGACCTTTTATTACCAACTCTCTCACATTTTCCCTTAATTCTCTTTTTCCCTCTCTCTCTATCTCTCTCCTTCTCTAATCTTTTTCTTTTACTTTCACTCCCTGCTTTTCTCACTCTCTCTAATTCTCTCTCTTTCACCATCTTACTTTTGCATGTCTCTTCGTCCGTTTTTCTCTATATATGTATCTGAATCTCTCGTATGTTTATCTTTTTTAATAATTTCTGCTTTGTAATTCACTCTACTAGTGTCCTGTGATTATATTATATTAATCTAATTCTCATTTTCTATCACTCTCTTTCTCTCTCACTCCACAAAATCATGTAACCTCTGCTTATTCTGTCTTTCTCCATATTCTAGTCTCTCCCTTTTTTCCTTTCATTTTCACTTTCTATTTTTCTACCAATCTCCCCCTCCCCTCCTTTCTCATTCTCTCACACTCTCTTTTTCCCTCACTTTATTTCTTACTCACCCTTTTTCTCTTTCTGTCTCGTACTTTCCCCATTCTTTCTTCTTCTTCTCTCTTTATATATTCCCCCCCTCTTTTTAGATCTCCACCTCTTATTTAATTCCACCTCTTTCCCCTACTGTCTCTTTTTTCTCTCACTCACTTTCTTTCTCTTTTTACCTCTCTTTTTCTTTCTCTCCCCACTTCTTTCTTTCCACTTTACCAATCTGCCCTTTTCTCTCTTTCTGTTTTCCTCTCTCTACATCTCTCCACCTCCTACTCAATCTCTTTCCCCTACTCTCTATTTCTATCTCTTACTCTCTATCTCTCTCTCTCCCATTTCTCTCTTACACATAACTAATCTGTCTTTCTTTTCCACCATCTAACTCTCTCCTTTACTTTCTTTTTTCACTCTCTTTCCTTTTCTCTTTCTTTCTTTCTTTCGGATTCTATGCTCTACATTTTTCTCACTCTCTTCTTTTGTTGCTCTCTCAGCTTTTTCCCTTTGTTTTTGTTCTCTTTCACACTCACTCTATATCTCTTCCCTTTTTATCTCTTTTTCTCTCTCTCCACTTTACCAATCTGCCCTTCTCTCTGTTTCTCTCTCTCTCTACATCTCTCCACCTCTTACTCAATCAATCTCTTTCACCAAGTATCTCTTACTCTATCTCTCTCCCATTTCTTTCACCCAACCAATCTGTCTCTTTCTTTTCCACCATCTATCTTTCTCCTCTTTCTGTCTTTTTCACTCTGTTTGCCTTTCTTTCAGTCTCTATTGCTCTTCATTTCTCTCACACTCTTGTTCTGTTGCTCTTTCAACTTTTTTCCTTTTTCTCTGTTTTTTTTTTCTCTCTAACACCCAATTAATATTTTTTCATGTTCTCTATCTCTTTTTCTTTTGCTTTCTTTCTCTCCACTTTACCAATCTGCCCTACTCTCTCTTTCTCTCCCACTGTCTTTGTCTTCCTCTCTCTCCCTCTCTCTCTCCACCTCTTTCTCAATTTCTCTTTCTCTCTCCCATTTCTCTCTTTTACTCAACCAATCTCTCTTTTTTCCATCATGTATCTTTCTACTCTTTCTGTCTATTTCACTCTAATTTCTTTTCTCTCCATTTTTTTCCGGTCTTTATTGCTCTCTATTTCTCTCACTCTATCTCTCTCCCACCTTCTCTTGCTCCACTTTACCAATCTGCCCTACTCTCTCTCTCCCACTGTATTTCTGTCTTCCTCACTCTCCCTTTCTCTCTCCTTCTCTCCACCTCTTACTCAATAGCTTTCTCCTAATCTCTCTCATTTCTCTCTTTCATCCAATCAATCTATCTTTCTTTTCCACCATCTATCTCTCTCCTCTTTCTTTCTTTTTTCACTGTATTTCTTGTCTCTATTGCTCCCCATTTCGTATACTTTTTTGTTCTGTTGCTCTCAGCTTTTTCTTTTGCTTTCTTTCTCTCTCCCCCATTTCTCTCTCTTCTCTTACTCTCTGTCCACTTTTCCCTACTCTCTTTCTTTCCGACTCTCTCTCCACTTTTCCCTACTCTCTTTCTTTCCGACTCTCTCTCTCTCTTTCTCTTCTTCTGATACAGGTGCTACACAGCGCGTGTGAAAACACCTCTCTGTCTGTCCCCTGGCTGATATGTGTGAGGTGTGTGAACTCGGTTCGAGAGCAGAATGGCTGGATGTTCAGAATGGAGGGAAAGTACACAGAATGTGTGAATTTTACAGCCCGGCCTGCTGCAGTCTGTCGTCTTCATCTTGAGCTGTTTCTGTCCAAAATTCACAATTCAAACTGAACCTCACTTAGGATTGCACGCACATACGCCGTACCCAGAAGTGACACACTGGAGCACACGTGCAAACACACACACACAGACACACACGTGTTCTGTTTTTCCGTCATCATGGATTTAAACAGGAATACAGTTACTGAGGGTTCAGCCAATAACAGAAGGCCATTCTCTCCATAATTTCTACTGACAGACTGGTAAAAACCACAGACATTTGATACATACTGGTTTAATCTTATGGATCTTGTGGGCAATTACTTAAATTGCAGCATGAACGCAGCGTGTGCAGCTGGAATAGAGCTTAACGTTACTTAGACCGGCTCTCTGGATGTGTGCACAACACAAGCCTTTTGTGTCTGCAGAACAGTTGTTTAAATTTCATACAAACAATGTGAAACAATACAATTTTAATAATTTACTCAGAATGAGCACATTATTACACATATAGAGGAATGTTAAGTTTTCTGTTATGTGGGAGTGTTTTTTTTTACATGTCTGCAGTGCTGCCTGGTGAAGCTGGATGATTTTTATGGAGTTAAATAAAACATGAAAAAAGTTCTATATTTTAGTAGTTAAGGCCTTTCAATTTTTAAGCTTTTTTCATAAAAATATCAAACTATTTAATGTGCCCAAGAACTCCCTGTCCAACCTGTCATCTTGGTATAAACCCCTCTTTATGGAAAGTAACTATTATAATTTAATTTAGAAATAGAATAGAAAATCAAACCTTGATTAATGTTTAATTTTTGAAACTATAGGTCAGCCATGGTTTTATCAAATGCCAATTTGCACTAAAATGATCCACCCTGTCACTGTCCACTCTTGCTGTGACAGGTGAAAAAGTGAAAATCAAATATGCTTAATCTTGAAAATATATATTTTTGTGTCATTTATAAGTGTGAAGTCTTATAAATATGAGACATAGTATTTTTTTTTTATTTGAGGGCCTAAAGGCACATGATTCTGATAATAACCCAAAAGTAATTAAACTGGGTAAGGGCCTAATGTCTCCATTAGCTAGACATACACATGTAGTACATATGTGTGTGTGTGTGTGTGTGTGTGTATGTGAGTACACAGGGCATTGAGAAAGTGCCATATGTACAGTATCTGTGTGTGTGTACCGCAGGCCCAAACAGCTGGGACAGTAGTAAATCCCCTCCTGGGGTGCCGTTATACTTTAGTTTATGGGGCCCAGTAGAGCTCCCCACCCTGTCTGACATACCAGAGGAAACCACACAACACAAGTGCCATTCCAGAGTGCTGTGAACACACTCACACACACACACTGAGCAATCATCTGACACTCAAACCCTAATGAGTCCAGCTATGTCTGAGCCAGTTCATCATTATCGCACTATTCTCAGGAGAATAAAAAACACACGTGTGCACACACACCACACACTTTATACCCTGTCAGCATATAGGGGTATTATATACAGCATACCATGAAGTGCACTATAGGCCTATTCATTTTAAAACCCATATACCAAGAGAGAGAACTTCAAATTATTTAATTTCCATTTAAAACCACATTAATAGATTTTAGTTTTGATAAAACCGATAAAACTATTATATTTAAAGATTTATAAAGCTCTACCCCAGGCCTTCCAGACACACTTTTTTTTTTTAATCAAATGTTCTTTACAAACCTTCTGATTTTTTATTTTTTTTTTACATCCAGTTGATGTAAAAACACTAAGGTCTGGACTCTGCGGTGGTTAATCTCTTACCAGCAGCTCCTTTATTTGCTTTGCATATGTTATTTTTACAGTCAGCTACAACCTCCATCTGTTTCTCTGCATATTTTATTATCCCCACAGGACCACACAGTGCAGGTATTATTTGGGTGGTGGGTGAATCTGAGTATTGACAGCAGTGACACTGGTGGTGTGTTAGTGTGACAGACACAGCAGTGCTGCTGGAGGTTTTAAAAAACTTCAGTGTCACTGCTGGACTAAGAATAATTTCTAATGCAGAAATATCCAGCCAACAACATTATGTAAGCAGCGTCCTAGAACCACTGATGAAGTACAAGAGGATAATCACTACAAACTGTGAAATAACAGATTCAGAGCTTCTTTATTTTCATTCATCTACATGGTTTTACCAAATTGAATATAATCAAGAGGAAGATTGATGATCACAAGCCTTCAAATCAAGCTGAACTGTTTGATTTTTTTGCACCAGGAGTGGCATAAAGTTATCCAAAAGCAGTGTTTAAGACTGGTGGAGGAGAACATGCCAAGATGCATAAAAACTGTGATTAAAAAAGCAGGTTTATTTCACCAAATACTGATTCTGGAACTCTTAAAACTTTATAAATATGAACTTGGTTTCTTTGCATTATTTGAGGTCTGAAAGCTCTGCATCTTTTTTGTTATTTCAGCCATTTTTCATTTTCTTTGGAATTTGGGAGAAATGCTGTCTGTGGTTTATAGAATAAAACAAAAATGTTAATTTTAATCAAACTTATACCTATGAATAGCAAAATTAGAAACTAAAGTGGTCTCTTAATTTTTTCCAGATTTTTTTTTTTAATGCACAGTGAATGTAAAAGCAACGAGGTGGTATTAATGTCATGGATTTTCATGTGATCTCCACCAAAACCTTTTGAATAAAACTGTAATAATTTATTTGAAGAAAGATTGCGATAAAAAACCAAACAGTTTTTATATGTTGTGTGTTTGTTTATAAGTAGTTGATTTTGGTTCCTCTTACCTTGTTGTAGCTGGGGCCCTAATTAGTGCTACACCTGCAGCAAGCGCAAGCGGGCTTTCGCGCTATTTTTAGCAGAAGCATAGTGGGTGCTTGTACGGGTAAGATCTATCACTTAAATTCTCAATAAAATACATTTGGGTTTGTGATTGTAAGATGACAAAATGTGGAAAAAGTTTAGGTGTTATAAATACTTTTTCAAGCCACTGTAAATGTGTTTATATTTCTATAATTTTGGTATATATGGTCACCAGAAAGTACTAAATACATGTCCAACAATACACACACAAAGACGCACAGTCCACACTGGCAGAAGAGCTTAAGGCCTGGTCCAGAGACTCTTAACAGTCTGTGATTGATAAAACATGTCCTGCAGTTTTGGCTCAGTGAAGGAAGCTGAGAACATTAGGAGGAGAGGTAATGATACCTTTTCCCGCTGCTGCTCCCTAAGCTGCCCTGGGGCATTATGGGACATTTCCTCTCTCTTCCCATGGCCTTACCTAAGCGATGGAATGTTCAGACCATTAAATGGAAGAGAAAGTACGGAAGGAGGCGTGGCGGCACACAGAGCAGTTTGGAAACAGAGAGGGTTTGTGAAAGTGTGTGTGTGTGTCTTTGATTTATATTACACACTGTGGTTCACACTTTTTAGAGTGTTCAACAACTGATGGCTGTGACCATGGAACCACACACACACACACACACACACACACATACACATTGTGCCTTTTCTGAAGCTGCAGCCTTTACTAGACCACAGAGGGGTGCTAGAAACTTCTGGAAACAGATTGTAGACATGAATGAGGGGAGGGAAGGACTGTCCACATGACTGAACAGACAGTACAGTACAAGGGCCCAAGTGTGTGTGTTTGTGTGTGTATGCGTAAAGGTTCATTGCCAATGCATCTGCCCAGTGTACCCATTCTCACCATCTGTTCACTGCTGCCAAGAAAGCTATTATTCAGATCAAAGGCTTGGCTACTGCTAACATGCCCCCTTCCTTCCACAGACCCTCACAAACCGTCAGTTTTGCTGAGTCTCTTTCTTTTTTTCGCGTTTTTTTTTCTTCTTCATGTGGCTGGTGTCCAGTGTCTGGTAGGTTATTTAAGACATGTGAAATGGTTCTAATTACAAGTTAATTGCGCTTAGTGGAATTATTTCTTACTTGAATTGAACATGTAATCTGATGTTATTACTTCTGGACGTGGTGGTGTTGCTGTGTTGTCTCAGGTGGCACCCCATATTGTCATATTGTGAGTGAATATTAAATAATTTCAAAGAGCTGTGAAACACTAAAAGAAAATAAGGTATCTTAAGTGTTTCTTAAATTTCTTAGTACACATATAAAGTATGTACATATTTTCTATTAGCATTGTCATAACTTGTGTATGCATAATTTAATTTATTTAGGTAATATTTACAAAAAAAAAATGTGTTGAACTCGCATACATAGTGAGTAGTACAAATTGGAACCTCAAATTAATTGAGCAGATTCATTAGTTTTTTAAGTCTATAATTGGGTAAAAAATTAGGGAGATTTTGCACAGGGTAGATTTCTTTTTAGTTCATAATGTGTACTGGCAAATCACTTCCTCTTCTATGCTGTTGTGTTAGAAGCTGGATAAGGGTCTCTACTAGAGAGCTGCATTTTATGAAGAAATAACTTGTTTGTTTATTGGTAGACTTTTCATGGTCTCTTCTATTCTAAAAAAAAGTTGTTCCATTTAAATATCTAATTTTATTCCACGGTACAGGTAACTTTTATTCATTTTTAAAATAACCATTTTGTTTCAGCCCTGCACCTAAAAATTTGATTTAATATTAATAAAAACATACAAGTGCATCTAAAAAACTAGAATATCATTGAAAAGTTACTTTATTTCAGTAATTCAGTTGAAGAAACTCATATTGTATAGATGTATTAAACACAGAGTGATCTATTTAAAACATTTATTTATGTTATTGATGATTATTATGGGTTACACCCAATGGAACTCCAAAAATCAGTATCTCAGAAAATGTTAATATTATATAAGACCAATTGGCACTTTTGACAGTGTGGGCAGTGTGCCAAGTCCTGCTGGAAAATGAAACCCTCTTCTTCATAAAAGTTGTCAGCAGAGGGAAGCATGAAGTGCTATAAGATTTTTCGGTAAAACAATATAACACAGTGGACCAACACCAGCAGATGACATGTCTCTCCAAACCATCACTGATCATCAGTAAATTTTACATTTCATTTGTAAATCAAGGGAGCAGAGTCTGGAGGAAGAGTAGAGAGACACACAGTCCAAACTGCTCGAGGTCTAGTGTGAAGTTTCCACCAATCAGTGATGGTTTAGAAAATAACAGGGTGCAAGTTTTAAAAAAAAAAATCTGAAAATACTAACATGCAAACTAAATTGTAAACTAAATTAACACTGTTGTTAAGTGCTACCACTTTCTTTTTGTGTGTGTGTCTTTTGTATGAACTCTCTCTCTACCTGGCTCTTCCTCCACATGAAGTAATATTCACTAGATGAAGTCCAGCTGCCCAATGAGAGACCTGGCTGAGAGTAATTGGGGTGGAGCCAGCCTTTAAAAGCGGGAACCAAGATGGCTGCCAGAGAGTAAGGGAGGGTTTCTGGCACACTGTGAGCTGTTTTTTTTTTTTTTTTTATATAAATATTTTCTGTATTTTACCTGCATGCTCTAGTGTGTGAATTAACTGAGTTTTTTCTCTGTGTTAAGAATGTATTGTAGTTTTGTTAGGTTTTAATAAGTGTGTGTGTGTTTGTGCTGCCTGGGGCTTCAGACAGGTAAGAAAGGTTCACCTATATGTTCCACACTCTGCTGGGTTTGCTCTGTTTAGTTTTCCTATAGGTTGAAGGGCAGCTGGTGGGCACTATCCAGTGTAATTAGTGATTATCTAGAAAAGCTTAGAGTAGTTAGCTTTTTGTGCTGTTAGTATTTTAGCTAGCTAAATTGTGACTTTTGACAAGTGTGGTTTTTGTTCTGTTTTTAATGGTTCTATTACAAATAAATTTCTTTTTGCCCCATTTTGCCTGACTTTACTGGTTCTGTTAAATTCCATAATACAGATCCCATAATTCCCTAGACAAGGTTGAATCATAACACTGTCTAAAATATTTATAATGTTATTTGGAAAATAATCTGTGGAGTAAAAGTCTAATATTGACGATTAGCTATAGTCTTTTGAATTAAATTTAAATATACTCTTGCAGTGTTGCCGAAGTCACACAGTTATCTCTGAAATTTAGGCTAAAATAAGTTAAATTAAGTGAGCACAATATTCATGCAAGCTCATTACAAGCCCATGCTAGTTCTACCATTTTCCACCCCAAAAGTGGTCAAAGCAAGTTTTCACTCCATTAACATTTTCTGGACTATTTTTTTTAAAGTGTCTTCTTTTAAGGTAAAAATAATGATCTCTCAATCTTTTCAATGAATGTTTTATTTATTTATTTAATGTATATTCTACATTTGTAGATTACTGGAAAAGACATTTAAACAATTAAAGGACCCATATGGAATTACATAGTAATTTAGTAGTTTGTCCTCCACAATCCCCTGATTTTAAACCTGAGAAACTGAGATGGTGATTTGGGATGAGCTGGAGCTTCACAGGGTGAAGGAAAAGTAGCAACTATTGTTCAGCACCTCCAGCAACTCCTTCAAGATGCTGAGAAAATGATTCCAGGTGACTCTACCTCATGAAGACGCCGAGATTAAAATACCAAGAGTGTGCAGATCTGTACTCAAAGATAAATGTAGTATTTGGAGGACTGTAACATATAAAACACATTCTGGTCTGTTTAATAATTTCACATGTTTCTGTATAGCTTTATTATCTTTAGTGTTACATTTACAATGTAAAAACATTCATTGGGATGTCCATACATTTGACTGGTACTGTATTGATAAACATTTTCCAGTTGTTGGAATAAAGAGAGCTCATCAAAATGGTTTAAGTGTCTGAACTTATTTTTTGTCTGAATATGTTGTGCATCCTCCTCAAAATGCAGTTTTTGCTTAAAATTGGCTTCTATTAATCACCAGTTGTTGGATTAAATTTTATTGTTTCTGAGTAAAATGCTAAACTGTCTTTCAAAAAGGTAAAAATGTAATAGTGTTCAAGTTTTCATCTAAATAAGAGATTCAATTCATGTCATATTGTTGCTAAATTGTCAAAATGGATAAGACTACAGTCTTGGCTTAATGCACATTTTAAAATCATTTAAATCTTGTATCAATGTAACATCACTCCACATGGTGCAGAATGTTTTATTTATTGCATGTTCATTGTGTGTGAAATTAAGGACCAGTATAACAAGTGTTTATCAGTCAGTTTATATCAAAAGGGACGGTGTCCGCAGATGCAATTTTCACAAATACAAATCACCTTACATTTTGCCCAAAATTTCCAAAATAGGTAAGACTACAGTCTTACCTTCACGATCGTGTCCCATTTTACATAAAAAAGAATACTTTGATTGCTGTCAAAATTTCATCACCATTGTGGAAATTAAGTGATGTTTCTGAAAATAAGGAGAAGCATTCTGTGATATCTCACAATGTTAGAACAGCGTTCACACAAGCATATTCTATCCAAATAAAAGAGAAAATTCACTTTGTATTTTTTCCCCAAAATTGTCATAGTTGTTTATGAGCATTTTTTTGGGCCAATCAGTATTTTCAGTAATGTGTGCACAAAAGTTACTTAATGCAGAATCCTCAATGTATGGCATTTTCAATGTAAAAAAATGACTGCTGTCAAATGTTTATTACCAGTTGTGAAGAAGTTATTTTTCTAAAAAATAATAATAATATATAGTATGATAAATAATTCCTGGCACTAAGCATTAAGATCTAAGTTCCATTCACAGCTGCTGATGGGCTTCCACAATATGATATCCAGAGAAGAGTACTACTTTATTTAGCCAAATAACTGATTAAGAAACTTTTAAAAAGTCTTAGCTTTTGATTTGTTTAACAGAGCAATGAAAAACACAAACAATTATGGCTGGATTATCAGAAATCAGAAAACTTGCCAATCGTGTGCATTAATTACATGGTTTACCATTACTTTTTTTTTTAAAAAGAAATTGTGTTCTGCTGGCTCTTTTTTAAAGACAATTAGCAGCATGAACCAATTGGGTAGCATTAAAGTTTGAGCAAACAGTGGTGAAAGTTTCTTGACTGGTATATGTGCCTCTACAATGCACTCAAACACGTCTTGACAAGATAATAGATTATAAGAGCGGGTGCATCTTTAGAGTGAAAGAAGCAAGATGGTTGTTTTGATTAATTTTCAAAAAGCTGTGTTCAAACCTGAATCATACAAGCAGACAAAGTTGAAATGATGTTGGTACTTTGTAAAATGTGGAAGTATATTAATGTTATCAGTATAGGTGTAAAGTTGCTTTGCAATGCACAACTATAATAATAATGAAGATAAGCAGTGGGAGGGGTAATAAATGAGCTTTATTTAGTAAGTGCTGCTCTAGGACAAATAAATTAGACGTCACATTCATTACCTTACACTTTTCATTCCAGATAGAGAGAGGGGGAATGGAGAGGGAGTGGTGAAGAGAAAGAGTAGAAACCCAGAGTGAACAGAGAAAATAATAATTTCTCAGAATGGCTGTCAAAATGTCAGATACAAAATTCTAGGACTGCAGTTCAACGGAATCATAATGCAGAGCGCAAGAGTGCCATTTTACTGCTCATCTCTCTCTCTCTTTTTCTCTCTCTTTTTCTGGAAGAAAGGAAGGAAAAATATGAGCAATAAATGGGATGTCTAATTCAACTATCTCACAGTTACACTAACAGAATAAAATGATGCATTATTTATACTGCAATTAAGCATCCCCTTCTACAAATTCATTTCTCTCACAAGCTCTTTTTCCTTCTGTCGCTCCCTCTCACTATCTCCTGCTCTACACAATCATGATCATTGCTTTCTCGGATCGGAATTTGATCATGTTCTGAATAAATAATCAGCAGAAAAGATGATTTATAATGTAATAATAACAAGAAGATATTTTTACAGCTTCAATATTACAGCGCTTTCTCTCTCTCATACGTTTGATAGAGCGTAATTCTCTGCAAAACAAAAAAAACTGTAATTTAATTTTGTTGGAGATGGTGGAGTCAGAGGAGTTGGGAAACAGAAAAATAACATTCTGTGAGCGAACTGAAAAAAGAAGAGCAAGCTCAGTTCTAAAGTCACCGATCAGTGGGCACGTCCACACATTTTCCTCCAACATTTTTATGTGGAGCAACACTCAATAGACGATAGTGGAGCTTTGGATGTGCAGCGCAGTGTGTTTTAAAAATGGGGTAAATTTACTTTGGGTGGGAAAGATACTTTTGATAGTGCAAAGAGAAATGTGCTACAAATTGTCATCACACACCATTTTACAGCTTCACAGATGCTTTGGCTCAGTCATGGAAGCTCTCAGTGTCAGAGGAAATCCAAACAAGTCATTTGGAGCGTTTGCCCAAAGGTAACGACAAAAGACAACCAAGGTGCAATCTTTCCTTAATGTCTTACGATACTCCTTTATATGCAAAAATGTATATATCCAATTTATATGATGGAAGAGTCAATACCCAAAATGTTTTGAATCCTTTATGCATCTGTCCCACCAGATTTATGATATTTCAGTTTCAGAAAGTTAGAAGCTGAGATGTTTGCTTATAGATTATTACTATAACTGAGTAGTAAGTTTTAAATAATTCCCCCAAAATATTTTTATGTAAATGTCAAATTTAAGAAAATAACATAACTACTGTCTATTTTATCCTGGGAAGGAAGCCGCATGACCCCCTACTCTTCTCGCAGTTCTTCTTCAGTTGTTCACAAGTTCAGAACTTTTGAATCGGACAGTTCTTCGCGCCTGACACTCTGGCTGAAACTCCACCCTCTTTGACTAGGTCTGCCGAGGGATCTATATTCTGATTGGCTCAACGAGAGTACATTATAATATATTGCCGTTGGATTGGCAAGCGTGAGAAATACCATGTGTGAGCGCGTGAACTCGCTGAGGTGCGTGTGTCACACGCTCAAAGCGTGAGACTTAAGAACACTGAAAAAAAAAGTCACACACTCTAGTATTTCATTGGACCACCCTTATCTTTGATTGTGGCATTGTAGTCAGGTAGTCAGCTGACCTCATTCTTTCAGCACATACTGTTGCTGAACCTAGACCTGACCAACTACAGCATCAACCCAACATCATTTGCTTAGTCATTCCATGGCCTTGGTTTTCATGTTATGGCGGGTCTGCGTACAATTCATAAATATTAATCAAAATATAGACCTTCAGAACCTCTATTTTATTCTTTTTTTTCGTGTACTTTCTCCATTGTGTGTGTACTGTGCTCTTAAATACATACTACACCATGTGTATTTGTATTCAAATGACCTGTTCAGTCTGTAACATGGAAGCAACATCTATTGCTTTCGACGTTTCTGGTCTATCATACCTGATAAAGCCTGCTGGCTTGTCTGGAATTATTGTGTTGAGGTTTCCAGTATCATAGTGTTATCTAGTTTTATGCTCAGTAGAACATACTGTAGGTATACACTGTAGGTATACCTTACTAGATATTAATGTCAGATATTTGGTGAATAAAACATAAGGCAGGACTAAAACATTTAAAACTAAAATACTGAACACAATGGGGCTATTTTGGAAAGCTAAGACCCAGGGAATGTCCAGATGTTAACGGTAAACTACAGAATGATGATGCATTCTCAGAGGGTTTCAAGCATTTTATAGTTTTAAATGTGGTTCTGATTATAAAAGCAGATCTATCAAATTCCAAATGTTCAGTTATTTACTCTCCCCTTATGCCTTATGACTTTTATTACAAACTAAAGTTTACTGATTGGCAACTACATACAAAGCAATACAAACTAGTTGATTTGTTCCCACCCAGTATAAACCATTAGGGGAAAAACAGAGTGGTTGAGAGGTTAATCTAAAGACTTACCATCAGCTTTAAAGACGTTCAGGCCCTGCTCATCTTCAGCCTGTGTCTTCTAGGAATTAAAATTATCAATGACTACATGAGTAGAAGCATTTCAGAGCAAAACCTCAGCCCAGTAGTTTAAAAACTCCATTTATTCACACTGATAGAAAGGAAAGTTTAAGGTACTCTAACTCCCAGAACAGTGAAAACCTGAGGAGACCCCAGTGGAATGTTCAGGAACTTTCTGGTCCTGGAACGAGATAAATCAGAGCAACCTAAAAACAGGTGTGTCAGATGTTCCCTCAAAAAAATCTAATAAGCAAACTGGCTGTATGTCATCCTGCCCAGCTCAAATGAAAGCAGTGTGGACAGACAATTAGAATCAGACCTTTCTTTGGAAACGGCTTTTATGAAAAAGGTGATAAAATGGACCATCAATGCAAAGATATTTTTGGCCGTTATTCAACCAAACTTTACAATGTTTTTCAGGCAAGGCCATGTATAATAGGGGAAGAATCCCGTTGCTTTGAAGTGCTTGCTAGTGACTTGTGCGGTGCACTTTTGGCTGGAGAGAGAAGCAGAAGTGACCCACATAGCCAATGCCATCCGCAATGGCTTTCAAGCAAAACTGAAGCAATCTAATAAGCCCCGGCATCGTTTGCCCTGGATTCGAGCACTCCTGTTGGAAGGTGGCCGTCTGCACAGGAACAATCCCTCCGTAAACAGACCACAGGCACTTCACTGCAGTCAGGACACCGAGGCGAGTCCCGCTCTCTTCTTAACTCATCATCAAACAAGAGCATTCACACAGACGCATCCACAAACAACTCCGCTCCCTCATCAGTGGCCTATCAGTCCATCTCTCAGCCATCTGCTGCTGGGAGACAGTTGAGCTGCATCCAAAAAGAATCCCGTCAGCTCTCTCTGCTGAACCCCTCCCACCCTCTGCACTTCCTAATGAACCATTTATCTGTATAAAAAACACACACCCATTCAACCTGACTCTACAAGACTCTACAAACACATTTATAAAACATTAGAATTAATATTAATACATATTAATACAATATTAATACAATTAATACATAAAAAAATTGTTACCCCTATATTTTCTGTACTTGCTATAACATATAGCGTAACAACTTTACAGTAGAAGGAAAAAACCTTTGTAGCTGGGAAACTTGCTAACAGAAGTAACATTATGCATTTTGAAGTGTGTAGTGTCTGATTTATCTATTCAATACGTACAGTCGATGGTGAAATATCTAGGACAGGGGTTTCCAAACTTTTGCAACTCGCGGCCCTTTTAGCCTACCTCTAAAATATTCTGAGGGCCAGAGGAAAATTGTAATTGTTTTGCAATTTTAAACCAAATACAGCCCAACTATCAACCACCATTGTTTTCTTTTCTTGTGCATGTCAATAGTGCTTAGATCGGGCAAAAAAAAAAAAATCCAGCCCGAGTCAAGCCTGTGCACGCTCTGTCTAAACCTAAGCCTGATTTAAACCTCGCATTTATTTTGTCTGTAGGGATTTAAAACCTTTTAAATTATAAAATCAGAGTAGTAGATGCATGTATTACCTGATTTCTGCCCCCAAAATGTTCTTGTGGCTCACATTGGTGGTAGACACTATGCCATATGATTAAAAGTTCAAGTACAGCTTAAATTCTCAGCAGCATTTGGGACCATGGAATTGAAATGTTTCTAAATATGAGTAAAACCAAACCAAAAAGGATAATTGACACAAGGAAGCTGTGAGAAAGCTTGTGCGATGCTATAAATGAGTGGTTTAATTCATAGGTCTGTTGTCAGGACTATTAGGGTTCAAAGTTTGAGAGACATACAGTATTTTGGCATTTTTTTCATTGCAATGCTTAAATAAAAAATAAATAAATCTAGTGTGAAATAATCCTGTGGTTTACTTTAATGAAAAGATACATTTAATTAAGAAGGCTAGGTGCTTGATTTTATACACCAGTGGCAATCGCACTGAATTAATAAATGTAATAATTTAGAGACATGTCTTAATACTTTTGAAAAATTACCCAAATATATCATGAAAGCAATTCAAGGGTTGATGCAACTTTTTCCAACAATCTAGCACAATTTTATGCAGTCATGGCCAAAAGTTGGCATCCATAAAAGTGTTCAGATAATTAAGTATTTTTCTCAGAAATGTATTGCAATTAAACATGTTTCGTTATACATGTTTATTTCCTTTGTGTGTATTGGAACAAGATAAAAAAAAAATATATATATATAATTTAATGTATCCTAAACTTAATATTTGGTTGCACACCTTTTGAAAAAAAAAAACAAAAATGAAATCAGTCGCTTCCTATAATCATCTACAAGCTTCTTACACCTCTCAAACTTAATTTTCAGCCATGACTATATTTACATTTGCATTATTTTGAGACACTCAGATTTATTACCCAGAACGACTTACAACTTCATCATATTTAATTAATGTAGCATTAAGACGTTTGCCCGATTCATTATTGTTTAAACGAGAATGCATATTTTAGCACTACGATTGCACTTTTATAACACTATGAAACAATGGCCCTCCCTCTCTTCACACCCTTCCTTCTTCCTCAGTGCATCGCACTGTTTGATGCTGTGAATCGTCTCCTATTATCTTGACATGATGCTAATGAAGAGCAATGGCAGGAATCTGCGCCATTGTGCATCCCTGCAAGTCACCTGACTGCTGCTTTATTGCATTATTGGCTTGCAAGCTGTCTGAATCCAGAACAAAGTAATTACACAGACGGATCATTAGACAGGACAGCTAACAAACGGCCAAAAACATTCCCGTACCTGGCGGGATCTGGGTTTCATCACAGGAGAAAACTTTGAGACGCTGCTTGTCAATGGCTAAGAAGAGACTTTGCCAAGTAACAAACGTTCTGAATGAATTTACATGGAAATACATACATCTATTTATAACTAGTGACACCCCAATTAGGTTATTTTGCCTCTGATTCAGTGTAGTAAATGAGTAGTGTGTGCATTAGTATTAGTGTTAATGTTAGTGAAATTTACATGGCTTCAGGTATATGTTTCTATTTTCCATTGCAAAACTGTTTTACACTGCAGACTCTAAATTAAAACTAAATTTTACCCTCTGAGAACTCCTCTGTGCTGGTGGTTAAAAAAATAACATCCTTTACTGGCACTTTGAGGACACCAGATGGTGCCCTGAACACCATAGATAAAATAAATACTCTGAACTATATTGAACTATATTTAAATAGCAGATAGCAAATGCTTTAAAACACGTCTAAATCAGCTGTAATGGTGATGCACTGCATTGTATTGGAAACATCCCTAAACATCCCTAACATGTATCGTTTGTCGCTGCTCATTATTCAGGTGGGTCTGCTGGAGTAACAGATCTGACCTTCATCAGGATGAAAGAAAGCGAGGGCTGTGAAATGAAGGGGCACTATTGCTGAGGCTCTCTGCATATCCTCTCAGTCTCTCTGTGGATGTCCTTTACTTGTCTATTATCAGGATATGTGTGAACTGCTTTGCATGGCTGCTCTTCCTCGCAGCCTCTTAAAACTGATAGTATGTGTCTCTGAGGGCCGGCGCTTGTTCCCCGCTCTTTCCACCTCGAGCGCGGCCTCCGGAGGCTGAGGTTTGATACTGATTTTAGAGAACATGATGAAAGCTTACTAGATAAAAGGTAAAGCCCTTATACCAATGTTTTCAGTTTTTTTTCCCCTCCGAGATCAGAGAGCGCCGAGGCATATTTTACATTCTGCTGTTTCTCTGAGGCGGGGAGGAAGAGGAGGATGAGAGGGAGGAGAAGGTGAAAGAGGTTAGCTTTGCTGGCAGCGTGCAGGTTCTGAAAGGGGTGGTGGTGTGTGTTTGTGTCAGCAGGAAAAGCGATGAGGGTCAGGCCGCGGGGCAGTTTACAGCTTTAATCAGATGACGACGAGCTCCCAAATGAAAGGGCGTGCTGCGCTGAGTAATATGGGAGTAAGGGAAAGAGACTGATATGTCTGATACGGGAGTGTGAGGTGATGCTGCTGAGTGTTCTAGGAAGAATGCCAACGCACACAAACCACCCAAGAAAAACAGCAACCCAAACAAATCAGTTATTCATCCTTTATTAAATAATAATAATAATAATAACAATAAAAAGAACATTTGTCTGTACAAAGTCTACAAACAGCAAATTTTGAATGTTCTGACCAGTGCCGGGACGTCCATGTCTTTTGGTGTTAGCCCCCTGTCCCAGACAGAAGAGGTAAGTAATACTTTCACAGCTCTGCAGCTAAGCTAAAACAGGTCAGAGCTCCAAGGCACTTGGAAAAGAGTCAACAGAGTCCAGTGACAACAGCAGAGCTAGACACACCATCTCACCCGCTCTCTCTCTATCTCTCTCTTGTTCTCACTCTTTCTTCATTTTCATTTCTTTACTTCTTTATGTCTCTCCTTCGTTCTCATTCCCTTGACAGCTGAGCAATCCTTATCTGCCGGAGCTCTCAGGGCCTCCTAATCAGCTCTCAGGGCCTCCTTCACACAAGCTCCCACAACTCCCAGCATGCCTTGGTGGGGTGCTGCGGGGGCAGCCAATAGAGAGATATAAGCTAATGTTTATCGCATTCATTCTTTATCTTGTTTTCTCTCTCTCTCTCTTTTTCTCTCTTTTTTCTTTCCCTCCTTCACTTTGAGACAAGCATGTTGAAAGTTGTGTTCAATTTCCACCCATTCTCCAGGTTCACAGCAAAACCTGCTTCTCTCGCTCACCTTTCCTTTCCGACAGCCTGTAATGTAACACATGTAGTAAACAGAAAGCGTGAAATGAAAGAAAGCGTAAGGCCCGAGAGGTTTTAAACCCAAGAACTGGTGTTTCTCAATGGCTCTCCTCCAATGACAGTTCGCTTAAGGCTTAAGTGTGGGTCCATATAAGAAGCTCAGAAATCCCTTCCCCCCCCCCCCCCCTCAACACCTGGATTCACCACTGAAGTCTCTCTTGTTCTTCTGGTGTGTGAGGTGGGGGGGTAAGAGAGCTTGGATAAAGTGATAAAGGTGGTCGCTCTGTTCTGCAGGTTGAAGAGCCTCTTCTATCTCTTCTTTCCGTCTCTTGAGCTCAGTGGCTCCAAGTTTTCGGCGCAATCCATAGGTTGCAGTTAAACACAAACGCGCAATGGCTCACACAGTGCGGCACCATGTGTATAGATTAAACAGTCAAAAGCAAAAAAAAAACAAAAAAAAAACACCATAGACAATCCTAATACTTAAATCTAACTTACTCAGCCAAAGGATTTTCGCTCCTCCAACATAACACCACGTTTTCATTTCTTCATCTACCCGCTTCCGATAACGACGGCTAACGCTTCACAACAAAAACAGTGTTATAAACAGACTGAACTCAAGCGTAGGACTGGCATAAGAAGGGTTGACACAGCTCGAAAAAGATGGCTGTAAATGGCTGAGGATGGCTACGATAAACTCAAGCGGATGTGGATAAAGACACGGGTCTAAAACTAAACAATATGTCCACGATCTTCTAGGCCACGTCTTTCACGAAAATGGAGGCCAAGGTTTCACAAGCGATGATCCGTCTACAAGGTCCTAGTGCCACTTCTAAGCTCCCATTAACCACTTTTAGATTTTTTTTTTAAATCTTTACAAATCTATATTCATATACACTTCTTTATGTATTTACTTATTTTCTGGGTTTTTTTGTAGTTTATAGTCTTTAATGTTTTTGGAATAGGCATTCGATTGATATGTGTTGATATCTTCTTTTCGCACCACTGAGTAGTCCACCGGGAGCACCTCAAGCTATACGCAGAGATAGACATCTGCTTGCGGACAGTGGCGTGTGTTGGCCATGGCAGGAAAGCGAGGGTCGTCCCTAGTCTTTGATTGAAGCGGCTCCCGTTCTAAACAGAACCGGACAGAGAGAAAGAGAGTCAGCGGAGAGGGGGGAATCCTCCTCGTCCTCCTCAGGCCTCGGAGCAGCAGCGCTGCTGGTTGATCTTCACTTTGTGCTTGATGCCATCGTACAGCTCGAAGTTGTAGTTCTCCAGCGTGGTAGAGCTGCGCGAGGACAGGCCGTTGTAGGAGCACGTGCAGTAGAGCAGCAGGCCGGCACACACCGCCCCCAGCAGGACGCCGAGGGAACTCATGACGATGATGGTGACCAGGATGGGGTCCAGCGTTAGCAGCCAGGCGTTGTCCTTCTCGGAGACCCGCGTCACTGGAGGTCCACGTGAGGGACCGGGCGTGCTCCACACAGAGAACGGAAAACCTGGGGAGATGGGGATAATTGAGAACAAGTTCAGGCACATGTAATAATGACTAATTAACTTCCAGCACAGACTGGACAGAAAGAGAGAGAGAGAGAAAAAGATATATTCATCAAATGTCTAAAAACATTTATGCAACTGTATGTTATAAAGATGAGCTTTAAGAAATTTACATTGTAGCAAAATCCAAAATCCAACTTTCAAAATGGCTTTTTAAATGGATTTTTAGTTGATTGAGCAAAAAGCCTTAAGAAAAGTCTGAGCAACAATACATTTTAAGTTGTGTCTGCATGAACAATTTGGGGAAATGTGGTACCAAGTATTTTTTGTTGCACAAGGTAAGATATATTTTTTTAATACTGATGAAGTAAATCGAAAAAAAAAAAAAAAGAACAAAAAAAATGGAATTTTTAACAGTTATTGCTTGTGGTAATAAAACTCTCTGTGAAACTTTAATTTGAGAATAAGCTTTGGAACTGCATTAGCTAGTAAACAGACTTCATTTGAAGGAATGGTGTCACATAAACAAAGGAAATAGACAGTTTTTCTATTCAGATTTTAGAGAAAACAAGCTTTTCAGTGACAAATGAATGACAGAAGAAAAGCCTTCATTAAATGTGCTACGTTTTTGAAAACAGTTTGACGTGACAATAAACATTTTTTCTGTTGAATTTCCATATTTTTATTTTTTTATTACAGTATGAGAGAAGGCATGCAGTTATACAGTATACAGTCTGAATCTACAGTTAAATCCCCTCAACTACCCAAAACATTTTTCTAATAGAAACGTTCTAAAAAGAACCTCAGAAGTACAGTATTTTTATATTAAAATGGATACAATAAGTATTACTGCATTTATAGTAGTCTCTGAACAGTAAGTCTGACCCAGTAATAAGCCTGTGTTTAAAGGGGTTAATTCACTTTACACTATTGTAACACTGCCCTAAAAAAATGGTAACTCAGTCAAGTTATCATTTTGCTTTAACTCAGTTAAGTTGTAAATATATAAAATTTTAGGTTTATTCAACTGTTTTTTTTTCAAGTATTACTTAAGAAATTTATTTAGGTATTCTTAACATACTTAACAGCATATTTTTAAAGAGCTGCCAATACTGACAGCATAATACTACAGCTCAAAGCCAACATATTGTGAGCAATAGAAGCACAGAATAAAGGTAACTTGCTCTTACAGCCTACAGCACTGAGGCCTGGCAATCAACACAAATATATTACAATACTGAACACCAATGATAAGGTAGCTTTTGGCAACAGACAACACAAAGATGTAGTAAGGGTAAGGGAGAGGCCACACCCAATATGCAAATATATGGTGCCAGGAGCCTTATGGGAAAGCTGCATGAATTAACATTGTAGAAAGAGCATTGATACATGTTGTATAACTAAAAGTTGGTTAAAATCAAAAGCATTTTTATGTTTTCAGGTTGAAGTTCTCTGTACTCTGAATTTTACTGAGTTGTACTGGCAGGTAAGTTGACTCAACTTAATATTAATAATATTAGTTTTTCTATCTAAAAACACAAAATCCCTTTTTCTATGACATTCACAAGAGAAATAGCCTAATAAGTCATAATAATGAGGTGATAAAAAGAGAGCTTTACCTTGATCTAGGCGGTCTCTGTCATGGAAAATAGGAATGTTTCCAACTTCTACAGGTCTTCTCTCTAAATGGAAAAACACAAGCAGTGAAACGCAGTTTAGTGCAGTTCAACTAAAGAGATCACAACAACAAATAATAAAAAAAAAATGACCTAATGTGTTTTAACTGAATGAGTCAGTGCAGCTGATTATGACTAAAGCAATGGCATGAACATATGAGGCAACACAGAATTAAGCACCCCAATAAATAAATAAATAAATAATTAAATTATTCACTGCTCACTAGAGCTCTGACACATTTGCAGTAAAATGTAAAATGCAGAGATAGAAAAAAAAGTAAGCAGCACCATCAACAACACAAAAACGAAGGTGTGTGCAAGGTCATCTGTAATCAGTTTAAAAAAAAAATGCACTAAATGTGGGTCGTGGTAAAACACTCCAACACCCGGTCTGTAGAAAAATATCACTTTATTAATACATTCCGCACAACGTTTTTCCAAGACCATGAAATTCAACAGGCTAAAATATTCCTCAAATCTTTTGAAACAGGCTGAAGTGCAGTATGATAAATGGCACATAAACAGACAATCACAGTCAAGGCCCAATATACACGAAGAGAGAACGCGGGGTGCACACGGTCACAGACTTTCCCAGCCTTCACCAAAAAAAAAAAACAGGAACTGCAGCAGAAAATAAAGTCAATATGATGCACATTGATACATAGCTCTTGTTCAGTAAACACGAAAAAAAAAAGAACCAAAGGAGGGTTCTCAAAACATGTAGAAAATAATAATAAACACAAATATGACTTTCAAAAAATCACACCAAAATAATCTGAAACATACGTTTTCTAAACATTTTTACAATTAATTAAAGGTGACACAAAGGGTTGTTTGAGTGTTCTGGTTATTATTAATTAATTATTAAATTTTTACTACAGGAAATGTGTGTGTGAATCATTTTTGCATCCAGTGAAGCTTTTTAAAAAAAACCCTATTAGACATAAAAAATACAAAAAATAAAGGTTCATATATGGTTCTTGGCTTGAATGTACTGTTTTATAAACCTTATTTACTGGGTATTAAAATATCTTGACTTTTCTGATGGAATATTTTCTTTAATCATACCAGAGGAGGAAAAACCATGAACCATAAAACCATGGTTGGTTCTGCAGAGTTATATATGTTTATATGTTATACCTTTTACCTGAAACTACAGAACATACATTTTAAAAAATAAATAGGGTTGTAGATTAAGGAACATTAACTTTATTTAAGATTCAAGTTTTGTACAAAATAAAATCTAACTTTTCTCACTAAAAATGTATTTCTATTAATCCAGGAACCTATTATGAGGCTTCATTGTTAAGACTGTGAGATGTTAGGTCTGATGGGAGCCTGATTACGCCTTTTTAAAGGTTCTACACACTTACAAATCTCAAACAAATTACAAACAAATGTGGTTCATTACAAAGCCAAAAGTGGTTCTTATATGGTTTTGCTTAAAGAACCAAATAAACACGTGTAGAACAAAAAACTATTTAGAATCAGCCGCTGCCTCCTGGCTCCAGCTCAGAGTGGGCTGAAAGCATGAGCCGAGAGCATGAGCCGAGAGCGTGAGCCGAGAGACAGACTCTTGGCTCTGTGAGGCCGCTGTTCAGGCTGAAGGGCCCTCTTAAGTGCTTTTTCTCGTTAATATTATTTGAGGGACGGCAAAAGGAAAGGAAGAATGCTTACGGCAGGCTTCATAAACCGTAATCAGACACATTATCTAATTAGAAATATTAAGAGCTTCAAAGAAATCTCAGAGGAGGCAGCCAAGGTTGATCTAAAAGCACTCAAAAGGCATGACCATTACATATTTTTCTGCAAACATTTCAGTTTATAGAAAAGAAAGAAATAAATAAATGAAGAAAAACGGCTTCCTTCAGAAAGAAAGCACTCATAAATAAAAGACAAGTTAAATCTGACACTCCTGCAGGAATATTAAATACACTGAATGAATAAAGATAGTGTGTGTAGAGTGTGTGAAGGACTAAATGATCAATATAGACCCATGGGCTGCTGGAGGTTGCAGTGAGAAGGACCAGAGGGTGATCTCTAACCTGGACATTCATTACAGAGTGACTGATCATTATACAGTAGTGTGAAGATGTTTTAGGCACCTAAGCACATTATTTAAAACAAATAAAACATATTATATATATTTAAACATATTTTTCGGATTATAAGGCGCACTTATATTATTATATTATATTATATTATATTATATTATATTTTTAATATATTATATTATATTATATTATATTATATTTTTCCTTTTAATTCAGCAGGTTTCATTGTGGGGGGAAGCACCTATGTAAAATAACTGCAATTCTTAAAAAAAAAACAAAAAAAAAAACATTTTCTTTTAATGTCGAGTGCTGGATGTTAATCTACACAGATTTCTCTCCTGAAAACTGTCTATTTGGGTGAGTAAAGCACTTCCGTTTATTTACAGTAAGCTTAGAATTGCAGTATTTTGTCCAAAGATGAGGGCTAGCCGCAGTTAGCAGCGCTAGTCAGCCGTGGTCAACAGCGTAGCTTGTTTTAACAGAGTAATTGAACAGGCTACTCACCTCTGAACGCTGAAGGAGCTAGCGCTGCGGTTAGCGGCTAATGCTAATACTGCTCCAGCCTCAGCACTGGAGATACTTTACTGAAACTACTGTATAAAGCTGCACTTCAGTGGAGTGGCTTTACTGCTCTTTAATTCCTGACTGGTAAAGTTCATACATAAGGGCGCACTGACGATTTTTGGGAAAATAAAATGATTTTAAGTGAAAAATAATTATAATAATGAATCTGCATAATAAAGCACTGAGTTCCACTGACCACTGATTGATCAACATGATTATCATAAACAACCTTGACAATCTAGATTACCAGCAGGACCAAGCATGGCCAAAATCACATGCAACATACACTCTTCTGGTCACAAGCTGAGTAACCATAACTATGTTTTTGCCTAGATGACAAGATGACAAGCCTTTTTTAACTTCCTTAATCACCACAGACCAGCTCAGACCACCTGAAACAAGCTTCCAGCTAAATCTGGCTTTGAGCTTTTGGTTCTGACTTTTTTTTTTTAGCAAGGATATCACTATTTCTTGTTTGAATTCTATTTTTTTGTATTTATTCTAATATTAGAATATTTTTTCACAGGTGCCAAAATCTTCTGCACACTACTGTATACAAAAGGGGAAGCAGCATTTGCAATGTCTTAAAAAAGAGATAAAGAAGAAGACAGGGGGCTGGAGTGCAAACAGTCGAGATAGATACTTAACCCTTACCTGACGAAGGCTTTTGGCCAGTGTTTTTTTTTTTTTTCGCTCTGCTCTCATTGAAAAATGTCATTGTACTTTAACTTTAAACTTTAAACCCACCCAAACGTCTTCAACAATAGCTCTAATGAGAGCCTGCAGTGTGCATGACAGGCAGCCGGGCTTCATTACCGCGGCTTTAATTCAGTTAACAAGGATGTGCTGTATGGCGGGATTGGGTTGGAGAGGATGAGAATGGAGAACGGAGAAAAAGACAGAGAGAAAGAGAGAGAAAACAGTGTGAGAGAGTGAGAGAATACTCCTCTCGCTCGCAGCTTCGTCACGGGTCTGCCAGGTCAGGTGCTTTCTCTGGCTGCCTGCGAGGGGCTTTCATGTGCTTTTGTGTTCTTAAACAAACCCCTTCAGACTCCGGGCCGAACCGGAGCGGGCCTATCTTTAGAGCGGCCCCCCCTTTAGCTTTGATCTCCCCTTCCATCTCTCCACACATTCTTTTGTGAAGAGCAGATTAATGGGGAGAAAATGGCCAGCGTCTCCATGATGGAGGATTATTTTCACCTATTGCCAGATGGAGGACATAACAAGATAGTGGGATTTGCTTTCTCCTTTAATCCCCGAACGCTTCGGATGCTGCCAAAACCTGAAGCGGCTGCCTGACAGCCTGCTGCTGTTATTTTTTTTTCCCATTTCTTTTAATGATGGATGGCGGCTCAAACTCTTTATGGCTAAAAAGGAACAATATGTTTATGGAGGTCTTGGGTGGAATGTCCATGAATCTCCCTCCAGGCTGTGTATCTTGGCCGCATTGTGTGTTTGTTCAATATACTATGGAAGCCTTATGATTCACACTAGACATGTGAGATCAGTACATTCCTGGATGATGGGATGATGATCCTTGGGCCATACTAGATCTTACAATCCAATGTTACAATGAATTGCACTGAAGTGTGAAAAAAATCAAAATAAAAAAACAGCGTTCATCATCAGGTTGAGAAGTCTAAACCATGGTAAACATACAAACGCCAAGCTGTAAATCAGATGCTTCAGAATGTACATGAGATTACAGTACACACATACATACGCACATATATAAAGACTAGTATGCAATTTCAATGCATTTCCAAGTAAAACTGTACAAAAGAAATATTCTGTATTATCTGAGATTCAGACTTGTAAAGAACCGCAAGAAGAAACCATCAGATTGAACCCAGGGAGATGTGGAGTAAGGACAGAAAGTTGGACTGCTGTGCTGTGTGGTTTTGATACATATGGAGCCACAGAGATTTCTCCCTCTCTGCAGTGCTATCAAACATGCCGTAGCTCCACCGCTGTCAACCGTAAAGCACAGCAGCAAAGCCACATATTCCCTGCCTGAATTCCACTCTCTGCTCCCGTACAAAACAATGAGTAGGAGGAAATAAAAAACACAGCCCATTGCAGGCAAACCATCAAACCAGTAAAAGAAATGAAACAGTAAAGAAAAACATAAGCACTGGCTTTCAGAATAAGCCAGACACATTAATCAGTGCAACAGTCATTGGCAAATGCATTTCATTTCATTTAGCCTTTCAGGTAGCAACCATGACAAATTAAATCAGGAATTCCACAGACTTCTCAAACTTTCTGCATAACTAAATGGTTTAGATCAGAGGGATCAATTTCTTTACAGTGGTGGTGTCACTACCTGTGGGTTGCAATGTATACAATGCAACGTATACAATACAAATTAGAATATTAAAAAAATAAATCTGGAAACAAACATACAAGAAATGGTTTTCTTTTAAGAATTATAACTATTTGCCATTAAAAAATACTAGGCATGTACACTGTATGTTCAAATGTTTATGGACACCCCTTCTAAGGAATGCATTCACCCACTATAAGTTGCATCCATTCCTGAAACAGATGTGTATATTGCATCACCCTCACAGCAATAGTCTCTAAAATCTATTTATCATTTAAAATCTAGTACTCCAAAAAATTTAGAATAATATCTTTTTAATTCCTTTGAATTTGAAAAAAAAAAAAAAAACAATAAATGAAAATGTGCCCCAACACCTTTAGTGTACCTTTTAGTGTGGTAAAAAAAAAAAAAAAAACTCTTTCCCATCACCACCACTGTGAAAAAAATAAGTTTAATATAATTCTGTAGAACTCCAGATCAGACAGCTTCATTTATATCCGAATAAATTTCATATTCATTTATGCAGAAATTCTGATAAGTGGAATTCCCCTTTTAAGTAGGATATAAAAATATTACAGAAAATAAGTAGCATATAAAGAGTACATTTAGTAAAGTTCATCACTGAAAAACGAGGCTCCATAGCGACCGGGGTTGAACAGCCCTGTGCCACTTGTATGTTTTTAAGGCTAAAGATGCGACCGAACGACCGTGGGCTTCTCAGAGGTGTAGTCTGGCTAAGGCAGGATCGAGAGACTTTTTGCAGAAAAGTTGAGAAACGTGTTTGAAAGTGTACCGAAGCAATTCCTACAGCGCTCCTGGGGCGGTATGGAAATCAAAAATTTTAATTTACACATGAACAGACAGTTATAGATCATCCTTCTCTGATAAACTCTTCAGGACGGAGACGGGCTCGATGGAAAAGGAAGGAAGGGAATGGGAACATTGTCAGTGCTGAAGGTCTGGGGTACTGGAGCCTATATTGACACTTTCTCTCATACACTCATACACACAGACACAGTCACACACATACCGACACACATGTGAAAGATTCCTTCCAACACCTAAAAGATTTGTTGCACTGCTGCCTGCTATAGCCTGAATGTAGCATCTCTTACATTGTATCACTTGCTCTCTCTCTTTCTCTCTCTCTTTTTCTCGCTCACACTTTGTGTTTCAAGAGGGACCTCTCTTTAAACAAAGCTTACTGCACTTTTATCACATCAGAAACGTGTGTGAGGGTGCGAGTCCACATGCAAATGCGGCCCATGTGACGCAGAGTAGTATCCTTTTGCCCTTCTCTCTTTGTTTTTTTTTTCTCTCCGTTCATTCTTGTCTCTCTGTTGGCGGCAATGATGGCAGCCCTTCCTCGCCGGGAAATAGGATTGGTCACGAGCAGGGGATTAGTATCCTGCAAAGTCAGGTTCCCATCAAGAGAGACTGTCTCTCTCTCTCTCACACTCACACACACATTTTCACACAGACACAGAGGTGGCTTCCTGTCACTCAGGATTGAGTTTGTCTCCTCTTTTCCGGTGAGCAAACGGCAAAGCCGGAACTGCCGGCGCAGCGCAAAAGAGTTCAAGAGGGCAGCGTATCCCCGGCTCTGCTGCCTTTTATTCCTCCACCCTCTTTCCACCATCGGCAGCAGCAGCAGCAGCAGCAGACCCCCCAGTCCTCCAAAATACAAAAAACATCCTTCCTGAAGGACACCGCGCTGAGTCTCTGTGCGCGGTCTGTTTCGATTAGTGACGAATCCGCAGAAGAATGGACAGAAAGAGGCAGAAAGAGAGAGAGAAAGAGCGCGCACAATAGTGAGCGAGGGTTCGTCAGAGTCTCCACCTCTTTATCTCTCTCCCTCTCTCTTTCTCTCTCCTCAGCACTGCGAGCAAGGCTCGTGCTTGTCTAGTCTAATGGTCAGCATGGGCTCCACCCCGGGCCCCGCCAGGCCGCTGCTGGGGTACTGCGTGCTCTGGAAGGCCACCGAGTGCTGGCTCTTCTTGGCGGCCAGGTGGTACCGGTGGCAGCACAGCGCCATGACCAGCGCCACGGAGGCCAGCAGCAACAGCGCCCCCCCGCCGGCTATAACGTAATACCAGTAGGTGGGCATGGGCTGCAGAGACACTGTAGTGTCCACAGTGGGGTCACTCCTGCCAGGTAGCGCTCCCCCTGGTGGAGAGACACAGAAGAGTTGGCTTGTGGTAGAGAAGCATGCAGACTGCAGAGCTTTTAGCTTTATAGCTTTTGCAATTTTTTTTTTTTTTTGAATTGGATTGAAACGTGTGCCGTATTTGCTTGGCTCTGATTGGCTGCTGCACAGAAAATGGAAAACAGACAGACTTGCTGCACACAGACAGGCAGATAGATGCGCATGCGTGTTGTCTCTCTCTAGCCTTAGCCTTAGCCCTAGCCCTAGCCTTGCACATGGATGGCCGGGTTAGCCTTTTTCTTCTTTTTTTTTTTTTTTTGGAGGATTGGATCATTAATTTGGAGGGGAAGCTTAAGCTTGCTTTGGAAGGCTCCATAGGACCTAGTTTTTAATGAGTGTGAATGTAAAAAAAGATATGATGTGCTCATATGGAGGTTTAATAAAGTTGACGTTCATCTCACATATTATGAGTACTTATAGTATCATAGTGCTTTCATATTGGATCTTTTATCTCAGTCCTAAAATAATAATAGTCTGAATACACTGAATAGAAGACAAAGGGCTGGGTTCCCAGATCTAGATTAAAGCTTAAGCCTAGAATAACTAGGATTTTCACAGTGTAAAAGCATTGCGGTCGCAATTTAATCTTCTGACACAAGCCTGCCTTAATGCATTTCACTGGCAGCACAATGTGTGCTAGCTTTTTTGAGCTACTGTGCGGCTTAAGCTGGCCATTATTAGTTTATGTGCTGTAGTATGCATACGTACGTGTGTGTGAATGTGTGAGCGTGCATGTACTGTATGCATGTGTGTGTGTGCGCACGCAGGCTGGTCTTTTTCAAGGCTACAACTTCTGTTTTCTTGCATGCATGGATCTGTGCCAGCTTCATCTGCCTCAAGCCAAACTCCTCCATGAACCCCATCCAGCATTGCAAGGAAACAACTCACCCATCTTTCCCACACACACACACACACACACACGCACACACAAACTCAAATAGACAGAATCTACCAAGCCTCTACCATCGAAAGCCCTCCACCACCTTACTCTAATCTAATCTCCTGTCTCAGGACTGGGAAATAAAACAAGCGTGTAATTTGGGTTGTCTGTGTGTCGGGCTCATCTCTCGTGAAGCTGTCGGGGGATATGGGCAGCCAGTGAAACTAAAACGAATCCCGCCACGACGCGAGGAGTGAGTCGCACGCCGCTTTTGAGTGCAGATGATTCCATATATGGGCAGAGAGAGAGAGAATGAGAGAGAGAGAAACAAAGGGATATGACGAGAGAGAGAGAGAGAGAGAGCAAGGAAGTAGCAGTGGGAGAGAGATGAAGAGGGAAAAACTTCACTACACAGAGAAAGAGATAGAAAGAGAGAAAAAGTGAGTGATGATGACACTAGAGGATTAAGTCATTATGGAGCCTGCTGTCCTGTACTTTAAGGGGAGGGGGGGTGTGGTTGGCAGAGTGCTCCCTGAACGCACTGCTCCAGCCAACGGACAGATCCCTCTCACACTTTACATCATAACTCTCTCTATAAGATAGAAGCTTCCTGCAGATAGATAACCTGACAGATCTGTGCAATCAGAACAGAGTGGAGGTGCATCACACTAACAGGAGAATTCAGTGTAATGAATGATACAGTACACTGCCATCAAAAGTTCAGGGACACCTTGCTTTTATATAAAGGAATTTTACGTCACTTTCAAGGCATACTACCTACAATAATTGACTTTACTCAAGTCTGCTTGCATTCTGGTCCATAGTTTGTAGCTTTTTCCATTGCATAGCCTAATAGGAGATCTGCAAGGTTTACACTTGGTGGCCTTGTCAAATTGGCCTAAAATAAAACCAAAAACTCAGAAAAAGTTAAGTTTATTTGAATATTGTAGGTTCTTATTGTAGTGTGTTGTTGCTGCTGGATGGCTAAATTTCATTCAGGATAAATAAAGCATCCATCCATCCATCCATCCATCCATACATACATACATACATGCATACATAAAAATGCAATGGAAAAACACCTGCTGTTGTAATGTAGTGTTTTTTTTTACAGACAAGGGAATTAAACCCCAGTCTACCATAGAGATACTGCACTAAATTAAAAAACACTATTTAGCTTATTCAGTGTGATTGTCTCATCAAATCTGTTTTATTTCTTCCATCATTATTTACTGTAAGTACAGCAGTTGTCCATTACATTGTGTGAAAACTTAATAAGTAATAAATGGAACAACAGAACTAAGCTAATAACCATGCTCATTTTGCTACTAAAAAGCTTTTTTCCCTTTTTTAAAAAAGTTATTAACAATATTAAAATCTACCCAGGTTTATTATGAGTGGTTTAATATGTAAATATTAATGGTAAATATTTGTGACAGGACTATTTTAGTATTGCTACATGATTTATCCCTTTATTCTGATATTAACAAACACCTTCTCTTTTGTAACATTTTACCAAGGTGCCCCTAGACTTTTAACAGGTCCTGTATCTGCAGTAAAAACACGGTACTGTGTTCTGCACGAAGATCACACAAATCCTCATCATCACACCGACCACTGACAACAAGCATCAACATCAACATCAGCCACAGTGTTTAAATAAAAAATGAGCTTCAGGTGCATGCTGGGACACCCCCATGCTTAGGAGAAACAGGTGATGGCAAAAAAGGTGATGATGACCTGAGCATAATGGTGATGATGATGATGGACACCATATGACGATGGACACCTTGCCAGACATAATGGATCTGATTGGGCCTGATATAAGTGTGCTCATAAGCAGTGGCTCCATCACACCTAAAGGAGCAAAGCTGGACCAACGCAGGGTCTCCTCAGAGCCAATCAGCTGCCGCAAGCTGTGCTGGGCAACAAGCAGGAAGCACAGACATCTGCACAGCAATATGACAGACAATTGCATGAGAATACGAGAAAAATGAGACTCACCGGTCATCTCTGGCGGGAAGGCAGGGAAAGGTTCTGAAATCAAAGGGAAACAAAAAAGAAATTTGAGATGTCGTAAAAAACATATTCCATACATTTTTTATAATAATAATAATAATAATACATTTTATTTGAGGGCGCCTTTCTTGGCACTCAAGGTCACCTTACACGTTATCATAAGACAAAAAAACAAAAAATAAAATACGCAATAATAGAAATGTAGAAAACACAGTAAATAATAAACAATAATAAGAAGTATAAAATACTCAGTAAATAGAAATATAAAAATATACAATAAAATCAGTGCAAAATAGCG
The DNA here is from genome assembly GCF_023375975.1 of Astyanax mexicanus. NCBI lineage: Eukaryota > Metazoa > Chordata > Actinopteri > Characiformes > Acestrorhamphidae > Astyanax > Astyanax mexicanus. The sequence goes on from NC_064418.1 coordinate 36,548,930, forward strand.
TTAAGAAAGAAGAGTGATAGTCACAATTTATATGCAATTTTGAACAGATGAGTTTTTAGCTTAGATTTAAATTGTGGCAATGAGTCTGAATTACGGAGATCAGGTGGGAGTGAATTCCAGAGCCTGGGGGCAGAGCTCTGGAAGTCCATTTTGGAAGTCTATTTTGGAGACATGATGGACAGTTTTTAAAAAATAAAGAAAGCAAATCAATTTTAGAAGCTCAGAATTTTATATTGAATATGCTTTAATACTGATAAATAATAGCAACAAAAAGTAGGTCCACAACAAATGAGATACTAAGTTATTGCTCAATTACCTGACCTGCTTTAACATAGAGAACTACACAAGGCATATATAATTTTCATTTGGAAAAAAAGAAAAACACTTCTCAACCAATCAGATTGTGTTGTATGTGATAATAGTTTATTCCTAATACACACTTGTGTACAATAAAACTAAATGTTATAACACTATTCCTATAGGTATAAGACAACATATATAAAAATATTATAGAGTCATAGAAACAAAAAACTACAATAGAGATAATGTGCAAAACTGTTCTGAAATATAAAGATGTGCAGATGTGTGTTTTGAGTGGACAACTCTATATATATATCTATATCATGCAGAAATCTTGAAATCTTGAACATGTTACCCCTACAAAAGAGGAAAAAATTATTTCCATATGTAGGCATTTGGAGCATTTCTACTGGTATTTTTATTTATTTATTGATTTTTACTTCCTTGCCATGCATTGGTAAAGTGTCCTTGGGTTTGGGGAAGGTGCTATATAAGTTGAACTAACAACACTGTGTGGTGAGTCCCAGTCTGGATAATGTCTTGTAATAATGCACTATACCAATAAATGTCCTCAGGCAAAACTCCTAACACTACATTAGCCCATTACTGTAATACGAATATCCTTTTAATAAGTGGCTCGCAATAAGAGACCATTTCAGACAGATCAGAAAGTGAAAATCTACTACATAAAACATGAAAATGCAGTGTAGTATGTTAATAACACTATATACAGTATATACATGGACATATATACGTGAAAAAAGACATACTTGAAACACTTGTTATTGTGCCACAAGTAGAATATTATAACGGGGGAGTCGGGAGGGTCCGTTCTGGCAGAAATGTTGCCGACTGACTTTGATTAAAAATATGCATTAATCCTTGGCAGTGCTTGCCTCGGAATGAATACTTAAAAACAGATGCTAGTTGACTAGAGCATAAAGCACCCGTCCCTTCTGGAAGCCCTTCAGCTCCTCACAAACACATTACAGTGGTGAAGAAGGCTTTAGATGGTGATGGGGTTTGTGGGTTGAGTTTGTGTGTGAGAAAGATAGGGAGAGGAAGAGAGAGAGAATGAGAGACGGAAAGAAAGAGTAAGAGAAAGAGAGAGAGAGGAGACTGTAATTGGGCTGTGTGTAATTTGGCAAAGAGTGCAGTGTGTTCTGATCCACAGCCGTGATTGAGGAGCGCTCTGCACATGCTCAGAAAACAGAAAGGCTGTTTAGAATGGCTGGAATGCCGACACAATTAAGAAGGAGCGGTGCAGGGAGACCAGCCTGGCAAGGGTGCAAGGACTGGGGTGTGCATGCTGAACAACATTAATTGATAAGAGCGCTCCCAAAGCTGGGATTAGGAAAGGAAGACTGTATGCAAGTATGTGTGTGTGTGGGAGGGGTGTGTATGTGTGTATGTGTGTGTGTGTGTGTTTAAAACTGCTGTTCTAATACCATGGTTCAATGCAGTGTAGCAAATAAACAAAGCGACTTGGCAGGCTGGCCTTTCTATACTTTATGTTTATGTATCTTGGGCGTGACTGAAAGGTCTACGGAGGGAAGCTCCTATTTTTCCCTATAAAAGGCAGTGCTACTATACACATGCACTGCTTAGCATCAATGAAAGCGAGCAGCTACAATGCTGCAAACACTCGGACTCCTCTGGGACATCCGTGCATGCACAAAAAAACTCGCCGGGTTTTGTGACCGACACGTCGGCTGTCTAGTAATTCCCTGCCTCAGCTCTGGAAGGCTCTGTTTACAAATAAGAGAAGAGACGGGAAAAATCTGATGAAACATAGATTAGGATCAGAAGCCCACAGGGCAAACGTGGCCTACTTTCCTGCGTTCGACGTGAACGGAGAATCTGAAAAGCGCCTTCCGTCTACCGATCCTTTTTTTTTTTGTTTTTTTTTTAATACATCTACAGTAAATGTTGGTCCTTTAAAGAAGTGAGAGCGAGTGTGACAGCAGAGTAGTGCTTCAGGGAGGGGTGAATAGAGTAAAAGAGAGTGTTCAGGACTTACGAGTGCACTGTTCCAGCTCCGTGCTGGTGCTCATGTGGATGTTGTCGATCCAGATGTGGCCTCGGCTGCCGTGTTCGAAGAAGCCCTCGATGACAACCTGATAAAGCATTAGGCATAGGCGGGGTAGGGAGGGGTGAGGCATGGATTGAATTAGTAAACTAGTGAATAAAGATATGCTGTTACTTCTGGTACTAATCATTACTACCGTATTTTTCACACTATAAGGTGCACCAGATTATAAGATGCATTATGCAACACTAGTAAGGTACAAGGGAGTCACCATATTTTCCTTCTAATTCAGGAGGTTTCGCCACTGAGTGGTGGTGGGAAGGTAGGTTACCTAGGATAAATAAAGCTAAGCTAGGTAAACAAAAGTCTTAAAAAATTTTTATTTTTTTTTTCCAAAGTCAACCGAGTGCTAGATGTTAATCTACACAGATTTTTCTCCTGTTTATTTGGCTGAGCTAATGCCACCCGCTACTATGAGGAACCATGAGTGTTCCAATAAACCAGAATGATATTAGTTATACTGGTTATACTTTTGTATACTCGCCTCTGAACGGCAAAAGAGCTAGTGCGGTTAGCGGCTAATGCTAAACTGACTCAGCCTCGGTGCCTCCGGCTAAACTAAAACTCCCGTACCTGACTGGTGGAATTTATACATAAGGTGCATTGACGATTTTTGGGAAAATTTAATTATAAGTGTGATAAATCTGATACAAGTCTGGTAGAAGTAAAAATGGCTGATTTATTTTTTAAAAACAAGAGCTCTAATCATTTACTTCCTATGGCAGAAATAAATATAATTTTTTCTCACCTGGTACTCTTTAGGTGACTGAGGCAGAATCGTACGTCCTTCTCTCCACTTGTGGCCCTGCTCTCCTCTCAGGGTCCACAGCAGAGTTTCCTCGTGGTCGTGGTCTCGGATTAAAACCCTGAGACTTCCTTGAGCCTCGCCTGTGAGTTGATAGAGGAAGAGCAGGCAGAGTGGTCCTCTCTCAGGAGCCACCGGTGGGCTCAGCAGCCTGGCCCGCTTATGCTCTGTCTTGGGATTTGCCTCCAGGTACAGGAAATTGCCGTAATCTGCACAGAAAGTGAGAGAGCAGTGAGTAAAGAGACCTATCCATCACTAAAATCCATTCTGTTTTGTAAGAATACCTGCTTATAATGAGGATGATGATGATGATGATAATGATAATGCTAAAGGGGATGAATACCTTTATTCTTATTATTACAGTCATTTTTACAGTAAATTACAAGGCCAAATACCCAACCCACATATTAGGACTTCCTCATCACTAGTAATACCCAAACCCAGGAGGGTTTCCTCCTCCGATACATGTGAAGTCAGACTCCACCTCTTTTTTAACTGCTGCTTGAACTGTACCATTGCCAAGTAGCATCACAGCGCATTCAGAGGAAAGTGCAGTGACTCGGTTCCGATACATCAGCTCACAGACGCAGCCTTGTGCTGATCGACATCACCCTTTGGAGTAGTGATGTGGGGAGAGAGTGCCATCTATCTAGCCACCCACCCAGAGAGAGTAAGGCCAATTGTGCTCTCTCAGGACTTCGGCAGCTAAAGGCAAGCTGCATAAATGGGATTCGAACCAGGGGTCTCCTGATCATAGTGCAAGCGCCTCAGTCTCCTGGACCTATATTAGAGTCTATGAAATTGATGTAAATTATAATTGTGAAGTATTTTGATTCAGGCTCACTGCTACACTACCGAGCTACAGCTACAGCAGAGGGATCGTCTCCAGCTGAGGGCTGTGGTGAACCGCTAAACCCAGAGGAGCGTCACTGTATCTTTCATTTGCACATCCGTCGCTATCATCATAAGATCTGTGCTAAATAGATCACAGGCTTCTAAGTGCCGCCGTCTATTTTTAGCCCGCCTTTCTTTGCGTCTCAGCATGGCACCGTGACTTGAAGTACACTCGAGTTTATGTCCTATTTATGTTCTGGTGAATAATAAATAAATGATCAGCCTGGTTCTCTTCCTCAGTCAGCAGAGGAAACATGGAATGTGCTTTCCAAACAAAAGCCCCGGCATTATTTTGCAGGCGAGGAGTGCTTAGCCTCGGCAAAAAAAAACAAGTAGGCTACTTCTAAAGTGCGGATGCCACTTTACAGAGAGAGGAAAGGTTGAGAGAGAGAGGGAAAGTAGGTTTTGGGAAGTAGATGAAAGAAGGGGAGATGGAGAGAGATAGATAGAGAGAACAGAACAGTTCTGATGGACAGCACTGGAGAAATAATTAACACGTCTCCAATATAAACATCCTCCTATCCCTGATAGGTGCCACATTGCATATTCCAACCTTGTCTGAGGTCTGAATCTCTGCATAATAAACTTATCTTTAATCCTCCTCAACCTCAAGAAGCACAGTACGGTTCTGCTGTACCGGACCAGCTGCAGGTCAAAGTAATCTACCGAATGTCTGAGAAGGTAGATTAGACTCACTCTGTCTCAGTGTTTGCTTGTGGGTTTAATCCATGAATAAACATTTTAGAGGAGTCTTACTTTGGCCGAGAGGATATTGGGCCAGTGGTCTGTTTGGTGTACACTCAAGGTGCTTCCATAGAAGAAACATTTTTGTGAAGTTGCAAAAAGTCAATAGTAAGATTAATTTCCAAAGTATTAATATCCTTAACAATTAAAAGTTCAGTGCTCTTTAATAGTAATTTATACATGCATTTGTCTTGTCCTGTTTTGCTTCCCTCTGGTCTGTCCGTGTGTTCATTTACCCTTCTCTGCACGTGCCCTGTGTTTAGCTCGTGTCTTCGTCCCTAACTTCTGTGTGCTTACTTGTTTTTTTGTGTTTTTTTAGCTCCACCCCCTTTGTTACCTGCTCCCAGGTGTTTCCTGTCCTTGTCTGTATGTATAAATAGTCCCCTTTACCTGTTTCCCATGTCTATGGTTGTATGTTGTTACATCAGTCAGGTCTCGTGTTCCTTTGTTTTTATATTATTTATACTCTTTCCTTCTTCCATCTGACAGCATTAAAGTATAATGTTGTATAATCATCAGTGGCATGCAATGGTCTTAAATTTACAATAATATAGTTAATCACAATTATTTCTTGAACAGTTTGTTACTGCCTAGTGGCTTATTTGAAGAATCTATAGTATAAAGTATGCTCTCTTTGTTTAACGTTTGATTTAGTTTGTCCACAATGTATAAAATAATATAATTTGAGTGAAAAGGTCTTTATCTACATTTTTCACTGGTAACGTATGGTAATGGACAGAGTAGAGCAGCACAGGCTGGTCTTTAACATGACATGAGTGCCACTGAAAACGTCCCCATCAGAGTTAATAAGGCTGACACAACCTTTAACCCCCTCACCTTCTTCATGTTACAAATATTAACCTTTCAGTGTGTCATAATCTTAGTAGCAGGAGGATCCTAGAAGACCCCTGAACTTCACCTCATGTTTATCTGCTTTTTGGATATGGCTGAACCCTAGAGTGAGGGAGCCAACTCAACAGGCCAGGTCAATGTCAAGGTTTCCAAAATATTTGTTTAGGAATAGTATGAAATGTGAAGTGACAAGAGTGAAAAAGAAAGAGAGACAAAGAAAAAAAGAGAGAGAGAGAGAAAGAAAGAGAGAGAGAGAGAGAGAGAGAGAGAGAGATGGAGCACTAAAAGGGAAAATCTGAGGCCCTGTTGCTTCTGGAATGTTTTAAACAGACGTGAATTCTTTCCTCTCCGCACCTCGTTGCCTCTTTTAAAAGTGCACAGATGGAAAACAGAGCAGGAGCTTTTATAATCCTCCGTCCTCCTGACAGAGAGCGAGGACAGAGGAGATCCTCGAGAACAGAGAATGTACATGTGTGTGGGTGTTAAGAAGGTTTTTGGAAGAACTTGTCCTTTTATTTCCTGAGGGATTTAGAAGAGCAGAAGTGAGAGGGATGAGCGGATGGTGAGAGCAGATGTAGAGAGAGAGAGAGAGAGAGAGAGAGAAAGAAAGACAGTGGCTATTTTCAGACCTCTGCTATAATGTTAATTATAGTATATTAATAAAAGTAAGACAGGCTGCTTTGCTGAAGGATGGTGTAGGTGTGTGTGAATGCATGTATATGTAAGAGTTTCATTAGGGCAATAGAAAGTCTGCATTGGTATTTATTGTTCTTTTTTTTTTTTTTTTAATACCAGTCTGCTTTACCTAGAGTCTCATTATACTAATAAATCCACACCTAAATGGTTCCCATACCTTCAACTCCAAGAAGCATGTCCAAACTGGTACTGGGTGCACTACGCAGAGCCCAGTTCAGGTCAGCCGTAGGGTCATGAGTCCAGCCGCACATATTCTGCTCAAAGTCGCACAAACCGCCCAGAGATGACAGCGTGGTAGGGACTACAGAGAGAGAACGAGAGAAACAAGATAAGTTACACTCATTATTTTCAGAAAACCCATATCCTGCAGTGTGAATTATACAATTATACACACACAGACACAAACACACACAGAAAAAGTCAGTGTTTCACGGCTTTGATCAATGCCCTCTCTCTCTCTGGCCTGTGAAATCCATATTCCTGTTGCAGAAACTGAACTCAACAGGCACAGAGAGCAATGGCTTTCTATCTCTCTCTCCCGCCAGCGCTTGTGTAAGGTTTTGTTTTTTTTCTTGATGTACTGGATGCAACACCTGACCTCACGCCTTTCTCTGCGTGTGCTCGCAAAAAAAAAAACCCAAAAAACACACACACACATCTAATTGTAAAGGATTTGTGAATATGTGCATATTTACAGCAAAGTTCTCCAATTAAGCCGAGCAAATGCATGAATGCCCGGCTTACGCGATTTCTATTCCCGGCTTCTGTTCCTCGGTCGCTGTCAGCACTTCCTACCCCGCTGCTCCGCCGCTCGGCACGCGCTCATTCCAAATAACATCAAACACTTTGCAGTTTCATTGAATAGCTAATCTGGCTGGCGCTTCCGTTATTTCGGTGCGCTGGGAGAATGCTGAGGTCTAGCACCTTTCCTCTGTCTCTCGGCTCCTATCAGCTGTGTTTGTGTGGTCTGAGTGGGTGTGAGAAAGTTTGGCAGGGTCTGAGGCGAGCACAAGCCCCCTCACTACAGTCGGTCTGCAAGCCTTAACTAGCATGTACACACACACTGAGACTGAGACGCATGCTATATACAGCGCGACTGATGACAGCCGTGGCAGTTGTGACCTAATGGGTAGAGAAGCAGGCTTGGAATCGGAAGGTTGCTGGTTTTATTCCCTGGAAGGACTGGCAGGAAGTGGAGGGCAGGAGAAGTAAAGGTATATAGTGTTCTACCTAAAATAACCCCAGTTTTTTCCTTGTTTTTGAGTGTAACCCTTCCCTTTGAAACAAAGATAAAAGTTGCAAAAGAGCTACAGTTTATCAACCTAGCTGCTGACTGACTACTAAACATTAGGGCAATCATATGTCTTCAGAAAGGGGGCAGGTGGAGCCCGAATTCATTTATTAATTTATTATTAAATGTTCATTGCTTAATTCTTCTGTGATAGGGAGCAGAAATTGGCTTTTATTAGCTTTTATGGTACCACTTTAAAATAAGACTACCTTTATAAAGGGTTTATAAATGGTTTAGTTTATTAATGGTTACTAACTAGGTTGTAAATGTCTTAAAACTCATTAATAATCAGTTATAACACGTACATAGAAATGTACGTAGACCTGTTGTTTGCCAAATAGTGAACCCAAAGCCACATAACTGATTATTAATGATTTTTAAGGCATTTACAACCTAATTAGTAACCATTAATAAACTAATTGAAAACCATTTATAAACCCTTTATAAAGGTAGTCTTATTTTAAAGTGGTACCGCTTTTATTATACTTTTTTTATTATTTTATCCGTTCCTCCTTAAATGCTTTGCCCTCTATTATCTGCTGAACCATTTAAAGTAGAATGGAAAGTTATCTAGTCACTTAGACACACTACTAGCAACTTGTTTACGCTAAATAATTAATGTTAAAAATAAACATTAATTATGTCATATTGTTATGGTATTTTAAGGAAAATATGTACATTGTAATTCTCATAGCCCTCTGTTTGGAGTGTGCCTCTGAAAAATCTCTCTTTGAAGGCCGTTACAGCCCTAATATTTCCCCTAACCTACCCCTCCAGCCAAACAAGAAGCAAATAACCCTACCCCTTGATGTGCACGAACAAAACAGAGAGGTAGGGCTAAGTGGTAGGGCCAAAAGGTGAAATGGGAAAATGGGACTGGACCTTAATATTATGGTGCTTCATAGGATTTGAATGATGCTACTGATGGTCACTTTTGACCAGACAGATAGTATGTGTATGTGGGTGGTCACACTGATATGGTAGTGGTAGTGCGTGGCATTGGTATGAGTACACCATGGTGGTTTTGCATCTTTAAGAAAGGCAAATGCAAACAGGAGGATGGGGAATGCAACCATGCAACCATGTAGGTCCAACAAGGTAGGGGATTTCTAATAAACTGGCCATTGGAGTGCCTACACATGCTCACGTATGTTAATATATGTATGCTGGTTTGCAAAAGTGTATCTTCTGCACTGCTGGGCTCCACTTAGTGGGTAGGGAGCGTGGGGGGCTGAGTGACTATCCGCAGGTAGAGATATAATGCAGCTCTTCAAAGCCTGCAGACAGAAAGAGCGAGGGAGAGAGAGGGAGGGAAATAAAGAGAGAGAAAAAGAGAGAGAGAGAGAGAGAGAGAGAGAAAGAGGGGATCCAAGCCAAGCCGAGCTGAGCTGAGCTGCAATGGCCTCATCTATATGGAGCCCTGCACCAGTCCTCCATCAGCAATCAATCCAAACAGAGGGGGCAAACACTGCCAGGCTGCTTAGCATAATGTTAGCACCCATGCTGCGTGCTGCAGCTCATCGAGACATAAGCCTCCACAAACAGAGGTGCAATCCATTATTATCATGGGTGCAGGAGAGAGAGGCTATAGTTGTGCTGCAATCATCTCGAAGAATACTGTAAATCTAAAAGGGGCTGTGTGACTGTGCACTACCACGCTCACACACACACACACACACACTTATATAGGAGAACTAAAGCAAACAAACACAAACCTGCAGCAACAGAGGTGACAAAAAGCTCATTATTCACTGTCAGACTCAGGCAGGTATTGATTATTCTGATTGGCACTGCTGATAGCGTTTATTGATAGTTATGATGATGAGGGGAGCTCACTGCATGCTGAGAGCTCATTGCAAAGTCCCTCATTTTTTTGTACAGGTGATTTTTTTGTACAGCTCATAAAGAATAGAAATGATCTGGAGCTGCTAGTGGAGCTTCAATAGGCTGCTGTGGCTGATATCTAACATCATAATAAGAGAAAAGGCTTTTAATGTTTGAAAAACATCTGTAAAATTACTTTATAGGCTGTTCATAGAGGGTCAGGATGTTAGCCAGCGTAAAAGTTTTTGACACTAAAAAAAGATAAGTCAGAAAAAGACAGCTTTGGTGGCTGCTAACGTAGCCTAGCCACTTAACTAAGGTATACATTTAGGTCAAGCCAAGCTGGGCCAAAACTGAATCTCTTAATGTCTAATATCAGTGCTTACTGGGACATCTTAATAATAATAATAAAAAAAAAACGAAGATAGAAGCTAGTATAATAGACTACAAAGCGCTTCTGTCTCTCCCACACTAAGCTCTACCTGCAATCTCCAGTCGCTGAACTATGATACCCAGGATGCACCACACACTGACACTCATGATCACATGACACTGCACACGGTACCTCCAGGAAGTCAATCACCAGATTACTAACACCTGATCACTAGCCTATATAAACCCCTCACTCTACTTTACCTGTGCTGAGTATTGATGGATCATCTTCATACAACACGGTTCTCTTTGCTTGTGTGTTCTCTTTGTCTGTGTTTATATCCTAAAACAGCTAGCCTCTTCCCCACAGGAACATTCTGATTGGTCAGTGTATTGGTCACTCACGTGCTGCTCTGTGAGCTGTGCTGGTCTCTTCTTGCTGGGTAGTTGGGGTGGCTGTATCAGGAATAGTAGTAGATTCTGAAATAGAGAGAGAGGAAAAAAAAAATTGTAAAACATATCTAAGGGGAAAAAGAGCCAAGTCACCTAAAACATAAAAAGATATGACTGTTAGTGGCTGAAACTGAGATTGATAACCATAGAAAAACCCTTTCAACTTTAAACTGCCTGATAATAAACACAGGGTCAGATATCAGTGAAAACACCTGCAGAGCTTTAATACTGGGTTACACAAAAGAGGGCTTAACTTCTACTCCTATAGCAAAGAATCTTTCCACACTCTCTTACACACACACACACACACACACACAGTACTCCTGCTGCCATTGATAAATGCACCACCCTCATTGACCTTGGATTGCAGCTGTATCCCGTATTCTTCTGTCACTACCTACCAAACATACACACACACACACACATGATCTAAGTGCAAACCAAGCACAGTTCATGTGCTAAAGATAAAGCTAGCCTGCTGATACACACAAACAAAGGGGGAAAGTACTCAAAAACACGCTGATTCAAACACACACACACACACACACAGCTGGAAAACAATTCAAAGCGCATGGCCCTCTGCAAGTGTTTAGTGAACGCTAATGTGAGATTAAAACAGTACTTGCAGGGCTAGCAGGAGGGAAGAGAGAGAGAGATAGAAAGAAAAAAGAGAGAGAGAGAGATAGAAAGAGAGAGAGAGATGCCCACTGAGTGATGTAAGGGAACATAAGGTTCTGTTGTTTGACTCGGACTGTTGAGTTGCGTGAGTGAACATTAGTTCCTGTTTCCAAACGACTGGTGCCAGGCCCTGAATCTAGGTTACTTCCATTATGAACAGACTTTAAATGATCTCATGATCTCATCATTATTTCTTCAGCAGAAGCAGCTCTTTACCCTCATTACCACCAAGCTCTAAAACCAGCCATACTGCGAAAAACCACTAGGCATTAAAAAAAAACAAGCTTCCCTCCATTACCACCAGACCTTAACACAACATTTCCCCTTAAAAACCAACAGTTAAACCCATAACTCATTCCAATTACCACCAGACCTTCCTTAAATCCAGCCTTATTTCCATTATCATCAGTCTTTAAAACCAGCCCTACCTCCACAAACACTGGACTTGAATGCTAAAACTAGCATGTTTAATCCAACCTTACTCCAGCACCACAACACTGTGAATACCTCTTTTTTCCCCTCATTACAGCTACATCTCATTACTAAGCACTACTCAAAACCACCAGCCATTAACTCAACCCTAATTACCACCAGACCTTAAATCCAGCCTTATTTCTATTATCATGAGTCTTTAAAACCAGCATTACCTTCAGAAACACTGGAATTTGAAGCTAGCATTACTGTCTGTCACAAAATCCAAACTTATTCCAGCAACACAACACTGTGAATACCTATTTTTCCCCTCATTACAGCTACATCTCATTACTAAGCACTACTCAAAACCACCAGCCATTAACTCAACCCCAATTACCACAGACTCTACACACAGCCAGATGTAGCTTCATTCATCCACCATTACTTTAAGACTTCAAGCCCAGCCTTATTTGGCTTTGCCATAAGAAACTAAAACCAACCCTTCATTACCTTCATTTCCATCTCCATGTCTTCACTGAAACTATAATGCTGACCAACAATTCAATCAACCAATGCTAACCCTTCTAAAACCCCCAACACATCTGACCTGATCCCACCGCTGCCTTTCATTCTCTTTCATTTTTTTCTGAATTGCACAGCTCTTAAATTGTTTTTCCAGCACAGATCAAAGTTCAAGGGTCTATTTCCTCTCCATCTGTTCTTTTTCTACCTCCATCTCTTTTCTCTCTAGAATAAAGCAGAGCGAGTACCTATAAACTAAAACATGACGAGCCACTGAGGGTGAAGAAACTTTCCCAGTGTCACGACCTGCCCCACTGTTCTCATTCTGTTTGCACTGCGCTAATGCGCTCTGCCACAGCATGTTAAATCAACCTCGCCATCTCTCCTGCTTCCTCCACGGGCAATCTAGCAAGGGCAGATTTAAGAAAAACAAGGAGCTAAATGACTAATGATTGTCAGCTCTTAGCTTCATTAGTGTCATTACACTTTACAATTCGCTGCTTAATTGGCAAATACGTGCGCGGCACTACTAATCCTGCTGGCACTTCGGCGGCACATGAAAAAGGGAGGCCGGCTATGTAAATATTTTATTAATGTCTAGAAGCAGGAGGGTACATGAAAGAGGAGCCCCAGCTGGTTGTGTTTCTGACATTAAACTCCATTAATTTGATGCCCTTTACAAATGCAATTAACCCCACAGCAAGGACTGCATCTTGGGGAAGTGAGCTCAAATGCGTACAAACACATTTACAGAAGAGCACACACACACACACACACACACACACACTCTTTTCCTACAATCTCCTTTTGTAATTAGTAAGGGCAAGTGTGCCCTGTCGCACGTTACCCCCGCCCCCTGTAGGCTTGCCACACTCCTGTCCCCTCTTGGTATAAAGGTCGGCTGTTGTCAGAGTGTAAACACAATGCCCTTTCAGATACTCCGGTCCTGTCACCGCTGACAGGAGCGCAGCCGAGCGAGAGCCGGCAACACGAGACCTGTCACCTTTACCCAACTGCTGCAAGTGCAGCCAGGAGCTTAGTGAAGGAGAAGAGCGTAACAGAGCGCCTCGTCGCGACCCGCAGCTCGCCCGCCGATCCCGACCGCAGCTCCAGCCCACTCAGCCAGCAAAATCTCAGATCGATAAAACATCCAACACCACAGCTTTGCGGCAGTTTCACATTCATCATCGAGCTGAGGATGCAGTAAAGCCGCAGACTCGCTCCCCAACTTAAAAAAGACACATCAGCACATCCTGTGATGCTCGGGTACCACCACTGATCACAGGAGACGGCCATGTTGATTTTTTTCCGCTTGTCAGGAGAAAAGAAGGAAAGGTCCATCTTTTTCCAAGCGCTTTTTATTAAATACAGCTCTGGACAAAAATAAGAGACCACTTTTACATTTTAACAAATTGAAAACCTCTGGAATATCAAGAGGAAGATGGATGATCACAAGCCACCAAACCAAGCTGAACTGCTTGATTTTTTGCACCAGGAGTGGCATAAAGTTATCCAAAAGCAGTGTGTAAGACTGGTGGAGGAGAAAATGCCAAGAAGCATGAACACTTTGATTAAATACCAGGGTTATTCCAACGCATATTGATTTCTCATTTTCTGCAAATAAATGCCAAATTTTTTATATAAAATTTGGTAGAAATGTTGTCTGTAGTTTATAGAATAAAAAACAAGGTTCACTATACTCAAACATATACCAATAAATTGCAAATTAAGAGAAACTGATTCAGAAACTGAAGTGGTCTCTTACTTTTTTTTCCAGAGATGAATGTATATTGGTCCACATCAAAAGTCTTGACCTACACTTGACAACACCTACACTCGATTTGGTGTAGTATTGTGTACTTGCCAGACAGGGAATCAAACTATAGTTTGCTACAGGGACATTCCCCGAAAAAAGTTACAACTTGTATTATTGTATTTATTATTGTATTGTGCCCAGGACAAAAGTGAATAATAAGATACTGCTCTTATTCTGCTCATTGTAACTCTACTGCAGACTATTACCCAGCCCTTCTGCATGTCTCCTTACAGCGCAGAATGCTCAGAAGTCCTGTCGATGCAGTCAATTGATCTGGATGCTATAGCTATCGGAACACTGGCGTAACACTTTCTTCTGAGGCCTGATAACACTTTAAGGTCAGGATTCTTGACCTTAAGACTCCCAGATTCCGAAGGGAGGCTTACTTGACAGGCGTGGGCAGATCTCCGGGTCACTCTTTCTGGGCCGAAGGCTTTGGTCTCATTTAATCTCTATCTGAAGACAAGGGAACGGTATTAGCCTTGTTCTACCTCAACCGGCCCCTGTGCTTCCACAGGTCCTGACTCAGCATTTTCCCAACAAGACAAGAAGAAAAAAATACAATTATGTAGAAAGCCTTAGAGTAAATCTGCACCTCTGGCAAGTGGTCGGACAGGCAGGGAACGAGAGAGAACGAGAGAGAGAGAGAGAGAGAGAGAGAAAGAGAGAGAGAGAGAAAGAGAGAAAGGCTCAGGCACTACAGCCCTGAACAGCATGCTCTGTTCTAGGAAAGGAATCCTCTCAACTGCAGAATAAGAAGTGGAATCAGGTCAGCAGATGAGGGGATGGGGCTGATAATGAGAAACTGATGTGAAAAGGGAGAACGCAATAACAGATTGAAGAGTGTGTGAGAAAGTACAAAAGTTTATCTGCACATGAAAACCACAGTAAAATTAAGTACAGCCTTTATGTCTTCTAATATTTTTTGGGAAAATGACTTTTCCATAAATGCTCCCACCCTGATGATATAGTATTACATACATTACACTGCATCTAAGACCATGAGATCAAACTCAGAGCAGCTGGATGGGCAAAAACATGTGGAGAACAGTGAGTTATATATATATATATATATATATATATATATATATATATAAATATATATATAAAAAAAACCCTGTAAATCATATATATAAATGTATACAGGTTTGTAAGAGTAGTAGGTAACAACACTGCCTTTCCCAGTTAGACTAAGACAGACTAAAATAGGATTCCCTGGCTGGGCAAACACATAGTATTATATTTACGGTACTCAAAATATTATTTTTACATATTATATTTAACTACTTGTGCAAACTTAATTCAAATTCAAATGCTTGTTCGTTTGCACTGACAATTCTAGCAACAATAATTCACATCAACTTGCCATGAGAACATAGGGCATTCCCAAGATTCTCCATAAGTATCTTATGATTTTTGTTGTCCCAAAATACTGAAAAACAAAAACCTTACTTAAAAATATAAGTTTTTTTTCCAAACTATTAACTACTTATTATACTGTGTATTTGCCTGTACGAAGACAAACACACTCACCCAAACCTAATTACACTCTAAAAAAAATAATAATCTGTGTGAATAAACAACAATACAATCACTTTCCTTAAGCACCAAACCAATTAAATTGTTTACTTGCAATTCGTTAACATACAGATGATGAATGAGGTTTTTATCGTATTTTATTTTAGCATGTGCTCTTGTTTAAGAAGGGCATCATCTGACTGTTGGTGTATTCTCCTTATGGACTGTTGAACATACAGATTACTAGCCAGCCAGCAGTTTGTTTTGTCTGTGATAAGGTTTCCCCCATAGAGCAAAGCACAAAACACACAGATCATCTGCAGGTGATGCATATCTTATTTATATACTGTTCACACATAGAGCATCAGAGTATCTGACCACAAACAATTCATATTCATATTGGACATAGAGAAAAAAAAGAAAGAGAGAGAGAGAGAGAGAGAGAGAGAAAGAGAGAGGGAAAATACTTTCCCTCAGAGACCTATGAAACAAACAGCAGGCCAATATCCTCATATACATTCTACAGCACAGGGCTGCTAACCGAATCACGACAGCGCAGCTCTGAAAGCGAACATCCCAGGCTTTGGGAAAACATGATCTGGGTAATGGAGAACGAATAAAGAAAACACGAGAGAAAGAAACAGTTTAAAGTTTTGAAGAGGAGTGAGAAAGCTGTTCCATTTAAACACCTCCTGCCAATCTAAACACCTCAGAGACGGAGACGCAAGCCGACTGTACAGTAGGAAGACTGGAGGGAGGAGAAATGAGGAGAGGAGATATAGAACCTATACTGATGCTCAGAGGATATAAAAGATGACATGGGAATTTTTGCGTGCATGCATGCCTGTGTGTGTGTGTGACTGTGTGTGTGTGTGTGTGTGTGTGTGTTTATGTGTGTGTGTGTTGACTATTTACATGGGTGTAAGCTTGGGCCAGCGGCTAGTGCCCAGCACTAAACAGAAACACGTGGAAGATAACTTCAAAGAGCCAACACAAACTGGAGGAGGAGAGATGCTGTCCTTCAACCCTCCCACACCTCACCCTGACAGAGAGGGGGAAGAGAGAAAGGGAGAGAGAGATGGAAAGGAGGAGAAAGAAGGAAAAAAGAAAGAGAAAAGCGAAAATAAAGAGAAAAAAAGGTAAAGAGAAGGTAGAGAAAAGGAAAAAGGTAGAGAATGAGAAAGAGAAAGAAGGAGAAAAATCATTTGGCAGAGTGATTAGATATAGCTAGGGGAAAGAGGAGTGAGACAGGGTCCATCTAACAAGGTCTCGTCCTAAACCACACCCACTTCTCCGCTGATAGACAGCGATTGAAACCCATCCACACATGTGAGAACCATCAGAGCAGAGCGCTCCATGTGTTGACCTGAGGTTCAGATACCATTCTGACTTTATCTCTCTCTCTCTCTGTCTCTCTCTCTCTTTCTCTTTCTCTTTCTCTAGTGGCAGAGTTTGTTATCTGCCCAAAAATGTGCTGTTAATACTTGCTTCGCTTGTTGGCTCCCCCTACAGGTGGGAAGGGTTAATCGCTTTAACACCACTGTTGGAGATACAAATTACACTGTGTATGCCTCCTTATATGCAGATTTATGATTTACAACATGCATTTGCTGACAAGGAAGGAAGGAAGTGGTGACGGAAGTTGCTTAGGCTGGAAAAGTTCAGCTTTAACCTCTGAGAACGAGGACATGACCCACAGTAAGTTTGGCCTGTAGAGACCAAGAGAGTCCTGAGAGTGTCTAAGAGTGTCTAGTTCCTGTAGAGGTCACTGTTCTCTCTCTCTCTCTCTCTCTCTCTCTTTCTTTCTCTCTCTCTCTCTCTCTCTTTCTTTCTCTCTCTTAACCCCCTGTCAGAAGAAAACTTGTGGCATGGCGTGGCGGAGGCCGTTTATGAATAATGGAGAGGCTGGTCTGATTGAATTATCTAAAGTCATTCTGTGTGCCTTTCACGCTCTCACTCACACCAGGGCTGTGAGGCCTTTTATTTATTCATCACTTCATTATTTCTGCCCCTCCTTATTTGCCGCCATCCTTCCCTCTCTCCTTCCTGACAGAGGTCATTTAAACAGGTGAGTGGCTCTGGCCACTGCAGAGAACATCACATGAACTGTGTGAGGAGATCAGGTGTGAGAGTTCTTGAACTCTACTAGAGTAGGTGTAGGCATAGACACTATATGTCCAGCCAATACATTTTGGTACATCAAGGTTGGGGATGAAGTAGGCTGATCATCCAACATCCTGACCTCACTAATGCTCTTGTCATGTTGTTGTTGAATGGAAATGTTGTTGAGTCAAATCTTTACAGCAATGCTTCAAAATCTACTACAACATTTACATTACTTTTACCGCATTTAGCTGACACTCTTATCACTCTAGTGACTTACAAGGTTATTTCTATTACAGAGGTGGATCAATGTAGCATTAGGAGTCTGCACCAAGGACTCTTATTGGTGTAGTGCAGCACCCAGTCCCCCAGACCAGGAAATAAAGTTTAGTCTCCCACATCAGGGTTCATACATGTTTTAATCAATATATTTCCATTACTTTTTCAGGACTTTTCCATGCCTTCAAGGCAAATTTTTATGACCATACGATTTTTAAAACATCATTTCAGACATGGAAAATAAAACCAAAAATCTACTAAAACTATAATTAAAGTGGATGATTATAGTAGGTCTAAAATAAATCAGATAAAATTGTGACACACAATCTTTAATAATAAAATGTGTGTCAGATCCTGAGAGCTCCATTGTGTGGGGCTAAATTACTGAATTATCTCTAAGCTGATGTATTTGTTCCCTCACAAGAGATTTTCTCCATCTATAAACTGAAACACA
The DNA here is from genome assembly GCF_023375975.1 of Astyanax mexicanus. Lineage (NCBI taxonomy): Eukaryota > Metazoa > Chordata > Actinopteri > Characiformes > Acestrorhamphidae > Astyanax > Astyanax mexicanus. The sequence continues at coordinate 36,567,034 of NC_064418.1, forward strand.
GATTTGTAGACCAAATTTCCATGACTTTTCCAAAACTTTCCGGGTATTTTTATTTTTCCAAAACTTATCCAGGCCTGGAAATTGCTATTTTTAAATTTTCATGACTTTTCCAGATTTTTCATGACCGTACGAACCCTGCCACATGATGTGGAAGCTCACTGGCAGAGCGTGGTGTTATCCACTGCACCACACCAACCACAACAAAAGCAGAATAAACTTTCTTTTAACCCTTGTGTGGTGTTCATATTTTTGTTACTCCTTTACTTTGTTACTTGTATTTAATTCAGCAAAATTAAGCAATTTTACATTAAAATGCTTTACACATGCTTGCTTCACCTAAATTGCAAGCAATATAAACAGCTTACATGGTTAATATTTGCCCTTTACCTTTCTTATGTCACATTTCTTTCAGAAAGTGCTACTCTTTTTTTTTATTAGTTTTTAAATAAAATGTAAAAGAAAATCAATTTAACTCAAGATATGAGTAGAAAATTTGTTTAGTTTCAAATTTACAAATGAAGCAATGTTTATTAGCCCTTGGCCAAACATACTGTATGTAATATAAATGATTGGGGGGGGGGTGTACAGTGTGTGTTTATCGAAAATTTGTTTTGATATATGTTTTTCACAAAAAATGAGCCAATGGCAATGAGTTTGAGCTAGAAAAAATATTTTTTAGTATCATTTGATTAAAAATGAAAACACCACACAAGGGTTAATACCAACAATTTCCAGTGTCCCAATACTTCTGTCCATAGAGTGTATCTGTGTGCATTTGGCTGTATGAAGTAGCCCAGCCAGTCAGCATTTGCTGTAAGAGCATCAGCAAACATGGCTACTGTATGTGTGGTAATGTGTCTATGTAGAGAGTACTTTCGACAGCATAGTGTGTGGCTATAAAAGCTTCATCCCAGGCGCTGGGTGTGTATGTTTGTGTGTGTGTGTGTAGAGTAGAGTAGCAGTCAGGTCAGTGTAAGGCTGTGAATGCAGCAGCAGATGTGTATGAAGTAAATAGTGCTGTTCAGCGAGGTGGAGCTGATGTAGCCCTCTGAATATTTAACATCTCTCTTCCTCGCTCCGCGTCTCACTCCCAGCCCGGGCCGAGCTCAAGGGCGGAACAATAAGAGCAGTAGCCGCCTCACGCTGTCCCACCCAGCGTCCATTTCCCTGTCCTTCTCATCTCTTTTCCTTCTTGGCTGCTGCTGCCGGCGAGCTCAGCTTCCACGAAACAGCGGCTCCGTCACGCTGGAGTGCACGCTAGAGTGGCGAATTTGCTGCGCTAAGAGGCATACTGATACTCAAGCCAGCACTTACTCCGTGGCCTCTGCTAAGCTAAGCCTTTAAAGAGGTATTTCAATGAAAAATCAACTTTACACAGTTTCCTCCTTACCTCAGATGCAGCTAGGCAGCCAATACAAGCTTTTAATGCTTAAAGCTTGCTTCTGTCTGTGCTGCACCAGAGCTACGTATCTGGCTGAAGTAGCTAACAAGTAATAGAAGTTTGTAGTCAACAGTTAGCACTGCTTAACTTGTTAGCCTGATTGTTTACAAATGTGCAGCAAACTGCATCAGGCTGCTTTTAGAGATGCAATAATCCTGAACTAGACACACTGGTGTCTATCAATAAAACAAAATTCAGGATTTAACCAATAGATTAGCTGATTATTTAAGAATGTTTGAACTAAGTCATAGTAAGTAGTATTTTTTTTGTTCTGCATCTTTGTTTGGTCAACAATACAAAAATATAGAGTTGAGTCGATGAGTAAATGCTGTGTATGATTTTTTTGTCTGTGTTCACTGTTTTCCCGTTTTTTTTTTTTTTATCTGTGAGTTTTGTTCCCACCCACTTGTCTCTTGAGTCTTCCAATAGAACAATGCATACAGTATAGTGTACAGGTGTGAATAATAGAAACAGTTAATTCCATCAGTAAAAGAGTGTATGATCTATACAGTATGTGTAGTATTTGCCTATTTATATGAAATAAAAATCAACAGAAAAGCAAACAGCATGAGCGTGTCTGAGAAAGTGTGTTTCTTTGTGTGAGTCTGTGTATGTGTGTGTGTGTGTGTGTGTGTGTGTGTATGTGTGTATGTGTGTGTGTGTCTGTGTGTGTGTGTGTGTATTAGTGTGATGGGGTTAGGACTGGGTGTGTAGGAGCAGGCTCAACCCCCTGTGTCTCACACATCTGGTGCACAGACAGCCCTGCACAGCTTTATTACACACTCAATCAGTCACTCTGCTGCTTCTACAAACCCTACACACCATCTCGCTCACTCTCCTCAGTCACTTCTTGGCTCACTCACTCACTCTCTTTCTCACCTCTTTACTATACCATTCAGAATACACCTACACCACTGTACATATCGTCACCTGTACTTACGACCCACTGCACACTCTTTCAGCTCTTTCTGAAGATGCTGTAACCTGCAGGCAGTAGTACTATATTAATTTTATATTAATTTTATATTTAAACATACAGGGGTTGAACAATGAAACTGAAACTTCTGTCATTTTAGTGTGGGAGGTTTCATGGCTAAATTGGAGCAGTCTGGTGGCCAATCTTCAGTAATTGCACATTGTACCAGTAAGAGCAGAATGAGAAGATTCGATTAGCAGGGTAAGAGCATGTTTTTGCTCAAAATACTGTAACTATTGTGACCAAGACTTTGAGCAAGTCTTTGTGATATTTCAAGAGCCACGGTATCCAGGGTAATGTCAGCATACCACCAAGAAGGACGAACCACATCCAACAGGATTAACTGTGGACGCTGTAAGAGGAAGCTGTCTGAAAGAAATGTTCGGGTGCTAACCAGGATTGTATCCAAAAAAACATAAAACCACGGCTGCCCAAATCACGGCAGAATTCAATGTGCACCTCAACTCACACAGTTCCACCAGAACTGTCCGTTGGGTCAATAATAAATTATTGTGGACTAAAACCAGGTGTTTCAGTTTCATTGTCCGACCCCTGTAGCTAACTAAAGAATGAGTGTAAGTATAATTTTAATGTAATATTTAGTGTAAAAAGTATTGAAAGTCATTTTATACGAATATATTGTACAAGAAAGACCAGCTTCCAGTCATTTTAATCCATGCCAGAAGCCCCTGCCCCAAAATCCCACACATGAGAAAAAAAAACCTTAAAAAATCTTAATTTTTCTCTTTTTGGCTCGCATTCACCCTCTCTCTCTATTTCTCTCTCTCTCTCTTTGCCTCTCCGATAAATCTCTGCTAAAGCTGGACACTGCCCCAGGCGTCCACCCCCGGCAGTGTAGCCCGTGTGCTCCTGGCAGCCATGCGGACACAGAGGCAGGGCGACAGGCTGTCGATGGCAGCCCCGGGCTCCAGCTTTACGGAGGCTGGGCAGGCCCTCGGGGAGCAAGTACCTGTCCTAGCCACTGCTCATCACACTGCGACAGGTGCCACATTCAGCACAGCAGAGGAGGAAGAGGAGGGGAGATGAAGGACAACAGGGAGAGGTGAGGAAGTGCAGAGGCTCAAAGGCCTACGACATATATAGTTATGTAGTTACGTAGTCGTGTTATGTACTCTTTAGAGCAGTGGTTCCCAACCTATGGGTCGCGACCAAACCTATGGGTCGCCAAAGATCCACGATGGGTCGCGAAGCCCTCTTGATTTTAAGGGGTTTAATTTTAATACTATATATAGTCTAGGGTAAGAAAAATTCGCCGCGCTGCGCTGCGCTCTTTCTGTCTCTCTCTCTCTCTCTCTCTGGCGCGCGCGTGGGCGCTCTCTCCGGCAGCGCGGAGCTGAATTCAGCGCGAGGCTGAATATAATAATATAAGAATATAAGAATATAAAACTCAGTTTAGTTAAATAAATGAAAATGAGTGAGGGCCTGTAAAGTTAATCAATTATTGTCCAATATTTGGACAGGTTGAGGTTTTGGTGAGCTGTTTTACTGATTTGAAACTGAAACTGAAACTGATATTATTCTTTTTTTTTTGTTTGTTTTTATTTTATATAAATTATTTTTTATTCATTTTAAATAGTTGTATTATTTTATTGATCTAATTATTTTTTTCTTCATAAGATAAAAATTCCTTATGTTTTATGTATCAATTTTTCCTTTTTTACGTGTTTATTTTATTCCATCTTTTACATTGGGGGGGGGGGGGGGGGGGGGGTCACCAAAGCTTACAATGGTAAAAATATGGGTCCCTGAAGAAAAAGGTTGGGAACCACTGCTTTAGAGTGTACTGTTTCTGTATGTATGTGTGTTTTTCTCATTCACATCTAGTGATCATGAATGACCCCATTTCCAAATTTAGGGCACTGCTGAAGTTTCTCGCAAATGGGGTCATAACAGAACATTCCGTATGAGGGCCAGAAGTTGAGGAACATGTGCATGTGTGATTGGCAGGTGTTGGCAGGTGGTGGCAGGCGCTAGATGTTCTAATCTGGTCCAACCTGGCCTTGCTCTCTCTGGGAAGGTAGATGGCGCTCTCCCCACATAACTCCAAAGGGTGATCAGCACAAGGCATCTGTGAGCTGATGTATTGGAACCGAGTCTCTGTGCTTTCCTCCGAGTGCATTATGATGCTACTCAGCAATGCAGCATCAGCAGCAGTTTAAAAAAAGGTGGAGTCTGGCTTCATATGTGTCAGAGGAGGCATGTGCTAGTCTTCACCCTCCTGGTGTTAAGGCAATACTAGTGATAGGGGGAGTCCTAATGAGTGGGTTGGTTAATTGGCTGTGTAAATTGGGGAGTAAATGAGATAAAAGAAAAGAGAGGACAAAAAAAAGGGACAAGAAAGGGGCTATAGGTCAACCATATGAGAATAGGGGTCCATTTAGGTAGCTTCCCCTGGTACCATTCCCAACTAGATAAGCTCTATAAGTAAAGGAACATGTGGATGCATGGTGATTGGCAGGTGATGTCAGGTGCATGTTCTAATCTGATCTCACCTGGTAGGTCGCAGCCCAGGATCTCCAGCCTCATTCCAATGCCAGCAGGCGACCACCTCTCCGGATACACCCGGATATACTGGCTCGCAACCTCATCGAACCTTCGGATCTCCGGAGTGTCGTAGTGCGTGTTTCCCTCGAAAATCTGCGAAGACACATTGGATTTAGTACAAGGGAAAGAGAACGAAGAGAAAAAGAAAGAGAAACAGAGAAGAGAACAAATGTGGGGATTTACTCCAGGTTTAGGAGCCTCCAGTGGCCTGAGGAGGGAGCTCTGTTAGGGAAGTTTTAATTAACACAGCTGTAAATGATTTCGCTGGAATGTTATCAACACCAGCAGTATAATTGAATTCTGCTCTCGGAACAGACGTGAAGTACAGTGAAATGGAAGTGCTGAGTCACTAAGACGGATATTTAATCGGAATTAAGCGACTGTTAGTTCTCAATATTGATTGAGAAATGGAGAATAGAGCTGACTGCTCGTTTTTAATTTTTTTTTTGTATGGTTAATATAGTTAAATTTCACAGGTTTTTAAGAAACTGATCCAATAATGACTAATGACTGAATTCTCTAATGAAGTCATGCCTTTTACCTTTAAATTTTTTTAACCTTCACACTTTTATTTTGCTGTAGTAATTCATGTTTTTGACTGGATTATGATACAAATAATTAATCTCGTCGTTAGATACACAATGATTTACATTTAAAGCAGCACTAAGGAAGAACAGCACTAAATTCCTAACCTTCGGCATTCCGGTCTTGGGATCGTTGAAGAAGGTCCAGTCTTTTCCGTTCATGCTGTGCGCTAACCGGTACTTCCTGACGAAGGCGCGGTTTTCCGCACTGCTGCTACCGTCCACTAAGCGGGCGCCCTGCGTGATGATGCCCCTCACAGTCTTGGGGATGACGAGGTCCACCTGCAACCATTCCTCGCCGGCCACAGGCTGCGCAGGGCTGGGGAACCATCCAGAGCGGCTGGCCACCAGGCGGGCTGCACCTGTAGAGCCGTGGATGTCCCGCATGGAGGAGGCGGTGATTTGGGAATCGGGCAACAGACCCGAGAGCATGCCCTGCATCTCGGAACATGGAGCATCTAAACAGAAGAAGAGGGAGACGAAGAAGAAGAAAGAGATGAGTGATGGGCAGGAAAACGAGGATTGACAGTTTAAGGCTAGAGGGATCAATGTTTTATGCGGTTATGTCATAGGAGGAGCCTGAGGTGTAAATAATAAATAAAAAGATGTGGTTACAAAAGCAGCTATGAACATGAGCATGGGTGAGGAGTGTGTGTACAGAAGTGTGCATGTGTGTGGGGTGTGTGTGGGTGCTTTTTTATTTTTTTTTATTGTTATGCGTCCAGGTGTTAAGAGGCTCATCCCAAAAGAGGGATGACTAGAGAGAGAGAGAAAAAAAAGCTAGACCTGAAGAAGATCAACACTGTGTGTGTGTGTGTGTGTGTGTGTGTGAGTGTACACCGTGCTCACTCCTACTCTATCACTGCTATTCTTTTTTCAGCACACATTCTGAGGCAATGTGGAAATGGGCATTTCTACAAATAAATGATTGATTGTAGCCTGTGGCTTAGAAACAGAAGAAAAGTGAACAAAAAAAAAGAGAATCCATCCTTCAGCATCCAGAGGCCCACCCACACTTGGAGAGACCAAAAGAAGCAATAAAACTTTGATGTAGGCTAATGCCAGGACTCTGAGTGACTGTTTCACGAGTCTTTTTATGGGCTTGGCACAGCCAGCTCAGTCCAAGGTGGGCATTAGTTCCTCATAAGCCAGAGAGGAGAGAGGGCAGTTACTCGTCCTACTTGAAAGCCAGCCGTTTTGGGCTGGCTGCCCACCGGCGATGGCCCCCCAGGACCAGAGCAAAGCTAATATGGCGGCAAGTGCCATGTTTATGTGTCATTTGTGTCAGTGCTGAAAAAGGCCCCGTGCCTAAAAGCGCATTTGTCCTGCTCACTGTCGACAAAAATAGGAGCGAATCGCTGCTTAACGCAATAATGATTTAGTGTGATGGAGATCGGCGATAGCATCAGCGCAACATAAAAAAAAAACAGCCCACCTCTCATCTGCTGTAGAGGAAACAAACAGAATTAGGGTCCTCTAATTTCCCCCATCTCCATAAATAGCCAAACTCGATTACATGCCCTGAATAGAGCAGATAAATACAGTGTTGAGTTCAGGGTGACAGGGACAGCGCCTAGCTCCATCATTTACTGTACACCAGACCCTTTTTAAGTGCTCTCTTATTTTTATCCAGAGCTGTATGTATGTATGTATATGGACGTGTTTCCATACCTGTGATCTGGCAGCCATAGAGCTCAAAACGCAGCGCGATCCCATTCTTCCAGGTCTGAGGCCTGATGCGGACAAAGCGGGCCAGGACAGGCTGAGGGATGCGGTTCAGAACCACCTCTGACGGGTCTGTGTTGGCGTGGAAAACCTGGAGAGAAGATGCAGAGTGAGAAAGGCTGATTAGAAAAGAAAGAAAAACGAATTATAGTCCCAGCAGTTTCATTCAACATCAGTCACAGTGCAGTTTCACCATCACAAACAAGCTCACAGGCTCATGCGCACACTATGACGCCATCAGTGGGTCTTTACTGTGGTCAAGAAAGATCATCTCTTTAATCACTGTATAAACAGACTCTCACACACACTCCCACACCCCTGCACACACACACACACACACACGTACACACTGGGGACTTTGGCTGAAACATAAACTCTGTTGATTCATCAGGCTCCAGAGGCTAGATGGATGAGAGTGTTTGGAGACAGACAGAAGGGTGTGTGTGCCAGTGTGTTTGTATGTGTAGGGGTTTGAAGTTGAGAACTAAGTGTCAGAGTCTACAGTAATGCACAGCCTCTTATAAACACTAAACAGCCCACACACTCCTCCAGCACTGCGCTCAAACACTGAGGCCTGATTGTTTCTGGATGCGCGTCTCCCGCTGTTTATTATTGGTTTAATGGTTTCCTGTTTGAACTAAAGCCGAACATCACCCACAGCACTGCGTTTTAAATATAACCTGGTTCAGGTTATATCACTGATACACAAAAAATATAGCAAATTTAAACTGAATATTTAATGAACAATATCCAATATAACATTAAAAAATCTATATATTTATGACTATTTACTTATGGAGTAGTAGTAGTAGATTTATTTTGTAGGTAGAAGATCAAAGTGCTTTACAGACAGGTACTACAGACTAATATATGGCCCTATATAGCCATATATGAAAAGGCTTGGACATATATTTCTAAACATATGTACATATGTATTGTACGCATGTCAATAAGCATCATAAAATTAAGACATATGCATAATATATGAATCATACACACATGGCATAAAGTTATCCAAAAGCAGTGTGTAAGACTGGTGGAGGAGAACATGCCAAGATGCATGAAATCAGTGATTAAAAACCAGGGTTATTCCACCAAATATTGATTTTTGATCTCTTGAACTCTTGAATTAGTTTTTTTTTTCATTATTTTAATACATATCTTTTTAGTTATTTCAGCCATGTCTCAGTTTTTGCTAATAAATGCTCTAAATGACAATATTTTAAGTTTAAAAGCATTAATTTTCTGTTGTTACTGATACATTCCTGTAAAAAAAAATGTCATGAAACACAATGGATAAGCTTATCCACTATGTATTGATTTTCTGAAATACCTGAAATTGCTTATTGTATAACATCACAACACTGAAGTAAATAAATAATGTTTCCTTATGTCATTACAAGGAGCAAAAAAAGAGAGAGAGGAGCTAAAGTTCTAAAAATTGAAGCTTGAGATGCTTTAGAAGAAGTGTAACAGTGTTAATACACGTAAATATTGTTTATGATAGCTGCTTAACTAATTGATTATACGCCATTTTGCAAATAACCTGAATCAGAAAAATATCTTTTTCAGTGACATCACTGAGCTGCAGACAAGCACATGCTTTTTCTTTGCAGCAGTCGGTCGGTTCTGCAGCAACTGTGTGTTTGAGGCAGTGGGTCCAGGGGCGTTAAGCAGTGACAAGATGACAAGTTCAGATAACATATCTCCATCTCTCTCTCTCTCTTACCCTCACTCTCTCTCTCTATCTCTTACCCTTACTCTCTCTCTCACTCACTCCATCCGACAAAGTGTCAGCCCTTGTCAGGCGGCTCTCTGGAGAGCAGAGAGAGGAAGAAGAGAAGACTTGGACTAGGCCACGTTCTGCTTCAGTGCTCACACACAAAGCCTGGACCCTCTGGACCCGACCCACCTCAGGATCCAGTGACACCGAGGCCAGCTGGCCTGGGACTGGACCGGGTCAGGCCTGGTCTATGTTTGTGCAGGCAGTGGAGAAGGAAGCAACACAGAGAGAAGCAGAAGCAGGAGGAGGAGAGGAGGAGAAGGAGGAGGAGGAAAAACAAGAAGCTTGGAGGAAACTCCCAACATATCATCAAACGAAACAAACACGACCAAAGACCTACAGTCATTAATCACACGGCGGATGGGTGGGGAAACGTCAGTTAAAGCAGGGGGGAGCAGAGAAGTGAGGGATGAGAAAAGAGTGAGAGTGAGAGGAAGCAGTATAAAGAAGAAGGATAGAATGAGAGCAAGAGAATGAAAACAGTAACAAAACAAATAATGGCAGAGAGAGAGAAAATGAATGAGAAAGGAGTAAAAAAAGTGGAGAAAAGAAAGAGAAAAAGGGATACAAAAAAGTAAAATAACAGAAACAAAAGATAAAAGATAAAAGCAAGAAAGTGAGAGAGAGAGGGATTGAAATACGGGGTAGCATAAGAGAAATAAAAAAAGAGAATAAGACAGAGGGTGATAACTAAGAGAAATTAATAATAAGAGACAAGAGAGTGACAGAGTGATACTGTGAGAGAAAATGAGAAAAAAATGAATGGGAGAAAAAAAATGAGAGCATGAGTGAAAAAGCAAGAGAGGGTGAAAGAGGAAGAAAAAAAAAGATGAGGTAAAATAAGTTAAATGAGAGAGAGAGAGTGAGATTTTGGGAGAAAAGCAAGAGTAAGAGAGAGGGACACAAGTATAGACTAAGAGAAATGATATATAAATAAGTGATAGAGAAAGAGATAGAGGGAAGGAAAGAAAAACAGACAGAGAGAGATGGATAAAGATATCAGATATGTGTGAGAAAGAGAGAGAGTGTGTGTAAAAGAGAGAGATTGAGAGAGAGGGACACTGCTGCGCACAGGATGATGCTCAGAAGCTGCTGGAGATGTGTTGTATCTGTACAGCAGACTACATCAAACGTGCGCACACACACACAGAGAGAGAGAGGATGCGGACGCTTACAGACAGTGACAGTGAGCAGCTGTCAGAGGGAGGATACACACCGGAGTGTGTCAGAAACTTTATGAGCTATTGTGCATGTTTTGTGTGTGTGTGTTTTGTGTGTGTGACCTTTCCTCCCGTCTACATGTACAGATCCTTCTCACCACTGCACAGCGTGAGAAGTGTGTGTGTACGGCCCAAGGTCAGCCCGTGCATAATATATCACTCCGAAGAGTGTGTGTGGGAGAGTACTGTGTCTCACGTTCCAGTGACATAATCTCACACCCACCCCGCACGGTAAGAAAACACACACTTATCACACACTCGTCTAAAGGGTGTGTGAAACACGGCGTGGCCTGGTGTGCACTCTGAGCTCTGAGCGGCTTAGCTAAGGGCAGGCAAACACCGGCACCCCACCTATTTAATACAATTACAGCTGCACCTTTACTCAGCATACACACAGTGCGCATTGTTCTGACGACCTCAAACACAACCTGAGGCAAACACACACACACAGACACACACACACACGCTTACATAAACACATCAGTGGTACCTTTGGAAGGACCTCCACTGATATAATGGTACAGTATAATATGTACTGTATATAATCAAACACTGCTGCTCCCAGACCAGAACCCTTCCCTACGCCCTACTCTGATTGGCTAATGCTTTTAATCCAATCCATTGGGTAAGCCCTGGTATTAAATAGGAAAACTGTGCCACTTTCACCCATCTGCATGCTCAGGGATTTAAACCCAAGACCCTCCGGACACTGTGGGTTAAATTAAAGGCACAAAGCTCTGTAACCGAGCTTTAACCACCGAACTGCCGAGAGGAGGAAAATCCTAAAAAAAAAAAAAAGACTAAAAGACTGGAAAAGGCAGAACAGGATTGGGAAGTTCAATTATTGGGAGAGCCCAAGGGGAGGAAGTGGTCAAAACGGCACCAAAGAGCAATGATTTCCCTCAGGTCCCGCTGGCTCTACTGTATATACAGTATATCTGCGTAGAGGAGGTCGAGACTAAAGCTCTTGGCTCCAGCATTAGCTGATATGCGTGGAAAGGCAGTGGGTCAAATACTGTCGAAAGCAGAATGAAAAAAAGAAACCAACAGACAGCATTTTAAAACCTTTTAAATCTTATTTATTCTATATTATATTTTATTATATATACAGCTCCACCTAAAAATAATGAGTTTCTTTGATTTTACCAAATTGAAAACCTCTGTAATATAATCAAGAGGAAGATGGATGATCACAAGCCATCAAACCAAGCTGAACTGCTTGAATTTTTGCACCAGGAGTGAGTAGCATAAAGGTATCCAAAAGCAGTGTGTAAGACTGGTGGAGGAGAACATGCCAAGATTAATGAAAACTGTGTTTAAAAACTAGGGTTATTCCACCAAATATTGATTTCTGAACTCCTAAATATTTTTGTTATTTCAGCCATTTCTCATTTTCTGCAAATAAATGCTCTAAATGACAATATTTGTAGTTGGACTGTATATTCATTTTACTAAAACATATACCTATAAATAGCAAAATCAGAGAAACTGATTAAGAAACTGAAGGGGTCGCTTATTTTTTTTTTCTAGAGCTGTATATATTACACTGTTTGATAGATATACAGACATATACATAGAGTTTTTGACCTCAAACACACACAAAAGCATACACTAGTACATACACACACACTCATGCACACCTGGCCATGCTCTCTTTGTACCAGCCTGGTCCCAGACTGGTGTTGTGCTGACAGACACACCGGTGCTGGTAACGACACACTGCCACACGCTGAAAGAGGAGAGCTGCTGTCAGCCTTGCCACGAGCCGCCCATCGTCTACTGATACAAGGCCACCCTCTCTCTCTCTCTCTTTCCCTCTGTCTATTCCTCACTCTCTCTCTCTCTCTTTCACTGTCACACTCTTTTCCATGATCTCCCTCGCTCACTTTCTACTCCCAGCCTCTCCTCTTTTATTTGCCTCACTCACTCTACCCCTCCCCATCCATCTTTCTCCTTCTTTCAAAGAGAGCGGCGGCTCGGCGCTGGCTGTCACTCACGCACTTCCTGCGCATAAGCATCAGAGCTATAACAAATGGCTGCAGCACATCACTGTGACATTTGAAGGCTTCTGCTAAATTGCAACCCTGCATTAGCATGCACAGCCAGCGCAGGCTTTCTATTAGGTAGTATTTCAAAGGGGAGAGAGGAGGAACTCCAAAACTGAGGATCGACGGATTAGAGTCTACACCTGGAAAACAGCTTAGAAAAAAGTTACCACACTCTTAAAAATGGAACTTCCAAGAGTTCTTTGGATGCAGTTCGGCTTCTGTAAACAATATTTCAGATGGGCTGGGGGCTGTGTGAGAAACACAGCTTCATTATGAGAGCTCTAAAACATCCCAAGCTTCCAAGATCCTACCATGCTTTGTCCAGTACCCTATAATCACGCCTTTTTGGACATCAGTCACATCATACTTTTTTGCCCTTGATTATAGTTTAGCATTCTGCTGCAACCGACTAAAGAGTTCGTTCCAAACCAGGGACTGTCTTCATATTTCAATAGGAATGCATAATAGACTTTTTTTTTTATTAACTCAATATAGTGTAGTCAAAAAACACATTTAAGTCTCTTAACAGTTAAGTTTGGCCATTACATGGTGGGCCACAAAAAATAAATCTGTTCTGTAAAATGAAGTGTAATAGGATGTAGTGCAACAGACTAGTAGCTCTCCAGCCCAGAGGGTTGTTGAACTCAATAGCAGAACAGTTGATCTCAAAGCAGGTAAACCCGAGAAGAAAGGAAAAAATAAATAAATAAACACACCGCTCCTCACGCGGGATCAAACCCGTGACATCAGGGTCGCGGCCAAATCCGCTATCGCAGCCCCAGCTACGGAATTGGGACAAAACGCCCTTATAAGGAAACAGGAAGCGCAAGAACGGGCAGTAAAATTAGAATGTGCAGAAACTAAAGTCACGCCAAGTGCGGCAGAGAGACGGGAAGAATGTAAATAAATGCTCGCCAAAGAAACTTTTTTTTTTTTTTTTTATCGTTCATCATAGTTCAAACAACCTCCCGGGCCAGATGTTTCATGCCTAACTTCATAAGTTCAAGTCCCAGCATGAGCTCAGGCTATGCACCGCCACTATGATAAAAAGATCGCGGGTTCGAATCCTGTTCATGTAGCTTGCCATCGGCTAGCGGAGCCCTGAGAGAGCACAACTGGCCTTTTGTTTGTAGCAAGGGCTATGTGTGTGTGTGTGTGTGTAATCAAAAGCAGAGATGGAAACACAGGAGGGGCTGGGAGTTGAATGACTAGCAGTAGAACAAACAACATACACACATCCGTATACACACACACACCTTCAAATGCTGCTACTGCAGTATGGTGGGTTTGGAGAGGAAGCATGTGCTCCAGCATCCACATGAACACACACAACGTGATTACCACACACACACTCAAACGCTAAAACTATGAATTACAGAGGTGGTGAGTGGCAACAGCCGAGGGGCATTTTCCCCCTTGTTTTGTTTTTTTTTTTTTATGTGTGGCGCAGGCACTCATCTCATTTTCCCTCCTCCCTCCATCCCTCCCTCCCTCTTTCATTCCCCCATTCTCTTACTCGCTCACCCACTCACGCGCTCACCCACTCACCCTGCGCACAGGTGAAAAATGGCTCCTGGTGGCGAGTGCTGCTGCTGCTCCTGTTTAAGGCAGTGCAGGTTTGTGCTGAGCTGATCTCATTAGAGCAGGCCTGACTGCAGCGGTGCCTCTAGGCTGATATACTGTACCTGACTTGGGGAGGCTGGGTGGGAGATTTACACAGCAAACAGGACAAATCACTCAGAGCCTTCTAATCTAAGGCTTCAAACACATTTACACTAGCAACATTTTAAATCTACAAGGCGCGATGCTTCCAATTCCCTCCGATGAAGCTTTCCGCACCAGCGGTTTCAAAGATGCATGAACTAGAAGTGGAATAGCAGAATACAATCTGTATGATAAATCACGTCTGAGCGGAAGAGAGAAGCATTGTTATTATGCTGGGGACCAAAAGGAGCACACTCTTTGAAATCTGAACTCAAGATTTACTTCCTTTAAATGCAGTTAGACTGTTGTGCCACCCGCAATCTGTGAAATTGCACCACATTGCACAACATAGAGACAGTTACAGGGGTTGGACAAACCAGATACTGAAACACCTGGTTTAAGACTACAATAATTTATTGTCCTGATGGACAGTTCTGGTGGAAACAGAAGAGTTGAGGTGCACTTGAATTCTGTCGTGATTTGGGCAGCCAAACATCCCTTTGAGACAGCTTCCTCTTGCGTCCACAGTTAATCCTGTTGGATGTGGTTCGTCCTTCTTGGTGGTATGCTGACATTACCCTGGATATCGTGGCTCTTGATGCATCACAAAGACTTGCTGTCTTGGTCACAGATGCTCCAGCAAGACGTGCACCAACAATTTGTCCTCTTTTGAACTCTGGTATATCACCCATAATGTTGTGTGCATTGAAATATGTTGTGCAAACCTGTGCTCTTACCCTGCTAATTGAACCTTCACACCCTGCTCTTACTGGTGCAATATGCAATTATTGAAGATTGGCCACCAGGCTGCTCCAATTTAGCCATGAAACCTCCCACTAAAATTACAGGTGTTTCAGTTTCACTGTCCAACCCCTGTATGATATAGCTTTGCATTGTTTCTTGGACACACACAAGTTTGATCCAAAGAAATCAATCATGGACTATCAACTGTGGACTGTTTCTGTTGGTTCACCCAATGCTCACTGTATACAGACAGCGCTTTTGTGTAAAAATGATAACATGCTAAATGTAGCCATCACCTGAATGTCATAATTAATGTAGTTAATTATGAGTTTGGATATAAAGAGCTGCTCTCTCTCTCTCTCTGGGCTCAGACAGATGGGCAGGGCAGTGAGAGCGGTCGGAGGTAAACAGGCGTGTGAATAATTGAAAAAGGACGTCTGCCAGTCCCAAAGTTGTTTTCCTTTTTATGCTCATCCTCGGCTCATCCCTTAGAGGACGGTAGAGGGGCGAGAGTTCGCTGCCTTAGGGGGAAACTCTGGCAGACACTGACTGAAGACTGAAGGGCTTGAATCAGAAGGTAAGGCACTAGAATATGTGTGTATCTGTGTGTGTGTGTGTGTGTGTGTGTGTGTGTGTGGTCTCCAGTACTTGGTTATGGGGCCATGTCTGGCGAAAAATATTTGAGGTAGGGTGTAAATTATTCACAGGTCCGCTTTGTGTCTGGTGGCATTGGGGGAGCTAAAATAGTAAAGACCCCCTACAGTGACAGAGAGAGAGAGACAGACAGACAGACAGACCAACAGACAGACTTGCAGCCACCTCTCAATATATTGGCCCTTCTCTTACACACCCACACACCTCTAGCTATTTGCACGTACAGTATATTTCCAAACTAGTAAGGTATTCGGACACCTGCTCATTTACTTATTACTTCCGAAATAAAGGGTATTTTAAAAGAGTTTATCCTGCTTTTGTTTGAGTAAGTGTCGCTTTACAGATTTTTATGCATTGCTGCGAATGTTTAATTGAATTCAACAACATTAGAAGACATTGGATTTGGTGTTGATTTAAAAAAAAAGTGACTCAACGTTGATATGGCAACGCTGTTTCAATGTTGTTCACTCAACCTTTAATAAAACATAGCTCACTAAAACTAGAAAATCCTATGAACTCACCACTGTTACCCACCACTATTAATCTGATTCAATATCTGATCTCAAAAACACACCAGTACAACAAATAGAACATGAACAGACCCTTAGATATGGTGAAAAATTGGTGCCAAATTAAAAAACAATTACTGAAAATGGAATAAAACCACTTTTTCATCCCTCCATCCAACCATTTTTTGAAATTGTATGGCGATGAAACGTAAAATGCTAGAAGGTTGTGGACATTATGTTGCTTCAATGTTAAAATTTCAACGTTTGCACAACCCTTTACCATTATGTTTAACGATGCTTCAATGTTGAAACTACAACAGACCTTATTTTAGTCATTTTTCAAACACATTTCAACGTTGACGATCGGTTGGGTGCCAGCTGGGCTGCGAATCCCCAACTCAACAAATTCATACTACAAAAAAAAAAAGTACTGAACTGAGAAAAATCCAGCATCCTAGATCCACAGTTCCACTGCTCCACAGCTCGAGGCTGAGTTGTTGTTTTATATTCTGGTGTAAGACGTATATGTAAATGTCAAGGCTAGAGTTCGAGGAGTTAATGTAAACAAGGACTGGGAACAAATGTTAAGACAAACAGAGAAACCTCAGCACAGTGAAATGAGGTGGAGAAAGAGCGAGAACAAGGCTGAGGAGTGAGATACGGGCTGTTGAGGAGGAATGGTGTCATACTGGGACTTATGGGTATCTCTGGGTACTAGCTGATGGGTGATGGGAGACAGGGCAGTGCAGAAAGTAGAATATGAGAATGTGTGTGTGTGTGTGTGTGTGTGTGTGTGTGGTTGTGTGTATTTATGTGGAGGAAGAAGGCCACTGCTAGGTGTCCGAGCATCTAAAGGCTGCTGATCTGACTCTCTGCTCAGGACAAGGATGGACACATACGGTGGGGGGGGGCAACACCACTGTCCATGGCTGTACCAGCCTGGACACACCACCATGACCACCCCAGCCTGCCCACTGCTGCCTCTCTCTCTTTCATGCTCCCTCCTTCGCTCTCGGCCTCCGCCGTTTTCTCAGTCTTTGCCTTGGCACACTGCCACGCTGTTTCCCCTCAAACTGATGGCACCGCTGGGAAATGTGGTCAGCACTCACAGCTCTGCTCCAGCAATTACTCTCTATCACTCTATCGCCCTCTCACTTTCTTCCTCTCCCTCTCTCTCTCTCTTACCAGTCTGTCCCTCTGTCTCTCACTGCTTCTCTATCAATCTTTTATTTCGCTCTAGCTCTTGTCTATCAGTTTCTATCTGTCTCTCACTACTGTCTACCTTTTTCTATTGCTCTCTCATCGCTCTCATCGTCTATCACGTATTCTCACTTTGGCCTTCCTTTTCTCCCTCTCTTTCTCTCTCTCTTTTTAAGTTTCACTATCTCTCTCTCTCTTTCTCTCTCTCTTTTTCAGTATCACTCACTCTCTCTCTCTCTCTTTCTGTTCCTCTGTCTCTCTTCTGTGTCAGATGAAGATGTTGACAGAGCAGGCTGGTTCCAGTTGGCTAGAGGCCACTGCAGTCTCAGTAGACAGAGAGACAGAGCAACGGAGAAAGAGAGAGTGAGAGGATGAGAGAGGGAGAGGAAGTGTGTGTGTGTGTGTGTGTGTGTAAGTGCGTTCAAAGTGTGAGCAAACACTGCTGGGGATTTGATTATGTTTGTATACAGCAGACTTCATCAATCCCTCCCTCCTTCCTTCCTCCTCCTCCACTCCCTCTCTTCTCTCCCTTTCTCTCACACACATTTTATCCTCTGTTAGCTCACTCTCTTTTTTCCACACTTCCATTTATTCTATTTCTATTTCTGTATGTCTACTCTCTGCTGTTGTGTCATCTAACCCAAACTTTTTTACAAGTTACTGTAAAAATGCCACTGTAAAAAGGCATGATGTACGTTAGGTTATGGCTTGGGTGGGAGTATCCAAACCTGCAAGGGGTGAGGTGCTATCTTGTGAGGCTAAATAGTGGTCAACATGCTCATGGCAAGGCAACATCAGTTTTCGTTTAAGCAAGGCTGATATTGGGTAACAGATAGACGGACCAATATACTGTGTATTTCTGAAGGTGTGCAGGAATGTACCTTTTTCAATCCACACTGTCTTGGGTGGCCAGATATTTTTCAAGTCATTACGTAGCGGGCCACAAAAAAAAAATCTGTTCGCGGTCCAATACACTATCGCTGCCCCGGCTAGTAAATTGGGACACGACGGTGGAAAATGCTTTTATACGGAGATAGGGAGCCTAAGAACGGCTGGAAACTAAAGTCACGCCGAGCATGATAGAGAGACAGAGGAGGAATATAAACAAAAGCTCACCAGAGAAGCATTTTATTTTCCTTTTTTTTTTATTATCGTTCATTACAGTTCAAACAACCTCACGGGCCATATGTTTCATGCTTTGGGGCCACATCTGGCCCACAAGCCACCTATTGCAGAGCCCTGCAGTATATCACAGAAGGCATTATCACCCACAGTGAACAGCACAGTGGGTGGTAATGATCGTGACCAGCAGCATCTGACCAGAACTGCCCTGGGTGTAAAGCCAAGCAACTCTGGTAGAAAGCAAACCAGGAGCCCCATACACATATCCCATAAGTCCCATAGGTGCAGGGTTCTTTATTTTCTGCGGCATTGGACATGCCAAAAGTCATTGGAAAAAAGTACACAACAATAACAGGATAGCTTCTCTGTATCCTGCATGCGCGAAGCATGTTGACATATTTCGTTCACTATTTTGCTGTTTATAGCATTTACTAGGATTACTTTGTACATTAGGCAGTTCATTAGTGAATAAATTCAGTGCTTGTGGATTACAGTCGTCTGAGCAGCTAAATCCTTTCACAGACTGAAAAAAAAATCTGACCGTCCGTGCAGATTTAAATGTATGCTTTGCTCCTAATTCCCCTTAATTTTAGTGAGAGAATTTGGAAACAGACTAAAAAGATGTATTATCTTTGATTTCTCCACTACTAAAGTTGGAAATACTGATGTAGTTTCCAAGAACAGCTGGCTACAATGTTATGTGCATGTTTCTTTTAAAAGCATCCATACTACATAAGCCTAATGCATCATATCTGGG
The DNA here is from genome assembly GCF_023375975.1 of Astyanax mexicanus. Classification (NCBI taxonomy): domain Eukaryota; kingdom Metazoa; phylum Chordata; class Actinopteri; order Characiformes; family Acestrorhamphidae; genus Astyanax; species Astyanax mexicanus. The sequence goes on from NC_064418.1 coordinate 36,586,066, forward strand.
TTGTATCTTTATGATATAATGCTTTGCAGTGTGTAGCTTCCATATTCCAGAAACATTAAATCACACTTCTGCTCAGTGCAGCAAGTTGTGACATCGGGATTTGGCCTCATTTCTAGATAACCCATGCGTTCCAGCAGTAGTCAGGGAATACCAGGACATGGACATAGCTGTCAGGCTTCAGTCTTCACCACAGGCGTGATGGAATCTTGTGCGATGGCTCTGAGACCCAATCGCCCCGGGAACCTTCCAGCGTTAACACACATAGCATATGCTCCTAACGGCCCATAGCCCTCTGCCTTAACAGCATATTAAACCCAATAACGCTTCCAGCAGATCCGCATAACGATCGGGAACAGCGGCAGGGCCTGAAGGAGCTGTCACACGGGTGTTACACAGCTTTGAGGTGGAAGCACAGCTCAACTGTAAATCAAACAAGAGGAGGAAAGACAAATGTTTGGTTTCAGGTCTGTTTTTCTTTTCCTTTTCTTTTTTTTCTGGACCGAGTGGAGGGAGATTAAGACCTCTCGAGTCTACATGCTTCTCATTGATCTGGAACAAAGAAACATTTGCAGAAACGTCATAAATTTCAACCTGTCGCTGCAGTGATGGCTTTATCAGACATGCTGGCTCTTTTTCACGGGAGAACAGGAGTGAATGGCCACCAGAGAACGCGAGAACGCGAGAAACATGGTTTTATATATATATATATATATATATATATATATATATATATATATATATATATATATATATATATATATATATATATATATATACAGTTCTGGAAAAAAATTAAGAGACCACTTTACAATCAGTTGCTCTAATTTAACATTGTTGTTTTATTCTATAAATTCTATATATTCAATATTTAGTGGTTTTTAATCACAGTTTTCATGCATCTTGGCATGTTCTCCTCCACCAGTCTTTCACACTGCTTTTGGATAAGTTTAGGCTACTCCTGATGCAAATGTTCAAGCAGTTCAGCTTGGTTTGATGGCTTGTGATCATCCATCTTCCTCTTGATTATATTCAATTTTCAGGACAAAAAGAGTAAAGGAGTCCAAATCAGAGAAATGTAGACCAAAATATATTGACCTGATTATTTAAAGCAGGCTGTGTTTTTTGCTTCCTTTCGGTAAAAACTGAAAGAGAGTTTTGGTTTCTGAGGTTGAAATGAAAGTAAAATAGGCTTCAAAAGGCAAACTCTGCAATACATAGAAAAATACAGTTAATCCATAGTTCAAAGTAAGGGAATGCATACTTTTACTGGGTAGAACTTACAGGCACCTATACATATTATTTGAAATCATTTGTAATGGCAGTAAGAGTATTGTGTTGGTTGAGATGCAATGTAATAAATAAATAAATACCTGTTACACCTGTAATAAATAACCTCAGATACATTTATAACTGTATTTTTATATGTATGATATATACCTTTTGGCTTCATTTGAATTGGGCAGTTTTTTTTTTTTTTTTACTTCGTTTCAAATGTGATGATGGATGGACCAATAGAATTGCTCCAAAAACTGAAATAAAATCACTTTACATTGACATTACATTGAAGATTTTGTCTTTATATATAAATACATATATTCATTCATTTATATATTCATATTTATATATTCTTGTCTGCTTGTACTTGGTGTATATGTGTGTAAATGTGTGCGTGTTTTATATAGAATTGGAATAAGACTCCTGTCTTGACCTGAGAGTACACATCCCTCGAGCCTGCTAAACTGCCTGTCGTGCTCAGAGACACACACACTCCAAAGCACTGATTGGGGGCAGAATGGGGAGCGTGTGTGTTCTTATCAGAGCTGATTTAGCTCTGTCTGAATGAGAGCTCTGCAGGTAATTTAGAGGAGGACAGAGAGGGAGAGAGTAAGGTCATCTCTGCTGAACTGCAACTGAGACTGAGACAGTTAGAGGAGCCATTAACACTACAGTGCTGATACCACACTTTCAGTCTTCTACACACGTACACACACATAAACACGTACACACAAAAACACACGCGTATACACGCACACACGGGCCTGACCACAAGCATGCTGACACTGACACACTGCCTCTTTACAGCTGTTGTACACATCAGTCACCATCAGCCTCTATACTCTCTCTCTCTCTCTCTTTCTCTCTCTCTCTCTCTCTCTGAGTCTGTCTGTGTGCACTGGACTAGTGAAACACACACACACACACACACATCCATCACCCCGGCCACTGCGCTTTAATGCTCTCCTGCTGTGCACTGATAGAACCTTTGATTCAGTTTCCTGAACTGATTCTGTCAAACTGTGCATCAATGAATATGATTCAGTGATTCAGTGATTTGGTGATTCAGTGAATCATTGATTTATTGATTCACGAGTCAAGCACACAGCTTTAAAAACACAATTTTAACTTTCAAAGGCAGTCAATAAAAGGAAAGTAAAATGAACCTTATGGAGCATTTCTATTGGTCCATTTAACATTCAACATTTAACACATAATGTACATAATTTACCATATTTTTGGACTATAAGGTGCACCAGATTATAAGGTGCGTTAAGCAACACTAGTAAGGGTGCCTACATCGAAGTGAGCAAGTGTGTCGCAACATTTCCTTTCTTATGCAGAAGCTGGGGGAAGCGACTAAGTAAACATAACTGTAATTCTTAAAAAAAAACATTTTTTTTAATGAGTGGATGTTAATATACACATGTTTCTACTAATAACAATTTGTTTGTGTGAGTAAAGTGCTTCTGTTTATTTACATAAGTTTAGATATCCAATATTTTGTCTAAGAGTGAGTTTTCAGTGAAGTTTCTCCAGTACAAGGGCTGGGTGCAGCAGCATTAGCATTAGCTGCTAACTGCAGTGCTAGAGGGACATTAATGCCACCCAATACTGAGGATTCCCAGGTAGCTTGTTTTGAAATGGCAAACACACAGAATGCAGTCCTATACACTCGGCTCTGAATGAAAAAGCAAAAGAGCTAGCGGTGCGGTTAGCGGCTAATGCTAATGCTGCTGCACCCAGCCTTAGAGCTGGAGAAACTTCAACATAAAAAACTCACCCTTATAAAGCTGTACTTCAGCAGAGTGGCTTTACTGCTCCTTAATACATTACTTGTAGAATTCATACTTTATGTGCACTGGATTATAAGGCGCACTGTCAATTTTTGGGGAAAATTATTCTAAAAGGATTTTAAGTGACTATATTAACAGTATGACAATAAAAGCTCCACTAAAAATACGCAGAGCTCATTAACAGCCCCTGACACCCCCATCTCCAGCCCCTTTGTCTCTTCACTAGTGTAGAAGAATGTGTCAATCATCGAGGGCAAGTTTGTATCATCTCCAGTACAGACACACTCATTAATGTTAATCCAAATTATAGTATTTTAAATAACAATAGCAATAATAATAACAATATTAAAAAGCCTGAACGCCTCAGACAGACAGTTTATCTGCAGGCACTGTTGCAGCACGCATCTGTCTACACAGCGTGCCAACATAAATATACATATCTTCCAGGCTTATGAATAAATCGCGGGTTATCGCTCCCTAAATAGCGTCTGATTGGTCACGCTTGCTGTACAGTGTCTGCTGTAGTCGAGACGCATTGCTACTTCTTAATAAAGCTTAACCACGCTGAAACATAAGCGGCCTAAACACGCACTAAACATGCGCAGAGTGAGGGGGCAGAGGGAAGAGATTTGCCTGCTGATTAAAGTGGGGGCTGCAGCTGCAGGGGGCCCCGGCCTAAAGACCCTCACACCAGTTGGTGAGGTCAGAATGTTAGCTTTTCCCGTTTGTCACCACTGCTGTAGTTATTTCCTTTTTACAAATCATCACCCCGCCCCCTCTAAAATAAGATATTTTACACTTTTACTAAACCTGCAGGGGATAAAGCAGCTCTAAACAGGATGTCATGGCATGTCATTGCAATGCAGTGTACAAAATTAAAGTTAAAATTAAAGTTAAAAACATTTAAATTAAAGTTTAAAAAATTAAAGATCAACAAAAAAAAATAATAAAGTTAAAGATTAAAGTAAATTTGCTGGAACTTGAACAAGCTTGAACTCCTCAAACTTGATGAGTATTGAGCCACAAGTTACATTACATAAAAAAAACAGTTCTTTGTAAATGTATTTGTGTTTCTGTTCTTCTTTTTACTCTATAGTGTTACAAAGGTGGAACTGCATGTTTGTCAGGAAACAGGATGTCACAAGTTTAAATCCTACCTACACCACAGCTCTTTAATATAATGAGTTTAAGAATAGATAGGCTTACCAAGTGTGATAGAGAATGTTCTAAACTACAAACAGGAAAAAACAAAATCAACAAAATGAAGGGGTACAGAATAAATATCTAATAAAATCCAAAACAGTTTTAGTCTCAGTACATTTACTATCTTTGAGGCTCATTTTAAATGTTATTTGTTTTGTTGACTAAAATGCATGAGATGCAGAACTAAACTAAATGTAAAGATTTTTTGACTAAAGTAAGCTGAGTTAACTTAAACACTCTCCATAATCAGCTATTTTATCATTTTACTGGCCAGGATTTAAACATCTAAAGAGCTCTAACGCTTCCATTTTTCACCTGTAGCATCACATTATCATTCCAATGTCTTCTAAATGCCAACACTGATAACATCAAACCAAAACATAGAAATGTAGATTAAGAAAAAACAGAAATCCATTTTTAAAGCATTAAACATATATATTTAACATATTCTCATGGAATATCAGTAGATAGTTGCTGACACTTATTGTATCATTAATTTTCACATTTTCAGTTTAATAAAAAACAACTGACATATCTGCACTTTTCTTAGATGAGGTGATATATAAACATGAGCAAATTAAACAGAAACAGACCGTCCAGGACATCCGTCAGAAACTGATGCCTGCATCCCTTTCTGACACTCAGGGCTGATGAAATCAGCTATGTTATTTATAATAGGAGCACTGTGGCTTTTGTTATTTGTGCTCATCTCAGTAATTTTCTGCTAAGATAAGGTGAATCATTGGGAGTGATAACGTTCAGAAAGTTATTTATGGCTCATTGCTATGAGGTGGAGGGAGATTCTTTTATTTGTTAAATCAGAAGTTGAGATGGAGTAACAGAACTAAATTTTCATCCATCTGGAAATGAACTAGCCAAGTTTCAAACAACAAAAATATAACAGGGTTCTTGCAACATTTTAAAAGTCAAATTTAATGCTTTTTAAGACCTTTTTTTAGACCGCAACAAATATAATTTAAGACCAAAAAATTTAGTCATATTGCCTTTGGCAGAAAATAATTTGTTGTATTGAAAAATTAAAACTTAATGTAGCTAACTCGTCGCTACCGTTACATGTTATCTAGCTCAGTGCTAATGTTAGCTAGCTTTGCGCTAATGTTACTATGTTAGCTAGTTCTCCTCTAAACTTAGTTGTCTCCCTAGTAATGTAGTTAGATAACTCGCTGCTAATGTTAGTTTACTAGCTAGCTCACCGCTAATGTTAGCTAGCTCTCTGTTAACCTTAGTTCTCTTTACAGTAATGTTAGCTATCTCACCACTAAAATTAACATGTGCTTTCCCACAGGCATACCTACAGCAATTTTAGAGTAAACCTAAGACCTTACCTACCGGGATTTTAATTTAAGACATTTTAAGACTTTTTAAGGACCTGCAGGAACCCTGTGTAATTTATCAGCATAAAATGACTTTAGTTGGACAAATTACTTATATTAGTATTAGTATGAAAATGTAAAATCTTACTTTAATATCATTTACTGTCTCATGAGGAGAGGTAGGACACTTTCAGAGCATTTCATGACTTTGAAGTTGTAAAATACATCATCTACCATGATCTTAACAGCTCTTAACAGACTGAATTACTCTAGCCAAAGTCAAATTTAATGGTTTTTAAGACCTTTTTTAGACCGCAACAAATATAATTTAAGACCCAAAAATGTAGTCAGATTTTGTAGTCAATGTAGTCAATAATTTGTTGTTTTGGAAAATCAAAACTTAACGTAGCTAACTTACTATGTTAGCTAGCTCTCCGCTAACCTTAGTTCTCTCCCTAGTAATGAAGCTAGATAACTCTCTGCTAACATTAATATGTTAGCTAGCTCACCGCTAAAGTTAGCTAGCTCTCCGGCATTAAACGCTTCGTCTGAAAATTTAATACCTACAGCAAATTTACAGTTAATTTAAGAACTTAACTACCAGGATTTTAATTTAAGACATATTGAGACTTTTTAAGGACCTGCAGGAACACTGTGTAATTTATCAGCATAAAATTACTGTTGTTGGATGAATTACTTATATTAGTATAATCATGCTTTAATAGCATTTACTGTCTCATGAAGAGACGTAGGACACTGGTGTAGAGTAGGACACTTTCAGAGCACTTTGTGACTTCATAATGTAAAATACATCATCTACCATGAACTTAACAGCTCTTAACAGACTGAATTACTCTAGCCCCACCCCCTAACAGCTCTCGCCGTCTGCATTATCTGTCTCTTCCCCCCTAATTCTCTCTCTCTTTTCCCTTTTAACCCCCTCCTCTCTGCACCCCAGCCCCCCCTCTTTCAATGCCTTCACATCTGCCTGTCTGCTCGCTCCATCAGTCCGCGCTGAGTGCAGGAGGCTTGTGGGAAACGGAGTCCTTTGGGGACGGCTGTGTGGTTACTTTCCCCTCTCCGGTTTCTGCTCTCAGCTTGAGAACGGGGAACCCATGAGGGCCAGGAGTGAACTCTATTAGCCTGCTAACCTGGAGCAGCTAGGCGGTAGGAGTGTCAGTCAGGAAGAACACACATATGGCCGCTGTTCAGGAGAGGTGAGGAAAAAAACAGGCTTGAGGTTTCTCCGCCTCAGCCTTTTTCTTCCCTTCCCCTCCCCGCGGAGGCTAACAGCTCTATTAGGGCCTCGATGCAGGTCTCACACACTCAAACACACACACACACACACACACAAGTGGGCGTGATGGTGCCACACATGTAGCCATGATAAATAACCCACACAAAACAGAAACAGAGAACAAAGACTCTCTGTTTCTCTCTCTGCCTATAAAACACACACGCACACGCCTACACATAAAACACAGACGTTTACACTCACTCACACACTCGTCAGCCTGCGTTGTTTACCTTGTGGTTCTTGCCGTGGCGGTAGACCATCCAGTCCTCTCCATTGGTGCTGACTTCCAGCTTGAAGGCGGTAACGTAGTAGGACTTGTGCGTCTCCTTCGAGATGGCACCCTGGGTGGCGATGCCAGTCAGAACCTTCAGAAAGTGTAGATCCACCTATAAGGAGGAAGAAGTAAAACAAGGATGATGAAGAGTAATGAGAGTGAAAGAAGCAAAGAGAAGAGAAGAGAAGAGAAGAGAAGATGACGGATGAGGGAGACAGGAGTGAGGAGAAAGACAGATAAGGACAAGAAAGGAAAGAAAAGACATGAATATCAAGGCTCTTCTCTCAGCAGACGCAGTGTAATCAGTCTTTGCTCTGACATTAATCACTTCTGCTTAGATCAATACAAGCCCAAGCACACCCCTTACACTTTTAATGCAGGCTCTGAGTGATTTCAGAATAACCTAGTCTCCTGGGTGGTACGCAGCTTGTCGCTGTGGTGGTTCGCTCTTCTTTAGCGTATCTTTAGTCAGGGGGCATGACTGTAGAATATTTCCACTGACCCATCAAACAGCATGTCTGATTCCCAGCTTTAACATATGCAGTTGGATCTTATAGTTTTTTAAATGAGTTTATCCTTTCCTTATTATTTTATTTTTTTAATTATTTTTATTAATTTATTAATTACTATTTTTTTTACTTTGATTCCTATGTTTTTATTTCATTATTATTCATTTTATAATGTCTTATCATTCTTATCATTTTACTTTACTTTCACTATTATTATCTTTTTCTTTATTTTATACTTGATAAATTCTTTACTTTTCATGTTTATTCTTTACAATTTGTTTTTATGGTCTTTTTAGAATTTTCTATTTGTTTCTTTCTTTTTACATATATGTTTTATTTATCTTTATTAAATGTTGATTTAAAATGAGTATTTCTTTTATTTAAAAGTTTTAATTGTGAATGAGATTTCATGTACTCCTAAATAAAAATAAAGGTTGATTGATTGATTGATTGATTAAAGCCCATTGTAAAGTATTGAAGGACACTAAATGAACCAATGACACTTTGCTTTCATTCTGTAGACATGTAGTCAAAATTGTCCATTATTTTGCCAATTAGCAACTATTTCTGATGCAAAATATCCTAAAATGTATACAGGGAAAAATAAATGTTGGATTTACCATTAACCCTGGAGATGGAAACTGAAGCATATAGGGATGAGTGGAGCTACAATTCATACTGCATCCAGCCAGCAGAGGCACTAGACTCATGTTTGCTTTTGAAAGAAGCTACGCTGTTCTTGCTTTCTACAGTAATTTGTATGAACATTCATTAACATTAAAATACCCATGCTTCATATCAAGCACTGAGCTCTGAAACAGTGGAACTGGACCCTGAAATATGTGAGCTTCATAAAATACCCCTGCAATGTCAAGCTGGATTGCGATTTTGGCTCCAACATCAGAACCTGAAGTACTTTAAAACCTCACAAAACAGCAGATTCAACTACTGGAGCAAAGTGCAGACAAACTCTCTAGAAACACATTTGATTCCTTTGATTTGAGAAATGCTGCTGAATCAGCAGACTGTAGATATGGGCTATCTAAACTTATAAAAAACTTGCTCACGCTAACATCAGTGAAGCACTTAAACAGCAATAGTTATTCATTTTAACTTTAAAGCTGGAAATAGAGTCTAGTAGTATCTGAAGCGAGGAGCACATGGAGGCAGCAGCCCGTCAGCATGCCTGCTCCACTGAGGATGAGGAAGGTGATTCATCTGCTGCCTCACTGCAGTGTGGGATTTCCATCAGAGATTCAGCAGCAGTAGCCACCAGCTCCATCCCACGATCCCCCACCCGCCCCGATCCTCTCAGTGGGGTGTCATCTGAACACGAGGAGGAAAACTGCAGCGTTTGTTATCTGTCAAAAGGCAGGTGTGACTTTCACTCACACACACATGCTCACACACACACATGCTCTCTCTCTCACACACACACCTCCCTTTGTGTGGCTGCTTAGGGCCACAGAGAAACGCACCTAGACAAAAAATCAATAGCACAGAGGACTGCTGCTAACTATTTATTCTCAGCAAAGGACCCTCATCAATCAAGTGGCTGTTACCATCAGAGCCGGCCGCGCATCATCAACCCACCCACACCCAGAGAGAACGAGAGAGAGAGAGAGAGAGAGAGAGAGAGAGAGAGAGATCTGAAAGAGAATGAGAGAGATAAAAAGAGAGACTGATACGAGATATTTAAAAAAGGGAGTAGAAAAAAGGAAATGAGAACTGAAAAAAGAGAAAGACAGAAAATAAATAGATAAATAGAACAATAGTGAGGTGCAGAAGAGTGAGAGAGAGAACGAGAATAAGAGAGAACAAGAGAAAGAGAGAGAAAGAGAGTAAAAGAGATAAAGAGAGAACTGTTAAAAAAGAAGGGGTGACAGAATGAGAGGGAGGGAGGGGAAGATAGAGATAGAGAGAAAGAGGAAGCGGAAAAAAGAAAAGAAACTGAATCAGAGTAAAATACAGGGTAGCAGGATAGAAAGAGAATGGGAAGAAAAGAGAGAGAGAGAGCTATGCAAAAAGAACAACAAAGAAAAAGAGAGTGAGATCTAAAAGAGAATGAGAAAGAGACAAATTCAGAAGGAAATGAGAAATGAAAAAAGAGAAAGACAGAAAAAAAGATAAATGTAACGATAGTGAGATGCAAAAGAGTGAGAGAGAGAGAGAATGAGAACGAGAGAGAATACAAGAGAAAGAGAGAATGGGAGGAAGGGAGGGGAAAATAGAGATAGAGAGAAAGAAAGAAAATGGAGAGAAACTGAATCCGTGTAAAATGCAGGGGAGCAGGAGAGAAAGAAAATGGGAAGAAAAAGAAAGAAAGAGAGAGAGAGATGGAAGGAAACAGTCAGCAAGGCATCAGTTTCTGGTGAACGGTGATGAAAAAAAGTGAGAGAGAGTGAGTTAGAGAAAGTGAAAGAGAGTGAGAGAGTAAGGGAGAGAGAGAGGGACGGAGGGAGGGAGGAGATGGAGCGAGATTGTGCCTTCCCTGTGTCATTGCTGAAGCAGCCAGGAGGAGCAGAGGGTGTGATGAGATCTTAATGTCTTTCACAGACAGTTCAGTTACACACTCATACACACACACACAGCTCACATACACACACACACACACACAGCTCACACCTACCACACACCGCCACAGGCCGCAGTACAGGAACAACTGATACACTTTCATAGCTAAAAATGTCTGCAAACACTTCAACCATCACAGAAACAGTGCCATAAATACACTGCAGTGATGATACTTGCTGATTATGTTGATGTATTTTATTGCTATATAAAGATGATGAACCCTGTGCACTCCCTCTTTTTTTTAGTGTAATCTGAATCAGGCTGGAGGAAAAGCTGCTGTAAGACATATGGCTCTCAGGCATGCAGACATTTATGTCTGCTCTGTGCCAAGATGGCTGTCTGGCTGAAGGACTGGTAGGTGTGAACACAGCACAGCAGCTGGGTGTCCAGTAAGAACGCCACCCCTGACCAGAGTCCAGACATGCTGGCCCAAACCGCACTGAGCTGAGAGCAGTGCCAATCAGGAACTTCCATTTTTTTCTATGTTTTTAAAACAAGCACTGGAATGCTACCTCCGTCCATTTGATGCAAATTTGTTTGGTTTTGGGGTTCCCTATTTTAGCAATCTATAGACGAGCAGTCAACCATGTACCACGCAGTTTAAACGCACATACCGCCTACCTACGGTGCCAAGATAGCAATGAACACCTGACTGTCGTCAGGGTTTAAATCAGTCAGTGGCACACCTTTGTTTTCCGCTGCCAATATAGCAATACGCCAGACGTTTTCCAGATCACACCTTCCAGATCACACCACTTCCAGACTAGACCACCACAGCTACAGCCATTAGCATAGATATATTTGTAAGCATCTTTGCTATTTAAACAGAGAAAACAGACTGTTGGTAGGGTGTAAGATATCAATGAGCATTGTGACGCACTTTGCACATTGTGTAAGATAGGGCCCCTAGAGTTTTCAAACTGATTTTTTTTTTATTATAGTTGAAAAATAAGAGTTTGGTGCCTGGAAGTGCCTTGAAATAAACCAAAAATAAACCTTACCTGGTTTAAAAAAAATGGCGTAAACAAAAAAGGAGCTGGAAAATGACCCAATGCCAAAAACGACCCAATACTGTTTCAATAACAAAAGCCATAATCAAAGCTGGAAAATTTGTAAAATGTGTAAAATGTGACAGTGACTTATAATAAGATAATATTGGTGTTGTTGATACTGGAGAGCAGCTCATCACCTTCAGACTCCAGTTATGGAAATACTAGTTATGGATTGCTATGTGAACCAGGCCTCATGTGAAGCTTTTCCTGTGCCAGTGCATGCAGAATGAGATCTATTAAGCAAATTCTTGGGGAGCCAACAGAGATATGGCTAATAAAACTAATGCAAGCTAATGCTAGTTTTAATTAGCGCCACTTAAAAACAATTTGGATTACTATATCTGATTATAAAACTTAAAAGAGCTAAACACACATTAAAAAAACAAAAATGTTTTTTATTTCTATTACTGGTAAGTATCACACTTGTGAAAGGCTAAAAGCTAACCTAGCTACAATCTCCTCAACTTGCTGAGCATATCAGGATGTGCTTTACCTGTATATACTCTTTGTTGCTGTCCTCAGCTGGCGTCCAGGCGTTCTCGCCGTAGTTGAGGCGACCCTGGCGAGCAGTCCAGCGGCCGTCGCTGAATGAAGACGAGGCTGTGATCTGGTCATCCGTGATGTGGCCTGACTCCATCCCGAATGCATTACTACAGTGGAAATCTGAGAGCGTACACACAGAGGATCAGCTATCACACAGAAACTGAGAGAGACACGGAGAGACAGAAGCAGAAAACAGATACTGAGCTACTTACTGTCACTGACTTCCTTTAATGTCATATTATAGCGGGCAGAGAATCCGTCTTTAGCCACAGCCATATCCGTGTGGAAGGTAAGCGAAAGGATGCCGGTGGAGGACCGGAGCTCGGGAGGGATCTTAGTGCCGCAGTGGCGTCCAATGAGGGGTCCGACTATAGAGAGAGTACACAGAGGATACATTACCTTACCTTAGTGCTGCGTTTCAGATTTTAATTTGCTCTGATCCTGGTTGACACTAATGTTTGGACGCATAAATATACATAACAATATAATAAAAAATAAAAGATATAGCTGTATTTTATCACAAGATCATGAGAGATTGCATTGTAAGGATTTTTTTTTTGCAGAAAATGATTTTTTTATAAAGCACTGTAATACTATACTTAAACTATGTATCAGTTTTAAAATCACATGACATCCTTGATCCAATCGAGGCCAGCATGTCTCAAAGTGGTTCAAATCTGTTCACACTGCCACTGCTCTAAATAAAAAAAATCAAACCATACATTTGTACTACTTCTTTCTTGTGATATATATATATTGTGAATATCACAATTATATACTAAGGTCAGTCCATATAGCTATAATATTTCTCAACATACAACACCCCAACATGCACAGCTATCCTGTTCACACATAATCGTGATTAAAAAACAAAAAACAAGCTTTATGCTATTTTCTCCTCTCCCTCCCCCTTCATAATGAATTCTCAGACAATCCAGTCTGGCTGTTAATACGTTAAATCCTCATTTTACAGACAGACAGATGAGAACTCTGACTGGCGGGGCCCTGGGGGGGTAAAGTCCTGTAAAGAACAGTGTGGATCAGGCTCTGTGTGTGTGTGTGTGTGTGTGCTTCTACTGTAGTCTTGTTGAGAAGAAGAGGGATTTAGCTCTAATGAGGTGTTTCACTTTTCTCGTTTCACTCTTTCCTGGCTGCCCAGTCACATGATCAGAAGTGCTCTTCTTCCTTCATCTTCAAATTGAAGTCTCTTAGTTTCTGTCTTTATCTCTTTCCATGCTCTAGTTCTTTCTCTATCTCTTTTTTGCCCATAATTCATGGATGTCTGCATCCTAACAGATTTAAGAATTCTGTAGGGTGTGTAACAGCCCTATGATATAGACTACGCTCACCCACACACACACACACATATATTTATATACATATACACACACACACACATGGGAGTAGTAGTCACCCCGTATCGATCATCCTCATTGATTTTCCTCTCTTTACGATGCAGAGGAGATCTGAAACAGAAGCGTCTCTGGAACAAATGGTTGAAATAACTCTTTCTCTCTCTCTCTGATGACGGCGTGGACGGTCATCATATCAAGATGTAGTGCAAAATAAACGCAAGACAGCCATTTTAGCTCTAAGCGCCGAGCTCCGTCCTCAAAGGACCGCCGGCTTTTAGATCCCTGAATATATCTGAGCATGTGCTCCACTCATATAATATGTGTGGACAGCTCATTGATCCACTGCAGTGAGCTGAGCAGGAGGAGGAGAGCTGGAGCACTTGAGCAGGGCTAAAGGATAAATGCTTGTAATGAAGCGGCAACGACGAATGCTGGGAGTCATGTCAGACCTCACAGGCTTTGTGTGAGCCTTTATGCAATATGTACAGGGGTTGGACAATGAAACTGAAACACCTGGTTTTAGACCACAATAATGTATTGTCCTGACAGACAGTTCAGGTGGAAACAGGAGAGTTGAAGTGCACATTATGTTTTTTTGGATACAATCCGGTTAGCACCCGAACATCCTTTTCAGACAGCTTCCTCTTACAGCGTCCACAGTTAATCCTGTTGGATGTGGTTGGTCCTTCTTGATGATGTGCTCACATTACCCTAGATACCGCGGTGCTTGATACATCACAAAGACTTGCTGTCTTGGTCACAGATGTGCCAGCAAGACGTGCACCAACAATTTGTCCTCTTTTGAACTCTAATATATCACACATAATGTTGTGTGCATTGCAATATTTTGAGCAAAACTGTGCTCTTACCCTGCTAATTGAACCTTCACACTCTGCTCTTACTGGTGCAATGTGTAATTCATACAGATCCAATTTAGCCATGAAACCTCCCACACTAAAATGACAAGTGTTTCAGTTTCATTGTCCAACCCCTGTAGTATGGAAAAAAGTATTGGGATTTTATTGTCATTGTTTCTTCTGAAATGAAGGGTATTAAAAAAAATTATCCTGGTTTTGTTGTTCTGTACTATGTAGGGAATGCTAACTATTATGTTTCGGACTAAAGCTGTAAATTTGCATTTGATTGAGTGACATAACCAGAGTATCAGTGAGGTCAGGATGTTGGATGATCTCCAACCAGCCTAATCCCAAAATAATTGGAATGATGGAGAACCATCATTCCAAAACACACTTTTCCACAATGATGAGGAAGCTTTATGTTCCTCTACCCAACATCTGACATTACAAAAATAGAATGTTCCCATTTGGTTGAGTATTATAGTTCTGGAAATGTTCCCATAATGTTCCTGTAACCTTTAAAAAATGATAGAAATCTTTAAGAGAACTTTGCTGTAAATTTCTTCTTAAATAGTCTTAACATTAGAAACTTAATTTAATTTATTAAATCTGCTAATATTACAGGAAATTTATTTGCTGTCTGGGATGTTTTTTTCCTGCTTTTCTTCTCAAATTAGTTAAAGTAGCTGAACACATTCATTAGTAAGGGTGTTCACAAACATATAAGCATACAGTGTGTATTGTGTATTGAGTATCCTGGTATTCTACCTAAAAAAAAAGTAGCACTACTTATTAAAAGTTAGGAATGTGTGTGTGTGTGAGTTGAAATACAGAGCCCCACTAAACACTATAGGATTGAAATCCCACAGGGGCTGAAGGAGGGAGGGTGGTGTGGGTTGTGGTGTATTGGGAAGGTTTAGAGTTTTGGTGGGGGTTTGGGGGGGGGGGTGCTGGTTGCTTTGGGCTGTTCACGGATGCCGCGTTATTAAGACAGATGGGAGGGGAAAAAAAGAAGCGAGAGTATTCCACCACACTCTTTTTTTTCCAGACAAGGATTAAATCCTATTGCAGTATTATTCACGCCCTATTTTTACTCCGCTGATAAGGGTTAACGCAGCGGCGCTTCCTCTCTCTCGGCTTGTGTCTCGCTCCCTCCATCTTTCTCTCCCTCCCTCTTTCGCACCCCTCCTAGCAGAATAATACGGGTGCAGTGGCTTTTTGGCCCGACTGGTGCAGATAAGGCGCTTGGGCCTTGGGCGGCGCTTTCATCTTCCAACGCGCTGCTCGAAAATAGCAGCTAGACTAGCAGCCTGAGCGCCACGGCAGCTCCGTATTGGCTAAAAACGCTGTTAGTCTGGGGGCTAAGCAACACCTGGTCACGGCTAGGTCTTAGCAAGGCTCAGCTTTGGACTGGGCTGAGCAGCCCAGCCAGATGGTTAGCATGAGAGGTGCACTGTTGGTATGTGACCATAATATCGGCATGATGGCTGAATTATGGTTTTATGAGGAATCAGAGAAAGGCTACAGATTGGCATGGAACCAGACAATGAGGTCAAAGGGATAGAGGAGCTACAATCCTCTTAAGTGAACACTGCAGGGAACCACAGTCTGCTCCAGCTCCAGACTCTGGAATACCAGGGGTTCTAATCCTACCAGTGGCAAAAACATCCTACACATACGGCCGTGGCACTGTACTGTAGGATTAGGAGCGTCTAGACTCACCCTGTGGCAGGCCGTCCCACACCTCCAGCCAGTCATACTTGCACTCGCCCTCCGAGCCCTGCAGGGGGTCGTTCTCCAGGTCGAAGGTGAGGAAGGTGAGGGTGACATCCATGTGGGGAGGGACGATGATGATGAAGGTGCACTCCAGGTTGTGAGGGTATTTGTCCGGGAAGCCTGGTGATTCGATCACGCCTGTTGGACTGGTGAAGTTTCTGGAGCAGTCTGAACCTGAAGGATAAATAAAAAATGGATGGAAGGTGGTCAACACAGGCACTGACAGAGAGACTGACAGTTAATGGTAGTCTACAATTATCTCAGCATGAGTCTAACTAAGTGGTGCAACTCTGTAACAATGTGTATGCCTAATTTTTGACTGATCAATCAACCAATCAATCAATCAATCAATCAGTCAATCAACCGACCTAACTACCTATCTATCTATCTATCTGTCCTTCTACCATTGCACCCATCTGGCTTTGTATCTGTGTATGTGTCCATCTGCCCATTTGGATGTCTGTCATTTGTACATTCATCCATCCATCTATTTGTCTGACTACCTCTCTGTCCCTCTATCTTCCAATCTGTTCGTAAGTCAGTATTATTTGTCATTCTCTCAAACTCTATCCAACTGTCCTTTTTTCTTTCTGTCCTTCATTCTTTCAGTCCATCTCTCCATCTCTCCATCTGTCCATCCTTCTATCTATCCCTCTGTCTTCATTCCAGTCTGACTGTCTGTCTCAGTGCACCTGGCACACCAGCCTCCACAGCACAAACCCTCACCGCACACCCTGCCAAAGTAAGTGTTGGCATTATGTCTTGCTAACCGCTTCCATCTTACACACACGCATATACATATACACACATATACATATACACACACACACACACACACACTTGCACAGAATGACAGTGAGCAGCGAGTTAGCTCACTGATAGAACACGCTCAAGCGTGTGAATATTAGATCGTTTATCACAGCGGAGCGTTCAATCTATACATAGAAAAAAAAAAAGCTTTGTCTGAAAAAGTGCTGAATGAGAGTCATATCCTGGCCTTGGAGCTTTTGTCAATACTCACTCACTGCCTGAGCAGAAACCCGCCACAGCGCTTCCTCTCATTCACACTGCCTGCTGATGCTCTGACGGGAGAGAGGAAGAAATGTGCGCGGCTACTCATAGGAGCACAGAACACAAAAACATAGAACCAATCCCTCAAGCAAACGAGACTCCAAGAGATTTAAAGTTGTTCTTACATTCCTGTCTCAGATATCAAGCCAAATATATTGTATTACTCAAAATAAACCAAGTTTAGATTTAGGATATAATATATAAGGCATAATTTATGAAGGAAGAGACAGAAACACAGGGTGAAGAGCACAGGGTGAACAGCACAGCGAACTTGGTATGTACATAGTGATGAGCACATGATGAAGAGCACATGGTGAAGAGCATGTGATGGACAGCACAGAGTGAAAAGCACAGACGGAAGAGCACATGGTGATATGGTGATGAGCACATGGGGAAGAGTGTGTGATGAACAGCATAGAGTGAAGAGTACAAAGGAAAGAGCACAGGATGAAGATCATGAGATGAGCAGCATAGAGTGAAGAGCACAGAGGGAAGAGCACATGTTGGAGTGTACGTGGTGAACAGCAAATAGTGAAAAGCACATGGAGAAGAGCATGTGATGAACAGCATAGAGTGAAGAGTACAGAGGGAAGAGCACATGGTGAAGAGCACAAAGGTAAGAGCATAGAGTGAAGAGTACAGAGGGAAGAGCACATGGTGAAGAGCATGTGATGAACAGCATAGAATGAAGAGCACTGAGGGAAGAGCACATGGGGAAGAGCACATGTTGGAGTGTACGTGGTGAACAGCAAATAGTGAAGAGCACAGAGGAAAGATCATGTGATGAACAGCATAGAGTGAAGAGCACTGAGGCAAAAGCACATGATGAAAAGCACATGCGGAAGAGCACATGTTGGAGTGTACGTGGTGAACCGCATATAGTGAAGAGCACAGAGGAAAGATCATGTGATGAGCAGCATAGAGTGAAGAGCACTGAGGCAAAAGCACATGCGGAAGAGCACATGTTGGAGTGTACGTGGTGAACAGCAAATAGTGAAGAGCACAGAGGAAAGATCATGTGATGAACAGCATAGAGTGAAGAGCACGGAGGAGAAAGCACGTGGTGAAAAGCACATGGGGAAGAGCATGTGATTAACAGCATAGAGTGAAGAGTACAGAGGGAAGAGCACATGTTGAAGAGCATGCGCTGAACCGCATATAGTGAAGAGCACAGAGGGAAGAGCACATGATGTAAAGCCAAGAGGGAAGAGCATGCGATGATCAACATAGTGTGAAGAGCACAGAGGGAAGAGCACATGATGTAAAGCCAAGAGGGAAGAGCATGCGATGATCAACATAGTGTGAAGAGCACAGAGGGAAGAGCACATGATGTAAAGCCAAGAGGGAAGAGCATGCGATGATCAACATAGTGTGAAGAGCACAGAGGGAAGAGCACATGATGTAAAGCCAAGAGGGAAGAGCATGCGATGATCAACATAGTGTGAAGAGCACAGAGGGAAGAGCACATGATGTAAAGCCAAGAGGGAAGAGCATGCGATGATCAACATAGTGTGAAGAGCACAGGGAAAGCAGCACAAAGGTAAAAGCAGGTGGTGAACATCATAGAATCAAGTGCACAGAGTGAACATCCTAGATGAACAGAACAGAAAGCACAGAGGGGAGAGCAAATGGTAAAGAGCACAGAGACAGGGAAGAGCATGGTGTAAACAGCACAGAGTGTATAGTGAACAGTCCACAGTGAACTGTACACAGTGTAAAAGAGGAAACAGGGCAGAGTGAAGAGATCTACAGCCAGCCAATCTGCTTTCTGTGTGACTTTGCCCAAGACACAGCTGCAGCACAGCTGTATGGTCAATCTGCACTGAAGAACTGCACCTCTGGAGGCCCTGACAGAGAGACCTGTGCCCAGTTTTATCTCACATTCAGCACACGGCCGTCCACAGACATGCTCTGATTCATATTTCATACTCCTGTTATTTGTGTCTCTTCATATCATTTTCTCTCTCTCTCTTCGTCTCTTACTCTTAGTTTGCTTTCTTTTCAGCTCTTTTGTTTTTGCTCTCTCTCTCTTACTCCCTCTCTCTCTCTCTCAGGTGTGTGTGTTTGTGTGTGTGTGCGCGAGGTTAAAGCAGAACTGTCTCTTAATTACAAGGAGATGGAAAAAACACAGCGGGGAGAGCGAGCCGACGCCCCAGAGGAGCCACACTGAGGGTCAGTCTGTTCTCCCACAGCATCTTGGCTATGCAAACGTATGCCCAGTCATGGTTCACCTTCAGAAGCGCCACACGTGTTCGACATGCCAACTCTCATCCAGCCTCCAAACACAGCATCAGGCTCTGTGCCCCTCAGCTGACTCTAAAGAGATACAGCGCCACTGTTTTAATACTAATGTGCGCACACACACAATATGCTATCCCACAGGGCTGCCTTTCAGTTTCTCAGCTCATCAATACTCTATGCATCTGCCATAAACACTCATACACATGCCTGCTCTGTCTATCTATCTATCTATCTATCTATCTATCTATCTATCTATCTATCTATCTATCTATCTATCTATCTATCTATCTATCTATCTATCTATCTATCTATCTATCTATCTATCTATCTACAGTATGTCTCATTCTTGAATACACACACACACACTACACAACTACTGTAGTTACTGAGCTGTTGATTTAATAGTAATGCGCCTATTAGATCTTTTAAATATTATAGGTTTCTGCCCGTTCCTGAGCTCCCTATCTCCTTATAAGGGTGTTTTTTTCAAGGCCTTGTCCCAATTCATGAGTCAGGGCAGTGGTAGTGTATTAGACCGCGACCCTGATGAGACACGGGATCGATCCCGCTCCTTTCTTCTTGGGTTTACCTGCTTTGAGATCAACTGTTCTGCAATTGAGTTCAATAACCCTCTGGGCTGGAGAGCTACTAGTCCATTAGTAGAATTCTATCCCATTACACTTCTTCATTTTCCAAAACTGATTTTTTTTTTTTTGTGACTTGGAAAATATCTGGCTCGAAGCCAAACTTAATTGCCGACCCCTGTTACAGGATATTATTTGTGTGTGTCTGTGTTATTAAACAGTAATACTGTATTCATTTCTAGTCACCTAAGAGGCACATTTACACAAACACAAATGATGTAGAACAGAAGAGAGAGAGAGATGGAGAGAAAGAAAGACTGTGTGTGTATATGTGTGTATCTGTGTGTGTATGTATGTATATGTGTGTGTATGTGTGTGTTGACAGGGGCCTGGAATAGGTTGTAAGGGCTCAGGCAGGGGGTAAAATATCAGAGGATCAAAGAACAAACGGTCAGTAATCTGTGGCTCTTAACTCCTAAATAACTGTAATACTTTAACTATTTATATTCTGCTGACCAGCTGCGAGCCGGACAGCACCATGTGCACACGCTCACAATGTCTGTCCAGCCAGAGAAGTAGCACCAACTGGGCCTTAAACACACACACACACACACACACACAGACACAGTGTGGGCAAAACGTCTGCAGACATTAGAGATTTGTGTTAAAGCAAAAAGCTATTTTGCAAAAATGTCAAATCAATGAAAAAATAAATGTTCTGCAACAAGTCTTATTCCATTACTCAAATAAAAAAATGCCTGAAAAAGCCTTCTGCAAATTTGTAATTCTGACAATTTTTTCTTTATTTCATAACAAAAAGACTATTTCAAAAAGTGTACTCTGATTTTTGTGCTGTATTTTCACAGGAGAAGGAAATACAGAAGATATCATGTCTAATCTTCATTGAATCAGAATTGTTTTTAATGTATTATTTCATAAAAGTTGTATTTTTATGATTTGATAGGACAATTCCTAAAGAAAAGACCAACAGAACTGCTTCAAACTGACTAACTATTAGATCTTATTATTAGGTGTGTAAGAAAAATAAAAATCATGATATATAAACATATATGCAATTTTCTTTGTTATACTGAATCAAGTCTCAAAAACAGTATTGATTTTCATTATTTGTTTACATGTAAATATTGGAAGCGAGTAATTAATATTGTGCTATATTGTTTAAAACTGCAGTTTACAGTTTGTTAAGAAAGATTGTTAAGAAAAGAATGCACTCTTAACTCTTAATTTAGAACCCACCCACCCTAAAGGCCATACACAAAAATGTCCAAAAAAACATATATATTTAAGAGGAAGACGGATGATCACAAGCCATCAAACCAACCTAAACTGCTTGAATTTTTGCACCAGGAGTGGCATAAAGTTATCCAAAAGCAGTGTGAAAGACTGGTGGAGGAGAACATGCTTAAATGCAAAAAAACTGTGATTACAAACAAGAAATTTTTAATATATATATATTCTATTAATACATTTGAACCCAGTTTTTTATCAATGTAGCATGGCTACTGATCCGATTATATCTCATCATCATTCTTCAGTAGAATCATTGTGAGTGTTTCTTAGATTACACTGTTTTGACTGCATAAAGAATCAATCATCTTTCGTCAGGTTTAATGCATATAACTGTGTGTTTCTTATACTATGCTACTTTTCCGAAAAATAGATTTTTACTACAAATATTCGTTTTGCATATCACAATATACTGTATTAAATCATATCGTGATTTGCATTGAATTGACAGATTCTTGACAATACACAGCCTTACTTAGTAAGTTTCCACACACAAAATTTAGGAATATTTATGTATATGTAGATGTATTTCGGAAGTATGTCTTCCTGTGCCGGCTCCCCAGAGACCAGCTCCTTAAAGAAGACCTGGCATCCCTGAGAGATTAATAGAGCTCTATATATAAAGCGTATATATAAGCGTATATATAAAGAGTCGGAGACGGCGTGACCCACTGTCTGAGGAGTTAATGAGGGGTCAGTGCCCCCCACAGAGGCGAGCCTGGGCCTGCCATGGAGACTCAGGGGTAAAACACACGCATGCATACACATGCACACGCATGCACACACAGCTTCCTGGCCCCTCCTTAGTGGGCAGCTCATAGGCACAGTGTAGCTGAGTGTGGCAGCTGATAGAGAGATAGTGAAGCTGGGATGAAGCAGCTGGTGTGGGTTAATGTTACACTCTACACACACTCTTCCCTTTCTCCTTCCACCCCGCTGGACCGCCACCACACCGTACATCTGTTTCTTATGGCGGCATACATGTGTGTGTGTGTGTGTGTGTGTGTGTGTGTGTGTGTGTGTATGTGTGTGTGTTTGTGCGGGTCTCTTTTGGACATGGATGTTTGCACGAACACATATGCATACACACACCTGCTCACACACAACTGTATAGACCAGACATTATCGTCCAGTGGTTTATTAATTAATAACTACACAGAAAATCATGCAAGATGATTGACTGAACTGTGACTAATGCCAGGTTCACACTACAGGATTTTGGGCCAGTTTTTCAGTCGCTTAAACTACTGAAAGACGCTCGCTGATCTATCGCTTACTGATCACCAACAAGTCGCAGACGCCCAGCAAATATTCAACATGTTTAATATCTGACTCAGTCAGCGACTAGGAGTCAGGAGCAGCGGCCACATGCAGCCAATGAGACCACAAAAAGAGAACCACGGGTCCAAAACACACCAGAGCTGTTTATACAGAGTCTGACCACCCTACCTTTCCCCCTGCTATATCATGAAACGACTCTAGAGGGAGTCCGTGAATAAGTCCTTTATATATAGGGGTGAATGGAGCTAAAAGCTAAAAACTTTAAATTAAAAATAATTATGAACTACTTGTTCTCAATATTTCTTTAACTTTAGTAAGTAGAATTATGTATTTCAGTTTATCTAAAAAAAAAACAGCTTTTACACTGTAAAGCACTAGCATTACTGCTACTGTGAGCTGATTGGCTGGCGAGCTGATCCTAGAGATGCAGATAGAGCATGTTTAAAAAGCTTAAAACTGGAGTTCAAAATGAAAAAAAAATGAAAACAGTCTGGAGTACTGAAACATTTGATACAGTTATGTGTTGAGCTCATAAGTACATATTTCAGTATAAAACTGATCAGAGATTAATAATAAACTCTGATTTTGCTCAGTTGCTTCATATGAACCTATTCATGTTGGACTTATTGCAAGTGCGTATTCTCCTCTATAAAGATTCTCTGGCATGGAGGTGTGTTCTCATGACAAAACGTGTTTCTGGAGAGCAGCCAGGTGAGTCTGTGATTTCCCACAGTGAGAAATCGTGTAATTTGTGACCCCGTGTCGCTGATCAGTCATGTAGTGTGAACAGCTCAACAACTGAAGGACTCATGATTACAGCACAACCAGTTGTGTAGTGTGAACAGCACAACGATTGAACACTCAAAGAGTCGTGTAGTGTGAACCTGGCATAATGTGTGTTTGAATTCAAATCTGTCTACTGTATCTAATTATCTGTCCGTCTGTCTGTCTCTCTGTCTTTCTTTCTTCTATTGTCTATCTTCCACTCATACCCAGGCACACAAGTGTCTGTGTGATGTGCCGAGCCCGGCTCCTCTGCAGTAATCAGATATAAATAACTCATTACAGGCGTCTGCACAGGAAGAACGCAACACCAGGACAATTCCATCATGTCTTTACATAACACACACTCTTTACATAATGCCTGTTCTAGACTTGCTACTCGAAGCCTGTGTGTATCAGTCATCAGCGCTCAGCTGCAGCACATACTCAAGAGCAGTGATAATACCAGCAGTGATCTTGAGATAAACAGGGCTGGTAGTGCCAAAATAAACAGTTTATTTTACAACTATTTTCATCCCTGCCTGACTTTTTAACTTTTTGACAAATTTAAATTGGTCAGTTGTTTTTATGTTTACATTTTATGATAAATGTGCCAATAGCATGTTTAAAAATAACTTACATTTTTTGGATAATAAAGGATTATAAATGATTATTCTCTTGTACAGTTGACATTTTGAAGATAATAGTTTTTTTTTTAAGGACAGTGATGATACACAACTTTCTATATTCAAATCCTAACCCTAAATCTTGCTGATCAAAACATGTAACTTTGCAATTAATCAAGACTTTTTAAAATCAAAAAGTCAAGGGACATAATATCGATCCAATACTGGCTAAAATCACTGGATCAAATACCTGAAAAAAAATTAGATCCAATAAAATCTATTAGCCTACAGTATCATGTATTATTAATAAAGTATTATTAACAGTTTAAGTAAGGGAATATAATGGAATTAGACTGATAGACAGATAGTCAAGTCACAGTTCTGCACAGTTCTGAGGGACCAAAAAGACAAGCGTCAAGCTCCTTTAAAACCTTTAGAGACCAGAATGCGTGTTTTTTCACCTGGTCAAGAGGGTCTTTAAAGACCCAAAAGACACACTTATGCACACAGTCAAGTCCTTTAAAGGCAAAAAAGGCAACGTTTTGCACATAGTCAAGACCTTTAAAGGCCAAAAGCAATGGATTTGCACATATTCAGGACCTTTAAAAGCAAAAAGGCAACGTTTTGTACATAGTCAAGAACTTTTAAGGGACCAAAAAGACAAGCTTTAAACTTCTTTAAAACCTTTAGAGACCAGAAAGTGTGTTTTTAGACCTGGTCAAGATCTTTAAAGACTAGAAAGACACAGTTATGCACACAGGCAAAAAAGATAATCTTTTGCACATCGTTAGGACCTTTAAAGGCCAAAAAGCACTTGATTTGCACATATTTCGGACCTTTAAAGACCAAAAAAACATGGTTTTGCATACTGAAGATCTTTACAGAGTTAAGTCTTTTCTTCTTTGCTTTTGAAATTCTCTGCTACTCCTGTTTTCCTCCGGTCTTAGAAAAGAAAAGAAATGTCCTGTAAATGTGCATTCAACAAAACAACACATATACACACATCAATCCACCAACAAACACACATACACGCACACACACACACACATACAGACACACACATGTATCTGCTCTCCAGCCCTGACTGCTGTGTTCCTCATATTAGTGGGTCAGCCAGGCTGTGGTTTAGCCTGCGGAAGAGGCTCTCGCTGCTCAGCTGCTTCAACATACGCTCTACAACTTTCTTAGACAGAGTGCTTTAAGTGCCTTAAGTGTGTCTTTGAGACGTGAGCGTATGTGAGTGTGTGTGTGTGTGCCCACGACTGTACGTGACCTCGGTCGTCACAGGCTGGCCCCCTTCGCCAACATCCCCCCACCCCACCACACACACTCACACGCTCACACTCATACAGAGAAAGGCAGACAGTAGGGCAGACCCCCACTGAAGTTCCCTACTGTACTCTACACTGCACTGTGTATGCATGAGTAAACCTGACGCCATCGGCCTTTTGTTCTCGCCCATTAATTCACGTTTCGTGAACATGGTAAAAACAGCCAGCCTCAGTCAGCTCAGCTCAGTGCGGGCTAGGGGGCGCTCACCCCCTGCTTCCCAGCAGGGGATTCTGGACCCCGGACCCCATTCTGGGGCAGACAACTGCTCTGTCTATGGCTCTGGAGGGGATGGGGGGGTTGGAGGGTTGTTATTGTGGAGCGTTGCTGGGTAGAACAGGGAATGGGTGTCATGGGTGAGTGAACAGTGTGTGTGTATATGTGTGTGTGTGTGTGTGTGTGTGTGTGTGTGCGTGCTGATGATTCTAATCCACATGTAATAAGTGTGAGAGCGAGTACATGTGTGTCTGGGGGGGTATTGGCATGAGGAGGCGGCGTTTATACGCATGTAAGCTCTCACGCAATACTGGTACAGTAACTGTGCGTGCAGGCAGACGTGTTCTGGAATTGGGCCACAACGTCTGCACGGTCATGTGACATCCATGTAAACAAGTGTGAGTACGGAACATATGCTGTAAATTTAAGAAGAACGTACTGTTATTTTAGATATGAAATGAGTAGCTTAGGGGTTTGGCGGTTTGGCTCTAAAATTATATTTTAAATATATAATAAATATTTTTGTAATAGTAATTTTCTTGACGATATGAAACAATACTGGTAATATTTTAATAATTTTAGGAACATACTATTGCAAAAAAATTACTGTTAAAGTTTTATTTAGTATGACAGTTTCAAACATTTAATAGAATCTATAAAATCTGAAAAAAAATTGTCTATTTTGCAAACAATAGTAATTTACCAAGATTTTACTTCATTTTATGACAAATAAATTATTTTAATGTAACATTAAAAGTGTACCATAATAAAAAAATAAAGTGCAGAATATTTAGTGTATGAATCTCATCTCATCTCATTGTCAACCGCTTAATCCGTGAAGGGTCGCGGGGGGGGGGGGGCTGGAGCCTATCCCAGCAGGCATCGGGCGGAAGGCAGGATACACCCTGGACAGGCCGCCAATCCATCGCAGGGCAGACGGACACAGACAGACAAACAGACACATTCACTCACACACTCACACACTCACACCTAAGGGGCAATTTCAATCAAGTTCCAATTAGCCTGAACGTGCCGTCTTTGGACTGTGGGGGGAAACCGGAGAACCCGGAGGAAACCCACGCAGACACGGGGAGAACGTGCAAACTCCGCACAGAAAGACCCGGGTCGCCCCAGCCGGGAATCGAACCCAGGCCGTCTTGCTGTGAGGCGGAAGTGCTACCCACTGCGCCACTGTGCCGCCCTAGTGTATGAATATAAACTGCAAATATAAACCACTATACAAAAAAAACGGCCTTTACACTAAATAGCAACACCAATAGAAAAAAAAAATGATATTTTTTATCATTAAAAATGTAACACTTTATAATAACTTTCATTAATATACTATTAACTAATGATTCATAACTATTATTTGTCACATTTTCAGAAACTAAAAAGTTGCTATCACATTTGTAAATACTAATGAATACATTGGCAACATGAACTGCAATTAATAAACATTTGCCCGGTTTAAAAGTCGTATTTACTAGCGATTTATTAATGTTCAAATTCTGATGAGCTATTGATTTGCTAACATTTTATTATGAATATCCATGCTGATAAATAAGTGTCATGTGTGAGCATTTGTTAATTTTCAAATTCTGATCAACTACTGCTTTGTTCACATCTACTTATCATTAGTTTAAAATATATTTAAGTTATTAAGTGTTACCAAAAAATATAATAAGACTATCATGTAAGATTTGATATGGTACACCCTTATCTTAAAAATGAAGGTTCTTTGAGCAATACCATATACCACGTTCAGTTCCAAAAAAACAAGTGTAAAAAACATTTTAAAGCTTCAAAATTAACGTTCATTTGATTTAAATGTGTTTTTTGGTATTTTTTCAACCAAACTTTGCAACCAAACTAAATGCAAAGTGCAGTACAAAAATGCAAAGAGCTAGACTTTGCTTGGTTCCAATAGGTTATTTTAGCAATACCACAGAAATACCTGTATTAAGTGTCAAGAGACCCTCAAACTAAAGTTCAAACTGTGCACAGTTGTCCCTTTTATTGGTAAAGTAAAGTCTATATATTGAGCAATACACTTGTACACAAATCTGCCACATTGACATACAATCAATGGGGCAACAACCCAGGGCAAACATAGGTGGGGGGATGTTGCTTGATCTTATTTGTTGATCGGCGGGGTCAGTGGGACGGCTCAGGGGCAGTATCAGCATCCGTCAACAGCCGTTAAGTCAGTAATAGCTGAGATACGGCTGCTTCCAGACTGTACGCCCCGGGGGGTTCCAGCAGGGGGGCAAGAGTAAGGGTAACTGGGTGGCATCATGGTAGCTAGAGGGCTCCTGTAAAGTGAGCTCTCATTGGCTCCTTCTGTCCACTGTTCCAGCACGCTAATGGTGGAGTGCAGATTGGCTGGGAGTCTTCCAGCTGTAGCCGTGGCAACAGTAGTATGAGGTGTCGAGGCACGGTTGAGTAAACTAAAATGTTTGTGAATGAGTCGAGTTACAGTAGGGCACGCGACCGAGACGCTGAAGCTTGTTTACTGCACGACTAAAAGGTAAATGTTGAATAAAGTAGAGTAGTGTACGTTCATATATCCCATAATTTTCAAAGATGCAATATCTAATGTTTAAGAGCTTAAGGTTAGATTAAAATCCATCAAAATTCTACAGATTTTAGCATGTTTTTGCTTTTTTTCCAACATTGTTACAAGATTTTTATAGATTGATAGTCCATATCTGGATGGTAGAATGGTGCTTCAAATGTATCTATCTATTGAAGGAATACGCTAATGCTTATATCTTAATTTTTCATCATTCCTTATAAAAAAAAAAGGCAGTACAAGCTGGTCAATGTGCTTGACCCATTTAACTCTTATAGTATGACCAGCTTAGTACGTTTTTTTGTTGAAGTTTGATGGTTTAGCACGATAAAACTAGCAAGGTTTCATCTAACAAAGCTGAACAACCAGCAGTTTAACTCATTGGTTGACCAGCTTTACCCGCAAAGACCATGGTGCTGAATTGGTTAACCAGCTAGCTCACCAGTATAGGCTATGTTTTCACCTGAGAACTTTACACCATGCAATTCAATGCACTAATACTTCTCTACTGAAGTACCAAAACTGACTAATTAAACCATTTTTCTGTAATTAAATGTTTTCTATAAACTCTTGAGTGGCACATCTGTCTAAGTGTTGGCCCCGTTCAAGGCTGGCAGTGCCATGGAGCTCAACTGTTCTCATTCCCTATGGCTGGGTAAAATGTGGGCATGGTATGGAATATGGTAAGATGACCTTCCAATCACTCTCCCCCATCACTGGTGGCATGATGCTACAAATATAACATACTGTAACTGACAGAAAAGTGGAGGGGGCTCAAACTAGCTTTCACCTTTACAACACTAATAGTACTTTGTGTGGTGGGGGAGCTTGAGCAACTTTGATGATACCTTACATTTTTGCAGCTCTAAAATATTAGGATCTAAAGAATCTACACTGAATGTTGCCTTATATGGGATAATAATTTTCCCAGAGGATACTACGTATCACACTAATTAAAATAATAGGCTAACGTGTTGTTATATTATAAAAAAACAGGATGGTGAAACACAGGAACACACATAATTGCACTGCCCTGCAGCGAGGCTAAGCTTGGTGTGGCTGAGTTCAGTGCTGGAAGTCTAGGGGTGGCCCGGCGCTGGTGAATGGAGAAGAAACAGAGATCTGGGGAGCGGCTGGATGCTGATTTCCTCTCTGCAGGAGGAGAGAGATTGATAGAGGCTCTTTCCCCAGCTGTCTGTGCAACGCTGGGCGGACCACACCTCCAGGCTGTGTATTTACCCAAGATTCCTATCACTTGTGGAGAACGCTGGACTGAGTGTGCCAGCACACGGCCATCCAAAACAGCATGGTAAACAAACAAGAGCTCATGGGCCAGGTCTCAGAGCTCCACTTTCTTTTTCCTTGCTTTTCTGTGTTCCTCCTTTGCTTCTTTTTGCCTTTCGCAGTCCTCGCTCTAGTCCTGCCATCTTTCTCTCTTTCTCTTTGAGCTTTTCCCTAAGCTCTCGTTCACATTCTTTCCCAGTTCCTCAGTCTCGTCCTCTCTTTGTTTCCCTTTTCCTCGAGCTTGTTTTGCATCTCGTAAAACACGGCTTGTCGACATGTTCTGGCAACAGTCTGGTGAGTTCAAATGAAACAACCGTGGTTTGGAGGAAATACGATCCCTCACACATCGCCAAAACCGGCATCTCACACACATACACACACACACACACACACACACAGCTACATATTCGTATTCATCTCTTTCGAGAGCCCTCTTTGTCTTTCGCACTCAGAACTGCCACACACATTCGCGTCTACACACAATTTCACTCTAACCCTCTAAGCGTAACGAGTTCCTGTTAATGCCATGGCAACCGCTAGTCTCCACATCCTGACGGGTACCGTCATTATTGCTTGTTTATGAAGGAAAGCGCGCGACCTGCCGACATGATAGCACTCGTCCCGGCATCTGCTCGTCTCGCCGCTCCGCCAGCCTGCCGAGGGGCTGCTGTGGATCATTCACACTCCCAGCATGCTCCAGGGACCTGGGATAGCATGTCTTTACTTCCTCCCAGGAGAGGGGGTGAGAGACACTGTGCTGGTGTTAAAGTGCTGATTTCTCAGAGTGGAGGGCGTCGGCACTAATGGGAGGGTTCAGTGGCTCCAGTGGAGTCTGATGGGTCTCATCAGGACCTCATTCAAGCCTACATGGAGTCTACACTTGGCTTGGGCAGATTTCGCCCTTGAGCCTATACTGTAAACATAAAACCATGATATATTCATTAATATATTTCTACCATCGCTATTATACCACAAATGTATTGAGTTGAATAATCTGTCTCCTCAACCCTTGTTCACCATCAGTGTGTAGTTGCGCCCAGATTTGAGAATTCAGTTATATTTTATATAATGGTACAGTATATATAGCTGCCTGGTCAGAGTGTTGTAGGTCATAAGAGCAAGTTACCATTTTATTACCTAAGAGTGTGTTAATGCTGGCTGAGAACTGCAAAGCTCTAGATGGGATAATGAAACATGACATAAAAGTTCAGTTTCAAAATGCAAGTTGCAATCAAAAATGACTTTAAAATGATCTAAATTTCTTTCTTCTTAGACTACTACTACTACTACTACTATTTCCTAATCCTGACCCAAACAACTGGCACCTTCCGCACCTTCCACACCAATCCCACAACAGTGAAAACAGTTGCTACTCTTCTTCTACTCGCCCCTGACCTACAATTTATCGCATTCCAGACTGGGTCTTTCAGCCATTTGCCTACAGGTCCCTTCCTAAATCATTACACACTCCTTCCCACTCCTTGTCTACGACTGCTGCCAGCCCAGAGCCTGGACCACCATATAGACAGTATACCCAGACACACAAATACACGCTGTGTTAGTAACACAGGCTCTCTTGCCGCCCACCTCACCGCCTCCAGGGACTGGAGATCAGGACTCAATTAAAGAGGTATTCCTGGAATGCTTTCAGAAGGATGAAAAGGGAACAGAAGATGCCTGCCCGCTGTTTATTTTCCCTGCCCGCTGCGGCCTTGATCTGAATTTGTCACGGTGCGTGTCAAACAGGCCCAAATAAGGAAGGGGGGAGGTGATCAGTTGCTCACTGGTGGCAGCAGAGGTCAGCCAGGGTCTGTTGCTTCGCCTGAGGAACTCAGCACCCACAAACTATCCAGTTACCTAACAGTGGCCTTCTGCTACTGAGAGCCAAGCCCCGGCCAAGCCCTGGCGTGACTTCCCTCTGAACCATAAAATCAAATTATCATTTGGTATTCAGACAGTAAAACCAGGTCCCTTTCACTCTTCCAAAGCTGACCAATGACAGTCAATTTGGCACCTCTGCTGCTGCCACTTCTGCGAGAAGTGGCTGATCAGAAGAAAGGCTGAGGCGTGTGTGTGTATCCTGTGTGAAAGGGTGGGTTCTGTGCTACGTGATAATACAGGCAGCTCCATCAGAGATCATAACTGCTGTTATCTTCACACACTCACTAACACCAAGCCCCTCCAAGAACCTCACATAAAAAAAACAACAACCCGAGAAAGCTTCAAATGAGTGACTGTGTGTAAGCCCCCGGAACAGAGGAACGCTACCAGCAAAGAAAAGCGATAAGGGAAATACAGGAAAGGAGACAGAGCCAGACGTGGCCTTGATGTGGCTTCGTTTTCATGAATCACAGCCAGAGCTCGGTGGGGTGCCGCGCACTCTTACCTGTCTTGTGGATCTCGTAGCGCAGCGAGAAGCCCGCCCCCTGGTGGGCGTAGTCTGACACAAAGCGGATGTGGAGGACCGGGCCCGACGAGATGATGGCGGCCGGGGCGATGTTGCTGCAGTGCTTGCCCAGCAGATCCGCGGACTCCGAACTGCCATCGCGGATCTCGATGAAGTCATATCTGCAAAACAAACCCCATGACAGGAGATATTTGTGAGGACAGCGGTCAAGAGAGGCCAATGCATGTCTAATTCTAGCCGGTCTGACCCTTTGACCTGTCCTAAACATGGACTCCTACTTGTCAGTGAAGTGAGTGGTGGCAACAGATACATTTCAAGCCTCGGCTCCTCAGACGCTAGACGCTGCTGTGCTCAAACAAGCCTTCTGTCTGACTGTAGCCTGTTTGATCCTTTGATCTGGACCTAAACAAGGACTCCTGCTTGTCAATAAAGTGAGTGGAGGCAACAAACTGTCTGATTCTCTCATGTCTGACCTGTCTAAATATGTTTCCGGATTCTTGTGTGTCAAGTGGTGGAAACAAATACTTCAAAAAGGTTCATGTTCTTCTTTTAGGATGTCAGGTGCTGTTCTGGTCAAACATACTAGTCAATAAATAAGTGAGTAAAAGCAACAAGTACAGTTTTAGCTTCTCTTCCTCCTTGAAATATCAGGTGCTGCTATGGTTAAACACATCATTCTGAACCCCCTGACCCGCCATAACATAGATTCCTGCCTCTTAAGCTCCTTCTCTGAAGACACTGAAGATGCTGCTATGTTCAAACAAGTCATCCTGTCTAATTCAAGCCTGTCTGAGCTGTCCTAATTACAGATTCCTGCTAGTCAATGAAGTGGATGAGTGATGGCAACAAATACATCTTCATCCTCTTCTCCTCAAGACGCTAGATACCGCTGTGTTCAAACAAATGATTCACTCTAATTAAAGCCCCTTTGACTATTTGATCTGTCCTAAACGCACTAGACTCCTCCTTGTCAATGAAGTGAGTGGAGGCAACAAACATGATTTCAATTATTTCTTCTAAGACGTGAGAAACTGCTATGTTCAAACAAGCAATGCTGTAGTAATCCTGCAGCTCGTCTGGCCTGTCTGAAATACAGATTCTTGGTTGTTAAATATGTGTCAATTAATACATTTTCAGTGTATTTTGTGGGTTTTCCTTCAACGTTTCTTAGATGCTAAAGTGTTTAAACAAATAATACCAAGTCTTGCTTGTGACCTTTTGATGGTCCCACACATGTATTTCTGCTTGTCAGTAAAGTAAACTAGTGATGGCAACAAATATATCTTTAGTTTTTCCTTCTGGGATGTAAGATGCTCCTATGCTCAAACTAATAAATGCCTGTCTTAAATAGAGATTTCTGTATGGTGTTGTATGGTGACAACTTCAGTAATGCATCTTTATCTTCTTTGCCTGAGACTTGCAATTAGTTATATTTATTAAGACACATAAACAGAGATTTTGATTTTGCTGCTGAATTTGACCTTGTTGTCTGATTGGCTGTTGCTTCACACCCAACTAAAAAAGCTGATTCTGACTGGTTTGTTTCCCCGCCTTTGGCTGAAATGGAGATTGTGATTGGTTACAGATAGAGATTGTGATTGATTCTGCTGCTAAGTTTGCCTGTGTGTTATTTTACCACCAGCTAAAATTGACATTCTGATTGGTTTTGCTGCAAAGTTTGACTGTCTATTGCCCATTCTCATGCTGAAATGGACATCCTGATTGGTTCTGCTGTTCTGTTGACTGCATGGTGTCCTGTTCCCTAGCTAAAACAGAGATTCTGATTGGTTGCGTGCCTGGAAAATATGTTGGCAGTATGCAGAGAGGGGCACAGGCAAAGTGTCTGAGTTCCTATTGTCTTAAAAGTTCTAATTAGAAAATTAGAATCCAGCGGCACACTGGCGCAGGTGCGAAAACAATTAGTGCTAATAGGATTAGAGCAGACTCAGATATGATTATTAAGATTGCTGAAATCTAACAGACACACATTACTGGGAGGAATTGGTACACACATTCTCTAATATGGGCTACGCAGCAAATGCAGGGAAGCAGATGCACTTACAAGCATACACACTCTCACACTCTCTCTCTCACACACACACACACACTCCTAGCCTCAATAGTTAGTGTGTATTTAAAAGCCTGTCTGTTTTGCTTCAGCACCACCTCACTATAATGAGTTTTCTCCTCTCTTGTTTTCCTCATTCCGTTTCCAGGTTATAAGCCGCCTTTGCCTGAGGAGTTTCTGCACACTGTGGTCAAAGTAAGCTTGATCTCAATTAACTACGGGGGAGGAAAAAAAAAATACACATCTATTATGCACATCCGACACTTCCTGTCTGATTACGCAGAAGGGACTCTATTCTTCAAAGACACAAAAAGTTGACCCCAATGACAAGTAAATTAAAAACAGCTAAAGATAGAGGGGAGAGAGGGGGGAGGGGGAGGAAGAGAGAAGAGAGGGAAACACAGAAAGAGAGAGATCTTCTTTTCTCTGCTGTTTTTTTTTTTTAAACACAAAATAATACCACTGTCTTAACACTGACAGAGTGAGAGAGAGAGAGATGGTGAAGGCTACCAAACTGCCATTAGCTCCACTGGTAACATAAAGCAGTGTGGGTGTCGTGCTTAGCGCCGTGCTGTCACACTAACAGGGCTGATTTTTATGGAGCTGTGCTCACACGAGTTCGTTTGACGCGAGAGCGTGACTCCTGCCACTGCGCCGAGCCTCATCTAGCCCTGATCTAATGAGCCTGCGACTCCTTACTGCATCTTACAAGCTCTCGAGAGGAGGAGGCCATTGTCCAACCATCGAATCCAGTGAAGAGCTAGGAGTGGCCTGCTGGAGAAGTCAATAAGCTTCAAGGTGAAGTGGCTCTTCTTTTCTTCGTTCCAGCTGTTCACACATCATGATGGTAATCT
The DNA here is from genome assembly GCF_023375975.1 of Astyanax mexicanus. Taxonomy (NCBI): domain Eukaryota; kingdom Metazoa; phylum Chordata; class Actinopteri; order Characiformes; family Acestrorhamphidae; genus Astyanax; species Astyanax mexicanus. The sequence goes on from NC_064418.1 coordinate 36,620,517, forward strand.
ATTATCGGTGCAGTGTGCGAGAGTTGTGTTTCTATATGTTGGTTAATGATGAGATGTTCTCAACGCTGAATCGGCAGTTCTGACCCCAATACTCTTAATACTATGGTCTTACAAATTAAGGCTGTAACTAATGATTATTTTGGTAGTCGACTAATGATTGACTGATGATTATTTTTCGATTAGTTGAGTAGTCAATGATTATTTTTGCCATGCCCTCGATCTCTGAAAACAATAGAAACAGCTGAACACAAGAATTAAAAGGGATTTAAATTTAAAAATGATTTAAAAATGTCTAGATGTTGTTTAAATGTGAAAAGTACTGATATTTTGTGAGTAAATATGTAATCTGTTGTGTTTGGGAACTTTTGGAGTTGAGCATAAACTGTTTGAGTGAGCCATTTAAACATCTCCCATTGCATTTCTGTCCACAGCACTTTGTGTAACGTGGGACTGTTACAAATGAACGATTAGTCGACAATGAAATTTGTAGTCGACAAATTTAATTAATCAACATTGTCGATTATATCGAATAATCGTTGCAGCCCTATTACAAATAAATGTGAGAAAAACAATATTATTGTCATTTTAGGACTATTTTATGCCTCTGATATAAAGGTAAAACAATTGCATAATGCAAATACAGTTACTCTCTTTTAAATAGCACTGAATTTAATTTAACATGCTGGTTTATACATATATTAATTAGCTCTACTGGCTAGGAAAACATAACAGGCAATACAGAGGTCAGCAAAAAGGATCCAAGCCATGACCATGAATAATTAATGAACAATACGTCGATAATGTAATTATCGTGACAGGCTTGTCAAGTACAGAATGTGGTTTTGGGGCTTTTTTTATTGTTTAGTTTACATTGGTTTTATCCCTCATTCAGATGTGTCCTGGTTTGCTGTGGGGTTTACAGGTCAGAGCACTGTGAAATCACAGCAGGACACACGAGGAGGAGGGAGTGAGAACATCAAAAAAAAAAAAAAAACATGGAGAGGAGGACTACACAAATTGTGACACCACAACAGAGCCAAGCTTTCTATGAATGGATGCTTATACTTATCCAGCACATTTAGAAAGTCGTGAAATCAGTAAAAATCTGGTGAAAATGTCTGTATTTTCTAATATTGACATTTATATCATAAAGAAAAATATCACAATATCAGTTTTTCCAATACTGTGCAGCCCTAATGAAGACTGCTGTACAGAAAAGGAAAGCCAATGGGAAAGGGAGGTAACTATGTAACCTCCAGAACAAACATAGACCAGCTATATAACCAAAATATGCCATAAAAACTTTTAACATTTTGCAATATCTCCCTCTGCTTTCATTCTGAGTTGCAAATTAGTCTTTCCTTCGTGTTAATCTGTGTTTCTGTTGGCCTCGTTAGCACCTCTGGTGGGGCGGCCCCCTTTTCCGTTTCCTCTTCCTCATCTTCTGAAAAACAACGCTTTGTTTGATAGGAAGGTGTGAAGGACGTGTATCAGTACGAGCTGTAGACTGACTGTAGGCTGAGCTGGAGAGAAGAGTCTGAGGGGTGAAGGAGAAGCGAGATGCAGAAACCTGACACTGCCTTGGGTTCATTAAGTGACGGACACCAGCAGGTGCCTTTACAGCCCTTTTAGAGCACACTCTGTAACACTCAGAAACAAACACGTAATGACAACTTATTAGACCCTGAGAGAGTGCTGGCTGATATATTAATATTTACTGTACTGTGTATTTAAAACCTTGTGTACACACAGTACTGTGTAGGTCATTTACAATACTGTATATTTATAATACACTGTAAAAAAAAAAAAAAAAAGAAAAAAATTCAAATTCTTCTCCTAAAGGTGATTTTTAAGTCAGCTGAACAAAAAATATTGAATTGCACCAAATATTATAGCAAAATAATTACCTCAACTAACATTATTAAGTTTCTTGGTAAAAGTGGGGTCTACTGAGCAAACAGGGGTTTTCATCCGATGTTGGTCATGCTATTTGCATATAGGGTGTGTCCTCCCACCTCTCAGTTACCATCAGTGTGTAGTCATTCTCCACAGGCTGGTGTCAGTATTTTTCTCTTGAGATATATATATATATATATATATATATATATATATATATATATATATATATATATATATATATATATATATATGCACGTTATAGTCATAAATTCCCAGTTGCTAACCTAATTTAACAAAAAATATAGTGTTGTGTGCATTATGTGAGTTTGATTTATATAAAACATTGTATGTAAAAAAGGTAAAAAAAAATGTTGTTGGGGATAGTAAGCAGAATCTACAAAACACATTTTATATAACCTAAATGAACACAATGCAAAACATGTAGTTGGACCAACTTAGGTGTATTTGGTTCACAGACAATATTTACTTGACTCAACTTATTTTCTTTAATTGGATCGCTTTCTGAAAAAAAATAAAAGATCACTTAAAATGCAGATTTTTTTTTATATATTTTTCCAAATTGAAAACTTCTGAAATATAATCAAGAGGAAGACGGATGATCACAAGCCATCAAACCAAACTGAACTTCTTTAATTTTTGCACCAGGAGTGGCATAAAGTTATCCAAAAGCAGTGTGTAAGACTGGTGGAGGAGAACATTCAAATGAACATTGCCTGCAATATTGTTTATTCACAATACTGTACATGCTGTTTACAATTATGTACAGTAATGCATACTTATAAAACTGTGTAATGTTAACAAATGGTAAAGTTATGTTAGGACTGTAAGTTATTATTTTAGCACAGAGTATCAGCACACAGGAAACATGAGCTCATTAACATCATTCCTGCAAACCTAAATAGCTCATGATGCCGTGATATACACACAAACACACCAATAAATAGGTAAACTCATTTTCATGCCTGCATGGTGTTTGATACTCTGTTGACAGAGAATTTCATACAATAGCACCCCCCCCCCCCCTTCCCCCCTGTCTTCTCTCTCTCTCTCTACCCCAGCACTGCCACGCTGACAGCCAGGAGGAAGTGGGCGTGTGTCACTTAGTTTGGTAGGCTGGAGAAGCTGCGGGTGGCTTTGGGACACTTCTTGCTGCCCACAGGCTCAGATTCAACTCGTTCCTCAATTAACACTGACACACACACACACACACATACACTCACACACACACACTTACACACAGCCACTGTTACAATAGCAGCATTCATGTAGTGACGAGGACACACGCAGTGCAAAGCTGACTCTCTGGTCATTAGAGTCACATGGCCAGGAGTCTTATGGCAAATGCTAAGGATAATTACATTTCCATAGAGTTTATTATAGGATGTAGGTTCAGCGGTTGGGGGAGGAAGCTGGGAATATACTGGCTTTAGTGAAGCTGTGTTATTGACCATGAAAATAAGCATTTAAATCTTCCCTCCTGTCAACCAGCAGACGAGGTTTCCTCCTTTATTTTCTCAGTAATATTTTTTCTTTGTGTGTATGTGTGTGTGTGTGCCTGTGAACTCTGTCTAGAGAGTTTGTGTTTAAAACAGGCAGGAAAATATATGTGTGTGTGGATGTATGTGTGTAGAAATGATCTCCCCCCATTCCCCACTCCCCCCACACACACACTTTCTGAGCCGCCTGTTAATTGCCTTTCACACGTTCTATCTTTCAGGCAGGAATCTTCTTCACACCTGCACACACACACTTCCAACTACAAAGATCCCGTGAAGACTAAACACACATTCATTTACATGCATTTCACATACCCCCCGTTTTACAAACTGAGTAACAAACACTGACCATCAGTGTTTCAATGGTAAAAATCAAAGCAATCATTTGTTTACAGTAAGAAAATGCTTACAGCTAACGGCTAAAAAGTTCAGAAGCCTCAGAAATGACACCCGTGGTCAGAAGCTAAACACTAGCACAGATAGGAACACAAATTGAACTCACGCAAAACTTGTGTAATGACCCAGAGGAGAAATGAATAAGCTGAACGTGCCAGAATAATATTAGCTCTGCGTCTGAGTGAAATCACAGCCCAGACCCATAATAGCCATTTTTGTTTCAGTGTGAGAACATACAGCAACTTCAGGTCATGTTAGCCTGTTACTGACTACACCTCATAAAAGAAGAGATAGAAGAATAGAGAGAGAAAAAGAGCTAAAGCTAAAGCTAGCATTTATAGGTAAATATTGCTGTCCCTTAAAAATTCCCTTAAAATATATAACCACAAAGAAATAAACCATTATTGGACTGCTGCTCAATTCTGGAGAAACTTAGACCCAACTTAGACCCAGAAGTATTGTTTACAGAAGTAGGAACTAAAAGATTTTCTTAGAGTTTAAAGCCTTTAAATAACATAGCACAGAGCAATGCTTCACTAAATGCTCACAATTCTTACAAATACAGAAGCTAATTATTAAATAGGATCAAAATTATGGCAGCATTGTGCCCAGACTAAACATATGCTTTGGATAAATTATATATATATATACATATATATATTTCAGCATTAACATTCCATCAATATCTCTAAATTGACTTTCCAGGAGAATAAGGTTTTGATTGCCCACACCTGGTCTTATTAGTATATATATCCCGACTTTTTAACACCTCCTCACTGGGTATTGAATCTAGTTTACTAACAAACAAAGTGTTTTGTTTGTTTATTGCACTTTAGATACCGACTCGTATTTGTGTTTTTTCAACTACCTTTTTGCCTTGACCTCTTGTACCATTTGTTTACCATTGCCGGCCCTTATGTGCCTTATTATTGAGTGTCTTTCGTGTGTCTGGCTAGTGTGACACTTAGCTTAATGGAAGTCAATACAAATTAGTATTTTAGTTTATTCTAGCATAAGTTATTTAAGTTATTTTAGCATGTTGTATGCTAAATATTTTATGGAATTTCATGAAATTAGTTCAATCAAACAAAAAAACTATATTTGAATTTTAGCTAATATTTTTTTGTAGTTTCAATTGTGGCAAAAAATTGTGTGGCAAAGCGTTGTAACCCCTGGTTTCTCTGACATCACAAGAAAATCAGACACAGGTCAATGCACCACTTTACAACCAACCTCTCTAAATGATTATTTACATCTCAACAGCTGAACAACTCTGCAGAGCATTTTCACCTTTAACCCCTTACCCTCTGTGGCTTTTATTACACCCTGAGGATTACTATTTTTTTACTACATGCATACATAGCAATGCAAATGCAAACGCTGGCTGAATCGTTCTTAATAATAAGAAAGAGTTTAAGAGATTAACAAGCCATAGTGTAACACCTGAAGAGTGTTCAACTGCTCTAAATACTGTTCAGTATTTAGAATTAGCGGTACCACTTTAAAATAAGCCTACCCTTATAAAGCGTTTATACATGGTTTACAATTGAGTTTATGAATTATTATTGATTAGATTGTTAATGAGAAAGAACATTGATAAGCAGTTACAACACATCAATTAAAAAGGCAAAAGTGATTCATTGTTTGTTTAGTCATATTAATCAACTTAGTAATTTAACTAAGTATAAATAAGTGTGGAACGACATTTGAACATTTTTAGCTCACTGTTGCCATTTCTATTTATGTGTTGTTACAGATATATTTTAACTGCTTATTAATGGGTTTTAAAGTATTTGCAACCTAATTAATAAACCATTAATAAACTCATTTATGACCACTTAGAAAGCCTTTATAAAGGTAGTCTTATTTTAAAGTGTTACAGAATGAGCTGATATATCAGTTTAAAATGATCTCATATACCATACGCCCAATCGATTTATGTCTTGTTTTATGCATGCTAGTTAGGCTACGATTAGCTTCCAGAGCAAGTGGGCTTAGAGACGAGGCCGTGGCCCTCCGACTCCGTGATGTAATCAAGTCCTTGACGTCTGTAACGAATGACGGGCCTGTAACCTGAGTGATGCATGCGCAGGGCCTGGCTGAGTCCCCTAGAGTCCAGTTCACCTCCACACTGTCCATTGATTCTTCATTACAAGCGGAAAATAACCATTGATCAGGAGGACCCCCGGGGAGGGGCACAGGCTGAGGTTGTGATCACTGCTGCTTCTTGGTGATGTGTTACTTCACACGGGGGAAGCTGAGACATCGGGGAGATGTTGGCTCACTCAGGTTAAAATATATATCATGGATAAATGGATTCAAATGATGAAACTTGATAAGATAATCAACAGGAGGCGTGTCTGACTTTATGCATGGATGTTGATCACCAGCCTTCTCTACTGACTGAGGGAGAATGTACCAGGGGTGACAGTGACTACTGGTTCATGGGCTGATGGACTGTGAACATTCGCAGCTGTTCAGTGTCCTTGGATGGACAGCATAGGGTTCCTGCTGGGCCTGTACCTGAAGCCAGAAATGCTGAAGATGCTCCCAGGCGACTGTCACAGTCCACACACAAAGTTCCGCACAGAGATAAAAGTCATAACAGGGCCATCACTGCTCACACACACACACACACACACACACACACACACACACACAGAGCCCTGCAGTTCTCCACGCTGAGCTCAGCACAGGCGGCGCGTCGTAGCGAGCGCTATCCGCTGCGCTACCGCTAATTTCCTGGGTAAATACGCTCACAGTGGCACACAGACTAAGACACAGGGAATAATGAACTCCAGCTGTCAATTGTTCCAGAACTAGCACTGAGTCAACACTACTAATGTGCAATGCATACAGACTATGAAATTCATTTCTAAATTATGGCAATGAGTAATTTCCAGACATACAAAAAAGAAAAAAAAAAGAAAAAAATGTGTGCCATGCTTTGTAGTCACATAACAATGTGGCAGCCCCCTGCACTACAGCAGAGCGCTCCCACTCAAGAAGAATAAAATCCTTCAGAAATCCTGAGGAGAGACATGGATTACGCATTTTCTGCATATTAATACAGCAATTAGATAACATCAAACTGGAATACTGTGCCAGCAGGAGAGAGAACGAGCGAGCGAGAGAGAGAGAGAGGGAGAGAGCTGCAGACAGAGCAGGGGAGAGTGAGTTCCAGGGGACAAAAAAAAAGAAAAAGAAAAAGAAAAAATAAGGCGAAACAGGGAACACATAGAGAGTGGTTAAAAACAGACAAAAAATGAAAAGAAAAAAAAAAGAAGAAAGAAAAAGAAAGGAAAACGCACCTCCAAGCCCCTCATCCCCCAGTCTATTTCCATTATCCATGTCATTCAGGAGTGTGGCTTTGCTGATTGAATTACAGATATATCATAATAAATCATCTAGCTCTTATTATATTTATTCAACATCAATCTATTTATAACCCCGAAGGGGCGGGAGGCTCCTGGCGCCGGGCCAAGCTCGCGCCGAGCGATCTGTTGAATTATAATGCAGTTCCATAAAGCATGGAGCAGGCTGCAGCGCAGGGCACGGGGAGGAAAAGCTGTCAGGATTATTCCAGCTGAGCCCTCAGCCCCGGCTTTGAGTGCCCACCCTGACACTGCACTTTTCCCCACCGCCAAGCCGACGGCAACACCGAACTTTCCTCCGCTGTAACTGACATAGCAGTTCTCTCAGGAAAAAAATAAATAGAATACTGTCATTGTTGCACAATAACCTTCACCAAAATGATCGCCAAAATAGGAATTTTACAAAAGAAGAACATACATTTTTTGTTTTATTTTGCATTTTTGTTGGTCTATTCATCAATATACAATTCTGAAACAGTGTGGAAAACTAACTGCCAGATTCACATTATGTCAAAATAACAATAAAACAATACCAACTTTATTAACAGTATTACATAGTGTTTTTAAATATGTTTTTAACTAAAAGGAGTGTCTAAAGGTATTAATTAACTCAGCATTATGTCGCTTTTTTGTAGTTTTACTTAAAAATTACAGTTTAGAATAATTCAAAATCATAAATTGTATGTACAGCAGTGGTATAAAGGCTAGTTGCTGGTTTTAGATGATCTAAGCCAGGGGTCACCAACGTGGTGCCCGTGGGCACCAGGTAGCCCGCAAGGACCTTATGAGTAGCCCGCAGGCCTGTTCTAAACATATAATTAATTATTAATAGTAATAACATTTAATTAAGGGTAAATTAAGCAGTTTTGTGATTTCACAAGTGTGTATCAAACTGGTAGACCTTCGCATTAATTGGTACCCAAGAAGTAGCTCTCAGTTTCAAAAAGGTTGGTTACCCCTGATCTAAGCTGATCTTTTATTAGGAAAGTAATTTAAAAGTTGGTAATTCAGGAGAAAACATACCCTATACTGATCTATACCTATTAATCTGTACTGGTCTAATTAGATCTTCACCAGCAAAGTGTGTATTGCATTTGACCGTCATCATGCTAGTTAAATTATTCATACTATCATCTATACATCTATCTATCTTTCTATCTATATCTATCTATTGTTGTGACTTAGATGAAGATTTAAAACACATTTATTGACCAATTTATGCAGAAATCCAAGTAATCCCAAAGGGTTCACATACTTTTTCCTGTATATCACATCATACATACTGCAGTATACTAAATCCAGCGCATGCTAACACTGCCATTCTCCCACAGTAAACATCAACACTGCAGTCCTCCTGCTGAACACACACTCCTCCCTTCACGGCTCTTCTCCTACTGCTTCTGTTGTCTCGCTCTGTCATTTACACAGCAGCTCTGGATCTCAGCCCTGTCTCTCTCTGGCAGCTGAACAGATGCTCATCTTTTCTTAGTTCCTTTTCTTGCTTTTTCTCCTCTCCTCTCTTCTCTTCTCACACCTGATCATATCATCTCTGTTTTTCCCACCTCCTCTGCTCTTAGCTCCTCCATCTTGCTCTCCAGGCAGGGTGAATTCATCTGCATTGTTAACGCTGTTCGCCTCTGCCCAGCACACTCATCCATTCCAGATGAACTTTGGCATGAACCGCCGACATCGACTTGAAAAATGTTTAAAAATACCATTCAGAGCTTAAACTCACTCACTCAGAAGAGAAGCTAGAGGGTCTGAGATGAAGATGTTTCCCAACCAAGCACTCTGAATACTGGAGGGTCAGAGTCGCTGTGGCTGGATACTAACACTGTTTATGTCTGAGGGTGATGCGGGAGCCGGTTTGGGGGAAGAACTGCCTGTGTCTCTGGAAATGACTCATTTCAAGTGGTGGCTCAGCCAAAAAAATCTAATTTACCAAATACAAAAAAAGCGTTTTCCCCTAGTGTTTCAGCCAACGTGTGTTTGGTGTCCAAAGTTGACTTCATAAATAAGAAGTTAGAACTTTAAGCCAATGTTTAAAAAAAATGGCCTTTTTGGACTTATAAGGATGATCTTTACTCATTCGAATCAGACAAAATGGGTTCATTTTAGTAGACAGAAGTAGATAAAAAAAAATGTCAGCCAAGACATTGTTTTTATTTTTTGGTTTTACAGTAAATATATACATACAGTATAACTGTCTAAATGTTCATGGATGCTTCTTTAAATAAATACATTTACAGGGTTCATACACTTTTTAAGCAATATACCTTCCTGACTTTTTCATGACTTTTCCATGCCTTCCAAGCAAATTTTCATCACAACACGATCTTAAAAACACCAGTGGACAAACAATATTATTAAGTATAATTAAAATTTATAATAGGCCAAAAATTAATTAACCCTTTCATGCATAGAGGTCACTACAGTGTACAGCTGTTTAAAAAATTTTTTTCTTTAAATATGCTTGCAATTTTGGGCACTGCTGCATATAGTCCACTGTAGTGGAAGCTATTGCATCATCCTATACAAAAAAATTGCATTGGTTGGTCATTGTAATGGGAAAAAGAAGTCAATGAAATCATGATGGCCGGCAGACAGGGAAAACCACCAAACACCTTGGCTATTTTTGTTTCTACCTTTTATAAAATTATATCACTGCAGGTAAAAAATATATAATTACATCAAGTAACATCTAAGGTGACATATTATGTAAAGATTTTCAAAATTTTGATTTTATATTTGAGGGAATTGTAGATTAATCATCTGTCCACTTAATTGTACATCATGCATCATTAGCTATTTTTCAACTTTTATGCAATGTCAATTACTTCCAGTGTTGTTTTAAAAATAATTCATATTGTTTAATGTTTTGGCTGTAAATCAACTTCTTTAATTGAGGAATGTCTGCCAGTACAGACAGTTGCAAGCAGAGAAGTAGGGTCAAGCAGTGATAGTGAAGGTGAGTCTGGAAATGTTACTGAGGGAGTTGAGGCTGAGGAACGGAGATGAAGGAGATGAGGCTGTTGAAACTAAGGGCACCCCAATATCCAGTATGCCCCTGGAAAGCACTGGCCCCAGCTCAAGAAAGTATAAAATGCCAGCACACGAAGAACCAAGTACATCTGCATGCAGTGTCTTGTAGCTTTGTGCCCTGTATGCTTTGGCAACCATCATAGAAATTAGCAACAAGCATGATTTGACAGGAAATATGATACATGCTATAAAATACTATAAGAGAATATGCTCACTTAACAGTTCAGAGACTTGACAAGAATACAGTATGATAATACCAGTCACAATCAAGATTCTATAAGGTTCTACGGTTCAGAGACATTTTCTTGTGTCACAATATCCTCCTCAGTTCCACTATTCCAACAGAATACCATATTACAACTGTATAACTGAATTACATTTGTGTTTTTTTTACAACAAAAAATGCATGAAGTACACTTGAGTGGACAGATAAATATTTCTTTATCGAATAAAGATAGAATATATATTTTTTTCAAACCTTGTTTTACATCCCTAAGGATGTATAAAAACACTTAGAAAAAAAATCCTGACTGAGTTTATTATAATTCATGCATGAGAGGGTTAAATAAAAAAAAATATTTTTTAAGAAATGCTGACACAGAATCTTTAATAATAAAATGTGTGTCAAATCCTGAGAGATTCCTTGTGTAGAGCTAAATCACATAACTAACTGATCTGATGTAGCTCAAGAAGCTCAAAATAGCTTCTCCATCAATAAATGAAAAACATTTGTAGAGAAAATTCCATGACTTTTCCAAAACTTTCTAGGTATTTTTTATTTTTCTTGGAAACTTTCCTGGAAATTGCTTTTTTCAAATTCAATGAGTTTTTCCAGGTTTTTCATGACCGCACAAGCCCTGCAGTTAGCCTATGTTAAAATTCAAAATATGGCTTCTCTTCTCTCGTTTATATGTAAAAATACTGCCAGTCTTGAGCTGTGGAGCAGTATGATCACATCCTCATCCTTTACTTTGTGTGCTGCTTTTATCCATTTTTATAGACAACAGAACCTCATACAGCATCCAAAATCACAAGGGCAAGTCTATCTGAGATTATTTCACACCACAATGTTTGAAGAAACTGTGTGATGATTAATCACAAGGCTTACACAGTCCTTACTTGTCTAATATGTCTGATTATGTGTTAAATACAATAGCTGTCAAGCTTCATTTCAAAACTACAAAAGAAGTGTCAGAAACTTCAGACACCAACCGTTTCTGTTGAACCATCGCTTTAAATGTGGTGAAAACTGAAAAAAAGAAGAGATTGTGAGAGAAATGTGGAAGAAAATAAGAGAATATAAAGGGAAGACAAAGTGGAACAAAGATGGAATGCAATAAGGTCAAGGGTGTGGCTGCAGACCACAGCTCTAAAGACTAAACTTTCTCCACCAGCCAGCGTAACACCCTCGTCCCGGGCCATCTATTCTCCGGGGTGTGAGGGAACGTCTGTCGGGACCACACCGCCGCTCGCATTTACTCCAGACTGCATGAAACACGTCTGGCCGTCGGGGAAATGATGGCCGAGCCCTGTAATCGTTTCTGACAGTTCAAACTCTTCAGGTTAAATAAATTAAATATGGCACTTAGCTGCCAATGGATGGGCCCTGTGGCCAGTCCAGAGATACGGAGCTAAGTGGAGCCGGCGGATCAGATATACACTCTTCCCGCAATGTCTACACCACAGCATGTGGGAGGCTGCTGGGATGATTCATATATAGGGCAGCCCACACACGCTCACATCCAGAGGAGACAGCTGGACTTTGTTGATCTTGCTCAGCACAAGCAGAAGAAAGCGGAAAATCATATGGTCCAGTGTGATATCAGGGTCAGCGAGTCATGCATCTTTCCTGACTCCCTTAAATAAGCTTAAGCGCTTGTGTATGAGTTCACACACACATATACACACACTTACGCAAATACACACACACACACAAATAACATGTAAATATACTACAGTACAAAAGTTTGAAATGCGTTTATTGTAATCATAGCTGTGGATTTTTTTCCTTAACATATTTTATTCCATCAGGTTTATTGATGTTTACTTACTTTCATAATAGAAAGTCTAAGAAAAAGTCTAGGAAAAAGCTATAGATAAAAAATGGGACTCGAACAACCGTGAAAGGCACGGTTAAAAGACATCAATTTGCAAATTAAACAAAAATTAACCTGCTTGTGTTCTCAGAACAATGGAATACTTAATTTTAGCATTTTCCTACAACAGTTAATGTAATCATCATGCTGTTTGGACACATTTGAAGGTTTAAAATGTACTTTATTGTTTTTAGCTTATATTTATCTTTATTTTATCTTGTTTTTTATTTGTATTTGCTAAAAATGATATGAAACCAATGATGCTATAAAGCAGGGATAACCGATCCTGATCCTGGAGATTTACCACCCTGCAGATTTTCATTACAATCCTAATCTAACACACCTGATCCAGGTAATAAAAGCCTTCAAAGGGCACTGGACTATTGGAACCAGGTGTGCTGGGTCTTAACTCTTCATGGTGGGAGATTTTTTTTCTGGGATCAGGTTGGGAACCCCTGTTGCAGAGTATCAGAGTCACATTTATTATTTGGTATATTACACTTTTAATAGTGTTTATACTTATAAGAGCAAGAAAAGCTCATATAGGCCGAATAATATTTGCTTAATATTGTCTTAGTAGTAGTGGAGTCATAGTTGTCATAGGCTGTGTGGAGGAATCCCCTTCAATTTCTGCCCTGAGAGTGTGATTGCTTATATGTGTGTGTGTGTGTGTGTGTGTGTGTGTGTGTGTCTATGGATGAGCATGCTGTGTGTCAGTCTCCTCCGAGTCTGGGCGCTAGCCTCGGGGGCTGTCACTATAGGAGCCATCAGTACAACACTGCACTTAATTCATCTCCAAAAACCCCCTACTCACACTTGGTCATGCTCACACTCACTCCTATCTAACCAGAAACACACACAGCATATTGAAGTCTGAGGATCTGCACGCTACAATACAAGCGTCTGTCCTCCTCACAAAGGCTTTGCTGTTACACATCTGCACCACGGCAGCTCCCCTCACTATCTCGCTCCCTAGGACACACTATTTACTCTGGTGCAGGCATCCGGCAAGAAAAGCAGGACAACTTAAGCCAAAGATCAGTGAATAGAGACTGTGTTACTGATTGCCAGTGGCCAGAAGTTTTTTATTACTCGTGCTGTAATGATCTGCTTGTGTTTACTGTGAATTTACAATTAAGATCATGCTTAGTGATAAAAACAGACTCAATACTTGTTGTTCTGTACCTAATTCAAGTGTCTGGCTCCGGAACAGAAACAATAATTATGCATGGAAAGGCGAGAAAGCAACACAGCATTTCAGGAAAATAGAAATCAAGGCTCCTTGAACATTTCAGCTGTTCTAGTTCAGCTAGTCTCAGTTCTGCTTTTCTATATGCAGTATGTATCTGTGCATCTATGCAAAATAAGGTAGTAAACAACTATACTGTACTTTTGTTGGATTACTGGGCTCTGTACTATGAAGGCTGTATTGTATTGTACTGAGCTCCAAACTACCAAGGTCCCACATGCTGACTATTGCACTACTGGCCACACAGGCCATACATACTAATCTTTGCACTATGATAAAGATGCATACATGCTTATTTATAGAAAGCTCTGTACTATTTACATTACATTACATTACATTACATTACATTACATTTGGCAGACGCTTTTGTCCAAAGCGACTTACAATATTGAAGTGCTACATATAGAACACTGTATTATAAAGGGCCAACATTACAACAAATTACCTTTTTTTATGTTTTTTACCCTACTGAACTGTTCTATATTATAAGCTCTACACTAAATACACCCTACACACTAAGCTCTGTACTATACATGCCCTCTGTACATACAGCGCTTTATAATATATAGTCCCCACATACTGAACTCTATCTCACACTAGAATACGCTGGGTCGCACGAGGGTCAAGGCTTTAGTCTGGCATTCTATAGAACAGCTGGAGTGGCCTCAGTATTGTCACGCTGGCCAACAGCTTTCAGCTCAATTTCAGCCCAATTCTGCCCTGACCACAAACCCAACAGCCCCCTCAACATGCGCCATTTCTGTCAGCTTTTAAATCCAGATCTCGTGAGGCGCACAACATGAACAGCATCACGCTGGGTTCTTACACAAAGCTCGTTCTCTGTGGGCAAGATGTAAATGTGAAAAGGAACATTTGGGGGGTTTATGGAGCTGAGAAGCAGATGGAAGAGGAAGAGGAAGAGAAGGAATGGCCGTGTGCTCAGTAACTGCTCTTTGATTTGCTTTATATTGAATCCTGCACTATTCAGGACCTGTATTATTTATATACCATGAGTTGTACTATAGGGGTCCTACAAACTAAGCTATTCTGAGTTATGTATTATATATAGGCCATGCATACAGAGCTATGTGCTATCTAGGCCGTACATTCTGAGCTCTGTACTTAATAGGCCCTAATTTCTGAGATCTTTACTTTATAGGCCATATGTTATGAGGCCCTATATTCAGAGCTTTATACTATATAGGCCCTTTATACTGAGCTATGTACTATATAGGACTACAAACAGAGCTCTATTCTATATAGCCCTAACATTCTGAGCTCTGTACTATATAGGCCCTACACACAGAGTTCTATTCTATATAGCCCTAACATTCTGAGCTCTGTACAATATAGGCCCTGTATACTGAGCTCTGTACTATTTAGGCCCTACATACAGAGTTCTATTCTATATAGCCCTAACATTCTGAGCTCTGTACAATATAGGCCCTGTATACTGAGCTCTGTACTATTTAGGCCCTACATACAGAGTTCTATTCTATATAGCCCTAACATTCTGAGCTCTGTACTATATAGGCCCTACACACAGAGTTCTATTCTATATAGCCCTAACATTCTGAGCTCTGTACAATATAGGCCCTGTATACTGAGCTCTGTACTATATAGGCCCTATATACAGAGCTCTATACTACATAGGCCCTGTTTACTGAGCTCTGTACTATATAGGCCCTATATACAGAGCTCTATACAACATATGCCCTATATACTGAGCTCTGTACTATATAGGCCCTATATACAGAGCTCTATACTACATAGGCCCTATATACTGAGCTCTGTACTATATAGGCCCTGTTTACTGAGCTCTGTACTATACAGGCCTTACATACAGAGTGCTGTATTATGTACCTCCTATGTTGCATAATGAGCCCTATACTACACTAATCCTACATCCTGTGAACAGCTAACTGAGGGCTTATGGAGTTAAAAGGCAGATGGAAGAGAAGAAACAACTGTGTTCTTATTCGTTGGACTTTGATTTGCTTGTCTGAACTCGAGAAGATCCTCTCCCAGAAACTAGGGTGGGAGGAATGTCCACTCACCTCGCTTCCAAAAAAGCATGACACACAGCAGGTCTCCATAAATAAATAAGAGCCTTAGTATGGAGTTCTGTTTACTAATGGACTCGTATAAAAGGCAGCTCCTCTCAGGAGGAACCGTGCTAGAAGACATGTGATGTAATGGAATGTGCAGAAGAGTCTTCTGCCAATCAAGCAGAAGCACAGGAAAAGTACCCAAAAAACACACACAGCAGCGATGAACAAATCACTGAGGAGTAAGCAAAGTGGCGGAAGGAGAGATGTATCAAACCCTCCATCTCTGTCTCCCCTCGCCCACCCTCCTTTTTCTCTTTTTTTTCTCTCTCTCTCTGCTCCTGTTAGCTGGGAGTGAGAGAACGCTGAGAGAGAGAGAGAGAGAGAGACGTCTTTCAACAACAGCTAGTAAAATATTAATGCTTCAATTCCAACAAAGGAATGTCAGACCCCATTCCATAAATCTGCCATTAAAAACACATCTATGTATAATTAATACAGCCAAAATGTTAATAAATGGCAAAAGGACAAAGGGTGATATAGAGCGAGAGGGAGAGAGAGAGCGCTTGAAGTGGCAGGTTGTGACAGGCTTTGTAGGCCCGCTACAAAAGTCGGTGGAAAACAGTTTGTGAAACATGAGTCAAAATGTCACAGACTCCACAGCCTAGTCAGCCTATATCTGTTCTGACTGCACTTTACCTCACTAAAATAACATTCTGTGCTTTTGTAGTATCTGTACATAATAAATGT
Source organism: Astyanax mexicanus (assembly GCF_023375975.1). Classification (NCBI taxonomy): domain Eukaryota; kingdom Metazoa; phylum Chordata; class Actinopteri; order Characiformes; family Acestrorhamphidae; genus Astyanax; species Astyanax mexicanus. The sequence goes on from NC_064418.1 coordinate 36,636,888, forward strand.
GCTGGAATGTGCTTTTTAATATTTTTTAAATTATTGTTGATGAGCCAGTCCTTAGCCAGCTCATCCATTAGGTTTTTTTTTAACCCTTGCACTTCCACTACCAACCAACAGGGGGTGGAATTAGCACAGGAGCTGCCAAGCCTGTGGAATACCCTCACATTCTTACTGTACGTTTTCATAAAACCCTGAGACGAGGCGAAGCTTTGTTTATTGGATATTTAATTAAAAAGAAGGCACCACGGGCTTCCTTGAGGCATTTGTGATGTTGACTATTGAGCCAGACTCAATAGACTCCAGTTGGGCACCGGGAGATACTCCAACTGTAGCTGGGAGACAGATTGGAAGCTCCTACTGCCTGCTTGAATTCGACACTTTCCAAAAAAAAAAAAAAGGGAAGCGCTTGTGGTCTTGTGGCACGATTTTAACAGCAGCAGGAAATATCAGCCAAAAAACACTGAATATCAATGGCCTTCTGCCCCGAGACTGTTAGCAACTTCTCATCGGAATGAGGAAAATCCTGCCAGCCTTTAAGCTCACTCTCCATCTGCTGCACAACCCAGGATGCACACAATTCCTCAGATCTGCTCTGAGCTCATTTAATTTACTGCTTGCTAACATGTTTATCTGAATGCAATACAGCCCTGCCTTGTATATATAATGCTATATAAAGACCCTGGGGTAAGTAAGATGACCTAGTAAACATATATGAGTCACATGCATGTGCACATACAGTACAGTACGACCTGATTGAGCCACTTGGCAATGTGTAATTTCCACTTACCTGCAGTCAAGCTTCTCCAGCTCAAAGTGGGGGTTGAAGTTGAGGACGATGCGCTGGGACGGCTCAGGGGCTGTGATAATCCAGCGGCAGTCCTGGTGAGGCGGGTACTCCTGCGGGTATCCAGGCGTGGTGATGTAGCCCGCGTCGCTGGCATCCCGTTGTCCGCCACATTTCTCTGGAAGAAAGCAAAGAAAGAGAGTCAGAGACGCAGTTCTAATGATTCAACAGAAGTGATTCAGTGAGCTTGAGTAAATGTGATGCACATGATTAAACAAGTGCGGCTGAACTGATTCTTCTCACATGATCCAACAGGTACAATTACGGCAAAACTAAGATTAATGCGGCCTCAATCTGAATTAATGAGCCTGACTTTGTGCAAGCTACACTTGCACAAAGCTAAGTGACACTTTTATCCTGAGCAATGTATATTATGCAGCTAGGAGAATATAGCGTTAGAATTTGTTTTTGTTTTTGCCTAAGAATTGAACTGGAAATTGATGAGGAATTAAAGCTATGGGAAATACAGTGTTGTTAGCCACCACACTAACCAATTTAAAACAATACTCCAGGAATTCCACCATAATCTCTATCTGTTACATGTGTAACAATGGGTAAATTAACATGGCCAATAAGAAAGAAAGATGCACTTAAATGGGAATTGTAAGATGGTGTTGCTGATAGCCAGTATTTTCCATGAATGAATTTGTATTTGGTGTTAAATCTATTTGAGTAGATTTAAGTAGGCTTAAATATTATTACAAATGCAGTGAATAAAGACAATACATTCTACAGATACTGTAAAAACAGATCACATAGATCAATGCTAAGAGACTATTTTTATGCTATTATTATTATGCTATTATTATTATTGCTATGCTGACTTACTCAGGTCAGCTCCATCTTTTTGTCACTGAACAGGAAAGACAGTTCAGAGCTAGTTACAGTATTTTCAGCATACAGGAGATCCAGGATTGGGCCATTCGCCAACATTAGGACAGACACTTCGATAAGATCTGCATATACTAGTTTAGAATAATAAGCCCTCTAACACACAGTTACCATCCCGTGACAGGAAGCAGGAGGACAGGCCATGTGTCTGCTTCAGGTCAAGGGTCAGCCCAAAGCTGTGAGATCAGCAATCGTGCCACAAAGACGCCTTTCTGCACAGGAAGAGCGTATAGGGCACTCTTTTATCCATTCTTCCTTTCTTTCCTTCTTTCATTCCTTGCCTGTGTATCTCTCTTTTCTCTCTCTTTCTTTCTGTGCCTCTCTTCTCTGTTTACTGCGCTCGCCCAACGCAAGGCCTCAGTTCCCTCAGCTCTAATAATTGATATGGTTCTCATTCATTATTGCTCTTGAGTGTAGTTTTCAGGCTGTTTAACCCGTGCCACAGCTCCGAGCAGAGTCGGTGCATATTGCAGACACACGAGGAGGCACGGCAACATATGAAAGTTTAACCGTGTGGGAGGGAGCGAGCGACTCGGGTCGGATGTCAGGCAGCAGCCTCGCTAAACTACAGCTATGCCTCACACTGATAGAAGGCAAACGACTCGCATGACTTGACGAATCGCACAGATTCTGATCTAAAAATACCTGACTGCCCTGTTACAGTAAACCACCCATGCCTCTGCAAGGGCGAACACACTGTACAGACACACAGACACACAGATATACACACACACACATGCACCAACCCACTGCTGCTCGTTAGGTGAAACACACAGAACACATACACACGCACACACTGCCGTGCTTGATCTGGTGTTGTTCCAGCACCACATGGAGAGGCCTGCTGGGGGATGCGGGGAAAATATTCCAAGCAAGTGAAAGTTTTGATTGACAGTTTGGGGTCTGCAGCTGGTTTCCGCAACGCTCTGTGAACAATTACAGCTCGCATGCACACCGCTCCCATTCACTTGATACGAAAATCCAAAAAAAAAGTCCTGGGCAGGATTCTTTTCGCAATGCCATCCCATGATATTAGTCCGGGTGTGCCCACAGCTTCTGACAGATACTTCTGTCACTTCTGTGATATGTCTCCTCCCAAAAGCCAAGCTGCGGACCCCTCGCTCTCCTAACCTCCACACCTCTCCTGACCAGTCCAGGCTTTTCAAAAGCTCCTCGTGCCGAATATCGAAAAGACGAAAAAGACCAGATGCTTGAAATGTAATAGACTTTCAAGTGGTGACATTTGGAAAGCTATTATAGCTTTAAAGGTGCGCTTTCTGCTCCATTGCATTTGATATGCCAGCCTGCCCTTCTCTCATTTCCCCGATGGCTTCAGAGAGCACAACTCTGAGCGCTCCATCTCAGTATGTACACATTGAAAAACAAGGTTTGAACAAAAAGAAATCAGAGCGTCCTCAAATACTTATGCGTGTTCGATAGTGATGAAGTGACCCCATGAGCCCCCCACGACCTGCAAACCCAACAGGGATGCTTAGCAAGGGGGTAGCGATTCATAACTATTAATAATGTTTATTTGATAAAGCAAAAATAGTGCATAAAACAATAAAATGGGAGCAACACTATATCGTAGCATGCATAATTATGTTAGCTACAAGCTAGTGTTAAGAGGAATGATTATGCTAAAGTTTTTAGCATAGCATTTTGCAGTTGGTCTGTGTAATTTAAGTACTGAAAATATGCATGCTGTTCCTAGTACAGCTTATATAATTCTGACACTGTTTATCGCGATAACCGTGTGATACCATTTTTAACTAATACAAAGATAAAATGTTTATTAATCACAAGCTAAAATGTTAGAACTGTTAGAGCAAATGTACAGTATGTCAACTAAGGGTGTGCTTTTCCTCCTCCTTGCTCTCGCATCAATATTTTTAGCAGAGGGGTGGTCTGCCCTGACGGTGGGCTTTCTTTAACTTTAATTTTCATTACACCTCCTGCAGTAGGCTGCTTTATTTCCTCCAGTGTGTGAAATGTACTGTATTGAACTGAAGGCTGATATTGAACGATATGCGCTGCGTTTTTACTCTCTCCTGCTGTTTAGCAAGTGAATGGTGGTGTGTTAGTAAAGCCAGGTAGACAATTCTGCCAGCTCAACACTTTCTCATCAGGCCTTGGCCTGAGCATGTGTGTGTGTGTGTGTGTGTGTGTGTGTACAAGTTCGATACTGCTCTGACGGCCCTCATTAGGGGGTGCTCTTTCTCTCTCTCAGCTGTGGGCCTCAGCAGCAGCGGTCTGTCATTGAGTGAGGATTCATTTCCGCTCAGAAAGGAAGGAAGGAGAGAGGGAGGGAGGGAGGGAGGGAGAGAGAGAAAGAGAGAGACAGAGAGAGGGAGAGATATAGAGAATGAAGGAGAGAAAGAGAGAGAGATGCTGTTGCTGTTGCTGTGCTGTGTGGTGGCCTCATGAATTATTGTGTCTGTGCTGCTAAAGGAGTCGATCCATCTACACACTCTGCCACATGCTATCAGAGCGACACACAGCCTCAGGGACTGGGGCAAGGGGAGGAACACACTCAGAGACTGGTGTGTGTGTGTGTGTTTGTGTGTGTGTGTGTGTATGTATGAATGCATGCATGTGAGAATGTGTGTGTGTGAGGAAGCTGATAGTGATGATGCGACGGCGGGGTGAAGTGATATGTAGCTTTTAATGGTAGATGTAAATTTCCTCGCAAGTGCACTTCCGAGACGCTAAAACGGTGCGGCTGCTATAATTTGTTCCACACTGAAAAGGCTGCAAATGGCAAATCCTGACTGACACACACATTTTAAACTGGATTTGTGGAATTAAAGGATGATACACAGCTGCAAGGATGGATTCCAAATCAGTGCATTCAGATACAATGCCGGCTTGCTGTCAGTTGGGGAACCATTGCATCACATCCCAGTGGCTAACTCCCACACAAAAGCAGACAACCCCCCCTTGATACAACAAAAATACTAACACAAATACATGACAAAATAGCACACGTACACATAGTGTCCGCCAGCAGCTTGGATCTTTCCATTTTCTATTCTATTCCTCTACATCCTAATTTCCTCCAAAACCCTTATCTTAGGCCACAATGGGTCGATGGATTTTCTTACTGCATAGATCAATACTGTATTCTTAAGACTAAATGTGCACACACATTCACACACAGCTAAAGGATTGCAAACTCACTCTGCCATGCCTGTCAGCAAGTCTCTGTCAGCATGGAGGTCTGCTGAGTGGAGATCTTTGTCTTTCTGAATAAAGATAAAGGACATCATGAAGACGCCAATGCTCAATCAGTGAAGGTATTCACAGCCACTCTCCTGCTCTCTTTCCTCCCTCCCAGAAAGGAGGAAAGGCAATACTGCACTGACTTGGCATTATTCAGCTCGCTTCCTGGCGGCCGGAGCTCTTCACCGGGCCCGACCCAAACTTGTCTCGCTCATCTCCCCTCCTCGAGCCATAAGACGAGTAAACGGTGCTAAGCAGCTGGGCTGAGAAGCAGAATGAAGCTGCATTATTTATGGCTCTCCTGCTTGTTTTGAATTTCATCGCAATAGCACTGTTTCAGCACTTTTTCATCCTGAGCCTCACGAGAAGAAAAAGGAGACAAGCACACACACACACATACACACATCCACTCACATACACATACACACACACTGAATGAATTAAGGAGCACTGGTTTACTGGCTCCAACGCAAACAGCTGACCTTTATTCTGGGGCAGATTTACAAACCCCCTTTCCACTAAAGAGGGATAGAGCATTTTATTGTTCTGTGAAACAACAAAAAAAAAATAAAGAAAGAAAACCAAAAAGCAAACAGCAGCCTGATGACAAGATATGGCCACTAACTAGCATCTCCATAATGGCTGTTGTTCTCCTGGATACCACCACACATTTATCCAATTCCACTCTATTAGATCTGACGGCAGCAGATGCTGCTCTAATTGGCTTGCCACTCAAACTAAGGCATTTATTTTTCCCTTAACTCTGCTGAGAAACGATATCGTGGGTGGCAAGCCAGCCAGCCAGCGAGCAAGCGAGCGAGCGGGCTGCTGAAAGATGATGAAGACTAGAAGCAGTGTTTTTCCACTAGGCTTCTGGAGGATCCAGAAGTGTTTCCACCAGTGGCATGAACTTGGCTCGGGGAAGCCTGGAGTACACTGATCCACTCTCCCCGTCTGTGGTTCCAGTCGTTCCGTCAACCCCTTTTTGATAGTGCATGCGCACACATGCGTGCACGTAAATGTGGTGGTGGCGTGCGGTGGCTGCCAAAGTCCTACATCTGTGTCTCATCAGCTCATGAGTGTTGTCAATAGTATAAAGAGTGGAGAGGAGGAGGAGAAAGAGAAGGAGGAGGAGGAGCTGGAGAGCAAATCTGACTGTGCACCTCTATCTATCTATCTCTTTCTTTCTCTCTCTCTCTCTCTCTCTCTCTCTCTCTTAAACAACAGAACAAGGTCAGAAGACGTTCTTTTCTACCAAAGACGTGGAGCTGGCTAGCTGGTGGCTCGGTGAGTTATATATTGGAAGGTGGAGAGCCGTTACAGAGGAAAAGCAAAGTGATACTCGGGGCAAAGGGTGTAGTAAAAGCACGGCTGAGCATATGGAAAATGAAATAACCCCTAGGCCTCCGAAACAGCGAAAACAGAACATGACAAATGGGCTTAGCAGGGCTTCGATAAAAAATCTGATGAAATTTTAAACAGATCCTATCCACTCCGTATGCTCTCGCAACGGCCGCCCTTCTAGAGAGCAGAAACATTTTCCTATTCCCCGGAAAACGCAGAGCAGAAAGTACAGCCAAGCTCCCATCAGCCAGCTGAACAACACACACATAAAACATAGCAAAGCCAGATATTAAAGCAGCGCTCGGCTGCTGCGGCTGTGCTCGAGTGCGCGGTATCGGCAGCCGCTCGCCGGTGCCGGACTCCTGCTTGTTTACAATGCCGGTGAACAGCAGGTGGCCAGGTGAATGCATGCAGCTGCAGGTGTGTAATCAACAGCAGCATGGCCTCAAGGTCTGAGTGACCAGACGCTCTGCCAAATCGACATGGTGCTCGGATCAGCAGGCACACTCACAGCGCACGAGTGCACACAAACACATTCAGGCATGTAGGCATAGAGGCATGTATACATAAACTAGGACTGCTGATGTGGACGACAAAATAACAAAGTAGTGGAGTGGCTTTGATTATGTAGAGCACAAACAATGGAAAAAGGGCTTTTTTAAGGGTTCTTCTTAATAAAGGCAGTGTTTTTTAATGTTCACAATGTTGACTGTACAAAAGTAAAGGCAATATAGGACCTCTTTTACTGTAGATTGTTGTACATACAGTCAAAGAACCATGTTTTTGTAAGAGATGTATGAAAGGTAAAAGCCTTTAAGAACATAAAGCATGCACCTTTGTTACAAACAGAACTGGTTCTTTGTGGAACCAAAATGATTCTCCAATGAAATCTCATAAAATGAACATTCAACAGTGAACGGTGGAAAATTAGCTGTTTTGGATTCATACAAATGTCAAATTTGATCAAAATATCCACATTTAAGACTGGAACTGTGGAACTGTGGCTTGTTTATGCACACAGCAGCCATCTGCAATATCAGTAGCCTAACACAAAAAACAACACTGTGATTGATGATGATCATCAATATATTGTGCCCACCAATTTCCAAACATAAACACATAAATCTGCTAAATAGCCAGAAATGTTACCATAGGGCAGTAAAGGAAGGAGACAGCTGCGGCTGATTGGCAGCAGCCAATTTTCAATTTCCACTGAGTGGATGTCAGCTGATAATTAACTGATGTTTAATCACAGAGATGAGCAGCTTAAGTTCTTCTCCCCGCTCTGCTGCTGCTACTGCTGCTGTGTCCAACTGGACTGACCACTGCCTCTCTCCTGGAGCTCAAATTTTGTTCCCTCCAGCTGCCCAAGTAAATCCTGAGCCAGGCTCAATTGGAAGCCTGAAGGAACAGAATAGGAGTCCAGGGCAGAAACAGGCAGTGGTCAGTCCACAGCCCACCAGCATTCAGCAAGCCAGCCCACCCCACAAGCAGATGGCCAAATGATTCTCTCCCTCACTATCTCTCTCTCTCTTATTCTCTCTCTTTCTCTCTCGCATTCATGCATCCAACACAGCCAATCAGGAGCATAACTGGACTAATGAAGCGGTTGTTTGTGATGGTCTGATAGCCAGGCTTTCAGAAGGACCCCTGAGGAGAAGCCCCTCGCGGATCACACGCCACTGCTCCGACTGGCTGCCAGAAAACCCACATTTGGCAAGAGACAAAAAGGAAAGAATGAAAGAAAGAAGCCTTAAGAAGCTCTAAGAAGCCGTACACTACGCTAAAAACAGCTATAATTACATTTATTACAATTAAATTACATTTAGGGTTTATTTCATTTACAATTGCAAAAATGCTCCAGACTTTTTAAAGCAGCCTAAAAATGTATTTAACACCTAACATTTAACAAAACAACTGTGATACATGTTTACTAATATAACTACTATACAACTAATATTACTGATGCTGTGCTTTGAACACAGTGGCTATATAGCTCAGCAAAAGTATCTATGAGCCTTGGTTGTGCTTTTGAGTTCTCTTATTTAAGCCCCTCCAAGCTTCAGCATTAACAGCACTTTACAGATCCAGACCAATTTTATCATTCACATATATGAGAATAAGCTCATATTACTGATGCCCAATGAAAAAGAGTAGCTTCATGTTTGTTCATTTTTTTTCTCCATTGTTTGAACCCTGTTGCAGCGCTGTACTCTGTGTAAATAATTTTGGATGAATGGGCCAATAGAAATGTTCTAAAATAAGTTTAGAAACAAAATCTCATTTCACAATTAATTCCATTCAAAGTTAAATTGATTTTTGCCATTTGGGGATATTCATGTTTTTAATAGACAGCAACGATATTCTAGCATCATTGATGACAAAGACACCCAGCAAACAAGTCTGTCTTCAGTTAGATTAGTATATCTCAGAGTTCAAATTGAGTATAAAGAGAGAACTGGTGAATTTTGAGCCACTAAGAAACTGAGAAGCCCACTTGCTGAGTAAAGCAGATGTGCACACTGGCTGTGGGGTTTGATGGATCAGTCAGAAACCCCAGTGCTGAATAAATTCTTGATGTTTTGTCAAGTGGGTCCCAAAAACAGACTCTGGAGTTTGTTGTGTAAGTGAAGTGCAGGGTGATATGGGTTCAGTTACTACTCTGTTCTCAACCATATATCTTTAGGGTTTAGAGATGACCAGCTATCAGCTCTGACAGAGTGGAGCGCAGGCAGGGAACTGGAGACAAGGGAACGGGGGGCAAGAGCCCCCTGAGGAGGGCAAAAGGAGAGCAGGGCATCTGCCCAATGCATTACACAGAGTGTGAAGTCTCTAGTGTTTCATTTACACTTAATTAAGCTTACAGGTTATAGTGCCGTTGAAAAAAAAAAGCAGTTAAATCATTAGAAATAAAAGTGTTTTTTATATTTCATAAAAAAGCTTAAAAGTTAGCTATTATTAACAATTACTACAAGTACCATTATGACTAATAATAATAATAATAATAATAATAATAATAATAATACTTTAATAACCGTTAAACTATATACTTTTATCCTACTTTTAACTAAAAGTTTAAAGCGAGCCCTCCTCAATTAAATCAAACGTTTTTAAAACATAACAGTCTGAGAACGTTAGCTTTTGGCTCCCGAAACGTTCTCGTTGCTCACTCAAAAAAGCTTTCTTTACTTAAATAGAACGCTCATGTTTGCGTATTATGGTTCTGGAAACGTTCCTCTAACGTTTCCCTAACAACAACTGACTGAAATACTTAAGATAACTTGCAGTAAACGCTATTTTGTTAGGGGCATGTACAAATACACCGGACACGTTTCAAGAAAATTCTTGTAAACATAAACGTATGACGTTCGCTATACGTACACTGTTTGTTTTAGACTTTTCAATCTTATTGGATCATGAGAAAACCCTCCCGGGAACGTTAGTGTGACTTAATAATTTAAGTAATGTTTTGTACACCTTCTTTGTTTGCTCGTTTTGATGAAACATTAAGAGAACGTTAGGTTGTGTAGTTGTTTCAGGAACGTTGTCGACTTTTTTTTTTGTTTTAGAACAAAATAAAACCAAAATCGCTTTGACGGTATTGTGGCGTGGAAGAGGAAGGAGGACTCGTGAGACGTCACAGTATGTTATTGTTTCCCAATTATCACTAAAGGGGAACCCAAGTCAAACGTTATGGGAACGTTTAGCATTAGCGTACCTGGTCCGAACGCGTAAAGCGCGGTTCTCGTGTGTAGCCCCGCGTGCAGCCCTCAGTTTAACGAGTTAAACGCGGACGGTGAGCTCAAACACACTGAACGTGTCGAAATCGCTTAATGTCCTCACGGCCGTGTTTAACAGGATTACAGTGTGTGTGTGTACTGTGTGTGTGTGCGCGCGCGGGGAAACACCAGTTGCCTTGCTCCCCTCTGCCAGAGAGACGCGTGTTTAAACCATGCTGGGCTAATAACACACACCAGCATGGAGCCTCGAGCCCCCTCTAATAAACCCCAGTCTTCAGCACAGAGTTCAGCTCAGATACAGCCTAGACTAAAGCCCTACCAGCTCATGAACCCGGGAATTATAACGTTACCAGAGATACCGCGCGCTTAACATTAAAGCAGCGTGCCGCGCGCCTGCCTTCCCCACTGGAACTGTAAGGTTAGCGGTTTTACGCGCAACTGAAGCGCGCAGCTGTAGCGTTTTACGCGCGTGCAGAAAAAAAACAAGACCCTTAACTTACCCTCATCTCCGCGAGCCAGCCAGGATAAACACAACACCAGTAAACATCCACTCAGTCTGCTAGATAAATCCATGTTGGGGTAAAAAGCCGTGGAAAGTGCTCTGGAGCTGGATCCCGGTCTCAAGTAGCGGATGAGGGGCTGCTCTGCTCGTGCTCAAGTCAGAGAGAGCCACACATGCTGCTCTATTTCTCTTTCTCTCTCTCTTTTTCTTTATTTTTCTTTCTTTTACTCTTTCACTACACTGGGGACGCACGAGTAAGTACTGCTCCTGCTGATGCTGCTGGTGTTGGTTCCACCTTTCATGAACCCACAGTAACTTCTGCTGCCCCTCAACTCTGTCCAAAGAGGGTCCCACTCACACCAGCACTGTCAGATCTGAAAGTGCAGCCCAGGCTAGGCATTAGTCTCTGAAGACTTTGCAGACTTATCTCCTTCAGCTTCTGAATCTTCTGGATCTCCAATCAATCCAAACGTCCAATAAAATCGTCCCCAGTCCTTATTTTCTTGTTTCCCCCTCTCACGTTTTGTCCTCCTTTTTCCTCTTAAAATAGGCTTTAAAACAAATGAAATAATAAAGAAAATTCGTATTAAGAATAATAATAACAACAACGAAATAACACAACTGCACGTGTAGCTTCGTGTAGAAAACGCGTAGAGAAAACGTGTAGAGAAAAAGACAGCGGGTCCTCCTCCTCCACAGCTCCGCTCAGCTCCGTCTCCAGCTTTCCAGCACGCTACACTGTGAGACACGCAGCGCCGTTTTTTGGTGCTTTCCCCCACCACTTACAAGGAAAGTCACGCCTCCTGCGTTTTGATTGGTTGTGAGCGCCATAACCCCGCCTTTGGATAGGAGATTGACGCGAACCCCACGCCCCTCACGCTTGAATTGGCTTTGGAGGGCTGAGATTGGACGCAATGGATCGTCCCCTTTGCTGGGACTGGCTTGTAGAGCCAGCTTTGCTACTCTAGGACTGGTATTAATTTGCTCTGCTAACCAATGTACCGGGTGTATTCATCAGCCAATCGTAGAGTAGGTGGGCGTGGAGTATCTCTGAATACGGGTGGGTAAGGGAAAAAAAAAAATCTCCAAAGCCACCTCGTCTCGCCTCCATCCAGTCTTCTTCCATCCAGTGATTAAAGAGGAGCCAGTCTATAAAAGAAGAGCAAGGGTGGTGGGGCAACATTATAACATCAAATATTGGTGGCAGCTCTAGTTCTAAAGAGTTGTAAAGATTTCTAAGGGGTTGGAGAGATTTTCTAAGGGGTTCTAAGCGTTTTATAAGGGTTTTTTAGAAAGTGGTGGCATAATAATGTGTAATAATGGGGTTTATCTATCTACTGTATATTCTCTGTATGTTCCCCACCTTATGCAGTCTTCCCTGATGGAGGTTTTGATGCAGTGCTTGCCTAGAGTCAGAAACATTCCTTATACCTGCCCAATTGCCTCAGGCCCAAGAAACTTTGATTAAAATACAGATAAAGCACAAACTTAAAATGCTGAGCAATGGTTTAAAGCACTATATAGATGCCAGGTGAAGGAAATAGGCATGCAAATGCTTAGCTGGGCTGGAATTAATGCAAGTATATCTGACAGCAGGCCAGGAAATGAAGGGTGAGGCAACAGGGGTGTTTGGTGTCAAATGCCAAGGAGAAGCGAGAGAAGGTGAAACAAAAGCTAAACGAGCCATGACGAGAGAGAAAAACACAGGAGTCACAGGAAACCTAGAGCGATCCGTTGCTCTTATGATTGACTTGCCGCTGAAGAAGTTAAAAAATAGCCCTTCCACCAAATGCAAGAAAGCGCTGGAAGGCTGCGCAAGTTCCCTGTTTTAGTAGTGAAGTAATGAGAACAAGAAGTGTCCACACGTACCGCCTTAACCACCCTCTAATTTAAGACCCCTGTGGTGAGGGAAAGCGTGTGTTGAGAAAACACTACGGAGATAAAAAGAGCCTCCACAATAAACAGAGAAAGAGGGAAGTTCTAGTTTTGAGAAAAACAGAAATAGATAAAAAAAAAACTTTGCGCACCGCACCACACACATCAAAGCTCTTATTCTATATCCATAAGAGTAACCCAAACCAACTATCATCTACTTGTGTGCACCGCACCCATTGCTCAGGCTTTACACGGGCCCCCAGTCTCCCCTCTAACTATACACACAGAGACCTTAATGACACAGCAATCTCAAGCAGGGCCCAAAATAAACTTCTCTGAAAGCTTCTCATCCTCAAGCACCCTGACCTGCATGCGACAGATGTACCCCGCAAGGAGACCACACGGCAACGAGGCAGGAGTCTCACAACCACAGTAAGGTTACCAGCCCAACTGTAGACCACAAGCAGAGCAAAGATTTGAAGATCATCTGAAGTGTCCATCAGCTTCAAGAGGTTTGTATATAGATAGATAGATACTTTATTTATCCCGAAGGAATAAATAAATCATATGCTATGATGCTTTCTGCTGAGGTTGTTTCTTTGGTTCATTTTTTTTTCAGATTATACTTCACGGTACTCATGCAACTGGTATGACTTGAGGAAACCAGAATATGTGGTTTCAAATGTACTTTTCACACAGGTCACATTCACTTAAAGAGGAACAGAGAAGAAGAAGGAACAATGTGTCGGCAAATGCTAGTCAGTCAGCAGGATGGTTCCTCGGGGGGTCCTATCTCTACACCCTGACTCCCTTATCTGTGTCTTTGAGTGCTGGCTCCTGCCCAGACAGAGCGCCGAGCTCTGGAGGCCATGCTGACGTTTGACCCAAGAGCTTCAGGCTGTCAGCAGCAGTGCTGACAGAAGTTGCCCATGTTCACTGTTCTGCGATCACTTGTGGAGGTTCTGCTGACACAGAAGGTGTCAGGATCTAGCAAGGAGCCACTGATCCCCAGTCAGTGTGAAAGAGTCTTCTACTCTGTGTGTTGACAGCAGAGCTCTGGCTGTCTACACACAACTCGACCCTGCAAGGACCTGAGATCATCCATCTTTAGAGCTACTGGCAGGCCAGGCATGAAGATCTCACTGAGGAACAGTGGAGGCTCTGTGGTGGCGGTGGGGCTATCCATGCTCTTAGTCTCACAAGAGCCAGGAACGGAGAGGCCGCCCATGGGTGTTTTGTAGTGAACCAACTTTACGCTCCCAGGACCAAACATATTTCTGGCATCATCAGATCTCCAGAGCTTTTCAGATGCTGGGAAAGTGTACATGATCGTGGCAGTTCCCTACAACGTCTTAAATTCTGGATGTATCACACAGATTAGCACCCAGATCCAATTACCTCTGCTAAGCAGCCATGCCACAGCAAGGGCAGCTGGGGTGGGCAACAGAACAGGGACCGGGCAGTTGCTCAAGGCTCCTGCAAGCTGCAAAACGTGAAGTGATGTCCACAAAATACTTCCAAACTGATGATGAACAGGCTTGCCATGCAAGAGAACTGTTCTGGAATGGAATTTCAAACCAGACATTCCATGGTAGGGCAAAGGGCAGATACAAAGCAGTGCTATCAGTGTTTACATGGTATCCTCAGTTTCCCTCTCCACTCTTATCTCCAAGGCTTCGAGCATGTTATTGACACAGGCCATGTCCACAGGCTCACTCGTGCTGAACCAAGGGTGGGATGCTCGGTGAATAGCGTTGTAAAGAAAACACAGCGCCAATCATTCTCTCTTTGATGGTCCAGAGAACACATATGGCTATGGATGCTTTTGGCCTCCCCACACCTTATCTAAGAATGCTTCAGGTGTCAACATCTTCTTGTTTAAACACACACAGGCTACACACTACTACACACAAAATGCACTCTTCGCTAGACTTCATCAGAAATTTCTACTGACCTCACCATACCTCACCAGACGAGTAAATCAGCACGTCAACAGTACATGGGCATGAGTGCCAATTATTTACAACCAGGCTCTGTTGTTGATGGATGTTTTCCTCCCTTTATAGTTTTAGGTCCATTCTGCCATTTCTCACATTCACTAATCTTCCCGAGCTGTATCTGCTCCTCTGAATTTCAAACCCGTCCACCAACCACATTCACATCCCGGCCCGATCGCCTCCTCCCTGTCTTCTGATCTATTCATCATAGTACACAGGCCTTGTGATGTGTGTGTGTGTGTGTGTGTGTGTGTATGTGTGTGCGTGTGTGTTTGAATGTGTTTGTGTAGTAGGCCTTGATCACAGCGCAGTAGATCTTGGGCCCAGTCTTCGCAGGAGAAGCCTTTTATTTGCCTATTTACAGGCGCATGTCACTGCCGTTGCCTCTGGCGTGATTATCACTGTAGGATGAAGCGGTGTCCGGGGGTTCATGCTCTACTATAGTGGCTGAGGAAACAGCAGAGCTCATTATCTACAGAGCTATCCGACCCCCCTGAGGCCTCTCTGCTCCGCACACTCACATTCATTCAGTCATTCAGCCCGGGGAAACACCTAATGCGTGTGCCGCAGGCCTGGCCACGCTGGAGGAACTGAGCTGGATGGCCGCAGAGACGGCTATTGGATGGACGACGGTCGCTTTTCACAGACACTTGATGGAAAACAGCTTGTGGAGTGGAGTGATTTGGATGATTTAGATGGTTTAGATGATCGGTGGCCTTCCTTGTGTTTAAGCACTTCTGCTCATAAATAAATGGGAAACGCTGACAGAAAAAAGGATAATGGACAAAGTAATCAGCAGCATGAGTGCCAGTCACACTTCTCACTTCTCACAGTGCTTGCCCCTCGTTGACTCCAAGGGATCTGCTGCAATACTGCTTTGATCCATAAGGGGGCAGCGGGCAGGTGTCTGCCAAGGGAGAGACTGGAAAAGCTGAGTGGTCAAGGATGACCAGAAAACTGGAGAGAGACAAAGCCCGGACATGAAAACAAACATCCCTGTCAGAGTGGAAGTAAAGAGGCATTGATTGATTACATGTGGAATTATTTAGTGTCTTCAGAAGGAGTAGAACGCAAATATGAATCAGGATTCATAATTCCTAAGCTTCCAAAGCCAGATTTAGCTCATTACTGTACCAGGCTGAATGGAGATGATAAGTGAACGATAGGATGGAATCCTAAACATACACTACAAGCCCGCAAGATCCTGCAGTACCGGTAATCTTGCATTCAATCATTACTACATTTTCAATGCCTTTCTTTGTTTCCCCTCCAGCTATTTCTGCTCTCTCAGTAGTCTGCCTGTATTTCCTCTAACACAGTTTTCGTCTCTTTGATATGGAATTTCATTTGCAGAGCTCTGGATCTGCTCGTCCGTTGATGCGGAGCAATAAACAGTGGGTAATTACGGTGAGGGACAGGCAGAGCTGGGGGGAGATGACAGGAGAAAGCCGGGTAAAGTGCCCGAGGTGCATTTACTTTTCTTCTATTCCCAAACGCACACATCACAGCTACATATCTCCCAATCTTGCTTTTAATTATGTGCCTTTACCTCAATGACGGCAGTGAGCAGGGGGAAACTCTTTCATACACACTTACACACACACACACACACACGCTCATTACAGTGTAATTGAAGCGCCTGGGGTGAGCGTCCTCGTTGCCTGTGCTGGTATTCACTGATGAGTTTCTGTGGCTTTGTGGCCTTCTCTCCTCATCAGGATTGCTGTGGTCATTGATAAGCCCAGGGGGCCGGAGGTCAGGGCCCCTAACACTGATAAGGCTGTCTGTAGAACCCCACTGGGCTGATTGGGATCTGAGCAAGCACAGAGACTGAGGGCAGTGATGGAACACTGATCAAACAATCAGAGCAACCTAGACCCTCCCCTTTACCTCCTTCTCCCCCTCTCCGCCCCCTCTCTCTCCCTCTCTCCATCTGACTCTCCTACAGCCGCTTATCTAAGGCCTAACACGCTCCCTGGGTCCCTCACACTGCTCCAGCACCTTTATCTCCATCAGTATTCTGTTCCTAATTAGAGGAGTGGCCTTCGCTCACCCCTCTGTATGCAGGCCATTAGTTTGTTTACAGTAAAGCTTTTCATCCAAAGAGTACACAGAAAAGACAGAGACAAGTAAGTCTTGTGACTCCGGCGTCCACAGGCTCTTCCCCCATTCGTCTGCTCCGAGTTCTCTTTTTTTAAACTGGTTAAAAAAGGTCAAACTGGTTAAATTTAAAATGGATTCACAGCTTCCCCAGTATAAAGCTTCAAATTGTGGTGTTACACTATATGATTCTCCCCCATATTTATGTATACACACATTAATTCCATATAATTTGATAACACCCAAGCACACTATCAGCAAAGACATCCGTGAAAACTATCCCTCCCTTATTGCACAAAGTTGCCCTGAGGCAACAGAAAGGAAAACTGAATTTCCGAACATACAAAATAGTAATAATAATATTAATAAAAAACCTTAATAAAAGCTGACAAAAGTTGTTCTACATGCAGATATGTGTTATTCATCCTTAATTTCATTTTAGATGATAATACCAAATCAAATAATCTTTTCATCTTCTTCCACCCTGAACACCTGTGACCAAGTTCCAGAAAAGAAGGTCCCACCTTTAAATGATGTTTGATAAAGATTCTTGCAAGTTATTGAACTAGTATTTGGTAGATTTTTAAGCTCTTTCTGTTTGGCTGTAATGCGATTTTAAAAACTGGCTTACTGGCTTTGAAATCTCAAGGTACTGTACTGTATGTATAAACAGTGCTTTTTAATAAAGTACCTGTGCAATTTCAAAGTTCACAGTAGCTTGTTTTAAATGTCAGGGCTCTGAGAAAAATGTGTGGAGCTACTTTGAGCTACTAGTTAATAGTGTAAAAATAGTGATTTCTTTGCATGGGCAGCGATATGCCCCTATCACTACCATTGTAAGCCTGTTGGGAGAATCAACTAAAAATGCTGTATTTCAAAATGCCGAGGGTGAATGGAGGTGGAATATTTGACAAAAAATTATACTTGTTATAATATTTCACTACACATCAAGTCAATTTCACACTGGAGTTCTCCTTTAATCATACAGATGAGACATTAATCATTAAATCCTTCTCAAAAGTCGACAAAAATGCCATATTAAAGTTTGTACTCTTTAACAAAGAGACAATTAACATGATGAAAATGTGGATATTTTAAAGCATAAGTTTAAAAATGTATTATATAATATAATAACTATCAGCATTATCAACAAACATACTCAAGCTCTTTAATACAAGTAAAGAGTTTGCTTTACACACAAAAGTAAGAGTTATAGAGGTTTTAAACATACATTTACATCTAGTACATTTAAGTACTGAAAATTATCTACATTATATCATATACACCTCATTAAAGCGATTTACATTTAAAACATGTTACACTGGTAGGTGAATGTAGTGTTTTGTAGAGTCTTGCCCATTGACTCCTCCTTGGTGTATTGTGTAATGAGCCTTTTTCAGTCTGAGTTAAGAAATGTTGTCCTACACCACTTGTCCCACATGGGGCAAACAATGTAAATGCTAAAGTAAATGCAAAAAGTAAAGTTTCTTCCTAAGGGATTGTGAGCACCATCTGTTTACCTAATGAGTTTTGAAGGTGACATAAATTCACATTCCTTACTCTTTCACTTTTTAAAGACAGGGTGTTTGGAGACAATACACTGCAAACATACAGTTTCACTGCCAAACTTATTGAACTCTCAACCTATATATATATATATATATATACAATTCACTGTAGCTAGGAGAGTGCTGTTTTAGACACAGTCTGTATGTAATCAAGACATCTACAGCTCTGGAAAAAATTATAGGTATATGTTGTTTTATTCTATAATCTACGGGCAACATTTCTACCAAATTCCAAACACAAATATTGTCATTTAGAGGATTTATTTGCAGAAAATGAGAAATGGCTGAAATAACAAAAAAGATGCAGAGCTTTTAGATACTCAAATAATGCAAAGAAAAAAAGATTGAATAGATCGGAAGTCAATATTTGGTGGAATAACCCTGTTTTTAATCACAATGGTTTTCATGCGTCTTGGCATGTTCTCCTCCACCAGTCTTACACACTACTTTTGGATGGATTTTTACAGATGGATTTGATTGCATTTAACAAAAAGAATGTTGGTGAGGTTATGAAGGTGGATGATAAAGTACTGGGTGAAACACTCTTGGTATCATTCTTGGTGGCTTATATATATCCATTTTGAGAACCTATATAACTGGCATCAGGCATGGAGATAACAGGTTGATGTTGATCAGCTGTAATACTTCTTTCTCTACAGAGATTAGACAAGCTGTGTTTGTGCGTTTGCACATCTGTATCAGCAATACTGTTGGTGCAACTCAAGTTATAGTCATGAATATATTCATTAGAATCTATTTATCTATGTTTTCACTATAACTCAGTGTGCTGTGTGGTCACTCATTTGAGGTAGTGTTTCCTGTTGAAGATGAATGAGCAGGTGTGGGTGGGTACATTTTACACTGATGTAAATTTGAAGGGAAAAAAGCTAAATGCGTGGGAATTTGGCAGATATGAGAAAAATAAATTAGAGAGGGTAAAATCTCCTGGTCTTTGATGTTTGGAACAAGTACTTTGCAGGTCAGCATAAAGATGTGAGGACTAAAACATGTGTGTTCTTCTTGGAAATATAATCAAATAAGAGAACAACAAAAATTTAGTTTCAATGATCCTTGAGTCAAGTATAAATTTCTTTAAATCATACTCACAAACAAAATAAAATAATTATACTTTAAAACCTCAGCTACATAAAAAACAGCAGTAATGATTGCAGGTTAGACTGACCTGTGTTTCACCATGTTTAAAAATATAAAACTAGATAAAGCAGCTTTAAATCAATGCTATGAATGTAATTAATATTTAGTGTAATCAAAATTCTCACTACTTACAAATCATGATTCACTTATAATCATATATTTTTTAAATGGCTCGGTTTTGGTCTTAATTGTCATGACTGGGTAAAAAAATTAGCCCGAAAAGAAGGCCCCCTATCTGACACCTGGTACAAGGCATGTTGCGATGCTTATTGCTACCTTACACCCCACCAACAGGCTACTTTCACACCTTGGACTTGCGCCATTTAAATAGCAATGGAGTTTACCAATATATCTACGCCAATGGGTGTAGTGGTCTGGAATTAAGATGTGTTCAGGTAAATTTCTGGCATATTGCTATCTTAGCAACAGAAAACACAGGTGCGCTACTGACTGATTTAAACCCTGACAACAGTCATCAGTCAGATGTTCATTGCTATCTATACACCTCCGCTCAATACACACACAAGAACACACCGCAGTGAGAAACTCCAACTTTCCATCAACAATAAACAGAATACAAAATAAAATAACATTGATGTTCCCATAAACGATCTGCTCACGCACCTTCACAGCGTGAACATGAAGGCCAGTTTCCTCTGCTGAGAAGCACAGAAGCGCTGCGCCGTTAAAATATCATTATGCAAGGAAATGGAAAGTAGCATGCTGATTGTTTTATTTCACCTTATGCCCAAAAAAAAACACTCATGATTAATTAAAAGAATTAGTACATACCTTTTGTGCATTTTGTGAAGCGCAAGGCATATTTTTTGCCTCACGATACCAAAGACACAGTGACACGCCCTAAATCAAGCTAAAGGCTTGCCTATAGACTACTAAAAAGGGCCATACGTGTCTTATATTAAATTTTCTTATATTTGCCTGCTAAAGTTAAGGTTTTAAGCTTTAAGAAATGAGTAAACATATTTATCCTAACTTTTCGATATTAAAAAAAATTTAAAAAGTCACAACATAACAGGAGGGCTACTCTTGTAAAAAAAAAAAAAAAAAAAAAGGAAATATAAAAGTATGTTAAAATTAGGTAAAGGATCCTAAAAGTACATTGTCCATTGAATATACTTTATATATATTTTTTAAAAATCTTGGCATTAAATACTGCTTAAAGTTTAAAGTGCACTTCATTATATATTTTTCTCCCACTAGCATTAAGATGTACACAATATGCGCATCAAGTGTGTTAAAAATGATGTTTAAAAAATACATACCTAAATCTACTTAAATGTACTTAAGTTTGCAGAAGTTATATTAAAAAAGCACTCAAAAGCACAATCTAATGCTTTTTGTTGCATTTAAATATAGCTTAATTACAATTGAAATATACTTAATTTGCCATAAGCTGTTCCAAAATATTAAAAATAGTATGTATGAAAGTACATTTTAATGTTAATGTTAAACGTGTGTAATTTTCCATGTTAAGTATATTTAAAAATATATACTTAAATGCTCTTTTCTCTTACAAGGGTTAGCCTGCAATGGACTGGTCCTGTACTAATAGGAGTATTATGGCCTTGGGCCCAATGATTCCGATAAGAATATGGAAGGATAACTGTATTCAAATACAGTATATTACTAAAATACTATTATTTCAACCACTTGCAGCCCACATGCACAGAGCCAGATCATAAAGAACAACAGCAACAGTGTTGTTTCACTGTTTATTTTTGGCTTGATCTGAGTCTAGGAAACAGACACACACAAGAGAATTAAAGTAAAGCTGAGCTAGTTAGTTAGCTAAGTTAAGTTTTAAGGCTTAAAAGTGACTGTAGTGACTGTAGTGTAGCTGGCACAGTTTAGGTGAATCCCTCTCCTGCTTAAGGTGGGAGAGAATCTCTAAGACTCTCTCTGCTCTATTGGCAGCCTCCTTCAGTGCCTTGCCAAGGCTCTAGTGATGAGTAGAGAGAAAACCCCTGACAACAATGTCATATTTCACAAGCAACCGATGGGGAAGGAAGAGCAAAGTGTGTCAATATCAGCAGATTTGCTTTTTTCTATTTTTTTTTTTTCGCGTGTGAAATATTTTTGGAGTTCTGGGAAAGGCTGAGGATAGTGATGATAGTGCATTACTGCTTTTTGAGTAATACAAACAGCATAATGCAGTGCTAAGCCGGCCAGGCTGCGTATCTTTAACTCAATACAGCATTATCCATGACAGACCATTAACATCGGGCTAGCACGGACCGCGCCGAAACAAGCGGCGTCGCTCAGACATCATGCTTCGGCTTATAAAACCCCTTTGAACACATCTATTCATAAAGCACTGGGGACATTTTTGCTGTGTGCTCTGAACATTTAATCAAGCAGAGTAACCATTTGTGTAATCAATTTGATTAATAAAATCTCAAATAAAGCTTACATCTGCGTTTCCCCCCTTTCCTCAGGCCTATTTCTCACTGTGTCTGGGCTGAGGTGTCTCTGAGCAGTAAAAGCAGATTTACTGGGTGTCTGACGGTCCAGACCACGTGAGAGAGAGCTGTCTGTTGTTTCTGTGCAGTGGAAATGAAATCAGGGGGGGTTTAGAAGCCCCCAAAGCTCCACAATCCCACTCAGGTTTTTTTTTTTCTTTCTTTCATTTGTAAATAAATAAATAAATGAAGAATGAACGGCGGGTATCAATACCGAAACAATCATGTCAAAACTGAAGCTGTTTGTCTGGCTCTTGATGTGGTTTCAGATATGACTGTTTCTGTTGTGATTCATTTCGCAATTAAATCAATAAACGCTGCCCTTCAGCTATACTGACCCATTATATTCGCTCTGACATTCAAACAATCTGTATCTTAAAACCATCGCAGATTTCTGAAAAGAAACTAACTGTTTAAATCCATATATAGATTTTCATCGTGCGGAACATGCTGTTTCGAAACGCTACAAGATTATATATTATATAGCGATTCGAGGCACTTCACAGTGGTGTTTGGTGTTTTTCTATGAGTGGAAATTTACTTTGTGGAGTCTGAAAGGCCGTCGCAACCCCGCGTAAGCTCTGGTATTATCTTAAACTCCCTCTATTCACAGAGAGGCGCTAACAAACAGCACACAACAATGAAGGACAGGACACGTTAATGATAAACCGCACTTTAGGGGAATGAATCTCCAGATGCTATTGTTCAGGTTAAGCGGGCTGTGATTGCTCTATAACCATTAGGAAGAGAAAGAGGAGGGAGGGACGAGGAGCAGAGGCGAAACTCAGAGATAAGTCATGACAAATAGAGACTGATCTCATCACTTTTCCTCTGAGCAGAAGGATAATATGCATATGAATGCAGGGTAATACATATATATAAGAATATAAGAATATACACGCAGTTTAGGATGAGTGAGGACAGCACCCTGTTAACTTCCCACTATACACGCTTAAGAATACGTTATAAGTGCTTTAACAGATTCTTTAAGTGGTTCGAGTGATGAGTAGAATCACAACTGGTTAATAGAGAACGTGTCTGTAAAGGAAATGCATGAGGGTGTAGAACAGGGGTGTCCAAACTACGGCCCGCCGGCCATTTGTGGCCTGTTTCCTTTTTTGGAGCGGCCCACGAGGTATTTTAGAAAAAGAATGAAAGTTCGCTGTTAAGCAGGTTTTTATAATGTGAGATTCAAAGTTTGAACGCTAGGTGTAAGAAATGGGCCAAAGAGTCTAAAAGCGGAGAGGGTGTGCATTTCTAGCACAGAGAAAAGGGGCAAAGAGTCTAAAAGCGGAGAGGGTGCGCATTTCTAGCGCAGAGAAACGGGGCAAAGAGTCTAAAAGCAGAGAGAGTGCTCAGTTATAGCGCAGAAAAACTGGCCAAAAAGTCTAAAAGTGGAGAGGGTGCGCATTTCTAGTGCAGAAAAACGGGCCAAAGAGTCTAAAAGCGGAGAGGGTGTGCATTTCTAGCACAGAGAAAAGGGGCAAAGAGTCTAAAAGCGGAGAGGGTGCGTATTTCTAGCGCAGAAAAACGGGCCAAAGAGTCTAAAAGCGGAGAGGGTGCGCATTTCTAGCGCAGAGAAACGGGGCAAAGAGTCTAAAAGCGGAGAGAGTGCTCAGTTATAGCGCAGAAAAACTGGCCAAAAAGTCTAAAAGTGGAGAGGGTGCGCATATCTAGCGCAGAAAAACGGGTCAAAGAGTGTAAAAGCGGAGAGAGTGCGCAGTTCTAGCTCAGAAAAACTGGCCAAAAAGTCTACAAGTGGAGAGGGTGCGCATTTCTAGTGCAGAAAAACGGGGCAAAGAGTCTAAAAGCGGAGAGAGTGCGCATTTCTAGCGCAGAAAAACGGGTCAAAGAGTGTAAAAGCGGAGAGAGTGCGCAGTTCTAGCTCAGAAAAACGGGTCAAAGAGTCTAAAAGCGGAGAGGGTGCGCAGTTCTAGCACAGAAAAACGGGTCAAAGAGTGTAAAAGCGGAGAGGGTGCACAGTTCTAGCGCAGAAAAACGGGTCAAAGAGTCTAAAAGCAGATAGGGTGTACATTTCTAGCGCAGAAAAACGGGCTAAAGAGTCTAAAAGTTGCCGTAATTAAGGAGTTTCATATTAAGAGACATCATGACATTAAACATCAATTTGAAAAATCTTAGTTTACACAACACTGTCAAAGATAAAGATAGTAAGTCAAGTAAAATAGTGTGTAAATGAAATAATCAGGAAAAAAGTATTATTTAAAGTGGTATATTTCATTATTTGTTTTATTAAAGAGTCTGTGGCCCGTGACTTAAAATATATTTCCCCAACAAAAAAAGTTTGGACACCCCTGGTGTAGAACATATTTAATGTTTAAGGGTTATCGACCAATTTAAAAGTTCTAACACTACACTGAACCTTAGAAACAAAATTTAAAAAAAAGTGTATATTATCTTTTTGTTAAGTTCAGCTACAAGGAACAGCAATAATGTTCTCAGGTATATTAAAGTTTTCTGGCTCTCTGGCCTCGCTAATACATATTGAGCACATACATTAACCTGTATGGCACCCGGTACCAAGCCAGGCGTTGTTATATAAGTAACACAACGATATAGTTAATGCCACTTAGTGTACAGTGTTTACTTAGAGAAACTCACTCCGGGTTAGTTTCTGCTAGTTTCATGGTTTATAATTTGTCTATATCAGTAAACCTGACATTTTGATTGAATTACCCTGTATGTGTCTAAATGGGTAAAACACCTTTAATTAAGATTAAGCAGTATATGAGATTTATTTTTATTGAAATTATTAGTGTCCCTGAGTGGGGACAGGGCAAAATGCTATAGTAAATAGCATCAGTGTGCTTTTACTACTATTCATAAATATATATTTAATTTAAAAACAGGGTGTCTTTCAGGTCTCCTTTTTCCTGGCTATTACAGCTTTTGCTGATTACCTGGGCAACTGTGGTGCTGCTAATGGTGCTAATACATGAGCTACTGCGAACACGGAGATTTCAGAGCACAGGAAACTGCATCGGCATTCTTCAGCAGTCTTCATCTGCATAATTAAACCACAGAAACACAGAACTGGACATAAAGAAAGCAGTTGAGATAAAAAAAAAGAGCACTACAGAACCCTTGCGTTAAAATCCCCAAATTCATTCACTCTGATGAGAGACAGCACTATGCACAATGCATGTTTTAAAAGTACATGTTTTAGCATACACATACAATTTTAAAAGCTCATCTCTTTTACAACTATAGTTTTATATGAAACCAAACATGATTCTCGTAGGCATCACTCAAAAAAACATTTTGAAGCAGCCTCACTGTAAAGAGTGTTTTTAAAAAAGTTGGATCAGACTAGAGGAGAGGATCTATGGGATTTTGCTTTGGGCTAAAATAAGCATGTTTCTTTTTGGCTCCAGCTGCATGAAGATAGACAGCAGCATTTCCAATCTCGGGGCAGAAATAGCCGCTGCTGGGTGCTGGCGGTGGGCTGTGAGTGAAAGTAGCGCTCTGTTGTTATGAGCGTGCAACTTTCCCCCTCACATGCATGTATGCATTTCAAAGTCTGATTTATACCATGGATGCGAGTGCATGTGTGTGTGTGTGTGTGTGTGTGCGTGTGTGTGTGTTAGAGAGAGAGAGGAAACAGGAGATGAGGATGGGAAATGAGACGTGAGTGTGTGGCTCTCAGATTTGATTTGGCACTGGCGTCTCGGTGAGACAGCTCACTGGCCATCTGATGTGGGTGACTGATTAACTAACTATAATTGATTGAGAAGCGTCGCACTGATGGACCCAATCTCAGGCATGAGGGGCAACATCTGCTGCTTTCCCAGACCCCCCCTTACCTAAACCCTAACCCCACTCTCCCACCCCCGCACACCCAGCAGCGGCCCTAAAGCCTCCAACAGACGCTCAGAACATGGACTGGCTGACCGGAGCCACGGGAAAAGAAGTGGAAACAGAAAAGTAGAAGAAAGTCCATCAGGATTTAAACAAATATGCTGCTTTGCAGATCCCTCACCAGATACAACACCTAAAACCACATAGAGACATTTACTGTGAGAACATGGACAACATTACACCTCCACTTTCTGCAAAGCCTTTTTTAATATATATTTTTTATTTCTTATATCTTAAATATTTCATTGAATCTTATGCAAAGTTTGGTCAGTTAAGTTTTGTTTCTTTTTATTGAAACTAAGTGAACAAATCCTCTGGGATACACATTTTTACAAAACTGACTCATTTAAAGCACACTTACTGTTTGCAGAATTTAAATACCAGGCATTTTATTTAGCATAATCCACATAATCCATTTTATTCATAAATTTGTGTAACTTGTCTTAAATTTTATTTGCGACAAATAAATAAGATAATTAAAGGAGGCAAAACATTAGTTTTAGCACTTGTGTTTATTATCGGCACAGTACAAATTATTTCATAACAGCTTTAGGAGGTCACATTTCATCAGTGTATCTTAATTTTCAGTTTATACTAATGTAGAAAGAATAATGTCACTGTAAAACTAATATGACACATCACACAATTATTTTTGTATTTTTATTACAATATTAACTTTTTAAGTTCATATGCAAATGTCAAATTTAAAGATTTTTTTTCAAATATTGATACCTTTTGACTACAAGGGTATTTTTGTAGTTGCAAAGGTATTTTTGCTCTCATATATCCACATATAACGGATTATGAAGAAAGGTTCTATTTAATTATAAGCAAAAAAAAAAAAAAAAAAAAGATTTCACTAATGTTCTCACTCAATAAATATGTCCAAATACTTTAACATGTCATATTACCTTAATTTCTTAGTAATAGAATGAACTAAACCTCAAGTGTGATGTTCTTTACCTTGGATTTTTTTTATATATACAGGCACTTACATATACTTTTCAATACGCTTTTCTGGGAGCTGTGTGGAGTATTGTTTTGACTTCACTTATACTTCAGATATTTTACATTTTATATGTATATCTTTTATTTGAAATATGTTTTAACTTAAAGTTTTAAAAGTATGGTCTATATAAAATAATATACAGACCATAGTTTAATTTATAAAAGCAACAGAATGGGAAAACATAGACTTCAATATTTTGAATATAAAGGCAGCCAGTTTGCAACCTAATCTATTACCAAAACTCAATAATAATAATAATAATAATAATAGTAATAATAATAATAGTAATAATAATAATAATAATAATAATAATAATAATAATAATAATAATAATAATAATAATAATAGAAAAATGCTAAATAATGCTAAACTTTGTGAAAACAGATGAAAATCTACACTGTATGCTTTACTTTAACTACTTGAATAGTTTTCTGAGGCTAAAAGTTCCTGCTTAAACACAATGAGGAAAAACAGTGAGGAAATAAAGAAATAGTCAGAAATAAAGAGTTATTGATTAATGACGTTAACTGAACCAGCAAAACGTATCTATCTAACTGATGATATTAATGAAGGCTCTATCTGTCTCCTGTCTCTGAGCAGATCATTTAAGCAGCATGATCCAGACTGTCGTTCTGATAGTAAAAACTCAATAAAGGAAACCGTCTTGTGACACAGCTAGTGTGGAGATAACCAATCAACAAAAAGAAGGTGGTGGGAGATGTACGGCCCTGATATCATCATCCGGTCGGTGAACAAAAAAAAAAATCTTCACCTGGATTTAAGCAAGTAAATTATCTGGGGTTGATGCTGCAGTTGTTCAGGTTTAGGTTCAGCAACAGTATGTGCTGAAAGAATGAGGTCAGCTGACTACCTGAATATACTGAATATAGACCAGTTTATTCCATTAATGGATTTTTTCTTCCCTGATGGCTCGGGAATATTCCAAGATGACAATGTCAGGATTTATGGGGCTGGAATTATGAAAGAGTGATTCAGGGAGCATGAGATCATCATTTTTACACACTGATTCTCCAACACAGAGTCCAGACCTTAACCTCATTGAGAATCTTTGAGATGTGCTGGATGGAGAAGACTTTCTGCAGCGGTTGGTCAGACTCTACCATCATCAATGCTGCTGCAAGATCTTGGTGTAAATTAATGCAAAACTGGATTGAAATAGATCTTGTGAACTTGCAGAAACTTAAGGTGGTCCAACAAATATTAGAGTGCGTTTATTAATTGTTTTTATTTATTAGTGTCATTAAATCAGTCATGCACAGTACTGTATGCTTCCTGCCCAAGAGTATATACACACACACACACCAATATAATTGCATTTAAACCCTCGTTGTTTTGTGCTGTTTGAAGAAGGAAGCATAGTATATAATCACGGTAGCTGCTATGAGATGTTTGATGTGCAGTTGGCTGGCAGACTCAGCAGCTGAATGAATGAGCTGAGCCGTGGTGAGCGGGGAGACGAGCAGAGCAGGGGATGCTGCTTAGTGCACACTTTGATGTCCCTCCATTAGTCCAGGAAGGTCTGGACTGTGAGTGGGTGTTTGCAGTTTCCATAGAAATAGTGATATAAAATGTTTGTGTGTGGGGCGTACAGAAAACGGCACAGTAATATTTACGTTTGGCCATAAATAATATGACTCATGGATGTGGACAGGATATGCAGCAGGAATGTGGAATTACTCTAATAGGTGCCATTGTCATTATATTTATACAGGGCAACAAAACCATTCTATTCACTGGTTCTATATCCCATTATAGTAAGTTTGGGGTTAGAGCAGAACTTTTATTTAGGGTTTATTTAGGTGTTTAAGGCCCAAAAGTGTCAGTTTAGTAGACTGAGTATTGAACCCACAACCCTGTGATCAATAATCCCGATTGAAAACTTTACTTCTATCAAAAACTGTTCATGAACAAATCCGCTAAATGTCAGTGGCAGTTGTGCACAGGAAGAGTAAACTGTAACAGATGGAGGAGGGTTGAGTTGCTGCTAAAAAAGTGTGAAAATTCACACTTACTAATTCTAACTATGTTTCTTAAACTAGATAAACACCTAAATATAACATCTGCATTAAAATATAAAACACATAATAGAAGCTGTGCCAATCATAGCATTTGATATAGCATTGATATACCTATGTACAGCTCTAGGAAAAAAAAAAAAATATTATATTAAATTATATAAATAATATTATTTATAGGTATATGTTTGAGTACAATGAACATTGTTGTTTTATTCTATAAACTACAGACAACATTTCTCCCAAATTCCAAATAAAAAAATAATAATTTAGAGCATTTACTTGCAGAAAATGGGAAATGGTTGAAATAACAAAAATATGCAAAAACAAGGTTATATTCAAGTTTTAAGAGATTCAGAAATTGAGAAATCAATATTTGGTGGAATAACCCTGGTTATTAATCATAGCTTTCATGCATATTGGCATGCTCTCCTCCACCAGTCTTACACACTGCTTTTGGATAAACTTATGCCACTCTTGGTGCAAACATTTAAGCAGTATCCTGTCCAATGTTTTGTTGCTATGCACAATGATAGCTAAGGAATGCTGCAGTGATCTGCAGGATATGCATGTGGGGTCTCCTGCATTAAATATGAATGTAATGTAATGGATACAATAAAAAAGGGAGTGAATTCTGACAAACAAACAACTCGTTTACATTCTCAAACTCTTCTTTTTATGGTGAATCTTGAGAAATACTCACCTGATTACCGTCAAAATCCACTAATGATGTTGCTGTGGCTGAACACTAAGACGGCCGAGAGCCTGCAGAAGAAACTGCAGAACATTTTACCCAGACTCGCTAATCACAACACAACAATCACCTCCTCACACGATATTCACATAATGAATAAACATGCAGTAATCCTCCCCAGCCCAGTCATCCCCTCATCAATAAACCGGGACTTAAACGATCTCCTTCTAAAGACTCTCCTGCATCTTCCCTCTTCAAAAGTGTTTGTTGCACATTCAAAGAGAGGGAGGAGAAGGAGGAAGGGAGGGAGAGAGAGAGAGAGTGCGCAATCCAGCATTGTGTCCGATGAAAGCAAAAGCAAAGCTCATTTTCCATAAGAAAAGGAAGTGGCAGACAAATAGGAGGTTGACAGGTAGTTGATACACTATCTGAAAAGAGTGTGATTTATTTGAAGGAGCGAATGAGGGCTTGATGAGCTCAGGAAACCAGCGGCAGACTGTAATTCCATCTTCTCCCCGCCATTCCTTTATCGCGCGGGACAGCGGCCCAGCGAGTTCCTGAGCCGACCACAATGGATTTAATGAAGCGCCTTTGCACACACAACTCCATTCGTTTATGGCGTAGGTAACACCGCAAGTTTTATAACACTGCTGTAAATGGCAGACAAAAGCCAAATGGCCGTCAGTAAATTACTGCATTTCCACTGTGCCGGCTGGATGCAGGGCGGAAAAAAGGGAAAGAGGGAGGGAAGGAGAGAGGGAGAGAGTGAGAGAGGGAGGAGGGAAAGTTGTCTTACTTTGTTTGGCAAACCCTAAAAGAGGAGGACAATAGTAGGCCCCGAGTGTGCCACCCCCACCAACCAACTTACCCCCGACCTACACCAAAAAACAAAATCTGCCCCCTCCTCAGCACGGCTGCCCCACTCCATCACTTCTAATGTGTCCTGACTGACTGGCACAGCGTGGCCGCAGGGCTGCCTGGGTTCAGCACCCAAGCGCGCGCCCGCCTGCCTCACTTATCTACCCATCTCCCCCGACCCCGCTACTTTCATCAAGATAGAGCTCCAGTAAAGCACCGAAACCGCATCTCGCTCACCATCTTAAAACGATTAGAGAGCTGCGGAACGGTTCGAGACCTTCTCAGCCTCCCGTTCAAAGCCAGCATGTGGAAGCTGGTGTTATGCCCAGCAGCAGGCTGGTGCCATTCACTGTGCACCCTGCCTGCCTAGTCTCAACAGACCATTAGGGCGAGAGGCAGGGTTCCTGAGTTCATGGTGAACACTTACATACACACATACACACACACAGAAAGAGAGTCCCTGCGAAACAAACAAGATCATTTTGTGTGTTAAAGACCTTATCGACAGTAATATACTTATTTATCATGATACATTGTAAAATAATCAATATCCACAGCAGTACTCTACAAATAATGAACTTTTCATATGTTTCAATACAACTTAGAGAACATGCAGCAGATTTACTATTTAGAATAAACTCTTAAACCTCTAAAGCCTCGTTTGGTCCGGACTTTCGGACTTTTCAGTTCGGTCCGAACCAAAGTAGCAGGTGTGAAAGGGGCCGCGAACCACGGTCCGGACCAAAGGACCAGATTTTGGTCCGACCAAGAGAGGTGGTCCCGGTCCGGATCTTCTGAACCATGGTCTCGGTTCGCCTGCAGTGTGAAAGCGCTTTTCTGCATAGTTTGAACTTTCGGACCAATTACAGGAAGCTGAGCAAGCGTTCCTCAACAACGACAGCAGATAAAGAAAAATAATCGTTTTTTCCTCCTTATCTGTCGGCGGCGATACAGTTGCTTCAGGACAAGAACGTTTGTTTGGCGAACTTGAACTAACCTAGAGAATTTGAACTAATCTGTGCCTGAAGTTGCTGCTGCTGCTGGTATAAAAGCCACAACAGCAGCACTACTATGGAGACGAAATTAATCTGTTCATTCATTTTCGGCTTTCCATCGAATTAACCACTTAAGAACTTAAGTAAACACATTTCAAAGCATTCAACTGTTAGTCAAATCTGTCAAATAATGTAATGTAAAATCAGTTAATCAACTAATATATTTTAGGTTATCAAAAGCATATAGGTATGTATTACTATCATTCCTAATTTAACTCAGTAGAGTAGTGAGTAGACACACCATGAGTCTAAGTGTGTCCATCCAAGTCTAAGTGTGTCCATCCACTGCTGATTCAGATGTGCGAATGCACACACACACACACACACAGAAATGCTGCCAATAGATCAGTAATCTCTGGAGCAGATAAACATAAACCTGTTAGCACCAGGCCAGACAGAGGCTACTTGGGTATTAAGCCCATTGAGCATTGAGTTATAGAGCAGTAGATCTGTATTCTCTAAAATGATGGTGCTCTACCAATTCTTTTGGACCTCTCTATACTTGTATCACTAAATGCAATCAAATCCTCACAGCAATGCTCCATAATCTAGAAGGAAGTGTTATATGCACAGTTGAAAAAAAAAATTATTTGGGAGAAAACTCTAAATGAATGTGCGGGTGTCCCAATACTATTGCCCACATAGTGTAACTCATTTTGTAACTATAGTATATGTTGTAGACTATGTTGTATGTAAGACGTGTTGGCCAAATCATGCACAAAAAAACTAAAGTTAATTTTACACATTTAAGCAAATAATAAAAAAAATACATTAAATAGAGATCATTTATATTATATGCAAATAAGCCAAGCAACTGAAACACACACAAAACACACAAAGCAGGAGCAGCTGACAGTGAGGCAGATCAGATTACAGCAGGGCGAGTGTTTAGAGGGCCTCGAAACACCAGAGTGGATAAATCAGATTTAAATTGAAGGATGACTTTAATGACTTGACTTGGGGCAGCAACAGAAAAGACCCAGTCACCCTTAAACCTGATTTGAGAGGCTGGAATGACTTAAACAACTGGCTGGAAGACTGCAGGCTCTGACAGGCAGGATGAATGCAGACGAGGTCAAAGACAGAGCTCAGGGTCATGCCACATAAAGCTTTAAAAAATAAATAAATAAATAAATAAATAAATAAATAAATAAATAAATAAAAAACAGGTCAGACCAGGTACTGGATAATAACTACAAATATTATGCTACTGAGCTGCAATGAGGAGCGCTCTGGAAATAGTTTTACACACAGAGTGGCCTATTTAAGCGTTTATTTCTTTTATTGTTGATGATTATGGCTTACAGTTAACGAAAACCCAAAAGTCAGTGTCTCAGAAAATAAGAGTTTTCGGCAGTGCGGGCAGTGTGCCAAGTCCTGCTGGAAAATGTAATCTGCATCTCCATAAAAGTTGTCAGCAGAGGGAAGCATGAAGTGCTGTAAGATTTTCCAGGAAAACACTGCACTCACTCTGGACTTGATATAACACAGTGGATCAACACCAGCAGATGACATGACTCAATGATACACAGACCCACTTACTGTGTTTATGTACAGGACTTATATACACTACACTTAAAGAGCGTATACTCAGAAATATTTTAATGCAGATACTCTTAAAGCAAATGTAACAAAAAAATACCTAAAATTATAAACTGTCATGTCAGGGATTACTTATAATTATTCAACACTCACAAAAAATTAAATAAAGTTTACCAATTTCTGGTTTCCTTACAGTACAAAAAACATACATACATATATATATATAACATAATCAAAACACATTAAATAAGTAATTTTCCATATGTCCATTACACTATTTAAGCTCAGCTAAGGTTCAGATTAAGCTTCTATGTCACAAAACATAATTTCCATTTTATTTTTACACTTAAAAAAAGGTCAATGTAACACTCAGCACCACAAGAAGGTAAATAATCACTAGTCAATGTACCAGACTGTTATTGACAATGAGCATCAATAATACGACAAGCATAAGAAAACATCACTACAAATCAATAAAATACTCTTTAGAGACTAGACTTTGGTTAAACTACACATCAATAAACCTGTTGTCTTGTCTTTTGACAAAATTATTTGAATTTATAAGTCAAAAGTCACTTGTAATGGCTTCTATGGCATACATACAACACTGTAGATGGAAGAATATTAGAAACCCACTAGAAACAGACCTCCCTCAAACTCACATGATTACTCAAATCACCTTGCCATGAGCATGCTGACCAGTGTTTAACCTTACTCACAAAGAAAACACCTCACAACTTATAAAGCATATTAGCATATATAGCATATTATATAGCATTTTCCCCCTAGTTCTCCCTACTCAACTCATTCCTTACCTGCATTTACTCATAGTTATTCCATCACCTACTGGACTATATCCTCACTTCCACACACACACTCCAGATATCTGCATATCTACACAGCCTCATATATTACTTATTCAGTCTTACTTAACATATTTCCATGCAATCTTTGTCTATAGTGCAAGTTATGATGTGTATTGTTAATGCGTATACTGTGTATATTGTTTATACTGTAAAGGTATCTGTATACATTTTAGGTAACACTTTACTTGGATGGTCCATTTTATGGCCTCGTTGATGCTCAACTGACATTCAACTAACACTGAATTGAATGTCCATTAAATGTAACTTAAACCTATATTGAATGTAAATTACTCAAAATAGAACCTAACCATACACCTAACCCTAACCTTAACCCTTAATCAACCATAAAATCAAACCCTACACCTAACCCTAACCTTAACCCTTAATCAACCATAAAATCTAACCCTACACCTAACCCTAACCCCAACCTTAACCTAATCTTAACATCTAACCCTAAACCCAATGCTAAAATATTACAGTTTTTCTCCATTGGTTTGGCTCATTTCTTGAAACTGAGATGACATTCTCAAAATAACATGGACAAATTCCCAAACTAACTTGCAGTTTCTCATAACAGAATGGCATTTCTCATTGCTTTCATCACATTTCAAATGCTTTGTACATGTCTCAAGCACTTAGTACATCTTTGCAAATGGTTTTGTACAAGTAGCCTACACTTAACACAATCATCCTACATTTAGTACATTTTCCAAAAGAATGCATCTTGTTGATCTATCTTAATTGGTTACTTCTCAGTGTAATGGTTGTTCTCTTCAAAACATGTCAGCACAATTTCATCATATAAGTCATCATCTGCAGAATAGTCTGCTCAATTCTCAAAATGAATTAAGAAATTGTAATACAATACAGAACACATATTTTGGAACATTTCATAAATTCATGACAATCAGGTGAGTAGGTAACAGGTGAAAGCAGGTTTTGACAAAAATGAGTGTCCCTCATTACTGGTGACCAATCCATCAGTTTGTTGTCTATTATTTTGAATGCTGGCATTGCTCTATATACAGTGGATATAAAAAGTCTACACACCCCTGTTCAAATGCCAGGTTTTTGTGTTGTAAAAAAATTAAAGCAAGACAAATATTTTCATAACTTTTTTTCACATTTAATGTGACCTATAACCTGTACAATGCAATTGAAAAACAAACATAAATCTTTACAGCGAAAAAATATAAAACAAAAAACTTAAAATCACCTGGTTAAATACATATAACTAATACTTTGTTGCAACATCTTTTGCATTTATTACAGCACTCAGTCTTTTTGGGTAGGAACCTATCAGCGTGACACATCTTGATGTGGCAAAATTTGCCCACTCTTCTTTGCATAATTGCTCAAAATCTGACAAAATGTGAGGGCATCTTCTGTGCCCAGTCCTCTTCAGATTACCCCACAGATGTTCAATGGGATTCAGGTCTGGATTCAGGCTGGGCCATTCCAAAGCCTTAATCTTATACCGCTGAAGCCATTCTTTTGTTGATTTAGATGTGTCCTTTGTGTCATTGTTGTGCTGAAAGATGAAGTTCCTTTTCATCTTCAGTTTTCTACCAGAGGCCGAAGGTTTTTGCCAATACTGACTGGTATTTGGAACGGTTCAAAATTCCGTCCACCCTGAATAAAGCCCCAGTTCCAACTGAAGAAAAACAGCCCCAAAGTATGATGCTGCCACCACCATGCTTCACTGTAGGTATGCTGTTCTTTTGGTGACGAGCAGTGTTGCTTTTGCGCCTAATATACCTTTTGGAATTATGTCCAAAACGTTTAACCTTGGTTTCATTAAACCATAACACATTTTCCCACATGCGTTTGGTAGATATCAGATGAATTTTTGGAAAATTAAGTAGAGCTTAGATGTTTTCTGGATGTTTGTTTTGCACAGACATATGAAGAAATCGGCAGATTGTTGTCACATGTACTACACAGCCAGTACTTGCCAGAAATTCTTGCAGCTCCTTCAGTGCTGCTGTCGGCCTCTTGGCAGCCTCCTTGACCAATTTTCTTCTTGTCTTATCATCAATTTTTGTCAAATGTCTTGTTCTTGGTAATGTCTTGTTATGCCATGTTTTCTCCACTTGATGATGACAGTCTTCAAAGTGTTCCATGGCATATTTAATGACTTTTGTAGCCTTCACTTGACTGATATCTATGAATAATGAGATACCTCTGATGCTCTGGCATCTCTTTGTGGACCATGGCTTGTGCTGAAAGATGTGGCTACAAAAATATCAGGACAAGCCTACTAGAACAGTTAAACTTTATTTGGAGTTGATCAGAGGCACTTTAATTGTTGACAGGTGTGTGCTGACTTCAATTTAAAGTGAGTTTGAAGGTTATTGGTTAAATTTGAACACAGCAACACCCCTAGTTATAAAAGGGTGTGCACACTTATGCAACCTCAATATCTCAGTTGTTTATTTTTACTTCACCTCCCTGAAAGATTTCTGTTTGTTTTTCAATTGCATTGTACAGGTTATAGGTCACATTATAGGTAGAAATTATTTGTCTTATTGTAATTTTTTTTACATCACAAAAACCTACCATTTGAACAGGGGTGTGTAGACTTTTTCTATCCACTGTATACATCTTGGCCTGGTGCTAGTTCTTTGATGCTAGTCCTGTGATGATATAATGATTATATAGTCCTGTGGCGATCAGTGTAGAGGATGGCTCAGGCATTCTTCCCACAGTGCATTGCTAAAGAACATATCAGATGCAATGTTGATGAGAATTTATGGCCAAACAGACTGCAGCGGATGGATGGCCAGGAAGGTGATGGAGAGAGGGGAGTGACACAGAGTAGTCAGAATGTTACTGTATTGCATTTGTGATGCTTGACTATTTTTTTACCTACTGTAATGTATTTTGTTTTGTTTTTGCAGGTTTTTGTAATTTGTATATATAGTATATTTGATACATTTTCCTTAGTATTTTCTTTTCTTTCTACCTACAGTAATGTGTAAAAATGTACTTGTAAATAAAAATAGTTACAATTTCCTCAGCAGAAAGAGTGCAGTGTGTGTGGTGTGAACATTGTATTCCTTTAGCTAGACCTCTGCCATAAAGACAAAACATCTAAGCATTTTGACTTGCAGTACTTACACAATGCCAAAGGGACAATGCATTTTGGGGGCACTGATGATTTGTGTGAGAAAGGAAATCAGTTTTGACACGTGGGTAAACTGTTTTTGGAGCGATATGAGCAGTGATGAGGATCCATGTAGTTTTGCTGCACCGTCCAGTTTATTTTGACAGATGGACAAAATTAATGAAAATGTGCCAAAGCAATTGAGAAGGATCTATGCCATTTTTATGGTACTGACTATTTATATGGGAGAAAGACTTCATTTTGAAGCAAGAATGAACGTTTTGGGAGACATATGACATTTTGCTGGTTATCTGAAGTGTTGTGAAGAACTGTAAGTCTGTTTGGCCAATTTACCTTTTAGTTATAGGAATGTCATCTCAGTTTCAAGAAATGAGCCAAACCAATTGAGAAAAACTGTAAGATAAGCGTTTGTATTAGAGTTGAATGTAGGGTTATATTCAATAGAGAATCATTTATTTTCACCTTTTAGTTCATTTGCATTTGATAGACGTGTAGTTGAATGTTAGTTAAATGTCAGTTGAGCATCAGAGAGACCATCAAATGGACCATCCAAGTAAAGTGTTACCATATACATTTATTATTCTTCTTGTAGTTTTTCACTCACATGTACACCTGTACCTGTGACGTGACAATAAAACTCTTGAATCTTGCATCTTGAATTCCCAAGCCAAAATAGAAGACAGTGTGTTAAGTCTCATTTCTTCAAGAACCATCCATCAAGAGGAAGACACCACACCATCCCTTAAGGTAACCCTTCGTGATCAGTTTCCATACTGCAATCTCACAACTTCTGGCTTCCTCCTGTTTTTCTGACATAGAGTGTCAACTCAGTTTAAGCACCAGCATGTGGAGGGTCAGTTTAGGGCTTGTTTCTGCTAAACCTTTTTTTAAAAAAAGAGAGAAAACAAGCAATTCTATCACTTTATCAGATCAGTTCATCCGACACCCCCACCACAAACTCACACATACACACCACAGTGAGCGGAGAGAGTGAAAGACCCGACCCCCCCACTGTAATACCACTGTGTGTGTGTAATTGTTAGGCAAACACATCAATCCTCACCAGGAGCGGATCATTTCAATATCAAACAGAGCTCTGATGGGCTTTTTAATAGGGCTAATTGACCGACCGTCCGTCTTTGTTTCTCCCACACACTTAGCTGCATATACACACACACACACACACACACACACACACACACACACACACATATATATATATATATATATATATATATATATATATATATATATATATATATATATATATATATATATATATGAAATGTGCTGCTTTGATGCAGAAGCACGAACACAAATAAATCCCTGACAAGAAGCGTAGTGGGGCACTCAGTCTGTGTGTGTGTGTGTGTGTGTGTGTGTGTGTGAGTGTATATCTGTAAATAGCTGTTAATTGATGCACACTGTCCTTTGTTTCATAATTCAAGAGCCTCCTCATTATTCTGCCATTCTGAGCACAAACTACATCCGCCTTGCCATAAACAAGCTAAATGGGTACCTTCAATGGCCTCACTTTATCACACTGACAACATCTGGTTGTGTGTGTGTGTGTGTAAAAGTGTGTTAGCGGGTATGTGTGTGTGTGTATGCATTGAGAATTAATGCATGCATTTACTGAGTGTTAATCCATAAATAATTCATAAAGTGTAATGTGGTGGATGAGGGGAGTTAATCAGAGGCTGTTAGTGTTTGGGAGTTTTACAGCTTTATTTATGTGTTTCTTTAAAATACCAGGAGGCATCAGGTGAAGGTTTTCCTTTAGATAGAGGAGGCCTGTCCTGCTCCTCCCTCTGTTCTGTTGTTCAGTGTGTGTGTGTCTGTGTGTGTGTACTATGGATGTAGGTTTGTGTGTCTGGGTTGAAGTCAAGCAAGAATAGGTCATAACATTTCTTCTGTAATTAAACACTGGGTATGTGTGTGTGTATGTGTGTGTGTGTGTGTGTGTGTGTGTGTGTGTGTGTGTGTGTAACCAGGCTGAGCACAAGATGGTAGCTTTGGAGCTGTCAGTGGAAAGGGCCTGATTTGACCTCGGCAGGTGAGTGTCAGTGGAACTGGCAGCCGCTCTAACAAGTCAATTACAGTGCAGAGAAAGAAACTGTCATGCTGTCCAAAGCGAGATTTAACCATGCAGCAGGACAGCTGCAGCGCACTAATATCTCACTAATGTCTGAGAGAGAATGAGAGAGAAAAGGAAAGGAACAATACGCAAAAACCAAGGTCAGCAAATAATTGCTGTGCTGAATCGCAGCACAGTAAACAAAGTTACACAAACAAATCAGAAACAGAAGAAGAGCACCTGCTTATCTTTCACTATTCTAGTGAGTAGTGAGAAGAGAGAGAGAGAGATGTCAGGATAAGAGTGTGTGAGACTGAGGTAGGTAGAGGGAGAGAGGGACATTGAGGAAGTAAGGAAGGAAGTAAGAGAGTGAGAAGGGAAATGAGAGAAATGAGAGAAGTAGAAAGAGAGTAAAAGAGAAAGGAAGAAGAAGAAAAGGAGAGTGATGGAGGAAGAGAGGGCAAGAAAGTGTGAGAGAAAAAGAGAAAAATAAAGGGGGAATGGTGATGGAGAGAGACAGAGAAAGTGAGAGACAGAGGAAGGGGAGGGATAAGGAGGGAAAAAGAGAGAGGTGATGGGAAAGAATGAGAGAGGAGGGTAGAATGGAAAAAGTGAGTAAGTGAGTGTGAAATAAAAAGAGAGAGGGAGGAAGGGAGAGACTTTATAATATTGAACATACTGTACATAAGCCTACAACTTATACATTCATGAGTGTGGGAGTTTATATAAGTGTATAAGTGTAAGTGTAAGTGTGTGTGTATGTGTGTGTGTCCGTGTGTAAAAATCTGTTTTCAGTGCACTTGAAAGTCCTTTCATCGCAACATGAAGTAGTGTTGATGGCAAATAGAAATTACTGGTTATTAATTACTAATACTAACTAGTTTTTGGATGCGTACTTTGTAAAATGTTTAAAATTCTAGGCTGAATATACTCAAATATACACAATATACTTAGAACTGGCCAGTTTTGATGGTGATTACAATGGACACTATTATCCCTCAAAGCAATGTAAAATGGAAAAAGAAGCTACTCTTGAACAATAGTAGAAAAAGAAAGCAGATAATGATGTAAGTGCAATAACAATAGTGGCTATATTATCAGTGCAAAACAGTAGTAAAGGTTAGTAAAAACATTTATAGGGAACTACCTAAATGTTAAAATTACTCAGTTTTGAGACCTCAAATAATGCAGACAAGTTTTAAGATTTCAGAAAATTTGGTCAAATGACCCTGGATTTTTAATCACAGTTTTCATGCATATTGGCATGTTTTTCTCCACCAGTCTTACACACTGCTTTTGGATAACTTTATGCCACTCCTGGTGCAAAAATTCAAGCAGTTCAGCTTGGTTTGATGGCTTGTGATCATCCATCTTCCTCTTGATTATATTTCAGAGGTTTTTAATATGGTAAAAACTAAGAAACTTTTTTCAGTGGTCTCTTTTTTTTCCAGAGCTGTATATTAAGTCAAACTTGTGTTATTAAGCTTAGCATATAGCCAATAATAGTATTAGTGGGTCATGCACAATTGGGACACAGCCTGTGTATTTATGTTATTAGCTGATCTTTTTCTTATTTTAATTTTAATTTTATTTATTTTTATTGATTTATTATTACTTTTATTTTTTTATTCTAATGTTTTATATTTTCATTCTTGTTCTCATTTAATCATTTTGTATCATTCTTAACATATTACTTTACTCTTACTATTATCTTTTTACTTATTTTATATATTTAGAAATATTTTACTTTTTACGTGTCAAATTTGTTTTTTTACATATATTTTATTTATATATATTAAATGTTGATTTAAATTTCAATTTAAACTTTTTTTTTTTTTTTTTTTTTTTTTTTTTTACTATTTTATTTCTTATTATCTCTAATTTATTATTAAATGTATTCAATCCCTTTGATCCCATTGTAAATGAGGGTCACCCTTAATGTTTTTCCCGAATGAAAATAAAGGTTAATTGATATGTTTGCAAGGGTTTCATTGGTCTACACAAATGTTTCAGTGTATTCAGATTAACAGCCTCCCATAGGAGAACGTTATCAACCTGAAGACAACAATCCCCCCCCCCCCCACACACACACACACAGCTTTAAAAAGCTAAATGACTGCACACTGTACACCATTACAAATTCTTCCACACAAACACACACACACACACACAGAGGCAGGAAAGTGAGGTGTGAGGAAGCCTACTGCAGGTATTCAGACTCAGCCCAGCCTGGGGTCGGTTTAATGATCCATACCGACTCTGCCTTCTATAGAACACAGTATACGTCTCCACAACAGCGCAGACGCCAAACCCTGCCCACGTCAGAATGGAGCTATTGTCCTCGTGTGGAACCAAACACCTCACTCCCTCCACACTTATCTGCTTCCAAGGCAGGGAGATGGAAATATTGCACCTTGTTTGGGAGCGAAGCTTAAAAGCGCCTATAAAAGTATTTTTCATGGAGCACTTGAAGGGGCTCGCGGTTTGGGCCTGGGGGGCAGCGCACCTCTTTTTGTGCAGCGGGGGGCTTAGAACAACAACATCGCTCCTGTGTTTGGAGTTCAATGGCCACATTCACACTGACCACAGTGGCCAGTGTAAACCATTACCGAACACTCACCGCACGGCACGGTTAGCGGTGTGGGTCTGGACTGAGCTGGTGGGGGTCTGGGCATGGTGGGATGGGGAGTGAGATAAGAGGTGTGTGTAAAAGCCCTGTTTCCAGCCATGTTTGCCAGGGAGGTCAGGGATCGTGTTTGTTTGTGAGAGCGGTCACCCCCATCCGCCGCAGTATCCACACACACTTATCACTCACACACGTATAATGACGGCAGAGTTCATGGTAGTGGCGCTGGTGATGTTGGTGGAGCATCATTAATCTAAAGCCATTTCACAATAAGCCCAGTCAAGAACAAAACTCTGCCTTCATCAAATAACTCGGACAGAAAGACGGAACATGACAGAAGCGCTTTATCCGGAGCTCCAGCTCTGAAGCAGCTCGGTCTACAGCGCAGAGAGCCGAGCGCTAATAGGCCCCCGCACAAAGAGGGAGGTCACGTTTAAGGAACTTTTGTTTCAGTGATCTCAAATGATGATCCATCAAACTGTCAAGGTTTTTAGGCTTTTTCTGTTGAAAGCACTCCAACAAAAAGGCAGCAGAGAAGGTCTTTATCTTCAAGTGTCTCCAGCGATGAAGCATTAGCGCTCTATGTACTAAAATCTCAGACCAGTCAATTCAAGTGGAAAAGCAGCTATTATACATTCATTAGAGCAGGGGCGCCACTGGGAACTGGAATTTCCTGCACTTACACCTTGTCACTAACATTCTGCTGGTCGAGCACAGACCAGACCAGAGCCACGGCCTAATTGAATTTCTACAAGCTTAAAACAATTAGGAGGAATGTGGGAATTAGGTTTCAAAAGCACCGTGTACTTCACTGCTGTTCACTGTTGTTCACTGTACTTCACTGCTGTTCACTGTTCTTCACTGCTGTTCACTGTTCTTCACTGCTGTTCACTGTTCTTCACTGCTGTTCACTGTTGTTCACTGCTGTTCACTGTTCTTCACTGTTGTCCTGCATTCTTCTTAATACAGCGAACAAAAGAAATCACACAAATACTAAAAACTGAACACGTACTGTAGACATTTAAAACAGTATAGAACTGTGGACACAAGAACACAACAAATTAATTATTGTCAGTAGTTAAGACATTATTAATTATTACACTTTACAACTTATCTTTTAACTAATGTATTTATCAATTCATTGTTATTTTATTAAAACATTAATACGCATTAAAATTCAGTAAATCAGCTTCAAAATGTCTTAACTACTGTCAATTAATAATTAGCAGAGACATTATTGAACCATTTAACACTGTTCATTACTGTCATTAGTGCTGTTATTTTGGACTCTTACTGTAAAGTGTTTCCCTCACACTTCACACAAAAGCCAACATTTTTGAAATTGGTAGAATTTGAAATTGGTAGAAAATGTTATTATTATTATTTTTTAATCTGTCTGTTTTTCATTCCTTGAATATTTTGTTTTTTTTTTATGATAATGTTAATGTGGTCCTTTCAGATTTTTACATATATCATACATTATATATATCCAAAAATGACAGTAAAGGAAAGCTCATTATTTCAGTGTAAATACAGTAACTATTATTTTCTTTGTTAAATAAGACATTTAGTTAAGAAAGAATTTCATATTCTTCTATCAGTATTTTTAATTTTAGTTTTGGGAACGTTGCATCAAACATTTCCATTGTGATAATGTTTGTCTAAAAGGGAGCACTGTGTGAAAATCCTCTTAATAATGTATGAACGTACAGTAAACCAGTATTACATCACAGTTGTTTTTTAGAACATTTTTGGAATGTTAACTCTGTAACATTACAGGATAATCTTTCTGGAACTTTTGCTGAACATACTTTTATTATAAGCGTTTTCTGTTAGTTTGGTTAAAGGGTCTTTAGCAATAATTTAATATAATTATAATACTTTAATTCAATTCAATACAGACAAAAGACACAACCTCGTCCTTACTGTACGATCCACATAATATATATATAAGCATGGTTTGCAGGTGTAAGATTTTTTCCATCTGCTTCAGGTTTAAATTATGACTTGAACACTGAACGCTGAATATAATATATATTATCATCTTTATCATGGTTTTGACTCAGCAAGAGCAAGAATAATGAGGTAATCATTTACTTCAGTAAACAACAAAAACATGCCATAAACATTTGACAGGTGTGATATGCTGTCATGCATCATAATGACAGATTATGTCCCTTTAAATAATAGTGTCATACTTTCATTACCTGTAACTGTCAGCTACTGTCAGCCTTAAGTCACATGTTAATTTAAAGTCAATATATCAAATATTATAGTTTATATTTTGTAATGACAATTACCTGTACTGGTAATATGACACTATCTTAACATATGACTGATCTTTCATTATATATTTATGGAGCAGGGTTATGTCAGTTGTGCATGTGTTGAGTCCAAGCAAAGCATTTATTACCCAAAGAACAGAACACGATTATTTAGATATAGTAAGTCAATATACCGAGTAATATTCATTAATTTTCATTAAATATTTAATAATCTTCATTTTCAATGTGTCTAGTGATTTTAGAAAGTGTGTGATATTGTAAAATCCTTCAATCAATTAGGAACTGTATAATGTTAACTTCTACGTAACTTACAGTAATGGTCTGAGGTTTAAATTAAAGACATAATATGGGTGTTCGAAAAAATA
Source organism: Astyanax mexicanus (assembly GCF_023375975.1). Taxonomy (NCBI): domain Eukaryota; kingdom Metazoa; phylum Chordata; class Actinopteri; order Characiformes; family Acestrorhamphidae; genus Astyanax; species Astyanax mexicanus. The sequence continues at coordinate 36,681,016 of NC_064418.1, forward strand.
TTTATATATTATGATATTTTATTTTGCGATACTGTTTAAATTTTTTAAAACATAGTATTGATTTGAATTATCAGTTAACATGTGAGAATTGGTGTCAACCAGTAATTCTTTTAGTATTATGCTAAAACCCTGAAGTGTAATCAGATACATTTTATATGATTGCATAAAAAGCTTGTTTTCCTAGGTTTTATGTGTTTTTTATATATATATTTTTTTATTTACTTTAAACAATCACAATATATTGCCTTGCATACATTATCGCAATATATCACAATATATTGAATCATAACACCTGTATTGTGATACATATCATATCGCCAAGCTCTTGCTAACACACAGCCCATGTTGATGATGTCATGCCAGTATTTAGACACAAAACAACAATAATCACCATTTGCGTTGGACGCAGAGCGATGGAGCCTGATGTGGTGCCCAAGAGTTCCTGTCTGGTGACTCTGTGTATCAAACACACAACACCCTCTGGCTTTCAATAATTTACATTTTTTTAGTTTATCGTAACAATTTTAATAGAATTTAAAAATATGTTTTCTGTTGTCAAAGCAGGGTCTGAATTATACACACAACACACCTAACTGATAAATCAATCAGACACCTGTAGCCACTTGCAGCTCATCAAACTCATGTTGTTTTTTTTAACAGGGATGTTATAATGTGTAAACGTGCAGAACTTTTTAAAACTGGTTATGAACAAGAACATCAAGTGATTGGTTCTTTAGTCTTTCACATGGTTCTTCAGAAAAATGCCTTTATTTTAGAGAAACCCACAGTACACTGACATGCTATATATATATATATATATGTCATGGGACAGTAATTAATTTATATTGTGTCCCACAATATCTACCATTTCCCACTTAAGCTAAAGAACACTGCACTGGCCTGTGGGATATGTTTTTGATTAATATAAAATATATTTCTGCCTTTCACAAGGAAAATTCTAGCCATATGCCACCGTTCACGATTAGTCCCATCTATGATGAATTCCTAGTAAATAAAAAGGAATGTTAAATGACTGTACAACATCGGAAAAAGAATGTCCCATCAATCTGACACCCACTATCGGGCCAAGATAAAACCTTGTCATGAGCACATTGGCTAGCGTTCAACCTCACAAGATAACACCTCACAACTTATACCCCTGAGTGTTCTCAAGCTGTCCCCTGAAGTAGCATATCATAATCAATTCACAAGTATATCATGACTTTTGGCATGTCATAAGAAAATAGCAGTCTGAAAAAAAAATGCACAAATTATTTAGGCTTTACATGATGTTCCCAAAATTTTAGTTTTTAAATTTAGGTTAAAACCTCTCTCTGTGAATGAGTACAAACAATAGCAGCTACCACAGCGTCAAAAACAAGACAAGCTTCTCACACAGGCGTTAAACAGCTTACAGTAAATCCAGTATTTCCTTCATTATAATAATCTCCTTCAGCATTTTACGCTTTGAGAGGGATACTCCTATAAATAAATATGCAGCGAGACAAAAGAAAAAACAGCTCTGACTGCCACTTTAGACTTATTATGGGCTCTAAAACGGATCTAAACACGATAGCCTCTGTCTGAATTGTTGCCAGTGCAGCATTACGAGGTAGTCCACACACTCTGAAAAAAGTGCAACTTTCTTCAATAGGGAATATAGGGAAATACTATAAAGACAAAATAGCAAAAAGTACACAACACCAATCTTAACAATAAGTTTACAGACCCTACTGTGCGCTTGTGTTTCCTGTATTGTCTGACAAAACTATTTATTATACATACATAAAAATATTTAAAACAAATATAATTTCATATCAATTTAGCACAAACATTTTACACTTACCCTTTATTTTACACTTCCTCTAGCCTGCAGTACCATCTTCTCTATCTAAAAATGAACCTGACAACACCTGAAAAAGCACCTTAAAACCATAAATAATAATGATATCAGTATGCTGACTTGCATGTGGAAAAATTGCAAATATTAATATTTAATTGGACCACCTTTATTTTTGATTGTGGCACACATTCACTGCGGCATTGTTTCTATAAACTTCTGCAAGTTCACAAGATTTATTTCAATCCAGTGTTGCATTCATTTTTCACCAAGATCTTGCAGCAGCATTGATGATGGTAGAGTCTGACCGCTGCACAAAGCAGCTCTTCTCCATCCAGCTCATCCCAAAGATTCTCAATGAGGTTAAGGTCTGGACTCTGTGGTGAACAATCCATGTGTGAAAACAATGATCTCATGCTCCCTGAAACACTCTTTCACAATTCCAGCACCATGAATCCTGACATTATCATCTTGGAATGTCCGTACCATCAGGGAAGAAAAAATCCATTGATGGAATAATCTGGTCTATATTCAGTATATTCAGGTAGTCAGCTGACCTCATTCTTTCAGCACATACTGTTGCTGAACCTAAACCTGACCAACTGCAGCATCAACCCCACATCATTTACTTACTTAAATCCAGGTATTGAATGGGCACACCCTATAGTGTAAACTGCAAATTAAAACGGCCAGGTTTTTATTGAACTGTGCTGTTACTGGATTGGGAGTGTGTGTGTATATCAGACCACAGGCCTCTGCTTTTCTTTTACTGAGCCGGTTTAAAGGGGGAAAAACAGAGGTCTTTTCAAATCTCCCCAGCAGACAGCAAGAGCAGCAGTAAATGTGTCTGGACCCACCTGGTGACACGCAGCCTCTGATTGGAAAGCAGAAGGTGTGTGAGCTACAGGGGTTGGACAATGAAACTGAAACACCTGGTTTTAGACCACAATAATTTATTGTCCCAAAGGACAGATCTGGTGGAAACAGGAGAGTTGAGGTGCACATTGAATTCTGCCGTGATTTAGGCAGCCGTGGTTTTATGTTTTTTGGATACAATCCGGGTTATAGAACCCGAACATCCCTTTCAGACAGCTTCCTCTTACAGCGTCCACAGTTAATCCTTTTGGATGCGGTTCGTCCTTATTGGTGGTATGCTGACATTACCCTGGATACCGTGGCTTTTGATACATCACAAAGACTTGCTGTCTTGGTCACAGATGCGCCAGCAAGACGTGCACCAACAATTTATCCTCTTTTGAACTCTGGTATGTCACCCATAATGTTGTGTGCATTGCAATATTTTGAGCACAACTGTGCTCTTACCCTGCTAATTGAACCTTCACACTCTGCTCTTACTGGTGCAATGTGCACTAAAATGACAGGTGTTTCAGTTTCATTGTCCAACCCATGTATATCTCTGCTCCTAAGTCAAGACATACTCAAAACACAGGAGCTGCTGAACATCATGTTACAGGAAAAGGGAAGATTTGCGTGACCAGTGCAAAGAGCTGTCCTTAGAAATGTCAGGAGTGTAGTATTTCACCACATACCGTAAGAGTGAGATTAGCCTGATAAACACCCCACCTCCCATCATCCCCCTCTCTCTCTCTGAAACTGGGTGGCTTATTAAAATGAACATCAATCTAGGGCTGAGTTTCAAGCCACTGATTGCTATTCATTGTCCGTTGCCATGGTGACCTGTGGGCAACCTGGGAGCGAGCCACAGTAAACCCAGACTGTCCTTCAGCGATTAACACTGAACACACACACACACACACACACACACACGCTAAAATCAACACGAGCCCCATCGGCTCGCCCTCTTGCACTGTGAGCGTTAGCCGAGCTCTTCATTACTGAGACGAGGATGTGGCTGATATTTATAAAGGTCTTTTCAGCCACCTCTCCCCTCCCGGATCAGATTATCAGTAATTAGCTTATGTAGGCTGGCACTGGTGGTGCTGGTGCTGCTGCTGCTGGTGTGTGGCTGCATGTAAAGGACTAAATGAAGGAAGAAAAGAGAGGAAAAAGCTGAGAGGAAACTGGTAGATTATGAGGCAACGGAAAGTCTCAATCGAGTTGCAAGGTCAACATCAAGCACTTCCGTCTTAGGATCAATGATCTACCAAATGTATGACATCCAACAGTATCTACACGTCTCTTCTGTTTCATCTAAATAAGGTGCATCCATTGCTGACATCCAGTGTCCAACCAGGCAGACAGCTATATAAATATAAATATATATAGCCCATCCGTGCAGTCAAAACCCAGGAAAAATAATCCATCATTATCAGCATGTGACCAATCTAATGCTATTGTGGCTAAATGCAATCAAAAGCTCATAGCAATGTAGCTGAAACTCTAATAAAACAAAAAAATAATTGTTTCTAAAAAATTAAATGTATAGGGCTCCAAGTGGTCCTGCAGGCTAAACGCTGCTACTATAATCAGGAGATCATCAGTTCGAATCTTGTTCATGTAGCTTGCCATCACCTGCAGGAGCCCTGATCTCTTTTTCGGGTGTGTAGATGGCGCTCTCTCCCCACATCACTCCAAAAGGGTGATGTCGATCAGCACAAGGCGTCTGTGAGCTGATGTATCAAAACCGAGTCGCTGCGCTTTCCTCCGAGTGTGCTTCTACTCGGCAATACTGCATCAGCTGGTGTGTGTGTGTGTGGTATGTTTGTATGACTGTGTGCCCAGATATGGACTGGCACTGTGTGCTGAGTAAAATGCTGTAGTGCTGGATGCAGTCCTGGTGAATGGTTGTTTCCGGTTTAGAGTACACTGTGCGCTATTGGCTGCCGCTTTTCACCAGTGTGTGGATGAATGCTGAGTATAAATGGTTAGGAGTAAAAAGTCTTTGGGTTTCTAGAAAGGTGCAATACACAGTAAGTGTAACTTCATTCATTCAAATAAAATTAACACATTATTTTATAGTATAAAGGGCAGATATCAGGGGAGAGCATGAACACAGTACCACACTACAAAAACTAGGCAGTCAAGATTTCCACATTTGGAATTCAACCTGGATGAAGCACCTTCTGAATCTGAAGCACAACTGGCCTAGCTTACCCTGGACAGGTAGGATAACCATTTATACTCCCATTATCCAGAACACACATTACCTGGCAGTAAGCGTTCAGCTGTTCAGTGAAGTTTATGAGTGGAAAACCTTGAAAAAGGTGTAATTTGGAGGAAGCACTTATTAGCCCTCAATCTGTATGCACTGGTGGTGTTGTGTGATAAGGAGTTATAATCCTGACTACTAGGTAGGAATTGGAAATGACTAAAATCGAGGTGAAATTGGGTTTTAAAAAAACTGGCTAAAATACAGAAGCGTAGCAGAGCTCCTTATTACCGTACTTTTACCATCAATTTGGTACAAAATAAAATTATAAATGATGTCAGCAGCCAGAAATTGACCAATAACAGAGCAGAACAGATGCTGTCACTTTCACAAAATTAAAATGAAATTAAACTGAATATATTTTAAATATATCATATTTAATATAATAATATTTACTGTACTGTACATATAATATCACAATATATGAATGTGTTACTGGAGGGCTGCTCTGCTGCATATCTACTGTACACTTCTATATAGTTGTCCTCTGTGTGACTGTTCCACACTGGCTCTACTCTACTGGTATCAGATTTATAGGTCTGGGATTGAAATCCAGGCTTTTATAAATTGAGGCTTAGGTTTCTTGTTCTTTCTCCAGTGGTGAGTGTGATGGGAGATGATGAAGAGAGGTGGTGTGAGGGGTGATTGCCTTACCACACTTCCTCCGGTGTCGGCACAGCTGCGGTTTAGCACCACCGCTACGACCTCTGGCCTTTCCCAGCTTGCCATTGGCCCGGCCTGTTATTCCTGGCTGCTCAGCGGAGCGGCTCGGACAGTGGTGCTAATGGCCCAGTTGGGTCGTGAACTGCTCCAAACGGGTCCTGGGCCAGTGCCTTTTACTGCCTCCTACACTCATCACCTGTGGAGGGTCCGGGGAGGAAGGTAAATAACGGGCCAGAACAGAACAAACCTGGCCCGCCTATAGGAACTCTCTAACAGCGTTAGACCTGATGGAGAAATGGCTCTAAAAGCAGTGAGCGCCACATTTGGAGCAAATGTTTCTGTTAATGCCAGTGTGATAGAACACGCTATTTGCTTTCCACACACTTCATCTGTGACGTGGTGGTCCTCTCCTCCATCCTCGCCTCACGTCAAGCTTCCTGCCTTAATGTTCCGTTTCTCCTGCAGAGCAGCAAAGACAGGCTCCATTAGGAAATTCAACTTTTTCAAGTGAAGTGTGTCTCTTCTATCTCCTCCCTGGTGACTCACACACACACACAGAGGAGTGATTTGTGAGTGTGTCTGTGTGTGTGTGTGAGGCCATGACTGGACTAAAAGATAAGACATGACAGGGGGAGAAAGAGAAGCTGAGAGAGAGAGAGAGAGGGAGAGAGAGAGAGAGAGAGAGATTCATCTGCTGACTAAAGGGGTAAATAGCGTCACTGTGGCCCAATTCACTCACAGGAGGAAAGGAAAAGACCTGAACCTTTAAAAAACACACACACACACACATAGAAACACATACACACACACTGTTGATATATTTCACTCGTTCTATCGTCCTCCAGAGCTTGGGAATTCTGTTCCACTGTGTTTCCTGGTCAGTGTGCAGGGCTGGGTGGGTCAGGTAAAAGGGCCTGTCAGTCTGACCAGACAGCAGTGAACTCACATAAGTGCAAACTAAAGAGCAAAAAAATAATATTAACTCATACTCAGGGTAGGGAAAGTTACTTTAAAAATGTATTCTGATCCAGACTTATGATTACCTGTTCAAAAAAGTAACTGTAATGTAATCCAGAGTATTACTGTTTATAACAGTAACATAATCTAAAAACGTCTGTTTTACTTGTCTTGTTAAAGCTACAAATTCAAACAAAAGGAAAAGAAAACTTGCAACAACATACAGGTTTATACAAAACCGACCTGTGTCTACAGAACATACATATACTAGAGCAAACGTTTACTTTATTTCTGTAATTCAGTTCAAAATGTGAAACTAATTTATAACTCTGTGTATTTTAAGCATTTATTTATTTTATTGTTGATGATTATGGCTCACAGCCAATGAAAAAAACAAAAAATCTGTGTCTATAAGACCAGTATATAAGACCACTTGGTACTTTTGGCAGTGTGGGCAGTGTGCCACATCCTGCTGGAAAATGAAATCCGCATCTCCATATAAGTTGTCAGCAGAGGAAAGCAAGAAGTACTGTAAGATTTTCTGGGAAAATATTGCGCTGACTTTCGACTTGATATAACACTGTGGACCAACACCAGCAGATGACATGTCTCTCTATAATAAAGAAATTATTAATAATAAAGAAAAAGAAAGTCTTGCATTAAAACAAAGTATTACAGATGGAAAAGGTGTAGGCTGAATCTTTAGCTTAGACAAAAGCAAACAAACAAAAAACTAACAATCATCAGAAATGTGACCCACCCAAGATGGCGTTAACACGCAGCGGCCGCTCCGGGTCCGTTAAATGGTGCTTTTGTGTTACTATTTGTCGTTTTTTCCGTTTATTTCCTGCAAATATGTGCATCGGAACACCCGTGCACATGTTCTACCACCGCCAGACCCTGCTACAGTGGAGAAACCAGCCAGAAAACACGCTACCGGACGAGGTTCTGCAGACGCTACTTGAGCTTAGCCTGCTAAGAGACCCAGGCCGCCAGCCCGCGGTGTTTCCTGACGCCGGAGCCCAGCGGAAGTGCCATCGCAAGCGGTGCGAGCGTAAGCAGAAGCGCGGAAAGAGAGCCGGGATCCGCGCAAGGCTAAAGGCTAGTCCTAGCCGGCCGGCTATACCATCGCTCTTTCTTGCAAACGTCTGTTCCCTTGACAATAAACTGGACTACATCCGACTCCAGCGAACTACCCAGCGTGAGTACAACTGCCCTCTTCACTGGACCCCCTGCAGTTTGCGTATCGTCCCAATCGCTCCACGGACGATGCCATCACCACCACCCTTCATCTCTCCCTCACCCACCTGGAGAAGAAGGACACTTACGTCAGAATGCTGTTTATAGACTTCAGTTCAGCATTCAACACCATCATCCCACAGAACCTCACCAGGAAGCTAAGCTCGCTCCGCCTCAACACCCCCCTCTGCAACTGGATCCTGGACTTTCTGACGGGGAGACCCCAGTCAGTCCGGTTCGGGGGCAGCACCTCCAGCACCATCACACTGAACACGGGGGCCCCCCAGGGCAGTGTCCTGAGTCCTCTGCTGTTCACCCTGCTGACTCATGACTGTGCTGCAAAACACAGTTCTAACAGCTTTATCAAGTTCGCCGATGATACAACCGTGCTGGGTCTCATCACCAAAGGCGACGAGTCAGCATACAGAGAGGAGGTGCAGCGGCTGACAGACTGGTGTACAGTCAACAACCTTCACCTGAATGTGGACAAGACAAAGGAAATGGTTGTTGACTTCAGGAGAGCACAACACACCCACTCTCCACTCAACATCGACGGGTCCTCTGTGGAGATTGTTAAGAGCACCAAGTTCCTTGGTGTCCACTTAGCAGATAACCTCACCTGGACCCTGAACACCAGCTCTACAGCCAAGAAAGCCCAGCAGCGTCTCTACTTCCTCCGGAAGCTGAGAAAGGCCTTTCTCCCTCCACCCATCCTCACACTCTTCTATAGAGGGACCATTGAGAGCATCCTGAGCAGCTGCATCACTGCCTGGTTTGGGACCTGCACCGTCTCTGACCGCAAGACCCTCCAGCGTATTGTGAGGACAGCTGAGAGGATCATCGGCGTCTCTCTTCCCTCCATCACGGACATTTACACCACCCGCAGCATCCGCAAAGCAACCAGCATTGTGAATGACCCCACTCATCCCTCACACGAACTGTTCTCCCTCCTGCCTTCGGGAAGAAGGTACCGCAGCATCCGGTCCAGCACGACCAGATTCTGCAACAGCTTCTACCCCCAAGCCATCAGACTCCTTAACTGCAGAGACTGAACTGATGGTTTTTCTGTACATGCACACACTCTTACCCCACTTACCCCAGAAAATGGAAAGCACTAAAAACCCTACTACCTCACTGGACTCTATTGCACACTGTGTAATAGAGGTAATTACTACCTCACTGGTCTTTTTTGCACACTTTTTGCACACTGCATAATTTGCACACTGTCTTGTTATTTATTATTCTTTGTCTGTATGGTGTTGTATTGTCTGTCTGCACTTTTGTACTGTTGCACTATTGTTCTGTCTACACTGTGTTTATGTGCACCATGGTCCTTGGAGGAACGTTGTTTCGTTTCACTGTGTACTCTGTATATAGCTGAAATGACAATAAAAACCACTTTGACTTTGAAATTTCACAATTTCATACAAACATACAGTTTCTCAATTTTATACTTGTTTATAAAGCTGTTTTGTATATCTGTTTATATACAAAAAAACTAAAATTCACAATTTTATATATAAAAAGATGATTCCTCAGTTTTACACTTGTTTATTCATACATTTTATTTCTATTTGTATAGCAAACTACACCTTCTTAATTCCTCATCAAAGCTATTCCACAGCTTTACACCGCTGACAGATTAAAATCTGTTCTCTTTCATAATTGTATCGTTCATAATTGTATTTATGTTCTGTACATTATCTTTGCAATATTCTGGTGTAATAGATCACAGTGTTTATAGCAGTTTATGCTGGACAAGCTCCAGCGGGCTTCACTTCAGTTTCTCCACCGGGGGCGCTGTTAGCTCTCAGCGTGCCCTGCCTGACTCACAAACACCCGGGGGAAACTAAACACGAATATCAACAGCAGCGTTTCACAAACTCACAAATAAACACGGTAAGAGTGACCAGTGGTGAGTTGTAATGTGATTACTGTCCGCATACACTCTATTCTTACACATATATCTGTAATTTATGTCCCTAGTTTACTGACATTATCACTATAACTGCGGCAGATAACAGCTAACTAGCTAAATAGCTAACTAGCTGACTAGTTTGCTAGCTAGCGTTAGCCTACTATTTAAGCAATAGAACACGAGAGGGAGTGTGTTATCACGAATAACATCACGGCTGTGATTCGGTCGTAGCTCATCACAGCCGTGATGTTATTCGCGATAACACACGACCGCGAGTGTTTTATTGCTTTTATACAACAGTTTTTTTTTTACAAAATGAATAAAGTAAAATAAAGTAAAAATAAATTAAAGAACTTTAAGAAATTGGGAATGAATATGCTTTAATATGGACTGTGCCTTCCGCCAAAAAGTAGTTCCACAACAACTGTAACAGAACTGAAACTTAACTACAAAACGGTGTATGGTTCTTACAGACTAACACCACGAAAGTTAGCTTGAAATCAAAATTGGGAATAAGCCAAGATGATGACGTTAGGAGCTAATACTCTCCTCTCCTGCTCCGTGGAGTCGTCTTCAGGTGACAGCTGTGCATTTTGTGAGCATTTCTGCTTGTTTTCCTGGGTGGTGTTGTGTTTTAGCTACCTGGCTGGACTGTGGTTAGGTTAGCGTAGCTTGCTTTAGCTCAGCATTAACTTATCTTAGCCTAGCCTGGCTGGTTAGCGTTCTGGCTGTCAGACGGCAGTAACCGAGCGGTTTTCTTTCCCTTTTTTCCACGAAAGACGAGCCAGCGCTGCGGGCTGCGGGCGAGCGTGCCGTGGCTGAGCGCTAGCCTGTGCTTAGCTAACGCTGCTGGAGGTGATGATTCAAAACTGTCCTGTGTATATACGCCGTTACTCGGCAACGCGTCGGCGGAGTGATACAAGTTTAGTGTGAGAAGGCTGTGATGTTATCACATATATCAGCGCGGCTAGAACACTTCTCAACCAATCAGATTGTGAGGTCGGAACTAACTGTTGTATAAAATCACTATCACTTTTTACTGGCGTGTAGATATTAGTTAATGGAAATGTGTTATTATTTTGTAGTCAGATTAATGATATTAATGTAAAGGAGCTCAAAAGAAGGGAAAATATCACAGTGTTTCTGACTGAAGGTATTTAGAAAAAGTATGCAAACCCTGAACATATAATCTCAGATTGTGTGTATGAATATTATTATAACCTACAGGGGGCGCTTAATTTAATGCTAAATAATAATTAGGCCAGGATTCAGTGATTAATATCTACAGACTGCTTGACTGTGACAGTGATATAATGATTATAGTAAGCTAACACTAGCTAGCAAACTAGTCAGCTAGTTAGCAGCTATCCGCTGCAGTTATAGGGAAAATGTCAGCCATAATTTTATTACATTACTATGGCTGCTTTTGAATTAAGAGATCTTATATTAATCTTATATTAATTAACCATATTTTTGATAGTACGGCTTATAATCTGGTGCAAAAAATACAGTAAACCTTTATGTTTGAAGTGCTGGATATGACTGTTTAATATAAATTAATTAAAATGATTTAAAATAAGTTTTTGTTGCTTGTGTTACAGTAGTAAGAAAACATTTAAGGTATTCTGAAATATTGCATTATTCATGTAGTAAAGCAAATATAGTGAATATGTAATTATGTAATCTTTATAGATTTTGAACATCAATAATTAATCATTAGTAACCACCAGCTAACATATTTTGGAAAAAATATGTCATGGGACAGTTTGGCTCGGTTTTATTTAAAATGTAATAGCATAGACAAAAATTTAATTCCATTTGTAAAATAGTGACATGTTGTTGTTGATATAATGTAAGGATCTAGCCGGTCCAAGACGATCTAAAATACAGCATACAACATTGCTTGAAATGCATATTTTTGTTTCAGTAGCAAAATTAATGCTTTTAAATTATTAATGCTTTTTTTTTTTAAACAAAAACAACATTTTATCTGCACATGTATAAACTGTAGATTAAGATAAAAAAAAATTGTTCCTGAAATTCAATAAGGCACACTATAGTGCTGCATCTCTGTATATAGTTAACAGAAGCTGCAGTCCTAAGGCACTGTGGTAAATTCAACCACTAAAGTTCAACTAAACAATGCTGTAAGAGGACGTAATTTAATGCATGATGTATGAAGAGTTATGATAAATAATTGCGTAACTCCAGTTAAGCGCAATTACGGACAAAGCATTTAGTAGTTGAAAGTGCCGGACAAAAGAAAACAGACCGGAGAGAAACTTGAGCGAGAAAATTGGAACGGACTGAGAAAAGTTTGAGGTGAGAGTAAAATAATAAACATGACCCTGCTGTTTATTTTTACTTCAGGCCTCAATTAAGTCTAATTGCGTTTTTAATGAGGGTGACATTTTTCAGTCATAATGAGGGTGTGAGGGGTGACTGTGTCAGGCACAGGAAGTCTCAGAGTGTGTTTGTTGTGCGAACGCCATTCATCTGGACCTACAGAAGGAACCCTCCTCACTCCGCACCAACGTTTGTTTAAAAATCTCAATCTGGAATGTTCTGAAGGGCTCTGGTAATGGCTTCCCAAGTAACCGTATACCTAGAAACAGCCAATCCTGGAATGTCGAAGCAGTTAGAAGGTTAGAAGGAGATGGAAAGGAAGGAGGAGCCAGAAAGAGAGTTGAAGTGAGAAAGAAAGAGAGGGATAGAGAGAGAGGGCTGAGGGTTTAAGTAAAGGCTGGGGGCTGCGAAGGGTGTGGTGTTGAAACTCAAGTCAGTGTCCAGGTGACAGTTAGGTGAGGCGTGAGCTGCTGAATCTGATCCAGTGCAATAAAGTCATTTGAAGCAACTCCAGGAGTTCCGGGAGTACTTACGACAGGTGTAACACAAGAAACGGACCATTTGCAAGAAAAAAAAAAAACCCAGAGCAGCACCAACCAAATTACTGCCAAGACCTGCTAATGAGAGTGTGTGCTGAAGAAGTGAAATCACAGTGCGATTTAGTTTTAATTAAAAAAAATAAGCAAAAAAAATATAAATAATAATAAAAAATCATGGGACAATTTGGCTCGGTTTTATTTTACATTTAACAGCATAGACAAAAAAATAAAATCCAATTGTGAAATAGTGAAATGTTGTTGATATAATGTAAGGATTTAGCTGGTCCAAGGCGATCTAAGATACAGCATACAAAATTGCTTGAAAGGCATATTTTTGTTTCAGTAGCAAAATTAATGCTTTTAAATTATTTCTTTCTTTTTTTATAACAAAAACAACATTTTTGACCAATTATCTGGAGTGGATGCCACTGTCACTGTCAAGATAACATTTTCAGGACGATATATTGTCCCAGAAATTATTGCGATAAACAATAATATTGTCATTTTAAAGGGTAATTATAAAAAAAATGCATTTTCCTGCTTCTGGGCTCCCAAAGGAGCTTTAAGACAATGTATCACAGTAATATCATTCTAGCATAATAATACTATTACACCATTTTACAATTCAACTAACTTTTTATTACTAAGAACAGACACTGGGCTTCTAATATCCAAATATTTTAATGTACAAAATAACTAAAACAAATAAAGTACAAGCACTCTGGACTCTTGGGATATTAAACAACAAAAAGTAACAACATTTACATTTAATTCAAACATTTTTTAAACTCAATTATACTCAAAACACAAATTAGTGTCCATATGATATGGTTCAGCAGCCCATAGCTCTTGCTGTAAATGCATTTTTTAAAGTAACTGTCTGTAAACAAACTCACGCGCCCAATGGCTGTTATCGACGTCTGCAAAAATGATTGCGGTTAAAAAATATCGTACGATAAGTCGATAACATAGTGCCTAGGCACAGCCCTTTTTATAAAAAGTTTCTGAAATACAATAAGACACAGGTGTAATACAAGAAACGGACCATCTGCAGGAAAAAAAAAACCCAGAGCAGCACCAACCAAATTACTGCCAAGACCTGCTAATGAGAGTGTGCTGAAGAAGTGAAATCACAGCGCCTGGCGGGTGGTGGGTAGTGTCCCATTTAATTGTGGTCTTGTAAAAGAGTGCACAGTGGTGTGTCTGGCCTCCCTGAGCCTCTCTGCACCTCACTGAGTCTCCACTTGTACAAACAAACCGGACTGACCAGTATCACTTGCCTGATTGCAGGACGGAACGCGTAGGTTTCTAGATGAGCTCGCTGGACCCGTAAGCATGCTCTAAGCAGCTACCCCGGGTCTTTCAAACACGCTCAACGTGTATACGAGCACACCCCATCGGCAGCGCCAACGCCATATGGCTACTCTCTGGGGATCAGGACTAAGCTGTGTAGCATGACAGTCCACTCAGACCTGCTAACTAAGACATACATGCACGCAGCAGGAGAGCTGATGAACCTGCGAGAGAGAGAGAGATGAGAGAGAGAGAGAGAGAGAGAGAGAGAGAGAGAGATGAGCACACTGTTGTTGTGCGAGGCGTCATGTTGTTTACATTCTCCAGGACACAGAGCTGGTGTGTTCTCTCCACTTATCTCTCGCCTAGACACACCGTCCCAGTGGTGAGTCAACAACGAGGATGACAAGCTCCACACACACACACATACACCTCAGACCCCGAGAGCAGAAGCCCCAGAATGTTTGACTTCAGCTGTCCATTTGTTTAAAACGTTCGTCCCACCTCTCGGAACGTCGGCAGGGTGTTCATTTCCCTTGAAAGGATTCAAGAGCAAAAAATGAATTCTCAAATACACTCAGCCAAATGGAATAATCCTCTTGAACATCCATTACAGTGGAAAAAAAAAAAACAATAGCGTGCCGATGTGTGGATGCACTGAGTGCCGATGGTTCCTCAACCATCTCTCTCTCTCTGCACTATTTTTAGGCTGTTCAGTGGTGAAATAAAGTGGATTTTTGGAATAATGTGTGTGTTTGGATTTTATTATGTTACGAAGAGTGCCAGGTCATAAACACCATTGTGCGAAAAGGCGTGTGAAGCTCTGCATGGTCTTGGAGTTCACTTGGGCAGGAACAGTTCAGTTCTGCTCCAGACCAGAACTCTCTTAGGGTGGTTTTTTTTTTTACACCAGCACTATTTGGTCTGGTTAAAACAGACTCTGGTTCATTTGTAACTTTAGTGCGGTTTGAATAAGCAGGTGTGAAAACAGTAATCAGACTCGGGTGCAGACCAAAACAACCAGACGGAGACCAGCTAGAAGAGGTGAAGCAGAGGTGAAACTCTGAAGCAGTTTGCTTGTGGTGAAAACGTGATCCGTCACTGTCCAATGAAAAACATGTATCTCCAATTTTGTCGTTTTACGTTTACTACAAAATTTGAACACATAAACGTTCCCTTACACTGTGCAATTTTTTTTGGAAGAATGGACCAATAGAAATACCTCAAAATGACCTGAAATTAACTCTTTTTACATTGACTTCGATTTAAAGTTTAGACAGTTTTTTCTCTTTCCTGTAAAGTTGCTGTTTTGGAGATACATGTTTTTCTTTGGACAGCGAGGATATACTCCTTTTATTTGAGCTAAACTGCTGATGAGGTGCAGTTTAATCTGATATATTATCCAGATAACACTTATTCCCATAGCTATGAACAAATGCTTCCTCTGCTGTCCAGGCTAAGCAGTTTCACACATCTTAGGACAATAGTGCTGTAGATCCTGTTATCAGTGTCTAAAATGATAAATTAAGATTCTAAATCAGGTTAGGCTCCTCAAAGATTTTCTGCCATTTGGATTGGCTGCATTAAATTTTTCCCAGCCTAAGAAGCAGTTTGATGTGTGTGTTCACTGTGGACCTCTACCTCACTCTGCCTCCAGCCTCATTATGTCACATGAGCACAGTCTGTAGCACTTGGTTACATGGTATCAATACAATTCGACTTTGCTTTAATTCATGATATTATCGCAGCTGTTTTGAGGCATTTATTGTGCCCATATAAAAGTGAATTATCTTACAGTCCTAATGTACGTTAGTATATACTGACCCTGCAGCCTGCAAGAGGCACGGTCAACAGGTGCAGGACGCAGAGCTGTTATCTCCAGTGAAGTCTCCAAGTCCTCCGGTAAACAAGACAAGCAGGAGAAGCTTTCAGTCTCCAGACTTTTATCTGCTTGGAGCCTTTCAAGCCCGGCGCTCCAGTACGCTCCGAGCACGTTTCCCCCAAGAGGACGATCAGAGAGAGGCCAGCATTCCTGGCCTTTACACCGGCCAGTCTTAGGCCTAAACCGTGCTTATAGCAGCCGTGAGGTTTCCATGGCTACTGGTGGTTGTAAGATGGTGACTGGTCTGGCACTGCCTGATGTCCATGTGACTCATTCGCCATCTCATCCGAAAAAAAAAAAAGCAGGAATGGAGTGTGTAGAGGAAAGGAGAGCAATAACTCACTGCCTTCCAGCTGGTAAGGGGGATTTGAATTTACACTCTGTTAACAAGCGGGATAACTCTCCACAACAGAGAGGATTAATGTGGAGTGTGTGACAGAGTGATGAGTGGCAGTGTGCACACCGTGCACGCTTTCCCACCACGGCAGTCGTTAACGAAGCTTCTCCTTCCCCGGCCTCCTCTTTTTCCCTCTCTCCCTCAACCTTGCCTCCTCATATGAGCGGCAGAAAACCTTTGAGTTGTGGTAGAAAGGGTAAAGCATGGAATTCAGGCTTTTTTGTGGATTCATCATGTCCCCATTTCATTATTTATTTCCATTATCGTGTTTCGCCACAAAACAACACGTGTTGGTAATCTAGCCCCTAAATTATTCGTGGTGGAAAATCCCCTTTCGCCGTTTTTCCCTCACTCAAATAACTATGCGGGGAATGAAAGTGATCTGCCAGTTGTGCAAATTGCGAGAGTCCTCGCGCAGTTCTGACGCTCTGTATCTGTGAAGAGCAGATCCAAATGGCTTTGCCTTCCCAAATCACTCCGCTTGGACACTTCAGTGGGTTTGGATTAGGCTGCAACTTCCCCCTAATCCAAAACCATTTTAAACGCTACCACATGTCTGCGTAGGCACCAGCAGTCGAGGAGATTGCACTCGCTTGCTGAAAAAAGGAACGTTTTCTCGGCAGGAACGTTGTGAAGATGCCTGCTGGAGGAAACAAGACACTGAGCTCTGTGGACAGATGTTGAACAGTACAATTAAAGCGAGTGGTTGGGATGCAAAGCATAAACCTGTAAACCTGTGTCTCCAGTCCATGGCTTGGACTACAACCTTGGGCACCTTTAGGCATGCAGCGTCCTATTCAGCTATTGATTCAGCTGACAGAATCCTGAAACAGATGATTCGTCAACTTCAGGTTTGCAACTGTGTGGTATTATCTACAGTTCAGCCCTTTACCTTCAGTGGATAAGGTCTAATCACAGTTTGTAAAATATACCAAAAAAGGAAAACCACAGGTAACAATCTCATTTCACATCCTAAAAAAGTGAAATGGGAGAAAAAAAACCCAAATCCAAACAAAGTAAGACCTCAAATAAGTAAGTCCTCCTCTTCCATTTGAAATGCATGAAGCTGCCACTGCTTGCAGCCTCATTATTCTGCTCTTGCAAAGAGCTTGGAACTATTTGGACCGCTTTCCTCCAAACTCAATTCCAGAAAAACAGTCAGATTATCAACACTACAATCAGAGGGAGAAACAGGGTGAAGGGTGGTGAGGAAAAGCAGCAAGAGAAGAAGTGAGTCAGGAGCAAAGCAGGGTCGATCTGGCTTGATTTCTAAATACAAGTGAATTTGTTCCCGTTCCTTCACATTCGAGGAGAAGAGAGAAATGTACCGGCGAGACTTTCGAGCAATCAGCTTTGCGCAACAAATTGATCCCGTCACAAATAACACTGTTTGATGATGAGGGTGAAACGTGATGAAAGCGAGCTCAGCTCGGGCGCAGACACTGATGCTCTGAGGCTGTACACACACACACACACACACACAAACGCTTGAGAGGTATTGTATTTTCGCCTCTGATCTCCTAAGCGTGGAGGGGCCTGATAACACAACGTGTATGAAAGAATATTCGACGATCCTTCAGCGAGGCAGTTACGTGGGTTAGGCTTTGACACAGACCCTGGGGAACCCCTGGTTGAACCTGCATCATGGGACCTCTGGCATCCGGCCTTCTGGCACACAGGAAGTAAAGAAGCACAGTGGTCCCAGGAATGTGGGGCAGCCTCAGGAGACAAAGAGCAGCCTGTGTGTGTGCTCTCAAATGCTTGCCTAGAAAACCTCAAACCACAGCTCCCTCTCTCTCTATCTCCGTACTGTAAGCTCGGGTTATAAGGGGAAGGAGCAGGCACGTATCGAGAGGGGAAGCAGCTGCTGCAGTGTTTCCAGGCATCATTAGACTGATACGGGGACAGGAAATGGAATTTATACTGCCCAGATGCAACTGCGCTTTAATAGGGCAAAGCCTGCTATCTTAATACACGCTGCCAGTGACCTTCACGAGGTATAAATCTGCGAGGCTGAGGCTTGGGGAGTTGCTTCGGCTGCTGTCAGCACTAGTTCACACTCCTGCAAGCTTGACATTGGCGCGCTACAGGGCCAACAGCGTGACCAGACTTCCTTTCAGAACTCCCATGCCACCAGGGTCTCAGTCAGTGAGAGAGCGCGAGAATGAGAGACAGTGAGAAAACACAAAAAGAAAATGACTCAATTTCTCACACGACTCCTCTAGAACTTACTCTTTTGGGATGCCGGCGCTCTTGTACTCTGCTACTAAAACAATTAGTGGAACACGTGCAGTATTACTAACACTCCGTGTTAAAGATGTTAACTGTGGCTACTGTAAAACAGCAGGATTGGCAGGGTAATCCGGCATGAGCTGTGGAAAGACAGTGTGTGTTTTCTGCGCTGGTGTTAAGCCCTAAAGCTCCGACAGAGGCCTGGGAGGAAACGGATCGAGAGTTTTCCGTCACACCCTTCATAAATCAGCACCGTAGCTCTCGTTCACACACTTGCACGCTCAATCACGTCCAATCCAGAGTACATTTCCACTGACACAGAATCTAACAGCTCTCTGTGGAACACCCCCTCCAAACTCCCAAATGTTCCAGAAACTCACTAAGCCAAAAAAACACAAGATACAAATCCTTAAACTGGAACTAGGGACAGCACCGTGTTCTCAGATATTTTGAAGTTCCAAAGTTGTGTAACACAGTTGTATAGTTTTATTAGAATTGCTCAGATGTGCAATAAATCTCCATCGTTTTTGGCATCCAATCGAATTTTACCTACTGCATTAACGGCTTGTGTTACATAATTTACAACTTCGCTTAAGTCAGTGAGTTCTGAGTTAGGAAAAAGTAGTAATGTGTCCACCACAAAAACTGGCACATTCAGCAAATCAGAAGTGTGTGCGTCACAGAAAACACTGGAACCTTAAATGTCCTTTTCTCCCTGACAACCATGATTGTGTGCGAGCAGCTACATCAAAAGGAAAAGTGTAATTACTCTGGCCTTGGTTGCTAATTAAAACTTTGCCTAATAATAACTTGCAATAATTACACACCGCCAACGGATTCTGGGAGTGCTGGAAAATGAAGCAATTACACCAGTTCTCTTTCAGTATGAATGAAAACGCTAAACCCCCCACCTTCCATCAGCGCTGCCTCCTCCTCACTGCAACAACAATAAAAAGCCAGAAACAAATAAACAAAGAAGAAAAAATAGCTTGATTTGGGCTCATAAACAAACCTACAGCTGAGTGAAGAAGAGTCCTGAATCAAATCTATTGATTTGTACATCAGACTTCAGTACAAAACTGTGTAAAGAATTTGGGGGGTGGAGGGGTTAAAAGTTTGTGTTAAATCTTAACGTGCTACACTGGATCACTGATATATGTTACAATGGGCTGTGCGATATGAAAATATATTTAGTTTGATGTAGAGCTGGGCGATATGGCCTAAAAAAGAATATTAGAAAAAAAAATCCGATTTTTGATTTTAACCGATTTTTCCCCCCTTACTAAAAATGAAACTACAGATGACAAAGAAATGGTTCAAAACTAGGTTTACTTTTATTTTCTTTTTACTTAAATTCCTCCTTTGGGATTAAAAAAGCCAAAAAATATCATACCATTGTAAATAGTGAGAACATACTATAACTTTTAGAAATATTTCTCCAACATAGATTAGTTTCAAACTGAGACTGACACAATGCACCCTCAAACCTAAAAAGAAAAATAGTAAGTAAATAGGTAAATACTTTTACCTATTGGATTTGACAAAATAAAATGGCCGTGTTATACAAGTCTTCATTTTTCCTGAATATGTAAACAAATAGTCATTCTATAGGGCAGCACGGTGGCGCAGTGCTGGGTAGCGCTGATGCCTCACAGCAAGACAGCCTGGGTTCGATTGCTGGTTGGGGTGGCCCGAGTCTTTCTGTGTGAAGTTTGCAAGTTGGAGAACCTTGTGTCCCGTGTGCGTGGGTTTCCTCCAGGTGCTCCGATTTCTTCCCACAGTCCAAATGGCACATTCAGGCTAATTGGATATTGGTTGAGATTGCTGAGGTGTGAGTGAGTGAGTGAATGGGTTTGTTTGTTTGTCTGTCTGCCCTGCGATGGATTGTTCACCACAGAGTCCAGACCTTAACCTCATTGAGAATCTTTGGGATGTGCTGGATGGAGAAGAGCTGCTTTGTGCAGTGGTCAGACTCTACCATCATCAATGCTGCTGCATTGAAGATCTTGGTAAAAAAAAAAATGAATGCAACACTGGATTAAAATAAATCTTGTGACATTGCAGAAGCTTAACGAAACAATGCCACAGAGAATGAGTGCCCTTTTTTTTAGTGGCGATTTCTTTTCTTGGCCAGGCAGCGTATAATAATATATTGTGCATCCCTTTTGTATAGAATGTGCATTACTGTGCAAACCCACATTAATAAGGTTATCAGTTCTGACTTAAGGGAGTAATCTGCAGTTAATGATGCATTTACAGTAGTTATTCTGTTTCCAGTCTTTATTGCATCTAAATGCAGACAATCTGAACCAGGATGTAGCGATATGTGAACGCTGTCAGGCACACCCAAAGAGGAGAGTTTTTCTTTTCTTTCTTTTTTCCCTCCACCTCAATGTTTTCCGGGCCAGAGTGCTGAGCCGCTAATTAAACAGTAGCAGATAACATGCTTCACGCCCTTAGTAATTATCACAATGCAACTCTTAATTCTCCAATCAGCCAAGTTTCATCAGAAATTTAAAAATTGGCCCGTAATCATAGATGCATATCTCTCCATCTTAATTGATAATTATGGGGATGTTAGTTTGGGCCTATCTATTATTACAGAGGTATAATTTCTTTTTTTTTCCTCCTCTTTCTAGGGTTTCGAGAGATGAAATTGTGTTGAAAACGTTCCACGCAGGAAAGCATGTAAGTCTTGTATTCCCTCTGCTATTTATTACAAGCTAAAGAGACTTTCATTTGCAGAAACGCTGTGAGGAACACAAACACAGAGCATGTTTTCAAATACATTTTTAATAAAGAGGTGTTATAAAAGAGGTTAATAAAAAAGGGCTGTGTACAGTATTAATGGCTCATGCTCTTGCTGAGACCAGCAATATCATTTTTTATTATCATAACAAATGCTTTTTATTAGCTAGCTATGGAGATTAAAATGATGCATATCTACTACAGAACACACCAGTGGAATTGCATTGGTCTAGCTGGTCTCTGAATGCAGAGAGTGTCGGTCAAACATACATTCAAAGTGTGCAGCTGTTACACGAGTGAATCGAACACTGACGGAGCTGGACATCATGTACATTTACATACAGATATGAAGAAAAAAACTCGACAACAAAACAACAGAAATTCATCACCGTCTGAAAGGTGTGTGAGAAACGTCTCAATCTTCCTCTCATCATGTGGCAAAGCTTCTGTGGATTCCCTCTCCTGACCAAACACACACAAAAAAACTCTTCTTTCATCTTGCCCTGTTTTAAAACTTCACTTAAACAAACAAAAAATATATATAGTGGCGTACCTTCACTTTCATTATTATTTCAAACTGCTCATTCAAATGTCAGTGTTCCTAATAGTAATAAGCATAATGTATATGTATGAATATGTATGAATATGAATAAATGTAATCGTCATAAGTTAGTGCTTGCAATAAGATGGTACTGTAAAATAATAAAAACATGCAGTGACTTATAGATTATGGAAACACACACAAGCTAAAAAGATCCTTCCACCCTCAGGACAGTAGATATGTGCTGTGATGTCGCTGTCCTGTATATGGCAGAAGTCTTGATCCTTGCTCTTGGAGAACCACCTTCCAGCAGATTTCAGCTCCAACTTCTAGTCAATCCTACTTAAAGCGTCTAATTACTGCATTCAGGAATGTTTGATCAGTTGAACGGGTTGTTTTATATTTGGGATTGAGGATGATTTGGGATCTGCAGGAAGTTAGTTAGTCAGGATCAGGCCTGGTGACCCCTGGTATGTGCTTTTACACTAGGAGAACTCTAGTGTAAAATGGACTTTGGATGCACTGAAACATAAGTGGGAGTACTAACCTTTGTTGAATATCCAACCTTAGTTTGCAGACAGCATTCCAAAATATTGACCTTTTTTTTGTTTCTCTAAACAGGTTTTAGAATAGGTGCTATAGGGGCATACTTTTTCCACTGCTGACAAGCTCAAAATAGAATTCGAAGAGCCTATACATTTAAAACGAGGCACTGAGAACTTTTAAAATGGTGTTGGAAGATTTTTTAAATAGTAGCACTTAGCTAGTTCTCAGGACTTAACTTTAAGATAGTGGTGTCCAGAGAACAAAAAGTAGTGCTACTTGATATAAACAGACTATTTAAATAAACTTCTGCACTTTTAAAGTTCATAATGTCTCATTTTGTTAGCAGTGGAAACAGTGAAAAAGCGATTTCTCTGCAGCGGGTAAAAATATGCCCCTATAGCACCCATTCTAAAAACTGTTTGGAGAAACTGGAGAAGTTCTGTATTCCAGAATGCTGTCTGCAAAGGTTAGTACTCGTAATTTTGTTTCAGTACACCCCAAATGCACTTTATACCAGAGTTCTCCTTTAAACACAGCTATAACAGCACAATAATCTACACTGTGAGCCTTCCACTGCTCTTCCTGACCGCTTGCTTCACATTTCTGTCCATACTGTGCATTCTAGCCTGAGCCAAAGAATTCGGAAGTCTTTCTGGAATGGCTTTAAATCCTGTCTGTCATCTGGACAGGCGTCCAAGCCACAGCTCCCTCAGGCACCACGTCCTCGTGCGGCGCCGTGGGAGAAGGAGACATCTCGTCATTAATCTACAGTCGAGCTTGGCTTTGAAGTAGACACATGTAAGTTCATACATACAGTACAGTACATTCCACCACCATTGTGGTGGAGCCACAGATTTGGAGAAGCTTTCGGCCCTTCTGGGCCGGCAGGGGTGAGAGGAGGTCAGGAGGACTTGTGCTCCATTTGACATTATCTTGGCGGAGCAGTCAGGAATGTGATGTCAGCACTCGGAGATGTGACCTTGGGTGAGGAGCAGGGAAAGCAGACGTTTGAGTGCATAAACTGTTCAGGAAAGGCTGCAGTGTGAGGTAACCGCATTTACGGTGGGGTCGTGTCTAAACGGCGGCAGTCATGGCGTTCTTCTGTCTGGGGTCAGTGGGTCTTCCTTCGGTGTAGGCAAAGCGCTCTGGGCTGGTGTTCCTGAAACCTCCGCGGTTCATGGTGTCATAGCGAGGGGCTCGTAGAGGCACAGGGGGTGAGGGGGGTACGTCTTGTCGTAGGGGTCCTCTTTGTTGAGGAGTTGGGTGGTAGAATCCTGGGTCTCCTGGTCGAGGGTCCAGTGGGCGAGTTGGGTAATTGGGATGGTAGGCTGATTGTGAGCCTGGATAGTGGGCAGGAGGGTCCCTGTGTCCAGTCCAGGACTGCCCTGGATATTCTTCAGGTTCCACTGGACCCCTTCTGCAAGAGTTACGAGACACAAAAGACGCAAAGTTAGTTGTGGAAGAGGAGGAAATGAAGTTTGCAGAAAGGAAGGAATGATCCTTCACCTGAAAAGTGGGTCAATTTCTTCCTCTCAGCGTAAAAAAAAGCAAGTCACTTAGTTTAGGTTGAGCGCCTGAGAGCCACTAGCTCCCTACTCCTGGGCCAATAGGGGAGTTAATAGAGGCTTAAGAAAGGAGGGGCTTAGCCGTACTAGACACCGCAATGGCTGAGCAGGAGGAGAGCCCAAATACTGCAGGGATATGGAGCCTGAGGAAGAGGAGATATGGGAATACAATAATGACCCATAATCCTAGCAGTGACAACTTGCCCTGAAATACTGTGGGATGGAGAGAAGTTGAGGCAAGCAGGGAAAGAGAGAGGGAGGGAGGGAGGGAGAGGGAGCATCATATGAAAGAGAGAGAGAGAGAGAGAGACTAACTCCAGTCCAAAAATGGTACTGTATCTTCATCCTGTGTTGCACAGCAGTCTGAGTGAAGCACAGCATTATTAGCCAAGGACCTGCCCATTTTGACACACTTCTAAACATATATACACACATACACATATATACACACACTCTGCTGGGGATCAGGGAGTGGCATGCACTCAGATTCCCTGGAGACAGTGATAACGAGGCATATTTTTGGCCATCTCCAGTTCCTCACGGTGACTGATGAGGGTGTGTAAGATGATACAGTGCAGCGTAATGCAGCACCCAACACCTTTTATAGCCCGATTCATGTTTTTCCATATCCCACAGAGCTGCACATGCTGGAAACAGTGAGCCCAGGCTATTAACTGTTACATACAGTACTACTGTGCTCAAAACATTTTGTGCTTAAACAACTTAAACAAGTTAATAGTGATTAAGAGGAGCAAAATTGAATGAATGAATGCCACTTAATGTCAAATAAATTTTTACAAGGCTATTGAAGCACAAATAAACACTATAGGCATGTTCACAGCTGCAAGTTGAGTCTGGGTAATTTTCACACTTGGTGTGATTTGTTTGTGCAGGTGTGAATACAATAAGTGCACCTGGATGCAGACTGAACAATCGCAATCAATCAAGATCATTGCAGGGAAATGCTCTTGGTCCAGTCTAGAATAAACTCTGGATTGTTTTCTGTTTGTGGTGAGAACATTATCTGACCTTGATCCGACACAACATGGGATGTTTTACCTAAATGCATTCTGTAGATGTAGTTGTGGTAGTCGTGGAATTTCCCTACATATATTACTACAGCTATGATGAACCAATGCCAACTCTGTTGTTGCTTCATGTTAAATTGCACAGAAATATGCACTAATTCAGAACACAGACTTTCTTGCTGTATTTCTTTGCTCCCGCCGTCAACAGGTCTGATCAATAAGCAGATAGAATATTTTTACATATGTTTATTTGGTTTTAATGCATTTTGATGTGGTTAAAAAAATTCATTACTGTATTTTTCACACTATAAGGCGCACCAGTTTATTATTAAGGTGCACTGTCAATACACATCTATTTTCTTGTCTATTTTCATACTTATGATGCACTGAAGTATAAGGTGCATTTATGAGACACTAGTAAGGAACAGGGGTGTCGCCATGTTTACCTTCTAATTCAGCAGGTCTCGCCAACTAACAGCTAACTAAGCTAAGTAAAGCTAAGCAAAGTAAAAAAACAAAAAACTGTAATACTTAAAAAAAAACTAAAAAAGTGCTGGATGTTAATCTACACAAATTTCTCTCCTGAAAACCTTATTTTTATGAGTTAAGTGCTTCCATTTATTTACAGTAAGCTTAGATTTCCAGATTTCCACTAAAGCTAGGTGCAGCAGCATTAGCATTAGTGGCTAAATTAGGGGGTAAATCCTACTCGATAGATAGTAGCTTGCAGTTCTTCCCCCTAAGCTTGTTTTAACACAGTAAACGTGCAGGCTACTGTCTAATATACTTGTCAACAAGTTAGCGTTTCGTGCAGTTAGCGGTTAATACAAAAACTGCTCCAGCCTCTGTGTGGATTTTAAGTGCGCCTTATAGTTTGAAAAATACAGTAACTGATTTGGACCAAAGCAAACCAGCTACAGAACTGAAACTGCCTAAAGAGTCATTGATCAGTGGTGCCCAAATCTCTGCACAGGAAAAAGGGAGAGCAGATAAGTGTTAATTGGTTGTGTGTTTGTGTGTATGTTCAGCCTCTACTTGTTGAGCAGAACACTTTCAGCAGTCAGCTCTAGACCCTAAGCTCAGGATCAATATCAGTGCAGTCTTAAGGAGCTGGGATCACTCCATGAGACTTTCCAGACTGAACTCATTCATTGTTTTCTATGTCAGACACATGCCTGTAAACAAGCTTTCCTCTTGACTGCTGCTCTAGCTATTAATTAGCTATTAGCTAATTAGCTAATAATTCGTTCTGTATATCAGCAGCCGTTTTTTTTTGTATATGTAGATACTCTCTCTCTGAGTGTGGAAAGCATTAGACCTTAAAGTCCTCCAGCAAGTCAGAGCAGGAGCCCTGCGAGGCAAGAAACCAGGCATTCCAGAAATCATCAGCATGCTCATAATCTCTCCCCAGTGCTGCTGACCACCCATCCAGCGCGACAGCCGGGCGTCTGCATGCACACGCACACACACTCCCGTGCATTACTGGTCCTGGCCTCTGTGATGTCATAGCCTCCCCAGGCTCAGATAAGCTCTGGGGTGTGTGTGTGTGTGTTTGTGTGTATGTAGAGGAAACGGAGGGTAGTGCGAAGGCCAGAAACATCATTACTGCTGAAGATTATCAGCCCTGCCACATGTGGCGGATGCTTGCACCTGGTCCTAATTCCACGTTCAAGGACACCCCAAAAAGCACCAGTGCTTTCACAATCAACCTCTGTGCTCCACTCCCGTGGCTGGCTTTCTTTCAGACACTAATACAAAACAATTATACGTATAAGTGTTTTAGAAATCCCATTTTAGGCCTGTAACAGATAGATAGATAAGCTATGCATATCTCAGTTCTTCCTAATCATAGGCATTAACAGAACAATTTGTAAGACTCAGAGACTGTTAAAAAGATGGACGCTGTGTCGCCATTTCCATTCATTCAATGAAAATGAAGCCAAAATTTTTCCTCCATGTTGGCGATCCTGAAACCCGAGTCTGCGCAGTAGAGACCAGAGGAGGGAGAAAGACTGTGGAGAGACAGCCTACTCATTTAAATAACCCCGCCCCTGAGGGCTGCCTCCACAGAGCTTACACAGTCTATGATCCCGCCCATTACAGTCATTGGTCCCACCCCAGTTAGGTGTAACCCAGCCCTTTTACAATAACCACACCTTTTTGAATAGAGCTGAATAACGTTTTAAAAAACGAATTCTGTGGGGATATAAAAATATGGCAATATAAGCAGCGGTTACTCTAGCTGCTGCATGTAAATAATGGAGGTAGAATTACAGTATATTGGGGAAAAAAAGCGTGATTGAAAGTTGTCTGTTTTACCATTGAAACCTATGGGGATGGGTGGGGTTACACAACTTTGCCCGACCTGTGGTGGCTTCACTTTAGAGAGACGATGTTCTCTCCAGCTATACACAGTCTATGGTCAGACTAATGTAGACCTTATAGCAAACAACTTCACTGCGATCTGCAAGCGATTTCACTGTTGCAGACAAATTTCCAAAAATTGGGATAAAACCATAAATGTCTTGATAGAGTTGACTTGCGGTCGCCTTATTTCAATCGTTCAGTGTGAGGTGGTTAGAATTGGTTTAAGGTTTAAGTCAGTCTTTTTCTTAATATTAAACTTTAATATTTAATATTATCGTAAATCTTAAGACACAGTTTATGCAAATAGTGACATGCACAATTTCAACAACCAATAGGAGAGCTACATAAAGCCGCAAGGCAAGCACAGGAACGTTTCCGGTCACTCAACCAGGGTTGTGTCCACATTCTGCGGTGTCTTTATCTATTTGTCTTTTATGCAGTTTTTATCTAAACAAATCTCTGCACACACAAATGCAGCTGTGGCGAAAATTTGCTTCTGTTGCGGTTCTATTGTTAAACAGCTTCTCTTCCTGTTAAACTCCACCAGAAGCATGATGGGAAATAATCCAAGAAAGAGTCTTACAAATAGTGATCCTGCAAGATCCCCAGTCTTTGGAAAATCTTGAAAAGCCTGTGAGTAAAAATTATGTGATTTGTCTTTAGATGTGAGAGTTCAGAGTGTTAAACTTCAGTCTATTAAAAGTCTTTTCAGAGTCTTTTAGAAGTCATCTAGTGTATGGTTAGCATAACTTGCCACAATATAATCATTTCCAACTTCGAGGTAAAGAGAGAGGATTGTACAAAATTGTAGTAACTGATCCCTAGAATTTACGGTATTTGAGAATCACTGATATAAAGACACTTAAGACTCAGGAACACCTGACAGAGCGAAAGCATGAACAGGGCAATCAGTCCTGCTCTCCAGTTAGCCTCCCTTCCTCTCTCTCTCTTTTCCCCTGCAGTGAGGAACAGAAGCTTATGCACTCCTCCAGATCACTAAGATCAGGAGAGATTTGCCTCATGGCGAGAGCAGCCATTTATTTATTGGCATCTGTGATGGAGGATTGAGCATAAGCATGTAAGAACATTATACAATTCGTTATGCACTTGTTTGAATATCACATAGCAATGCCATCGGGACAGTCTGTCTGTCAGACACTCATTTACTGCTCTAAATCAGTGTAAGTGTTTTACGGAAGACATTTGTGACGATTTCACAGTCTGCAGCTGAACAAAATCCTTTTCTTCGTTTAGGACTTCTCACACCTGCCTCTGAAATTAGTGGGGGATCCAGAAGAGTTCTGGACTCGTTCTGAATGGGATTCCTGGAGAGTCAGCTGGAAACAGCTGTCTAATAGTAATAACTCCAAAGAATGCTTCTCTATTCAGGCCCTGCAGTATCCTACTGTTGGGTAATTTACTACTAATCCTACTGCCCTACATGTTTTACTGTCCACCCTGTTTAAAATCACATCTAATTCACTTCACACCAGGTTCACACCACACATGGTCAGGTAGAAAACTTTTCTTGGACATTGCTAATAAAAGCCTTAGATTAGAAGGACAATATTAGAAGTAACGGAAAGATGTGATCTGATGTCCATTGACCGCAAAAGCCCCTGACAAATATCTAGCAGGTTTATATCTAGACCTTTCAGCAACTCTAAGACCCCAGAACATTTCTTTATCATCAAACTCCTCCCCCTAAGAAAAGGGTCAACTCTTCACAAACTTGATACGTCATTAATCTGAATTAATTAACAAAACATCACAGCATTATTAGCTACTAGGGGGGGCGATATGGCTCTAAAATAATATCACGATATTTCATGGTATTTTCATGATAACAATACTTTTGGCGATATGACAAAACACTGAATTAGAATTTTTTGGGGGGATTTTATTTTGCATGCAATATGATATGGCTAACTGAGTAAAAAAAAAAAAGATCAGATTTGTAACAGAAGTTAATGATTCAGAATATCATGATACTAATAATAATGCACTCCAAATATCTCCATATATCCAGGATTAAAGTAAAATAAATGATACTGAATAGATATAATCTGTCTCTATTAGATATATAATGTGTGAATTTTTCTTTTGCTAAAAACTACAAAAAAAAAGTAGTACTCTGATGCGATAATTAGGGCTGGGTGATATGGCACGATATTCCAGGGTATAATATCGTTCACGGTATTCAAAATCTTTGCCGATATTATCACGTACGATACGATATGTAGGGCTGGACCCGAATATTCGGGTATTCGGATATTCGTTCGTTGAGTAGGTATTCGGTTTTTAATTTTGGTATTCGGATATTCATTTTTTTTCTACTTTCCAGAGCTCCACCTCACTCTAACCACTTCTGTTCTCGCGGGTCCCGTCAGAATATCTTGCGTGCGGGACAGAACTGAACTGTTATTGGCTGGAGCGGGAGTTTAATCCAGACGACAGTGTTGGGAGTAATGGCGTTAAAATAAACGGCGTTACTAACGCCGTTACTTTTTTCAGTAAGGAGTAATCTAACTAATTACTATGACTGTAACTATAACGCCGTTACCATTTTCGACACCCCGTTACTGCACGTTACTTTAGCAGCTGAATGAACTTTTTTTAAACTTTGCGCATACAGACAAAGAGCCCTATCATACACCCCACGCAAGGCGTGTAGCGTGGCGCTTTGCCACCCGTCAACAGTCTATTTTTAGGCCTTGCACGCGTCCTTAAAATAGCGTTGGACTTTGGAATATATTAACACCGATGGGCGTGGTGGTCTGGAAATGATGTGTGTTGAGGTAAATTTCTGGCGTGTTTCTATCTTGGCGGCGGAAAAAAGCTTAGCGCGATTGCTCACCCTGCGCTCCAAAATACTCCATACCATCACATCTTTACCACATAAAAATAAACCACACCCAGAGCCTTCAGCAATCAACTATGAAAAAATATATATACTTAAAAATCTGCACTGTAACTATAAATTATTATTAGTTATATTTATTTCTGTCAGTTATAAGGATTTATATTTATGTTTAGTACACAGACTAAATAACTGTAACTAGGCATTCTGCTGTTTAAAAATTTCAACAGATGCTTATTCTCACTCAAATGCTGGAGTTTTGAAATGGAAAATTAAAAGAGAAAATAACTTTGACTGAACATAAATTTATTTTAGTTAACTTTGCTATTATTTAACTGAATTTCACTTTTATATCTGAAAAATAAAGCACATTGTCAATCTGGCGCGTGGTGCTGCCCGTCAATTACATAAAACTTAAAACATTTGAAATACACAGAAATATAAAGCTATATGTTAGCATTCGTTTCTTATCACCAGGGCAAATTTATTAAAATATTAAATATATTAATTCATGAATTAAAATCTCGTCCAGCACTCTGAAATGTCAGGCACGCAAAGTGGTGCTTGGCGCAGCGGCGCGGCATTGCGCGCAGAATAACCTCTGTCTTCTAAAAAAAGTTTTTATAAATAAGATCTGACAAGTATACTAAAATTTATGTTATTAAACTTACTAAAGCCAACAAATGTACTGTTAATTAAAATCAGGCAAAATGCGCTGCGCCTCTCTCTCTCTCTCTCTCTTTCGCAGCGGGAGATGAATTCAGCGCGAGGCTATAAATAATTTACAACTCAGTTCAGTTAAATAAAAATAAGTAAGGACCTGTAAGTTAATCAAATATTGTCAAATATAAAGGATAGGTTGAGGTTTTGGTGAGCTGTTTTCATGATTTGAAACTGAAACTAACCGAAACTTTTATTATTCTGCGCAAAAAGCCTGTGATTGTTTTAAATGAGTTTTTTAATGGATTTAAATGAGTTTTTTTAACGGATTGTTGTTTTTGTCCATTCTTTTGTTTTGTTTATATATACATTTATTTCTTTGAGTGTGGTTTGGTTTGTTTAATTTTTATCCCCAGACGCGTATTTGTTTTTTCCGTTTTTTTTTTCATTATTACATGTCTTAGTAATTTTCTTTGGTCCTGTGGAGTTTTTCGTTTCTTATTTTTTTTATTCGTTAGACTATATTTTTGTCAACATTTTGGGTTTATTTTTGTTTGTTATTTTTCTAATAATAATAGTAATTACATCATTTATTTTCTTTATTTATTCTTACGCAGCAGATAAGACGCGGTGTGCGGCAGCAGAAATTCCGGGATGAAAACACAAAGAAATCTGGGCTAAAAACACAGAAAAAATATGGGGTGAAAAACAAAAATCCGGGATAAAAACACCAAAAATCCGGGGTGAATATGTCTTAAGGGGGCCGTGATTTTCTTTTTTTTTTTTTACCTCTTTTTTTACCTCTTTTTTTAAAAACGAATATTCGAATATTCGCTTCGAATCAGTGCCGAATATCCGGAGCTCAAAAAACGCTATTCGGGCCAGCCCTAACGATATGGCACACCCCTAACAGCTAGCAAGCTAGATTACCTGTTCCACCTTAAGTTATGCAGCAGTCTCACTCAGGTGACAAAATGTAACTGCTGCAGCATTTAAAGTGGAATTTAAAGTGCAACAGTTACATTCTGACACTGGAAGCTGCTGCATGATTTAAATTCGGAACAGGAAATTTAGTTAGCTAGTTGCAGAGATGTACTACAATTTATGTATAAATGTTATGAATAAAAGGCCATTATACATTGAATCTGCATCAAACTATGATAATACAGTGATTATTGTATTTAAAAAAAAAAAAAAAATGCAGCCATGTTGCCAGTGATTTCAGTTCTGAAAAAAATCTGAATACTTCACCCCTCTACCCAACAAGATCCAAGACACTATCTCTAGCTGTGAACATGCAAAAAGGAGGGATAGCGCTAAGTAATAGGGACAAGGGGTGAAACGGGATTGGGCTCAAGTCTGGAAGTGTGAAAAATGAAAGTTAGAGCAGAAACTACATACAGCCAACTTATCATTGCAACAACAAGAAAGGGTACAAAGATCTGTTGACTCTGAAAAAAGTCATTTACTATTAGGAATAAGCTGCTTAAAAATCAAAATGACCTAAATAAAGACATTTAAAACGGTTATATTATAAAAAATGCAAAAAACAAAACAAAACAAAAAAAAATCATCAGCATGTTTAAATATATATAACCTCTAGGTGAGTTTAAAAAAATGTCCTCTGTGGTAACAATACTGACATTATATCAGTACTGATAAGGCAGCATAAAATATAATTTAATACCTAGGCAGTTTTTCCACTTTGTATTTAAAAATGAATCATTTCAATTTTTCATTTTCATGGCAGATCCATTTATGAATATTAAAACAGCTTTACTACAGTATATCAGTTCCTCCCCCAATTCTAAATAATAAATAAAGTGTTTTGGTTGATTTTAGCAGCTTACTTTATTATTAATGAGCATGTATGCCATATTGAGGCTAACAAAATGTATACAGTCAGGATTTGAATTGAACTGGGAACTGAGGAAATGTTAAAACCGTAAAAACAGTGTGTATCCAAGCCTTGTTTACGCAGGAAAACCAACTCTGCTTTATATTTAACAAACGAGAGAACTGGAAGAGTCACAAACAAATATGCCAAAGTTACCTTTAGCATTAATTCCCATTTATCGAACAAAACATTCTTGGAAAATATACCATATATATATATATATATATATATATATATATATATATATATACATACATACATACATACATACATATACCGTATTGTGCAAATGTTTTAGGCACCTGTGGGAATTTCAGTAAAGAAAAAGCTTCTTATCTGTGAAGTAAGTGTTTATTAGCTCAGTAAAACGCTACAATAGCATTACAATAAATACAAACAGCAATTTTACAAACAGCAGAGCTTTAACAGCCCTGTTTTCCTCAAAACATCTCCTAATCTCTCCTCATCTGAGTTTAATATAGTTACTTCTAGTTCTCATCATATTAATCAACTCCTGGTTTTGGTAAATTGGTAAATTTAGTCAGGTGAGCTGCTGAGGAACTGAATATATTCACATGCTGGCTGAGGAGCATCCAGGAGAAATCTGGAATCTCTACACTTTGTTCTTCAGCTCGGCTCACAGGATATAATATACTTACTTTATACTTTATAATATACTAAGAATTAGAAGTCCTTGTTATGTTTTACTGTATGTATGTTTATTTGCATCTGTTTAAATCATATGTGGGCCTTTTTTTTAGGTAAAACACTAATATTGATGTGATAAGTGGATTAGTGTTTGCTTTGGTATTTGCTTTGGTGCCTAAAACAACTGCACAGTACTGTTCGTACCTTATAATAGCTCCAATTTAATCTTTCTTTGACAAAATGCAGGTTAAGATAAGCCCTACCATGAAGCGTATATTAAAAACCTGTCATCAGGTTATTAAGCACAGTGGGGTAAGGCAGAGGGAAATGACACTGGTTCTATCATTACTTTCAAACTGTGATGACACTTGTGAGGCCAAACAGAGTTACAATACATAAAGTCATCACCTCAACAGACTCACCGGCTCAGGCACAGAGAGAGACTCCGCGCCAGTTTGCTAACTCAGTTAAGCACTTATAAAACTCCAGGTAACAAAGTTTCACTTTTAAAATGAGATTTCATTACCAACTCGATAAGGGCGCAATGACAGAGAGACCAAAACAAAAGAGCAATAAAGCTGGAGTGAAAAGTAATGAAAGATAAATGCCATTATCATTCGGCACTAGTGAGGCAGCAGTGCAGAAACCCAAGATGTCCTTCTCCAGCGCTCATCTTCTAATATCAGCAGCACACTGTTGAGATGTTGAACTGTCATGTGGGGTTTTGATGGCTTTGGTGTGTGTGTGAGCAGCGTGCAGTTGACAGTTATGTTCTGAAGGGCTTTAAATCCGTCTGTCAGTCTTGGTATGTCAGTCAAATGTGGAAGAGGTGCCGTCAGCAGCCTGCTGGGGGACTGCAGTGAGGTCAGTGCAGATCCCCCATTGTGCACCTGGCTGCAGAGACCGACACCCTGGACTCTAAAGAGACTGGGCAGTGTTTACACAGCTGCCCGCGGGAACTGTGCACCTTACCCCTCACACACACACACACGCTGCTGCTGACCTCTCAGAGTCACATGACACCAGCACGGCTCCCACAGAGAGGCTCAAAGAAGCCCAGAGTCCTGCTGCAGGATTATTTAGAATTCCCAAGAATTGAATTCCTGCACAGGCTTTTATTAAGGGAAACAAAAAACATAAAAACGCTCGGTTGCCATTACACGCTTTAGCCCTCACCGCAATATATGACATAACTATCCATCAGATGTGCTATATAGCTCTCTGTCTGAAATGTAATTATACAACAACACAGGGAACAGATTCTGAACTAGGAGACGTTAGTTATTATTTTCAATATTTGTGCTTAGATCAGTTACAGCATTACATTAAAAGAAGCTTGAACACTAGTGAAACGGCAATTTAATATGAGGCTTTGCGTTTTATACAGCTGCGATAAGGGAAAAAAAAGCAGTGAAAACGAGCAACTAAAGAAATGAGCACATTCTCACACAATCCACAGCCTTGAGCATGAGGCTTGTGTGTGTGTGTATCTATATAGCTATAGCTCTGAAAAAAAAAAAAAATAAGAGACCAATTCAGAAATCATCAGTTTCTCCAATTAAACTATTTATAGGAATATGTTTGAGTAAAATCTACATTGTTATTTTGTTCTAAAAAACAGACATTTCTAACAAATTCCAAATAAAAAATATAGTATTTTAGAGCATTTGTTTGCAGACAATGAAAAATGTTCAAAATAATGAAAAAGATGCAGAGCTTTCAGACTTCAAAGAATGCAAAGAAAACAAGCACATATTCATTTAGAATAAAAAAAATGATGTTTTAAGAGTTCAGAAATCAATATTTGGTAGAATAACTCAGTTTTCATGCATCTTGGCATGTTCTCCTCCACTAGTCATACACACTGCTTTTGGATAACTTTATGCTTTTACTCCTGGTGCAAAAAGTCAAGCAGTTCAGCTTGGTTTGAATGGCTTGTGATCATCCATCTT
The DNA here is from genome assembly GCF_023375975.1 of Astyanax mexicanus. Taxonomy (NCBI): domain Eukaryota; kingdom Metazoa; phylum Chordata; class Actinopteri; order Characiformes; family Acestrorhamphidae; genus Astyanax; species Astyanax mexicanus. The sequence continues at coordinate 36,716,264 of NC_064418.1, forward strand.
ACTATTGATTATATTCCAGAGGTTTACAATGTGGTTTAGGTCTAGAAAACAGTCCTCAGAGATGGGTAACATTGCTAGAGCAAGTTTTCTTCCAAAAAAAATCTTATATGTGACTTGATTTATGCATCTTTCACAAAAACAAAAAACTATTCTGACAATTCTTGCTAAAGCATGCTCAGATCAACACCGATCCTCCAACAAATTGCACAGTAGGTGCAAGAAACTGTAGTTGGTATGCCTCTCCGGGTCTTCATCTAACCATTAGACGATCAGGTGTTGGGCAAAGCTGTAAATTTGACTTATTCGAGAAAATGATTTTACGCCAGTCTTCTATGGTACAAACCTTGTGCTCTTTTGCAAACTTCAGCCTGGCTTTTGTTTGTTCTTGTTTATAAAGAGCTTTTTTCTAGCTTTACAAGACTTTGAACTGTTGTTTCTATGCACTATGCCCCAGCTGCCACTTGCCATTCTTTTTGTAGGTCACTTGACGTCATCCTGCGGTTGCTGACTGACATTTAAATAAGTTGGCGGTCAATGCAAAATTTGTACCATTTCTCATTTTCTGCAAACAAATGCTCTCAAAAGTGACAATATTTCTATTTGGGATTTGGAAGGAATGTTGCCAGTAGTAAATACAATAAAACAACAATGTTTACTTTACTGAAAAATTTGCATTTAAATAGTAAAATCTGAGAAACTGACTGTGCACTACCTGCCACCACACACACACACACACACACACAGTGGCAGGTAGTGCACGGTTAAAGGGATGGGTTAGGTGGTTAAGTGGTCTCAGCCTAGGCTCTGCTGCGCAGACAGAAATAGCTCTGGAGATTTTTAAAATCTGAATTTCTGCCAGTGCAGGGAGAATTCCCTCGGAGAGGCAGCGGCAGAAGAATGCTGAAGGTCGGCACCTGTTGAGAATGCCTCCTCGGCCTTTGAAGTGTGGCTTTAGAACGCAGTCAGAAATGCCAAGCACCCCGTCTGCTTCCCGGCACACTGGACGCTTAAAATCAGGACTGATTGTTCTTAACCACAGAAGCCAATGAAACCATCAATAAATTAACCCGTGCTTGATTAGATCATTAACCTAACATTGTCCGTCTGCTACCTGCCAGGCGTGGTAATGGGGCGTTGCTTGATGCCCGGTGGCCTGTCTGAGCTGGGCTAAATGAGCTTTGCTCTAATGAAGTCACGCCTGTGTGGTTATCGGGGCAATCGGGAAGGAGATGGCTGGAGCAGAGCCTCGAATTTCACACTTGATTCGACACAGGGAGCTCTCCTCCACTCTCCCAGTTCACCTGCAGTAAAGGTGACACTCGTACACACTCAGCACTGGAGGAAAACCATGCCAGGTTAAAGACTTTAACGCTGCTTCAGTCAGTACGTCAACACACCTTCATACACACACACCCATTAAGGCTCTTTTAGATGGAATTTTAATATAGTGGGACCTTCACACCAAGCCTGACATATTTTTTGCTCTGTAAACCATGTTAGAAACTCCAAACGATTCTAGGTTAACTCCTTTAACAGCTTTTTAATCAATATGTCAACAAACCTATGCACCCAATTAAGGCCCTTTCATACAGACAAAGACACATGCCGTTTTTAAGGTTGTGGGACTTTTACACCAAGTCTGACATGTGCACAGTAAACAGGACTAGAAACTCCACAGCTCTCTTAAGTTTCCACTCCTTCTGTTTTTCTGCTCAGTGTCTGCCCTTGGGCTCTTTTCTTTACTTCCCTCCTCCTCGATTAGGATGACTAGGATACATCTAGACATATTCAATAAATACATAAATAAAAACGTCTCTATAAAGAACTTGGCATAATTCCCAAGTTTTTCAATTCCGCTCTGTTACTTACACTTTTTTCTATTTATAATACAGTATTTATAATAGTTAGGTCTGCAATTAGCTCTGATTTGTAACCCTGATTTAAAGGGATCTGACAACTTAGAAAAACCAACAGGCTCTGTTTTTTTATTATTTCAGTTTCAGATGTTAATACTTTTTTTTTAAACCTTAACACGTTTTATTTGTCTCAAAAGATCAAACTAAATTTTAACTCTAAATGCTATAAGAGCACGATCATCTATGGATGTTCTAGGGTAGAAAAAAAACAAAACGAACAGAACATACAGCATGTACAGATGCTGGAAGTAGAAAAAAAGACAGAAGACATAGTGGAAAGAAGAATAAAAGGAAAGATAGGGTGAGGAGGTCTAGCACAGCACAGATGGTGGGTGCTGGTTGCCAGGGCAACATTGAACAGGCAGAACAGTGAAAATATGGCATTATTTTCAGAGCTCTCATCAAACGTAACTTTTTTCTTCCCCTTTTCTTGTCATGGGTTCTTTTCCTGGTGTTCTGCGCTCAGAATCTGACGGCTCCGCTGAGACGGCTCGCCTGACTGACGTGCGAGTGCTGTTCGAACAAACGTCCGAAAAAAGGCTCCTGCAAGTCTCTTAAGCTGTGTTCAGATCCCAGAGCAGCGGATTTTAAACCCGTTTAAAAGTTTAAAAGTGCACAGACAGGCCAAGAGGTTCTCTACATGGGACCCCCCAGGTTATCAAACATACACATGCACATACACACACACACACACACACACAGTCATGACCAGGCTCTCCCAAATAACAATGTCTCCATTGTGAGTAGACACAAGTGTTGTGAGAAAGGGGGCTTGATTGCTTGTTCCCGGTTCAGTCTGAGAAACGGCGTAGGCGTGAGTGGGTGACTGGTCCGTGCTCCAGATCGGTGCGAGTAGTTGAATCAATGTGCCTCTTCACCCCGAGTTCAGCGAGAGAGGCCACCATCTGCACATTAATCAGCCAATTATCACCCTAACTATCCAATGAAAGCCCTGCCGGAATCAAACGGAACTTTGACTCGGCCGGCTAATCCAATAATCTGCGGATTTTGGGGTGGGGGGGGTATGGGTGAACGGCTTTCCTGATTGGTTGACCCTAGTCTGAGCGGGCTGGATAATGACCGTGTGTATTATTTTGGTAATGGTTATAATTGGGCACATATGGAGGAGCTGCAGGCTCAGTCTAACAGCCCAACCTTCCTCCACCTGCGAGGCCAGTGACCCCAACGCCGGCCACTGAGAAGCGGGACGCTAATACGAGCGCCAGAGTCGAGGTTAGAATAACAAGCAGAGTGAAGCAGGGCTGTTGAAGCAGGGCTGGTGGAGGCCTAGCGACTCCGCCACATTTGTGTCAGCTTAAAAAAACACAAACCAATATAATGGAGTTGGAGTGGCGAGGTAATTTTAAAGGAGAAAATGATTTTAAAAGTGGGCCCTAGGGGGCTTTATGAAAACTTCAGTGCCGAACTTTAGTCGACTTTTTTTTCCTTGCAAAGATCGAAGGTGTGGAGTCTAATTTCTTCCCTGTATTAATGCTTTAGGGCAAAGGATGAATACTGAATAAGTGGGGCAGTCATGTTTTATTTCTGCAGTGTTTTATAAACGCTGACACTTTCTCAAAGTTCTGCAAGATAATTCTAAGTACTTCCTGGGTTACAGTCACTGACTGTTAAAAAACAAGTTCTTGGGAATTGAATTAAACTTTTTATGTATGGATGTAATGATTATAGATGTAAGTGATTACAGTATTAAGACAAAAGCGTATTTATTTACTACCGGTAGGCACCAGTACCCTGTTGGATTGCATTGAGCCTGATACAAAATGAGATATGGTTGGGCATTGAGGCATGCAGGTTCTGTAAGTCATCCTGCAGCACATTTTCCCACAGATATTGCAGTTTAGCCTGCAGATCCTGCACACGCATGACCTCCAAATATGGCGTCCCACCTCGTCCCACAAAAGGCCAAGGAACTGTTGCGATCTGGTGGAGACATTCCTGGAAAACCCATGCTGTGGGTGAGCATGATCCTGCTAAAAATGCCAGTTGGGCTCCTGCCATTAGAGGCAACATGCTGCTACAGGATGTCCCATACACCTAGGGGCGACTGTTGTATGTGATTGCTTTCCTCAGATTATCACACCTGCAGTTTAAAGGAGATATCCGGTGTGAAATGGACTTTTGGTGTAGTAAAACATGATAAAAAGTATTTACCTTTGATGAATAGAACACCTCTGTTCTCCCACAGTGTTCCAAGAAGCAGACACGGGGCATAAATAGATTTTATTTTTTATTGAATTTAATTAGATCTTTCCACTGTTATCCAGCCTTAAAGTAGCCAAAACCACTGTTTACATCCCATAATGCTAGCTTTCGCACCAAGTGCCCCTATCATTGTGTACTGATAATGACATATATATATATATATATGTCTGTCATTATCAGTATAATATTATATTATTATATTATCATTATATATATATATGTCTGTCATTATCAGAGCTATTGTGAGCCTGGATAATGGTGGAAAAAGTCATTTATTGGTGCAAATTATGCCCCGAGTCACCCAGTCTAAAGGGTGTTTGGACAAACTGTTCAGATTTTTGGATCTCGGAACGCTATGGAAGAGCAGAGGTGTTCTATTCATCAAAGATAAGTACTTTTTATCATGTTTTACTACAACAAGAGTCCATTTTACACCGGAGTTCTCCTTTAATAAGAGTGCCACTCCACAGCAAAGTTCATGATCAAGTGTCTAATCAGATCATACCTGTAAACCTAGTTTGCAAGCCAAGTTTACAAGTTTACACAATCTGGGGTGATTTATTGTTAAATAGCATATATGGTATTTTTATGTCTGTATCAGCTCACAGAGAAAAAGCCATTGAGTGGACAGTGTGCTGTTGTGCTAGCAGGAGCTCTGTTTGCTCAGTGTGAGAAAACATGCACACGTCATTACTGCAGTTCTGCTGTTCTGTTCTGGGATGTATAGAGTAAGAAAGCGGGATGGAGGAGAGGAAGCAGTGCTGCTGTAACCCTATGCAGGCCCGGAGATGTGTCAGGGTATTAGGTTGCAGCACTGGCTCTGCCTGGCAGTCTCTGAGGAGAGGATCAGGTGAATTCCCAGGCGGAGAGAGGCCTCAGAAGGCAGACACTCCAGATTTAATTATAAGCTTTAAAGAGGATTACTCAGCACTGCGTGAGAGAGAAAGAGGCTGACGGCTCCCCGCTTTCTTTCTTCTTCCCTCACCTTCTCTCTCTCTCTTTCTCGCTTACTCACATTCACTCTCGAAATCCTTTTCTCCACTGTCCATCATATAACCTCTCTTCTCCTCTCTATCCACTCTTTTGACAGACCGTGGGCCTTCTTGCGTCTTTTGCACCCGATCTTTGTCCATCGTTCTCGTTTTCCTCGCTCTCTCTCTCTCCCACTTCTCTGACTGCTTGTGTTTCTACGTTACTGTCTTCTTCCTCTCTCTCAGTCTCTCTCTTTCTCTCTCTCTCTTCCTCTGATTTCAGATTATATGTCAAAGCCTCTTTTTCACGGTTACCACGGTCACGTTGTATCATCCCACGCTGGCTCAGACTCGTGTGAGTGGTAACAATTTCTTTTTTTACTTCTGTAGACTGTGTTGACTGGAAAGAAGCTAAGAAAAACTTGAGTGATGACAGGACGCCATGCCCTGCTGTACTGTTCATACACCTCCCTTCTATACAAGCAATTAACATGCAGCCATAGCAGCAGAAGCTAGACGAAAGACGAAAGTGACATCAATGCAAAACCAAAAAAAAAAAATAAATAAAAAAAATAAAAATCAGAGAACACTTACGTAAATCATTTAGTTGCTTCACCTGAATGAGTCAGAATGAGTCAGCTTCACTGAACTGGGAGCAGGGCTTAAGTCTAAGGGTTTCGTGGAGAGTTTTAAGTGGAAATGCCATTCATACTTTACTCTCCATGCTTTAAGTTTGACCCTACAGAGTATAAGAGGCAGATGTTGGGATTTACCTGGGCAGGGAGGCGTACTGGCGCTCCACATCTTCGTAGCGGGGTGCCAGCCTAGGGTCTGGATTCCTCAGTGGCATCTGTTAAAGAGGAGAGAACACTGAGAGTCAGAGTCAGAGTCAAAGAAGATCCACTGCATCCTACACAACAACAACACATCCATCCTTTCCAGTCAAATACTGATGGATTACCACAGAGCTGATTATATGACATGAATAGTGCAAGTCATTTCGGCTTCTATTTTCTATTTAAGCCCAGCTTTGGTCCTGCTCCTTTCCCTTCTCCATTAACAGCAGTGATGAAAGTTACCTTCTCTCTACCCAATACCTGCTGGGCCACGTAATCAAGGCCTGAAAGAGCTGCAAAAGAGCAGCTCACAAAGGCCGCTTATTGGGGATTTAGCATTGGGAGCCATGAGGAGGGGGTAGAAGGCTAGATCCCAGATTATGTTACTGAAAACAGGAAGGAGCCTAACAGTCCAGCACCCCTCCTGGACTAACCCCCATCCCCAAGTCAAGGAAGAGCCAGATTAACTCTCCACATTACATTAACAAGACAGGCAATCTCTTAAGAGAGAGGCTTATCCTCGGCCATTCAGCTCGCAGATTTGAGAGAAGCCCTTCACATATTCAAGCTTTCAATTGGATTTGTTTACCCGGCTTCCCAGTCTTATTTTTCCACAGCTTTTATAATGCGTATTCAGAGCCAGACGTTTTATGTACTGAAGAGACTTTTTTTTTTTTAAAGCACTCTTTGCTGCTTCTGTCCTCATCCTGTCTCATCCCATCCCCCCGCTCTTTTTCCTATCACAAAAGATGTAGAAGGACGACAGAAGTTTGAGGCTGCAAGAATATCACCCTGACATACATAGAAGACTTAATAAATTATAAATAATGACATGTTATCCATGAGGATATTACTCCAGTAGATTTAGCAGTGACTGACGGATGAAGGTTAGGGCCATTATGGAAAACCGGCTGCTTTTCCGAGGGCAATAAGTGGAGAAATTGTGTCATCTGTCTCAATGAACTGGTTTTAAATATATACGCTCACAGAGAGCCGCCGCCACCACCTTTTTCCAGCGCTCGTAATGGCTGCCCCACTGCCTGCATATTAAGCACATTTCTTCTCACCATCTCTGAACACAGAAATGTCTTCAGGGCATGTCTTCACGATAATAAGATGAAGGGACAGACAGACATTACCTGGGAATGGGGGTACCGGTTGAGAGAGGGGGCACAGAAAGCTTAGGTAGACGACGGCAGAAAGCTTTGCAGATGAAAAGAATGGAGGAAATAAGTGTCTTTTATTCACATTTTTCTTTGTACAATTTTTTAAAAGCATTTCAGAAGGAGAAGCCATTGTGTGGGCCATAGCTAGTCCTTAGGCTAGTAAAAAGAAAAAAAGACCAAGAGAGCAGAAAGAGAAAGTGAGAGTAAGTGAGTGTAGTAGGTAGGAGAAACCATATATACCTGGTACATATATATATAAAAAACAGTCACCTTATTGCTGTGCGATATGACGATAAATATCGTGGGGACGATAAAAAAAAGTGTCTATCGTGCTTCTTACCTTCTATCGTCTCTATCGTTTCTACAGTAAATTCATCAATTATTCATGCAAATATATAAAGTAGGCTATGATGAAATGTATTGGTGTGGTCACTTTGCATAAACTTGGTTTATATAAGTGATAATAAAGTAATCTTCGCAAAAAAGCTTCATAATGTTTAATAACTCAATTTAAATACCTGTATAACTTTGAAAAAAAAATGCTACTGCATCTACCTTATCTGTTTTCATCTGATACATATATATTGCTGCACTGAAAGTTTGGTTTAATGTCACTTTGAAATAAAGTTGAAAAAAAAGTAAGCAATGATATTATTTTGTCATATGTTTTTTAAGAATAACTGAAAACATACTCAAATCTGGTATATCATGACATATCGTTATCGTGATATAAAAACTTCCATATCATGATATAGGATTTTTCCCATATCGGCCAGCACTAAGTCACCTCCAGATGAGTGGCATTAAAGCTAATTTTCAGCGCAGGTAATCGACAGATTTTTTTCCCCATACAACAGATCATGTCAACGTTTTATTTATTTATTTATTTTTTGCTTTTTTAGCAAAGTAATGGTTGTGATTATGAAGCTCCCCATTCATTCTGGCCACGGCTCATTCACATTCACCCCACAGTGCTCCCTTTGTCCTCAAACTACCTTCTAAACGCAGCAGCTTCTGCTAACTTCTACTAAGAGTCTCCCAAAGCAAGTTCAAACTCAAGCTCACACAGACACATAAAGGGGGGAAAGCCACGACCCTCGCTGGTGACTGTGCCCGAGGCGCAGGGATGAGAGGAGAGGCGCTAATGACAGTGTTCCTCATTTGAAACGAGGAGCGACTCATTCATTTTGATGGGTCTCACTCCAAGAGTTTAGTAGATTATCTCACACATCCAGGCACCACTCTGCGAGTGAGAGATTACTGAAATTCAGGAGAGATTCATCTGGAGGTGAAGTGTTAAACAGAGTACAACAGAAACACAGAGAGAGAGAGAGAGAGAGAGAGAGAGAGAGAGAGAGGGAGAGATGCTAGAAGAGGCACTCTTTAGCTGAGATGAAATAAATCCTTTGCCCAAACACAGCTGATAACATCTGCAAAAGCTGGTTAAAAATGCTTCATTTTCACAGGTATTTACGAAAACCTCTCCTGGGCCCGACAGTGTGTGGAGATATGTGTATTTTTGAGTTAATCCGTACAACTTTGTAAGTGAATGCATGTGTGTTTGTACCTAGAGATTGTATGTACCCGCCTGTAGTGTCTGTGTGTGTGTGTATGTGTTTGTGTGTATGTAAGGTCTCTCAGTGGAGAATGAGTGAGTATTTCCCACCTGTCCCCATAGATCAGGCTTTGGAACTCATGCATATGCAAGAACTGAGATTAAATCCTTGCCTCCACTGCGCAGTGCGAGTGAAGTAAACGTAAACAAAAGCGCTGTGGGAGAAGCTGGGTCGCAGGCAGAGCAGATGACTGGCAGGTATGCAGCTTTCTGCCTGGCCAGTGCCACCGAATCCCCCCATTCCCTTATTAAAACTGTCCTGACAGGTGGTGCCTCCAAACAAACCTCCTCATCCCACCACCTAAACGCTCACCCGTGACATTATCAAGTGTTTGCCAGAGCAAGGCCAACACTCAGGGCTGGAAATGGCACTTGTTAAATGTTAATAAGCTATAAATGAGTTTAGTCATGGAGAAACTGGGCTTTGCCTGGGCTGAAACTAATCTCTCCATATGGTTTTCTCGCTCATTGATGCTTTAAAAAAAAAAAAAAAAAAAAAAAAAAATGAAAATGAAAATGAACTTGGTTGATCTCAAGCCTAAACTACATACATTAACATACAATGCATGACGATATACATATTTGACCTGCAGTAAAAACATAGCCAAACATAATTACGTAATTATTTCTAATTTGTTTGCATGAAGGGATCCAACTATTGGGTTTATCATACTTAATAACTGGACCATGGCCAGAGAAGAACATCTGATTCATTTATAACTCTCTCTCCGCTAATAGAACATTTAATCTTCAACTCTAGGCTTATTGTTCAGCTGTAATGATTACATATGTTCACTCAATATACATGTGTACTATACAGTTACTGTTAATTAATTATGTTTTGAGATTTTACCAGTCAGATTGTAAGGAGCAGTAAAACCACATCCACTGAAGCACAGCGCTATAGAGGAGCTTCAGTTTAGTTCTCCAGCACCAAGGCTGGAGCAGTATTAGCATTAGCCGCTAATCATGCTAAGCGCTAGCTCTTTCGCCATTCAGAGGTGAGTATTATCAGACTGTAGCATGCACGTTTAACACTATAAAACAAAGCTACATGGGATAGATTGCTAGTTAATATCGCATTGGCTTACCGGAACACTCAGGGTTCCTCAGTGTAGCGCTGTCACGTAGCATTTACTAGCGCATAGTGCTAGCAGTTAGCTGCTAATGCTAATGCTGCTGCTGCTGCACCCAGCCTTAGTGGAAATTTGGAAATCTAAGCTTACTGTAAATAAATGGAAGTGCTTTACTGACCCAAATACACAGGTTTTAGGAGAAAAATATGTGTAGATTAACCTCCAGCACCTAGCTTTACCACCACCACCAAGCAGGGAGATCTGCTAAATTAGAAGAAAAACATGGCGACACATCTGCTCCTTACTAGTTTCGTATAATGTGCCTTATAATCCGATGTGCCTTATGTATGAAAATAGAGCAGTAAACAGACGTTCATTGATGGTGCGCCAGTAGTACTAGTCCTTCTAAAAACTGAATTTGGAAAGAGCCCATTTTAGTAAGATTAGGGGTCTTGGGTTCAAGTCTGGGTGGAGTTTCCATGATCTCCTGTGTCTGTGTGGGTTTCCTCCAGGGACTCTGGTTTCCCCCACAGTCTTAAAGCTTGTAGATCAGGTTAACTGGTTACTCTAAATTGTCTGGTGTGTGTGAATGGGTGAGTGTGTACGTGTGTGAAAACGTATATGTATGTATGGCCAGATATGGGCTGACACTCAATCCTCTATCCCAACTTTGACTCCAATTACAGACCATTAGTCAGAAAAGCTCTCTAGTAAAGTGTGGCCTGGGTGTATATGTAGTGATTCTGATCTCATGCTGGTCATCTAATTCAGAAAAAGAAAGAACACAGTGAGCACCTGTTGAGCAGAAGGTTCCTCTAGGTCTGGAAACAGTCAGCATGAGTTCAGGGGGTCCAGTCTGACTAACTGGAGCAGCAATAGCAGCAGAAGCAATGCTACGATGCTGCTCCCTGTATGTATCTCAGGCTACAGGGACAGCTCTGCACGGGAGCAGGTTCCACTGGCTCCACTCCTCCAGAGCTAATGGCCTACAGAAAGCTATTTCACGGCATGCCGAACAGAGGAGAGCAGAGGCGGTGGAGGAATTCAAGCAGAAGAGACTGACGCAGACAGTCACGCTGCTTCTCCCTTCATGGCGACCCGCACTTGAGACACCACTGCCATTACTGACAAACACACACACACACCACTGCACACATGCCCATCAAACAGCTAATGCAGCTCACAGTGGTAATTGAATGACTGGTATAGTAATGTAGGGACAGCATAACTGTTTTTAAACGACACTTCTGCACTTTTCAAACTAGTGTCAATCAGAAACGTCAGATGCATAAGCTGAGCTATTAGACAGAACTGTTTGGTTAGTGTATCTGTACTTATTGACCTACTGCTGACATCAGTGATTATTATTTTTAGTGTGTTTCTTAGTAACACAGAAAAAAAAAAATATATATATATATAGTTGGATCACATACACTGTCATACACTGACTCACATTTACCCTCACTGACATCAAAAAGCTAAAAATGTAATACAGAAGTATAAAAGCTGTAATAATAATCCCTAAAATCCTGCTCAATAAAGTCAAGATATTCTTAAAAGCAGCTGCAATGTTTGACATGATGCTCTATATGCATTTTAAATATACTAGGTGAACAAATGAATGTGAGTAATGTTTATTTACTGCCTAGAATTACTATAAATTCCAGGTCTTCCATTCATGCATTACATAAACTAGTTTCATATTTCATGAAGTAAAAGCCTTCAGAATTGTAATAATCAGTACTTAAAGATAATGAAATAAATCTGCAATGGTCTAAATATTGTGAATGAATTTTACCAGTCAGGTATTAATGAGCAATAAAGCCACTATGCTGTATTACAGCTTTATATAGGACTTTCAGTAAAGTTTCTCCAGCACCAAGGCTGGAGCAATATTAGCATTAGCTGCTAACTGCAGTGCTAGCTTTTTTTTTCAGGCTGAGGTGAGTATACCAGACTGTCGTCTGCGTGTTTACTGTGTTCAAACAAGCTACGTGGCACGAACCGCTAGCTAATCATGCCCTAGCTTACCGGAAGACTCAGGGTTCCTCAGTGTAGTGCTGTTGGGCGGCATTTAATATCGCTAAGTGCTACTAACAGTCGCTAGCACTGATGCTAATCATGGCTAGCGCTGCTGATAACCGCACTTACTTTAAATAAATGGAAGCGCTTTACTTACCAAAAATAAACAGTTTTCAGGAGAGAAATCTGTGTAGATTAACATCCAGTGCTCATTTGACTTTAAAAGATTTTATTTTATTTTTTAATAAAGAATTACCGTTTTGTTTACTTAAGCAAGCTTTAGTTAAGTTAGTTAACCCCTCACCACCACCCAGAGGTGAGACCTGCTAAATTAGAAGGGAAACATGGTGACCATCTTGTTCCTTACTTTTTTTTTTGCTTAAAAGGTGCTTTATAATCCAGTGCGCCTTATGTATGAAAATAGACAAAAAAAATAGACGTTTATTGATAGTGCGCCTTATAATATAAAATACAGTATGTCCTCCAACACTTTCTGATGTAGAAGCTCGTGCTATTATAGAGCTACTTTCACCATGCAGAATTTGTATTAGTTTTCGATAATTACAGATTTAAGGTTATTGAAGCTGAAATACACAGTGAATAGTCTGTTTCTCCAAGTGTTCTTCTGGGGTCCTCTGCCAAATGTAAATACTACTGTAGAAAACGGCCATGTTTCATCCACACTTACAGTCTTTCAAATATATTTTAATATATATGAAAATTTCTAAGAAAATGACAGACAATGTGGCAAGTATGAAGTATTCATATAAACGAATGACAGACAGTAAAGCAGCTGATTTTTTAAGAAATTAAGGCAAAATGTACTGATGTGTTTTTTAATTAAATGGCATGTTCATGCTGGGTGATCTAGTGAGGCAAGGTGTAGCATGTGTAGAGATTTTGTGACGGGTCATTTTTAATCAGAGTCGTACAGCGTGTAAAGAAAAGGAGGATTATTAATATCAGCTCTGATAAATAGCTTCTATTACTCCATCATGTGCAGCACACATATAATGCAGTCAGCAGCGGGAATACATAAATACCCACAGAGTAAAAAATAAATCCAGACAAATACAGCTAATAATCCACATCTCTGCTCCAATTTGTTCAGATATGGCCTTCTCTCTCTCTCCCTCTCTCTCCCTCAGACAGGACAAGCATCAGTGAAAAACTAAAAACCCCTGAGTTCCTGCTCTTTTTCCAGCTGACTCAAGCGTTTCATCATCTGTGGCGGCCGGGCGGCTTGTTTGAGCAGCGTGCCGGTCATTACTCTTACATACAGACATCTGATCACTTTCTCCCGAGGACATAAATTACCAGCCGTGTCAATTTCAACTGAAGGGCAATCATTTATTCCTCTGAGCCGGTCATATAAATTCAACACGCACAGAAACACGCAGCGCTTCCTCCCTCTGGGCGGGAGGGAAGGGAGGAGGGAGAGAGGGAGGGAGGGGGATAGAGAGATAGAGGAGTAGAAACTCTCTGAGAGAGAGAGAGATGAAGAGATGTGCTGTTTGAAGGCGAGATGCCTCCTTTTGTGACTGTATTTGAGACACAGCGACAGTAACAGGCTGAGGAAAGAGCCGGGATGAGATTGGTCATGCAGAAACACAGATACACACACACACACACACACACAACTACACACACACAACCACACACAAGATGTGTGTAAGCCTCTGGCGGTGGCCCTAGGCAGCAGACACTGGCAGACGAGCAGAGGAGCTCACTGGATTGAAGACAGAGAGAAGCGTCCAAGTGGCTCAGTGTTACTGCCGGCAAAACACACTTTCTACTCTGTCCTCTAAAACATCCGAGTCATTGAGATGAAATGCTAGAAAGCATGCAGGCACAATCGTAGGCTGGCACAACCAAACACACACGCTCACAGCAAAAACGAGCGATATGGCAAACAGTAACATTACTACACTTACTAAAACACGGCCATGTTATCAGTGACTTTCTGCTGACATTTTATTAAAGCAAAAAAATAGAGAAAACAAACTGTCCGAGAGGGTTGTTTAGTGTATTTTTCACACTAAACAACAGGCACACCGGTTTATAAGGCACAATAAGTGTCAAACAGGGGTGTCGCCATATTTTTCTTTTAATTTAGCAGTTCTTGCCAAAAACTGTAACTCTTAAAAAAATAAAAATAATAAAAGTAAAGCGCTTCTGTTTATTTACAGTAAGCTTAGATTTCCAGATTTAGACGAAGGCTGGGTGCAGCAGCGTTAGCATTAGCGGCTAACCACTAGCGCAAGTGAACGCCAGCTGACAGCGCTAAAATGTGGAACCCTGAGTATTCTGGTAAGCTAGTGCGATATTAGCTAGCAGTTCTCATCTCATGTAGCTTATTTTAATAATACTCACCTCTGAACGACAAAAGAGCTAGCACTTTTTTAACTAGCGGAGTTAGCGGGTAATGCTAATGCTACTCCAGTATTGCTAGCCAGGGTTGGCAGCAGACTACAGGCCGATAATACTAATACTGAACTAATAGTAATACTGCTCCAGTGTCAGTGCTGGATATAACTGGATATAACTCTGTACTTCAGTGGAGTGGCTTTACTGCTCTTTACAACCTGACTGATAAAATTCATACATGCACTGATGATTATTTGGGAAACTTAAAAGATTTTAAGTGCCCCTTATATTGCGAAAAATACTGTACATTAAACTGACACTTGCTGCTAAATATACCTTACATAATGCCATTCTTCTTTCAAATGACTGTTAAAACATATATTGAGATATATTTAAAACGTATATTTGAGTTCCCTGACTTCCTCATGTGTGATTCAGGGTTACATGTATACAATATTTTCTTTGCATGCCTAGGTTTTACATTGCAAAGGATTGAGTGGGGTTCAAATTTTAGATATTTTTTTCTTCCTTACCTTATTATACTGTAATAATATGAAAACCATTTAGAAACACCTAAGCAAACAGAGTAACATGAAATAATGAAATCATCATGATAATGATAAAATAAAATATATGGTCAACCTTGCAACCACTGTTTCTCTCCTTTATACTGGCATGCCTACAAACACACACACACACACTTACACACACACACACACACACACAGACACACACACATCCAATCGGCCTGAACCTCAAGTCTTCCTAAGTGAGTTTAGCCTGTGAAGTGCTGGCACTGCACAAGTGATATGAGTTATAGATTATAAGAAGCTTTCACACTGCCATCGATTCCTCACAGGGGGAAGTAGCAGGCCATGAGGAGCAGAGAGTGGGGAGCGGGGAGGGTCTACACAGCCAGACTCCCACCATCTCACACTCAGCTCTTTAATTAAGAAGAGAAGCAGTCAGAAAATAACACTGTAGCTACAGTATAAAGCTGTGAGTGTATATAAACATAAGTTTTTCTCATTAATCATGAGAGATAAGATCATCATACTGTATTCTGTACTCAATAAGAACTAGACTAAGCAGAATATGCTTTTAGAAATGATGTGAGAACATGCTCAGATGATTTTGTCAGATAACCTGTCACAAACGTCAGCAGCGAGAAAGATGTCAGAATTTAAACATCTATCTTAGGCTGCATAGCTGAGGCAGGGGAACCTCTGAGGTCATGCTAAAGTAGGTCTATATATAGCAGCAGCTTGAGATCAATACACACTCTTTCCTCACAATGTTTACTTTGCTATATGGAAGGCAAATCGAGGTACCCGGATAGTATTTGAAATGCTGGTTAAAATGTGACAAATAAGGGACATTTTAACCATAAAACATAGTTTAATAAAAGAAATCCATGGTTCCATTCACCTCTGTTCTATAGAAATAAAGTCAGATTTGTCCACCATGTTGTCAAATTTGCAACCAGATCTGCACAGTTGGTAGGCACACCACTTTTTCCCCCAGACCTTTCATGTCTCAGACCATCTTAATGAGTTTAAGCGTTAAAGCAAAGCATATTTTGGTACCACTTTAAAATAAGACCTTTATAATACCTTTATTAAGGGTTTGCAATTATTGTGTTACTAATTAGGTTGTAAATGCCTTAAAAATCATTAATAATCAGTTATAACACATACGTAGAAAGTACAACAATGACCTGTTGTTTGCCAAATAGTAAACCCACAGCATTCTATATTGTTGCCCTTTCTACGTATGTGTTATAACTGATTATTAATTATTTTTAAGGCATTTACCACCTTATTAGTAACCATTAATGAACCAATTGTAGATCAGTTATAAACCCTTTATAAAAGTAGACTTATTTTAAAGTGGTATCCATATTTTTATCCTGGAGGTCTAATTTGTTCAATGAATATAATGTTTAAAAGAAAATCTGCAACTCACGTGAGTTCTATTACAACTCAAAGGGCACAATGGAGGTCCTGCTGACAGTCTTGCCTTGTTGTCTTGTTACGATATATCAGTATAATGTTTTAAAAACTCATATCTGTAGGGAGTGATAAGGCAAAAAAGAAAAAAAAAAAATCAGTTTGGAGTAGAAAAATGAGATGAAAAATGAGATGTTTTGTCATTTAAACTATATACCGTATATTTTGCACTATAAGGTGCACTGAAAATCCTTTAATTTTCCTAAAAATTTTACCTGTCAGGTAAAAGAGATTTTTTACAAATCGATTTTCATTGATATTGTTATAATATAGTGCGCCCTATAGGCTGTAAAATACGGTACTATTATACTGTTATAGGTGGAGCTACACATTATGCATTATGCAGCAGAAGCTCTAGACCTTTGGTTGCTTCACTTTGAGACCACTTTTGAGATGTTTCTTATAGTCACTAGGATTAGCATTTAATATATGTTTAGACTAGAGTCAATGTGACTCAAATTAACATGTGCATAAGCAGCTCCATAATAATCAGTGAAGAAGTCGACGAAAAAAAAAAAAAAAGTCTGACAGAATTTGGCTGCTGTATGTGATGTTACTGCGACTGTGCAGCCATTTTTGTGACTGGAAGAATCAAAACATAAGCTTAAAATGGTACCATATGCTTGTGTTTTGTAACTGTTACGACATTTTAATTACTTCAGTAGTTGTAGGCATGTAATACCACTAATGGTAAAGTTCACAGCTGTCAAAACACATCTTTGTTCAACACCTTTATAGCCCTGTGGTAAGACCATCCAATTCACTGGACTTTTTTCTTATCTAATTACCTAATTTATCTACCATAAACAAACTAATGTGACATAATATGTTTTGGTATTACTTATAGATTAGTTCCTCACTTAGTATTTCATATATTTGTATGTGATCATCTACTTTAGTCAAATGTCAGAAGTATTTACAAGGGGAAAGAAAAAACACAGTAGTGAAACATGAGAATTGTGCCTAGTAAAGAGTGGACACTGGGGGTGTGAATTCTTTTTTTTGTGGGACTAAGTATGGTTAGGGGGTATGTAGTAGTCCATGGGTAGTCCTGTATTCCTGTATTCTATGCAGTTACCTTACACCATAGTGCAGAGATTAGGGTGCTTCCTTCAAGGTAATAACCTTGGTTGGATCCAATTCTTCAATACTCCCACTGCAGCCACTAATATATTCAATTGTGACCTTGTAATATAGCTATAAATGGAGTCTTTCTCGCAGTGAGAAGGGCACTATAGTATCACACAAGTACAAGTCACAAGTACACCCCTCACATTTTTGTAAATATTTTATTATATATTTTTGAGACAACACTGAAGATATAGCACTTTAAAGGTCTCCTTCCCTTAAAATTCACTTTTTCTACATGCTGCACATGAAACAGTTCAACTCCCATTATCTGCAGTAGCTTTTAGTTTACAGTAGTTCCTGTAGTCAATCAGGAAAAGCACCGTGTCTATGTTAACTCGTGAGTTCATGGTCTCGCCCACCTTAGCTTGGGGCCGCTCACAGATAGAGCTGAACCCGGGCTGCAGTAGAGCAGACATGTTAGCTAAAGAGCGCACAGCTCTGTTTACAACAGCTAGTTAGCGTTAGCTATCCTGTCTAAGTATCTATAGGTTTAAATCGGATCTCCGGTTGATTCTGCGTTTAACCGAGACCTTAAATATACACTAGGGGAGCATGGTTTGCCAAGGTAGCACAACTTGACAGAACACCGGTCAAAGTGGGCGCTGTTCGCATTCGATTTTATGATCTAGAGGAGAATCTGGGGCTTTGATGTGGTGAAACTGCCCAAGAACCGAATCATTAAGTCTAATGTAAGAGTATGGTAGCATTAGTTTAGCAGAAAGAAATGTTATCAATGCCACAGAGAGAGCAGTAATTCAGTGAAAAAAAAGCAGGGCTATACAGAAACACCGTATCTGTACTTGTACGTATGTATAGTTTTTTTTTTTACAAAAAAAAATGGCTCACATGTCATTTATTCACACTAGAGACCACAAATCCTCAACATCCTTGGGGATGGAATTCACTAGAGCTTTCCACTGGAACCTTCTTACGGCATCACAAAGCTGGTGGATGTTAGAGACCCTGCGCTCCTGTGGGATGCCCCACAGATGCTCAATAAGGTTTAGGTCTGGATACATTCTTGGCTAGTTCCTCACCTTTACCTTCATCTTCCTCTACAAGGCAGAATACTACTCTGACTATTTTACATTTAATCAAAGTGTCATATCTTCAGTTTTGTGCCATTAAAAGATATGATAAAACATTTACAAAAATGTGAGATACTGTAGATAGCTGGTAGACAGGGCCGCCGCTCTGCATACGCAGACAACGCAGCCAGCGTTAGGCCTCAACCATTTTGCAGTTGCAGAGAGCCAAATTGACTGAGAATGAAATGTGTTGAAATTATGACATTATTAAATTTAAAACCCAATGTGAATTATTTATGATACGCTCATCTTTTTTGTCTTTAAACATTGCATGGGGCACCTACTCTACTACTTAAAAGCGGCACGTTATTATTTTTGTGCATAATATAATGCCCCCACCCCTATTGCCTGAAATGGCACGGCTCGGTTTGCTCTGTTGGTTGTTGCCAGATGTGACATTTTCCAGTCAAATAAATAATCAAAAAATGCATGGAGGCGCTAAATCTTGCGCATGTTTAACCATTTTTAAAGTGTATGTGGCCATTCTATATAAAAACTTGTCCAGTGCAATATTTGTGTAAGTTAAAAACTTAAAATAAAATAAACAAATAGGATGAAAAATCGTAACTTATCTGGCAACCTTAGTCCTAACTAAAGTAGCAACGCTACTTGAGTTTGGCAGGAGACAAGTTCACCGCGCGAAGTTGCTACTAAATGGTAATTCAACTATGAAGCGACGGTTTGAGTCTGGAGCTGAGAAGAAGAAAAAGAAGCAGAAAGATGAGGCCCATGCATCCCTTTCTGGTGAGTAACTTCGATGTTAAAGGTTTAAATAGTTTTGATTACTTCAGTGGTGTTGCCTGAGTTACGTTGGCTTTGCTGATTTGGTAGCTTTAAACGCTTAACTAGAAACTAATCTGGGTATTGCAAGGCACGTGGCACGTTTGCAAATAGTAGTAGTGTAGTTTGAAGATTTTTAGTGACTTTAATAAAAAAATAATAAACAGAGTAGCCTACCTATTGACTAATGCCGTCAGTGCACTATCCAAATGGTCTGTATGACAGCAGGATCAGACAGCTCTATAGATTTTGACAGGCTGATATAAATACACCAGGAATATAAACGATAATTTCATAACCTTTAAGGCTGGCTTGTGTAAATGACGTGTCCACTGCTTAAAATAGACATGCATCGTTTCATTTATTATTTATACATTATAAATAGTACTCTTGTGCTGTTCTTCACTGTTATTGGCCTTACTTATAACGTTGTAAATATTCACAGTTACATGTGTAATTTTAATAAATAGTAAAATTTTGCGTAAACCTTTTGTGTTTGTGTGTGTGTGTGTGTTTTTTTTGTTGTTTTTTTTTGGGGGGGGGGGGGGGGGGGGGGGGGGGGGGGTCCTCCCTGACCAGTTATGCTTAGGGCCTCCAAAACCTTAGCAGCGGCCCTGCTGGTAGAGAAGGACTACCCAAATTCTGATTGCTTCTAAGCCTTCGCTAGGAAGAACAGCTACTTGAATATGTAGTGAGTTGCTGCTCTTATATGTACCTAAAACCCTACTCTGACAGCATCGGTTTTATCTGTGGAAATTAGCAGCTACATGTTCATAATTTGTATGTAGGCTATACGCAACACAATAACATGGCCTAGAGCTGTGAGAAGGGTTGCAACTCTGAGGAATCCTATAGTTTGTCTTCTGTGAAGATTTGAGCATGTATTCCATTTACCAGCTGGGGTTCACTATAGACTTGAACAACCCCAATGTACAGTATCTGTGCCATGCAAAAAAAAAAAAATCAGAAATGGAATCTGGAATATTTGATGAAATATTTACCCACATATCCATTCACATGAGATTTATGTAATAACCTGAGGTTATTTTTGTGGCTCATTTTCTACAGAGATAAGACAATCCAGTCCAGTAAAAATGAATGACAAGGCACGTTCAGATAGGACTACAATTACTGAGGATATCCAGTAATAATTACTTTACCCCATCCTTCAAAATAAAACTAATTCTGTTTCAATACGGCTTAATAAGAACACATTTTTCATTTCACAAGTCTTACAGTCATTCGTTTATATCACTGCACGCTTTTGTTAGACTGTGATAGTCTAAAAGAAGAGAGAGAACATGAGAATTGTGTACTGAGCTTCTCACCATCTGTGGTGGTCAGCAAGACTGAAGAAAAATAAAAAATAAAAAAATCCAGATTTCTGAGACTGTTAGAGATGGACCTTGCTAAACACATGCAACCCCTCCACAGTTTAATAACACAAAGCCCATTCAAGGCCACGACTGGGAATCTAAATGGGGTCACCACTCCGCTCATGGAGTGCCTATTCTTCTTCTGTCTTCAACAGAGGAATGTTAATTTCTCTTTTTAACCCCTTGTCTTTGCTAGCGCTCTCTTTTGCTTTGCGCATGCCATCGCCATGAGTAACGCTCAAAGTCGTCCTGAATGTCAGCAGGCATCTGCACTCGATAAAAGCTGCAGGCTAAAAACAAACTCCTTCATTCAAGTCCACTTCCATGCACTGTTCTCTCTTTTACTGCGGTAATTGCCGCGGCTCGTGAAAAGCCATCAATTTCCAATCCTAATTAGTGAGCGCTCTTAACAAAGTCTCCCCAGCAGCCTCCGGATGCGGGTCTCGCTGGCAGCCACTGTGACGGCCAGTGGACTCCTACCCGGCAACCAAAAGATTCGCCTGATAGCTTTAATTTTTCATAATTTTCACTAATGAGATTGCATTGATTTTAACTGGTGCATGAATAGTGCAGGGCCAGAAAGAAAGGAAGCGAGCGAGCAAAGCACTTGCTCTGGCACCCCATGGCACGAGAGAGAGAGTGCATATGCACAATTAAACACTTCAGGTATTTCAGGGGATTGATTAGTATCTGAAAAATTACGTTTAGTCTAAAGTGCTTTATGTATTATGCTAACTTAAATATGTTTAAGATCACGCTCGACCATGAAGTGTTAGCTCATTTACTGCGGCTTGGGTATGGATACACCTGTATAAGCTGTGAGGTGTTATAATTGTTGTAAGTGAATAATAAATAAAACAAATTATAGAATTCTTTTGTTTTTTTTCTCCCCAATTTTGCACGGCCAATTACCCAACCCACTCATTAGGACTGCCCCTATCACTAGTAATGCCCCAACACACCAGGAGGGTGAAGACTAACACATGCTTCCTCTGATACATGTGAAGTCAGCCACTGCTTCTTTTCGAGCTGCTGCTGATGCAGTATTGCTGAGTAGCATCACAGCGTGATCGGAGGAATGTGCAGCGACTCAGCTCTGATACATCAGCTCACAGATGCCCTGTGCTGCGGACATCACCCTTTAGTGATGTGGGAAGAGAGAGAGCGCCATCTACCCACCTGGAGGGAGCAGGGCCAATTTTGCCTCCTCTGAGCACCGGCAGCTTGATGGCAAAGCTGCATGAGCGGGGGACATTTTAAATCCAGAGTTGGGCAGGCATATAACATTCCTTAATCCAGTGTCACACACAGTGTCATACCTGGAATAACCTACATGATAGACGGCATTATAACCTGCAGTGGACAGCATTTATGCACATATACTGCAGTACGCACTACCACATAAAAGTACAGTGAGATAATACAATGCATTAATTCCGAGTAACATTCCATAACTAAATCCATGATCCCTTGGTAATAACAGCTTTTAGTCTGCTATTCTAGTCTGTAGGCCACTGGACTGTATGTGGGTTTTTTTTGTGTGTATGTGTGTGTGTGTGTGTGTCTGTAAAAGTCAGCTTGTGTGCCTGGGACACCTCTTTCTGTGAAGTGCAGAAACATTAAAGCGCTGAAGCTCCCTCATGTAATTAGAACAGTTTTTCTCTCCACTTTACTTCTTCCACTTTTAATTTTAGCAGCCGGGCACGTTACGTAAAACCTAAGAGAGCTTTTCGCTGCTGTCAGTCTGCACATTTTTTCCCTCTCTCAGCCTCACTGGGCACAGAGAAGAAGATTCTTAGAATTTTAATTACCCCAAATCTGATATCCGAATATAGTTCAATATGAATTGGAACGAGAGAGAGCGAGCGAGAGAGGGCGAGAGACAGACAGAAGAAATGCGAGAGAGGGAGAGTGAGAGACAGAGATCCCAGCAGGAGGGAGAGAAAGAATGGGAGAAAAAGAGCGAAAGGGAAAGGAAAAGGGACAGAGGGGAAAAAAGAGAGAGAGAGAGAGAAAAAAGCACTTGTTTGTTTACATTAGCACGGCCACACAGATCTGGAATCTGAAATCCGTCCTCAGAGTTAATGCTTCATTTGAAATGTCAAATCCTTTCAGGATAAAGCCGGATAAATCGGAAAAAACACAAAATGTCACACTCCAGCTCTCGATACTCAGGCAATTAACAACATTAAAGGTCAATACCCAAAAGCATGCTGCTTTTAATGACCGAGGTGTCGGCCCATATTACGCCTTTAACGGCTTCCAGCATCTATGTTATTTACCCACCTTTTCTTTTAAAATGGCAGCAATTGGAGGGCTGAGATTTTTTAATGTTATCTCAGCGTATGTGGCCAATAGCAGCCCAGTGTTTGGGACAGGCTAAATGGCCCCCTCCCATTCACCATTCAGCCTTTTCATATGTGCTTATGTTCTTAGGATAAGTCTCCTTCTAAAGTATATAAATTATGAATCCATAAATAAAAAGCTTGACTCTTATTGCAGCCCCGCTGACATTCTCGAAAAAAGTTTGGGGCTGGCTTTCCTCCCTCCTCAGTTCCCGGGAATTCACCTTCCTTTGTTCTCCTAATCCTTGGAGGGAACTTTTAAGATGGGAAGTTTGGGAAGTAGGGGGTCTATCTGTGTGGCAATGGCTTAAGAAAATTATCTCTAGTCCCTGAACCTCCATTTTTTTCTTCCTCTCTCTCCCTCTGTCCCTCTCTCTCTCTCTCTCTTCCCTTTTTCCTCCTCTGCTTCTCTTCTCCTTATCAGGTACCCACCTTGAGTTCTTTCAAGGACAGCCTGAAAATTTAAGGAGAAAGAGAGTCTAAAGTACAGTTGGGTTAAAGCTGATGGGCTTGGTGAAATAAATCTCAGGCTCTTTGATATCGTCTTACCTGAGTGAGAATGTGGGGATGTGTGTGTGTGTGTGTATATGTGTGTGTGTGTGTGAAGCTGAGGAACCTTTTTTTTTTTTTTTTTAGCTTTCACAACACAGAAAATATCTAATATCTAATACTGTATATTATACTGCACACGAACATTAGTGAACACCAGCATCTACAGTAAACCACTGTTGGACCAATCAGTTCACACCTGTTATCTGTGTTGGGAGGATTTGAGCATTTAGAAAGGAATAGCACTGCTCAGCGTCTACTGTATTTACATTTATTTTTTAGGTCTATGTTTGCTGTCTGAGCTCCAGTACGTGTCTACCTGTCTGTCTGTCTGTCTGTCTGTCTATCTGTCTGGTGGCTATTTTTTTTATAGGAGCAGAAGCAATAGAAAGTCTTCGAAAGTTATAGCAAATACACACGTGTGAGTGTGAGTGTGTGTGTGTGTGTGAGTGGGTGAACAGTTTTCGAGATGTGTGTGTGTGTGTGAGCGTGTGTGTGTGAAGTGTATGTGTGTGTCCGAGTGGGTAGCAGGTGGTGGGGCAGGCAGGTTGAGATGAAGGTGTAATGGGATGGAAGCGAGGCTCCTTTCTCTCCCTCATGGAGATGATTGCCAGTCAGTGAACACTTGGTTTAAACCCAGCCTCCCTCACAGCACCAATCCTCACAGCTCCAGAGCGCTGCCGACCCCTGTCTGTCTCCAAATCATCCATCTATCACTCCCAACCAGTGCTGCACACGCTACAGTCTGCGTTTAAAAAAAAAAAAAAAAAGCTTCTGTCTACAGATCACACACACAAAAATAAAGCACGCTAAAATCAAGTCCAGCCGAGCTGAGTCCGTTTGTGTGTGTAAAATTGAGAAAGATATCATTTGAATAAAGAGGATGCGATAAACAAATGTTTGCTCTCTCAAACCAGCGGCTCTGGCGGAACTGTGACATATAAAAGCCAACCTGGAGTACTGAAAAGCTAAAGGTCCATTTTCATAATGTTCTATCAGAGAGGAAGTGGCAGGGTCTTTGAGGATAATTACCCCGTGTTCTCTTTAGGTGTGAATTTGCACAGCTCTGGCAGTAAGCAAAGCGTCGCCGTGACATTCAGCCGCGCTCTAATCAACAGCATGACATTAAAGTGCATTACTGTCCATTACGGAGGCCCCATTTACTCCTGAACACACAGAAAGAGAGAGAGAAAGTGAGAGAGAGAGAGAGAGAGAGAGAGAGAGAGAAAGAGAAAAAAGAGGTGGGGGGAGTGGAGAGATAATGCATTGCTCGACAGCAGAGGAAAGTAGACTCTTAACTGCTGTAAGTCAGATGACTTTGTGAACAGCGGCAGGTATTAACGCTCTAAATAGAAGGTTTTCCACAGCAAGGCCATGCATGCCACGGCAAGCCAGTGATCACTTGAACATAATCATATAATACCGTCTCATACAGGCAGCGCATACCTGGCTGTGCCTGTGAATCGCTCTGTAAGGCTGTCATTTACACAGTAAGAATGGCTAGGTAAAGCCTCGATGAAGCTTCGAGTGGATACGGACAGGCTCCGGCATCTGCAGCTTAAGGAAAGCTCCACTTAGGAATATAATTATACTACACATAATAAATAATCAAATAAATATATCATCCACCCTGATTCCTCAGTAATAGAGAGCTGATCTTTGCTGTTAGCTACAGGGGTTGGACAATGAAACAGAAACACCTGGTTTTAGACCACAATAATTTATTTTGGCGACGGACAGTTCTGGTGGAAACAGGAGAGTTGAGGTGCACATTGAATTCTGCCGTGATTTGGGCAGCCGTGGTTTTATGTTTTTGGGATACAATCCGGGTTAACATCCCTTTCAGACAGCTTCCTCTTACAGCGTCCACAGTTAATCCTGTTGGATGTGGTTCGTCCTTCTTGGTGGTATGCTGACATTACCCTGGATAGCTTGGCTCTTGATACATCACAAAGACAAAGACTTGCTGTCTTGGTCACAGATGCGCCAGAAAGACGTGCACCAACAATTTGTCCTCTTTTGAACTCTGGTATGTCACCCATAATGTTGTGTGCATTGCAATATTTTAAGCATAACTGTGCTCTTAGACTGCTAATTCAATCTTCACACTCTGCTATTACTGGTGCAATGTGCAATTAGTGAAGATTGGCTACCAGGCTGCTCCAATTTAGCCATTAATCTCCCACACTAAAATGATGACAGGTGTTTCAGTTTCATTGCCCAACCCCTGTAGTTTCTCATCAGTTTTTAACAAATAGAATATATTCTAATTAGCATTTTTCATTCTGTACCAACTTCTTTTCAGATTTGGTGTTGTATATTGTACTTTGTTTAAAAAAATAATAATAATAAATAAAATGCCCTTCCTGTTTGTGTTTGTTTTTATTTTTATTTGCTACACTATTAATTACTGTGTTTTTTTTATGTGACACTAGTAAGGAACAGTGGAGTCAACATGTTTTCCTTCTAATTCAGCAGGTCTTCCAGCTGGGTGGTAATTAACCAAGTTAAGCAAAGCTAAGTTAAGTAAACAAAACTAATTCTTAAAAAAATATTATTTTAAAGTCAATCGAACGCTGGATGTTAATCTACACAGATTTCTCTCCTGAAAATTGTTTATTTGGGTGAGTAAAGCACTTAAATTTCCAGATTTCCACTAGCGCTAGTGCTAGTAAATGTCACCAGACAGTGGACAGCGCTTCACTAAGGAACAGAATGTTCTGGTAAGTCAGGGCGATATAAGCAAGAGGTTCGTCCCAAAAATAAAATACTACATTTGTGTATTTGTGCCTATAAAAAGTCTCCCATTAAACATCCGTTAGGTGTAAATATGCAATAACAGAGGGGTAGCTGCTACACAGAACAGCCAACCAAAACATATCTGAAAAGACCAATGTTAAAATCTTCAAGCCATAAGTCTGATACAGAGCCAGCATCATTCCTCATTAAAAATATTAGATCTCCTTAACTTGATTTGAAACTGTGAAACTGCTAGAACAGTCTAAAACAGCAGTGATACTGAAACTGCATTTAACAGTGTTAATGGATAATGAGCTGCCGGGTCGCTACAGCAACCAGAAACACTGCACTGCACACAAACACACACACTGGTTTCCATGTGGGTTTTTCTACATTCATTAGCTCTTTCTCCTGTGAGGTTGCCAGGTTTATGTGTTTCCACCAAATTTAAAAATACAGTACAAATGAACTTCCTGAAGTTGCAGTGAGGTTTATCTGTAGCTGAATCTATCTATTTATGTTGAAATCCAGATAATAAGTAGAGACAGTTATAACCAGTTTAAGAGCACGTAATGAAATAGGGTGTTTTGTAATCAGTGCAGGAACTTCAAGGGGGTGTTTTATCTTCATTTTTTATATTTTAGAAGTTTATAGCAACACAAGTTACAAAGCAATTAGATATCTCCATTTTTTACATTTATGAACAATTTCCGATTACTATACTCCACCCACCCAGTTATCTCCCTCAATCCTACTCAAAGCACTCCTTAACAGGTCCCCACCCCACCCCACCCCACCTCAGTGTTCAATGGCTTTTTGTTTCAGTACAAGAAAGATGATGTAAAAAAAAAAAGGAGAGAGACAGAGAGAAAAAAAATATATATAAATTATATATTTACATATTATAAATTATTAAAGGGTGGCGTTTTAGCACAAATCTGCAAATCTGTCCTGAAATGGAAGCATCTGATCCTGAAGTACCTGAGTGCCAGAAGATTCAGGAGGATGTGTTAGACCGTTAGTGATGTTTTACACTCAGTACATTCCAGCGATTTGTTTCCATTGAGAATAAATGAATGTCTCCAGCCTCCTGTGGTCTTTACTGCATCTTGTGGTCACTGATTAATCTCTTTAATTTATGGAGGCCGGAGTGAGTCGTATGTAAATGAACAGATTAATTTTGTGTCATTTGTTTCTGTCTTGCTCATCTCATTCTTCTTGCCTCTTATTCCATACATACAAATTGGGGCAGTTCCCAGATCTGATGACAGAATAAGTTCCTCACTAATCATTACTTCTGAAGCTTCTTTAGCAACCATATCATCCTTCTCACGGCCCACACTTCCAGAATATCCAGGAAACACACGAAAGAATATTACTGTATTTTTTGCACTATAGGGTGCACTTAGAATCCTTTAATTTTCCTAATTTTCCATTATGTATGAAGTCAGGTTGTAAGGAGCAGTTAAGCCACTCTGCTGAAGTACAGCGTTATACAGCAGTTCAGGTGTTGTTTTTCCAGCACCAAGACTGGAGCAGTTTTAGCATTAGCTGCTAACCGTGCTAAGCGCAAGCTCTAGCCTTCTAGACTGTAGCCTTACAGTTTACCGTGTTAAAAACAAGTAACGTGGGACAAACCGCTAGCTAATATCGTCCTGGGTTCCTCAGTTGTAGGGCTGTCGGCCGCCATTAACCGCTAATCATGGCTGGTGCAAGCAGTTAGCTGCTAATACTAATGCTGCTGCACCCAGTCTTAGCGGAAATCTGGAAATTTACTGTAAATAAACAGAAGCGCTTTACTCACCTAAATAGGAGAGAAATCTGTGTCGTTTAACATCCTGTGCTCGTTGTCTTGTTTGAAAATCTTTTTTTTTTTTAAATTACAGTTTTGCTTACTTAACTTATCTTAGCTTTACAGGTCTCGCCACCCAGTGAAGTGATGAATTAGAAGGAAAACTTGGCGACACCCCGATTCCTTACTAGTGTCCGTAACGCGCCTTATAATCCAGTGCACCTTATATATGAAAATAGACCAGAAAACAGATATTTATAGTGCAAAAAAGACTAATTGAGTGATTTAGGACTGAACATGTGTCATGAAGAGATGGTCCTGTTTTTAAGGAATCAGGTGCAAGGAGACGGAAACAGGAGTCTGAACAGATCAAGAAAAGTGTGTGTTTTTTTTAAATACTCAATAAACTCTAAAGCCAGGAGAGATCTTGCCTCTGTTGAGCAACATGGAGCATTGTTCTGGTAGCCTGACACCACAGTGCTG
Organism: Astyanax mexicanus; assembly: GCF_023375975.1. Lineage (NCBI taxonomy): Eukaryota > Metazoa > Chordata > Actinopteri > Characiformes > Acestrorhamphidae > Astyanax > Astyanax mexicanus. The sequence continues at coordinate 36,744,748 of NC_064418.1, forward strand.
TCTGCCAGCTTCATTTGCTGGAGATACTCAACCTCGTGTTCTTGATCTGTCCATAAACAGGGGAATATGATACAGGATTCTGTTAACTGTTAGTAGAAATTACACAGTGTATACAAATGAATTGTCTTATAAAAGCTTATTCATCCTAGTGTTCAGTAAAAGAGTATGGTGCTGGATGATGTTAAATATTGCATTTTTAATTAGAAATTTTCATTCTGTACCAACTTTTTTTTTTTGATTTGTTGTTTTCTGGACTATTTTTATACATAATGCACACTGGATTACAAGGCACACTATGCGACACTAGTAAGGAACAGGGGTTTCGCCATGTTTCCCTTCTAATTCAGCAGGTCTTGCCACTGGGTGGTAGTGGTAGGTAAATAAGTTAAGTAAAGCTAAGCTAAGTAAACAAAACTGTAATTCTTTATAAAAAAAAAGAATAATAATAAAAATATTTTTTAAGTCAAACAAGCACTGGATGTAAATTTACACAGATGCTTTAGTTACAGTAAGCTTAGATTTCCAGAGTTCCACTAAGGCTGGGTGCAGCAGCATTAGCATTAGAGACTAAGCACTAGCGCTTAGATGCACCTTATAGTGCGAAAAATATGTTTTTTTTTTTTTTTTTTTAGTTACAGTCCCTAATGCCAACAAAGCATTAAGCTGTAACCAAGATAACAAAAAGATGGTGCACTAAAGGTGTCTCACTCCTATATATATAAAATTAAACTCAGTGGGTGGTCCCTCAGGGGAAGATGGAGTCACTTTCACTATATGATTTTTAAACTTACAATGTTTTAAGATTACGATGTACAACTTTTACTAAATATAGTTCAAATTTAAGGGCCCCTCAACAATATAACACATCTGTGTTGGATTAGGATATAGATTATGATAACTAATCTAAACTAGTTTAGGGGGTTCAGTTTTGTGGCGGAAGCCAGGTGCAGGCTGAGGGGAGGAGGATGATGGTGAATCCTTCCTGGGCCCCACTGAATTCCAGCTTCTTCCTGAATTCCTCAGCTCTGGGTGGCATACCAGTCTTTTGAAGTTCTACTAGAATAATCCACAGAGCTGCACCCCTCATTTCCTCTAACCACTCTCAGACTCTCCTAAAGCTCATTAACCGCACACACAAAACCCCCACGATTCCTCTCCATTCTCTCTCTCGTCCTCAGAACTGACTAGTATAATCCATCCTTTACGCTGACCCCTGCAATCCCTTCCAGATGGTACAGCCCGGCCCCAACTCATGAACAACTGCACACATGATGCTAACAGCTGTGAGAGGTGATGTGACTGACACAGGACTATAGTGGTGGGTGGTGGGGTCTCTATAATAGCTGTTTGGGGGTCAGAGGCTCAGTGTGTGTGTGTCAGTGGTCAGTTGTATGGAGCTGTTGTGGATAGTCCTGATCAGTGACCCTGATCAGTGCATACTGGGCAACTCAGCAGGCCAATTAGCACAGCACGTCGAGAGGAATGTGACTGGCCACACCGCCACCTCTGCTCTGGCTGCCCAGGGGGCTGGATGGCCTGCTTTTACTTAGTGGACAGACTGCAGCCTGATTTAGACATGGACAAATGTGTCAACCTCTGAACCCTTAAGTTCACAATGTCCAAAAAATACACTATATACACTGACCATCTCTTCTCAAGCAATACTCGTATTTACATTTCCCACCCAATCAGTCCTTCAGTAAAGGAAATGAAGTGAACTGATTGTGGGACTGAACTCATTTTCTTGTGTCTTGTCCCAATTCTGCTGATAGTGAACTTTCAGGAAGTATTTAAAAGGCAGGTGAAAGAGACGTCTAAAAGTTTAGCACAAAACTGGAACACAGATGCCTAAAGCTAGGTTTAGCAGTAGCTGCGATATATGAGGTAATGAAATAAAACACATATAACACTAGTGTTTCTGAATCAGTTTCTCTGATTTTGCTATTTATAGGTTTATGTTTGAGTAAAATGAACATTGTTTTATTCTATAAACTACGGACAACATTTATCCCAAATTCCAAATAAAAACATATGCAGGGCTTTTAGACCTCAAATAATGCAAAGAAAACAAGTTCATATTCATAAATCTATATTTGGTGGAATAACCCTGGGTTTTAATCACAGTTTTCATGCACCTTGGCATGTTCTCCTCCACCAGTCTTACACACTGCTTTTGGATAACTTTATGCCTTTACTCCTGGTGCAAAAAATTCAACCAGTTCAGCTTGGTTTGATGGCTTGTGATCATCCATCTTGATTATATTGCCGAGGTTTTCGGTTTTTGGTAAAATCAAAGAAACTCAACATTTGTGCTCTTTTATTAAGTCATACAGTACTTTTTTTTCTTCAGATCTTAATAAAGATCACTTTTAAAAAACACTTACAATTCCCTTTAACTTTTTCCCCATGTGAGCAGCTTAAATACTTTTATTATTAGAAACATATTATATTTATCTTATCTTAGTAACTTTGTACAGAATTAAAAATTTATTTTAAATCAGCAGAACAGTTTTAAATGTGGCCCACAAAAACATCTAATGGCTCCATAATGCTCAGCTATAAAGTCAAAGCAGAAAAAAAGTATTTACTGGAAAAGAAAGTTATTTAATTTTTTTCTAGAAGTATCATTCACAAAATGTTTTCCACACATGTTTAACTCTCATTGCCCTTTACACTAAACATTTGTATCAATTTTGTATCAATAAGTATTCTGACCAGGATAGAAGGATAGGTCCCACCTTGTGAGCCTTGGTTCCGCCCATGTTTTTTTTCTTCAGCTTTAAAAACTGAAATTTCCTTTGCTACTGAAAGATTCTAAACTTTAACTCTTGTTGGGTGGCTATCTAATGAATCCAGCATACACTGTTGTCTCCACCACCTGCACTCTGAGAATGAAGCCCAATGAAGTAAAAACAAAGAAAAAATATGGTCTAACAGCATTGCTGATGTTTACTAGTCAAATATAGGTGGCCACATCTATGTTAAACCGAGCATATAAGACCATTTTACACATATAACCACAGTAATAGAAGTCTACTTTTAATAATAGCCACAGCACTGGCCAATACGACCAAGAAGAGTGAAAATATTTAACTCACACTAATTCAGATTGCCTAGGGATGCAGATATGCTTTAAGCAGCTTGACCTTTGTCACCAGTTTTCAGGGGAATGCCGTCAAGAAAAACAGTACTCTGTGTACACAAACAGCTATTCAAAACCCATGCTGACAAGCCAAAGCAGGATGCGGATTAATAAGGAAATTGTACATGGATTCTATTCAATCCGGGTTTAACACAAGGCAGCACAACAGGCTGTCCAAAATCGTTAAGAGTCTGAAAGCTGACCCAAATTGAATTAATACAATAAGATTACACAAATACCCCTCACACAATGAAGCGAGTGACAGGGAAAATCTGCTCAGTCAATAAGACAGAACAAGTGCAAAGCACAAGGTCAAACCGCACTTTTATCTGATGATAGTCAGAGAAACGGATTTGCACATCATCCAATTGGACTTCTTTTTTTTGGGGGCTTAAAAAAAAGTCGCATTGATTTTAAAAGGCTTTAAATGAGGCAGCTGTAATATTTAACAGGTAAACACACTTCCACAGCGCTGGCAGATCCTCTGCATTTAGCCGTGCTGTTACCTTTCATTTCTCAAAAGGGAAACATTCGCTATGATTCCAACAGCTAAAGCTCGCGATGAAATGAAAGCCTCCTCACACTCATCTTTTACACAGAGATCTAAACTGAGACACTGAGCTGTACTATAACTCCCCAGGAGGCAGTTAAGGGCAAACTAATGGATGCTATGCAGTATGAAATCGGTACAAAGGCATGCGAGTCTGCATAAAGCTCCAGGATCCTTATGTTGACAATAGGCTTCAGTGAGTAATCTGCCCCACTGTGGCCTTCTACGCCCCAGGCATGCCACCGTGCCTTGACCTGATTAAACCAGCCGTTAACCAGACATTCCGGCTCTCTAAATCCAGCCCTTTACTCACACACACAGAGCCGACCAAGGCCGTGTTTTATACTGCGCACACAAACAGGCTCACCGTTTTCACCGCCGCAATTAAGGGCCATATAAAAGGCAGAGAGCCGAATGTTTGTCTAACAAAAGTAGCGATTTGTACATCACTCAATCTGAGGGACAAAGGAGGAGTAATGGAGAGGAACAGGCCTTCACAAGCCTTACATAGACAGACACAGCAGTACATGGGTTTAATGAGGTCTATATGTATGTAGAGGTTTTTCCACATTAAAAAAAACAGCATTCAGAAGTGAAATAATGAGCAATAACAGCACTCTTCATGTACAAGAAAAAAGAAAAAGTGATTTTAATGTGACAAAATTATGATGTCACAGGCGGTCTAAAGTGCTGCCAATATAATCGGGAGATTGCTGGTTCGAATCCCAGTCATGCAGCTTGCCATCAGCTGCCGGAGCCCTGAGAGAGCACAATTGGCCTTGCTCTCTCTAGGTGGGTAGATGGTGCTCTCTCCCTACATCACTACTCCAAAAGGGTGATGTTGATCAGCAAAAGCCTTCTGTGAGCTTCTGTGATGTAGCAGATCTGAGTCACTGCGCTTTCCTCCGAGTGCGCTGTGATGCTACTCAACAATTTTATATCAGCAGCAGTTAGAAAAAAGGCGATGACTGTCGGAGGAGGCATGTGCTAGTCTTCAAACTTCTTGTGTTGTGACCTCACCTGTGATGAGGGATATATAGCTAAGTAGCAGCTGAATAAGTGGGACAATTGACCTAGCTAAATTAGGAGAAAAATAGGAGAAATAAATATATAATGTGACTGACAAAACAAGTTTTGGGCTGATTTTTGTAACAGGTTAAAATAAAAAAAATAAAAATAAAAAAAAGCTGTGCATAAAGACCCTTTTTTCTTGTGTTTGACTCCTGAATATTCAACAAGTCCACACTTAATGAGCTGGCACTGCACTATGGAACACAATTCATCAAGCACTCAGAAATGCCCTTTAAAAACAAATGGAATGTTTCTGAAATCAATCTTAAGTTAATCGGGTAGTGAAAGAAACTCCAGCAGAAAAAGGCTGGAACATTACTTTATTATGATATGTTAAATATTCCGCTGCAGTAGTAGTTCATTTTAGTTTCCGGCTATTATAATAGTCACTACAGTAAGAAAAGAGCAGTGTCACAATACAATCAAACAGAAAACCGTGCTTTTATTATTATTACAAAATCCTGTATCAGTATTAGAGCAAGGTCAAATTTCACAGATGAATAAAGGCAGTGTAATGGTGGTTTATACTCTGACCAGTCAAACGTCAGAGTATGTTTCTTAACTTTTGGGATGTCCCAAATTACCATCATTACTGCACTGTGCACTGTGGATGGTAATCATTACTTTCCTTATTTTTACCACCACTACTATGAATTTACCAGTTAGAGATAGAACGATCCAATCCATTATAATTATTGGGGCCGATATTGTAAGTTTAATCAAGCATCTGCTGCGGCACCACGTGAAGGAGCACCAGAAGTTATGAAGCTAAAGCAGCTCAAGCCTGTAAACTAGTGAATTAAGCATTTTTTTCAGTAAAAGGTCATTTGTTTGGAGATATTTTGGTCTGAAAACAGAGAAAATCAGCCCAGTAAAACCAGCACCAATTTAATCAGCATCTGTTGAGACTGATTGTGCCACCCTTTCAGCTGCTACTCAGCTGTATATCCCCAATTACTGGTGATGTCACAACACCAGGAGGGTGAAGACTAGCACATGCCTCCTCCAATAGATGTGAAGTCAGTCACGCCTCTTTCTGAACTGTTGCTGTTAATGCAGCATTGCCGAGCATCATCACAGCGAGCTTAGAGGAAAGCACAGCGACTTGGTGCTGATATATCAGCTCACAGATGCCTCCTGCTGAATGACATCACCCTTTTGGAGAGATGAGGGGAAAGAGCACCATTTACCCACCCAATTAGCAATTAGCAGTTATGCTCTTTCAGGGCTCTGGCAGCTGATGGCAAGCTGCATAATCAGGATTTGAACCAGTGATCTCCCTATCATAGTGGCAGCACCCTGGATCACTGTATTCTATACTTCACAATAAATATGAATAACCTTTTATACATAACATTTATTAAGACATTTATATATTTACTATATATTTACTATGTATGTCCTCTCTTTTCTATAAATTATTTTAAGGCAACCTGGTCCCTCCTGAGGCATGTCACCCTTGGCTGGTCATGCAGGTGGGTTAAATAAACAGTCAGGGAGTTATTTTTATATCCCGGGTATGTTCACGCTTGTGGGTTACTTTGGTTACATACTGAGCAGAAATCCAGAGAACAGGAAAAAGGGAGAATGCACCAGGAATGTGATAAGGAGCTGAAACTGAGGGGGGGCTGCCTGAGAAAGGGACGGCCTTCTCCTCACAGACAAAAACAATAAAGGCTCTCATGGACAGCAGCAGATAAATTGCCAAAGCGATCACAGTTTTGCTTGAGAATGTCTGAGTCTTTCAAAAACAACAACAGAAAAGTGTAAAAGGAGCTCTTGGAAACAGAATAACCTTCCAGACAGACTAAAAGAGAGAGAGGGAGGGAGGGTGAGAGGGAGAGTCACAGTGGAAGAAAGAGAGAGAGTGAGTCACAAAAGTGGGAGAGAGAGAAAAAGAGAAAGACAAAAAGAGGGAGAGAGAAATGTATGTATCAATGTAAGTAGTGCTGTAAATTTGGTGGAAAGTTTTATGAGTCAGGTTTCTGGACAGGGATTAAGTCTAGACGTAAACTGTGTTTTTCTTTCAGTGGAAAATCTCCATTTAAAATGCTGTTACAACCAAGACTTATGCTGCGTTCCATTTACCTCAGATGTCGCAGATGGGAGCTGGGAATGATGTCACAACTGAGTTTACTGAATTCTAGTTAAACAGCTATTGTTATTAGCATTGCCTCAGGTTAGCTTTGCTTGCGATGTTAGTTGATATCGCATTACACAGTTTTTGGGCATATAAACACTATGTAAGCATCCCTCCACAGTGTGTATGACTGATTTAATGAGACACAAATACATAAAAGTGATAATAAACAGTATAATACTACTGATTTTACGACCGTTGATATGGGGGCAGTCATCTTTTAGTCAGAGCTCAGGACTTAGCAGGAAATCCAACATGTAGGAGTGTTCCAGTCATATAATATACTCTAAATTTAGAAAATCCAGACTTCCCAGTTTAAATGGAATGCAGCATATATTCCTGTTTGGAAAACGTTTTAAAAAATGTTTAATCTTTATGTTATTTATTAGTTTTAACTGTTCACTCAGACTGTAATACATTTAATTTCTTCTATCAAACCTCAGAATTCACTCAACAGCAGTATGTAAATTGATTACAATGTGTTACCTGCTTATCTCTTGGGAATGCACAGAACTGTAGAAGCTTTGAGGTGTTATCTTGTGAGTGAGGCTGAACACTGGCCAACATTCTCATGGCAAGGTGATGTAAATTGAATAGAATGAGGTTGAGCGTGGCCTGACTGGGGACGCTAGATGGGTGGAACATTTCATTACTGAATCTGTGTATGTATTTAATATTCCTCGATCTACGGTGTCACATGTGTAAAAGAGAATATGTCAGAGAAGGCATTACTACTCACAGTGGACGGCGCAGCTGGAGGAAATGACTGTGATTGGCAGCATATGGCTAGAATTGTCAGTGGCAGAAATCACATTTACACTCAATGCAGAAGGACCAATACTATCTATCTATCCCATAGGTCAGTGAAGCTTTCTCTAACTTCAATGGGACATGGCAAAAGTCATGGGACATAATACTAGTTCTAGTAGTAGTAGGCATAAAGTGAGTGAGTGAATGAGTGGTAAAAAAAGAGTAATGGGGAGATAATAAAGAGAAAAAGTGAATGAAAGAGAAAAAGATCATAGAGATTGAGAGGGAAAAATAGTGGAATAAAGTGAGTGAGAGAGCGGCTAAGATAGGGGTGGGAAAAAAGAGAGGAAAAGAATCATAGGTTGAGAGAGCGAGAGTGAAAAATAGTAAGAAAAAGTAAGTGAGTGAGGAGCAAAGAGTGAGAGTGAGAAGAGGAAAATAAAGTTGGTGGCAGTGAGGGAAAGAGTGGTAAAGGGAAAAGTAGTAGGAAATAGTGAGAGATAATGGGAGAGAAAGTGGCTAAAATGAGATAGAAAGAGGAGGAGACAAGAGAAATCAGAAAGGCCAGAAGACTCGTCGTACCTTAAATTCTCATTTTAAAAACTTCAGACTCAGGTGTAAAATAAGACATCGTAATAAAGTGAGAGGGAACAGAAAGTAACACAACAAGAGAGAGAGAGAGAGAGACCTCTCTAGCTCCACCTCTCAGACCATCATCATCATTATTCAGCTCCCGCAATGAGAGGAAGGCCACTGGCTTCAGGTCACTCATTATACAGCACTGCTGAGAGCTCTGAGTGGAACACAGTGGACACTGAACTCTCAAGCTCTCCACCATGACAGCCCTGCTTCCTCCAAGCCCTGCCATTCAATCCCACCACGACCATTACAACCAAAGTGCCAAAAGAGCCCAGGCTGACCTATTAGAGGCAGCCTCAGCAGCTCTCCAGCTATGAATGTTCTAAACAATGCGAGTGGAGGCCAAACTGTGAAACACAGGAGCAGAAAATCTGGATTCTTTTCTAAAGAGCCGACTGCTCACCTGAAGAGCTTCAATGCCAGCACTGAGCTCTGTGGTAATACAACTCTTTCAAAAAATTAAATAGGAGACCACACTAAGACTATGTTAACACAGCAGGTAAAAGTGGGCCAAATCTGATTTTTTACATACTACTGATTTCGACATTTTAATTGAGGAGAAAAGTAAATGGACAGAAGTATGAGGGGAAAATGGATGACAGCAGTGAGGGAGGCTTTCAGGGGTGGGATACTGACGTAACAAATCTTGTAAATGTTTAATATAATGCCTCTTTGAGTATCAATGCACAGTATTTTTTTTAAAATAGCTGAACGTAGCCACAGGAGACCATGGCTTCAGTGTCAAAGGTAAAATAAAAAAGCCAAAACACAAAATGCTTAAACGCATACAGCAAGCTTAAGCGCATTCGTCAGACACTGAAGCTCATCAATAGCTCATAGATGAAACCAAAATTTCATGTGAAGCACTGCTCTTTTGTGCATGCCTGTGAGTTTAGGAGTGTTAATTAGATAGAAAGATGGTGTGAACAACCTCAAATAAACAGCAGATTTAGTGAGAAAATCTGATTTGGGCCACGTTTACCAACAGTGTGTGAATGTAGCCTAGGCAGAACTGCATAGGCCAAAATCTATTAAATTCAATAGTGTACTATCAAATATCCATAATCAAAGACCTTTTCTACACATACTACACATGTTTTTTTTATTTTAGCCTTCTGTCCACATAAAAAAAGAGTTTGGTCACTGAAAAAGATTTTTGTTTAAAAACGCTCTTGAAGTAAAAAAGATCAATGCATGCAAAAAAAAGAAGAAGAACAACTGAAGAAGAAGAAGAAATAAAGAAGAAATGAAGAAGAAGAAGAAATGAAGAAGAAGAGGAAGAAGAAGAAAAAGAAGAATAAGAAATGAAGAAGAAGAAGAAGAAATGAAGAAGGAGAAGAAGAAGAAGAAATGAAGAAGAAGAGGAAGAAGAAGAAAAAAAAGAAGAAAAAGAAGAAGAAGAAGAAATGAAGAAGAAGAAAAAGAAAAAGAAGACGGAATGAAGGAGAAGAAAAAGAAATGAAGAAGAAGAAGAAATGAAGAAGAAGGAGAAGAAGAAGAAGAAAAAAAGAAGAAGAAATGAAGAAGAAATGAGGAAAAAGAAGAAGAAGAGGAAGAAAAGAAGAAGAAGAAAAAGAAGAAGCAGAAGAAGAAGAAGAAATGAAAAAGAAGAAGAAGAAATTAAGAAGAAGAAATTAAGAAGAAGAAGAAATGAAGAAGAAGAAGAAGAAGAAAAAGAAGAAGAAGAAGAAATGAAGAAAAATAATTACTTTACGTAACAGAAATGCCTGTAATTGTTTGGTGGTAGAGTATGTGGAAAGTTGCAGCCTCTCTGAGCTGATCTACAGTAGCTGTGTGTGGTAGCAGTGGGAGCTGCAGAAAAGCCTCAGAACTTTTTAATCAGATTAATCTGGGCTGTGGAGGTACGGGTCAGCACTCTGAGCCCTGGTGCCGGGCGCCACGCGCAGCACGCTCCGCTCTGGGTTATCACACGTCCCCCAGGCGTCTTGATTGGGATCGGGCTGCAGATCGCTCCCGCTTCCCTTTGGGCCGCTGAGAGGTTAGCGTAGCAAAAGAACAGCACAGCATAGAAGCTTTTTCTTTCAGCGATTTTCTCTGCACTGTAGCGGATCCACGGAGTCCCAGTCCTAATCAAAGCCAGATCTAACCGCGCCTCTGATGAAAGCCAATGGGACACACTGTAGCCTTTCACTATTGACCTGTATTACCAAGGCAACCTCAGAGGGCTTAAGGCGAAATGGACTGTGAATGAATAAAGCACTTATGTTAGAATAGTGAAGTGTGGAGAACATTACAGAAACAGCTGTTGTTCTAGAAGGAGTAAACAAGGCATTACAATCAACACAAGGTCATCAGGTTCTGTGGAGGTCGGTGCATCAGTGTAGTTTTAAAATCATTGATTCTCCTGACTGAGTGCAGAGAAAGACCAGAGTGGACTTTGTTCCAGTTAAACAATTAGATTTAAGCTATAGCTGTTAGCATTGTTAGCAATGCCACTTAACACATTCTACAGTATTTTTTGCTTCCAAACACCTCTGGAAACATGTTGAAAAGTTGGACAGCACTGTACATACGACTGATTTAACAGACACACAGTAGAGCTTAGATTTAGAAATTATTTTTTATTCTTAAAGCATGTTAAATTATATTAGTATAGGTTCCATTTATGAATAAGCCTCAGCTTGACGCTCTACCACACTCCCCTTGGTTAAGTCCACCAAAAAAAATTACGACAAGAAATCCACAGAACCATTGGGTTTAAAGTTGAACAGTTTACTTCTTCCAAAATTAGGTTTACATTCTTTCAAAGTCCTTCCAAAGTTAACCAAAAAGGGGAACTTAACAAAGAAAGAAAGAGAGAGGTCAAAAAACTGTTTGGCTTTAAGGCTCCATCTTCTCCTTCTTGTTCACCAACTAACTCCTCTTACCCCTCCCTCTCCTGATTATCTCTGGAACTCTTAGCCCCTCCCACAGCCACTTTCTCATGGTACAGTCCAAATACCCACAGCTAGCAAGGCAACCACTCTGTTCTAAATCTAAATCTTTCCACAATACATACATAATCTATATAAATACCTTAAATTCTACATATTGAACATATGAACTGTAAATCCTTCAAATAAAAATGAATTGTACTTAATAATGAACTTGAAATATGGTATTATTTCTAATAATCCAACAACCAGATAAACATTATATACATAAACTAAATTTAGGCTCTTACAATTAGATTAGAAGAAAGTCATTCAGACATCATTCTTGTAGCCTAATTTACTGAGGTTTAGGCCTGTGGATCATTGTTCGCATTGTTCAAGTTTTAATATTTTAGAGACCTGTTTTTAATAAACATTTTTCTTAAATAATAGGTCTATGCTTCTTCAGTGTTGCAATGCTTATCAACATCATTCTGAACAAATTTCTCTCTTTCAAACAGCGTGAAAATGTTTTTAAAACACTCGGTTTTAACACTCTACTTACTTAAAACATGTCGGGTATAAATCGGCCTCGGCCTCAGGTAGAACGTGCATTTAACAGACCTTACTTGGTACTTTGGAAATCCAACATCCGAGTTCAAATGGAATGCAGCATTAGACAGTTGTCTTACTTCAGGGAACTTGAATTACCTTTTGCCAAAATGTAAAAAAGCACATGTAGCACCCTCTGGCACATGTGGTAGGAGGTAACATTTTATTTGTTTTACTCTTATTGCTTGACGTGCAGCGTAAACTCAATGATTGTGACTGAAAACAACTGATGCTATGGATAATCTGATCATGAATCATAACTTATCAAAGTCTGCTTTGGACATTCTGAAAATAGCATTTTTAAAGACCATCTGAAGTAATTTCTGCACTGCTTTTTCAGAACTGATGGCTGCATTTGCCCTCATACAAGTTTGTGTTTGGTTGGTGTTGTCAGGGTGGCATGGAACCTTCATTTCAGCCCTTGTTGGGTGAACCACTGCTTGTCCTGCCCACCAACAGCCAGAAACAAAAAACATAAGCGGCTGTAAAGATGCTTCTGAGGAAAGCAGTTGGGCTTTATCTCCTAATCATGGTAGCTTATGACATTGAATAGTTTGGAAAAATGATTTATTTCACGTTTGTAATTGGGCATAACATTTGGATGGAAATTCTGATTTACTCTGGCAGGTTTGGACGTGTTATATAACGCTGGGCAGTCTGAGTGCTAGGTGATTCCACAGGAAGCTATGCAGACACACTCAGGCCTGGCTCTATCAGACAAGACTCCAGACTGAAGTACGGTGGAATAAAGATCATCCAGGAAGAGAGAGAGAGGCACACTCCTCCACCACGAGGCCAACCGGCCCTCTTCAGCCGCCGTGCACAGCGAGGGCACACTCAGCTTTAATCCAATTAAAATTCCACATTTATTACGGAACACATACCCTTCTTTCTCACTCTGTCTGAGCTCAGACAGTCATCTGATCGAGTTATCCCACTCCTGACCCTGCCTGCTGTGCCCTCTGACCTCCTCCTATACACGCTGTATCATAAAGAGAGGCCTACTATCTATCTTTCTTTTCTCACTCTCTTTCTCACCAACACTACAGCTCTGGAAAAAAAATGAAGAGATCACTTCAGTTTCTGAATCAGTTTCTCTGATTTTGCTATTTATAGGTATATGTTTGAGTAAAATTAATATTGTTGTTTTATTTTATAAACTACAGACAACATTTCTCCCAAATTAAAAAAAAAAAAAAAAATAAAAAAAATCATTTAGAGCATTTATTTGCAGAAAAGATGCAGAGCTTTCAGACCTCAAATAATGCAAAGAAAACAAGTTCATATTCATAAAGTTTTAAAAGTTCAGAAATCAATATTTGGTGGAATAACCCTGGTTTTTAATCACAGTTTTTGTGCATCTTGGCATGTTCTCCTCCACCAGTCTTTCACACTGCTTTTGGTCAGCTTGGTCTAATGGCTTGTGATCATCCATCTTTATTTTGATTATATTCCAGAGGTTTTTAATTTGGTAAAATCAAGGAAAAAACATCATGATTAAGTGGTCTCTTTTTTTTTTTTCCAGAGCTGTTTTTTAACTGCTGACGAACAAGAGAGTTCTCTCCATTCTGTCCCATCAGACCACATTTCCCAGGGTGCAGTGCAGCCTTTTCCACACACACACTGTAAAACTATTCCTCTCCAACTCTCAACTCACTAACCCCAACTATTTCAGATCCCACTGTCTGCTATGATAAACTCCAGCAACAGCCATGTGCCTTATCACAACCATCTAAATACACTCCATACATTTAGAGTCCAAAGCCTGTAATTGTGAGACAGCCCACACCCGTATCAGAACTCAGCCCCACCCTTTAATCATGCAGCTGTGAGCTGAGCTAGCTGCGCTGCTCTCACGGGTTCAGGGAGGCTGAGGGAGATTAGAAAGACTGCACCACTATGGGTGCTGGGTTAGACTGGGTGGATATGAGGAGCTGGTTTTAGACTGGGTTTCAGGGACTGTGAGAAGTGTACAATTAACCTGCGTTCCCTCCCAGTCCTCCCAAAATAAAAAAAGGCCTATTCCATACATCTTCACTTAGAGGAAAGTGCATGAGACCACCATGTAACTACACTAAAATAGTACAGCTGCAGTGTAATTACAAAGAATATGTTAAGGCGGGTTCAAAAATAGGCCAGCAGATTACAGCCATCATAACCACTCACCTTTCGGTCATTTCCTTTTGTCTCTACAACAGTTTAAACACAATCGCTTAGAAACAGGACGCTTAGGCCAAAAAAAACAGCACACACAACCTACACGGATGGGCGTTTGTTTCCTAGATCCAATGCTCTTCTCGCCCAGACCATCTGGGATGCAATATGTGGACAATTATGCCACTGTGCTCTCTAACAGAGGAGGTTCCAGTTCTGAAAAAGGAAAAGACTATTTTATATAGTATAGTGGGTGGTATAGTAGATTATCCACTGTAGCTGTTAAACCCAAGTAAAATTCTTCTTAACTTGTTTGTGTCTTTTTTAAACCCTAAAGGTCATTAATCGGTAACTAAACAGAAAGTAATGCACGCTGTTTAACTATTGTATATAGTGGTGGGTGGTATAGTAGATTTTTTTCTTGTTTTTAGCTATACCAATGGGGAAAAGCTGGAAACCACTTTGAGAGGTTAAGATATACATTTCATTATAGTCAAATTCCAGCAGTGATGATCACAGATACACTTACAAGTATCTTGACTACACATACTGATACATTTGTTCTCTGTAAATATGCAGTTAAATATAAATACACAGGAACATTTAAGATTTATAACTTAAGTTCTCTCCCTTCTGTCCCATCAGACCACATTTCCCAGGACGCAATTGAACATGCAAATTATTCTTTAAAACTAGCCTAACCCTCTTCAACTCTCAACTCAATAACCCCAACTATTTTAGAGTGTTAACATTCAATAACAGGATCATAAACACGGTCAAGAAATGAAGTAAATTCACTCTTACTTCCACTGATAGTGAAAAAGATATTCTAGTTAAGATTTAACTTAGTACTTTGTGTAAAAGTATATGCATACTGTATATTCTATATATGCACACATATACACAATACCATGAAGGACATATTACTGACAAAAAGTGTTTTAATTCATATATTTTTAACAAGTTTAGAGAGACATCCAGAATAATTTCAAACACTTTGCAGTAAATGAATGCACCAGTTAGAAACACTGGATATTAATATCTTTGTCACAATACAGTGGAGTTGATAAACTTGCTGTACGCTGTTTCTCATCTGTTATTGGTGGATTTGTACGTCTGCCCATATTTTGTGTAAACCTGACCAATAGAAACTAAGGAATTTTAGAATTGTATAATTTTAGATACATTTAAACACAGCTCATCAATTTACCTCATTTTAAGTAAGCCAAAGAATCAGGCACTTGGGAGTGATGTGATCTAAACCCATTATTTAGAGCTTAACTATAGATGTGAGTCATGTATGCTTGTGTGTTTAGCTGCAGAAAGGGCAGACTCTACAGATTCAGCATGTAATAAAACTGTATTACTGCAAAACTATTAAGCTAAACCTTGGATATGATACCCCAGCATGTTCAATGACCCTAGATGGTCAAAATGTTCTTATATGTAGGGGCTATCATCTATACAGAATCACTGCCTTTACAAAACAAAACAAAAAAAAACACACTGTATGTCCCTATATTAGGGAAGCCTTGATCTAATTACTGTAATATACTGTACATTAGGTCATACTGCCTCCTTCATACTAACTCCTTCACTCCTGCTTGTTGAAAAAACATCTCCCACAAATTACATTTACTAAGTTCATGATCCCTCACT
The DNA here is from genome assembly GCF_023375975.1 of Astyanax mexicanus. NCBI lineage: Eukaryota > Metazoa > Chordata > Actinopteri > Characiformes > Acestrorhamphidae > Astyanax > Astyanax mexicanus. The sequence goes on from NC_064418.1 coordinate 36,760,338, forward strand.
GCTTCACCACATCACAATGATCTTCACTCTTTCTCCTTCCAGAACAACAGAGTGTCTCTGTGGAAAAAGGTGCTCTTCCAAGAACTAGCCTTGACTCCTCAGAAATGCCCGGGCTTGAAGTAGATCAACTTTATAGATAACAAAACCAAAGTGTGACATCAACAGAACAGCTGAGCGGGGCTCTTGGAGAGGGCATTGTCTAAATATTAGTGATACCTCCAATCAAGCAGTGGCGGGGAAACGGTCTCTCATCTCAGCAGGGTCATCTTAAGAACACTACGGCACTTTTTCTGTTCCATTTACATTCTGGGTGTTTTTGTAAGTGGAGGGTGTATATTCATGTAACTAAAGCTAAAATGAATTCAGGCGCACTTCCACTGTTCGCCAGCCAAGTTAAATGAAGGTTATGTTGCTTGGCACATCGTCTTCCACCATGCTGTACTTTAAACATGAAACAATATGCAGGCACAAAAGCCTTTGAATTAATTTCTCCTGCGGTATTCAAATCCCCAACAACAGAGACGTCAGCACTTTTTTCTGCGGCGAGTTTGAGCTACAGCTGGACGGGGAGCGGAGACGGGAAACAACTGACTGACAAAAAACTATTTGAGGCGAGCTTTAATCCAGTCATACGGGAGCTGAAGTGGAGATACGACCGGCTACGTGCAGCAAACAGTTCCGTGAGCGACGAACGCTGAGAGACTGCACTGTCTTCGCTGCTTCTTTGTGTAAATGCCAAGAGCTCGAACCACAAATAACCATTAAAGTCGTCGCTCGCTATTTTGGGCGTTATTTTCCTTTCATATTTTCCAAACAGCAGAAATAGAAAGAAAAAGATCATGACTGTATCACTTTCAACTAGAGTAAACAAAGTCTCGCAAGCCTCGGAGACGGCAGCAGCTGCAATCCTGTGCGCCCGGGTCTGCTTTGACCCGGCTGGATGAGGTAAAAGCACTATGACAGCATGCCTAAGTCAGCAGCCAGCCGCCTCACCTTCTTCAATACATCACCTCCATCTTCTTCCCTGTAGCTACAGCCCTCTGGGAGCCTTTATTAGAATCACCCTGACGAGGTGAAAGTGAATGGGGCTGAGGAGGAGGAGGTCAGCAGGACGGAGGGAGGAGGAAGGAGGGAGGAAGTTACGTTCCTTTATAACCTCTCTTCATCTTTTGATGCTCTCTATTCTCACAATAATGAACTCATGCGCAGCTCTTTAATCGCATCATTCCGTCATGCGTGCGGCTGGAGGTAATAAAGATGGTGATTACTTCATGCACGTCTGGGGACGGTCGGACAGGTCCGAGTGTGAGATGGAGCGGGACCGGGTCAGGCAGATGGAGCCAGCCTCCTGCTTGACCGCGTCTCGCTCTGCCCGCTCCGGACACATTCCGGTCCGGGCAGGCCGAGTGACGCTCTCATTACGCCTGTCTGAGGGGTGTAATGCATATCTGTGGGGTCGTGACCCGCGCTCAGACATGATTACATCACCATCAGAGGAGTTACAGAGTCTGACATCTGCCCCAGTGCTTCAGACTTCAGACAAGAGAAAAAAAGAGAGAGAGAGAGAGAGAGAGAGAGAGAGGCCAACAAAGAAATATGGCTCTGACTTAATGTATAGTTTTTTTCAGCTTCTGTAGTACGAGTGGTTATGAAGATGTGAAAAACGTGAGCTCATACTTTTAAAATCTGTTGCCCAGATACCCCTGCCGAAGTCAAGCGGACTATTTTTCACTGACATGCCAAAAGTTATGTTTCGTGTCCCATGACTTATGCCATGTCCAATGGAAGCTTTATATAAAAAGAAAAAAAAATACTTCTGTAGTAGTTGAAGTATCGACTCAAGCTTTTTAAAAGTGTAAAAGTACTGGTTTCAAAACTACTTAAAGTATAAAAATGAAAGTATCAAATTTTTCACACTAGAAGGTGCACTTACAATCGTTTAATTTTGCCAAAAATAGACAGTGTCCCTTATAATCCAGTGCACCTTATGTATAATTTTTACCAGTCAGGTTGTAAGGAGCAGTAAAGCCACTCTGCTTAAGTGCAGAGTTATACAGGAGTTTTAGTAAAGTATCTCCAGCACTGAGACTTGAGCAGTATTCGCATTAGTCTCTAACCGCAGTGCTACCTTTTTCATAATTCAGAGGTGAGTATTATCGGACTGTAGCCTGCGCATTTACTGTGTTAAAACACAATGTGGAACAAACCGCTAGCTGATAGCGCCCTGGCTTACTGGAACACTCAGGGTTCCTCAGTGTAGCGCTGTTCGGCGGCATTTACCAGCACTAGGCTAACGTTAATGTTGAAAAACTTGGAGTGTACTAGGCTCCCTGTTTCAGCTGCATATATACCCATTGAAAATTAATGCATTTTAGTAAAATGCAAATGTATTAAAGAAGCATCTTCATACTAGACTACATACGTCTGCTATGCTCTTGCTGCAGTGTGAGTGTGAGCCTGACGTGTGTCAATAGGGTGTCGGAATGGTATATGTTTTTACTTCTTATTCAACCACAACCAGATTCACTCTATCCTGACGGAGAGATTTATCTGGATAATGATAAAAAAACAAGCTAAAATGAAATAGAATTAACAAGGCTATTTGTAAATGTAAAGAGTAGGAAGATTAGATAATTGTGTGAAAATGTAAAAGGAGTAGTAAAGTAAAAAGTTGTCTGAAAAATAAAATATTGTGTAGATAGTGTAGATAACCAAAATTTCTGCTTAAGTAAGATAACACAGTATTTGTACGTCATTACTTGACATTACTTGCTGAGGTAACAATTAATTATCAGTTTACACACTGCTATCGAATGATGTGTTTGGCATGTCAGTGTAAATAGATGATTATATAAAGTGTATTGAAAACATGCAGATCTTAGATTCTGCAGAACCCACATGATCTCAAAATACCCATCTGACTAGATCAGCTTGGGGGGCTTGAATAAAAATAACAGTACTGGTATATATAAACAGCATACAGTACCTCAAAGCAGCACTATGAATCTTTTTGTCTCAGTGAATCGTATACTTGAGTACACAGGCTATTTCAGGGTTTTTTTTGCTAGTGATTAACATCCACACTTCCTATTTTGGGGAATTCCAGCAGGAGCTGAATCTTGTGACTGCAACGTTCAGTTTATAAAGTGAGTCATAGCATGACACCCAGCACCACAACACCGAGAGCTACAACTCCTCCTCTAAGCCTTTGCCTAAGCCCTATCTCCCCCGTTTTCCTCCTCACCTAGAGGTCTTCTTCTTATTAGTCACGACCTGCTCATGTAATCTGCCTCCGACTGCAAAGCTCTGGACTCACTCTGACTGTAACTTTTAGCCAAAGCTCCAGATTCACACAGTAACACAGGAACACAGCACAAGACTTGGATCCCTCTGCAATGACCTAATCGGTAGTTAACAATCACAGGGCAATTTCTCTCTCTGTGAGGAAAATTCCCTTGTCGAGTGAGTGTTGGAGTGTGTCGCTGGCCAGTGAGCATGATGCTGGGCTGTGTCCTAATACATTTATAATCATCTACAGTCTGTGTGAAGGAGACAGCATCCTGAAGGCATTACTCACTCCAGAACAGGCCCGACACAAAGCACAAAAGCCTCTCTATCTGCGAGCGGAGATGCCCTGACGGAAAGAGGGGGAACTGCGTCAGGTAGCCCAGCTGCCACAGTGGCTCGCACTCAGGAAGAGAAGAAAAAAAAAAAACATGAAAGTCAATTAAGAAGAAAATTAGGCTGGAAATGAATTATCCAGCCCTGTAATCTCATCAGAGCCACATGGTGATCGAGAGGGCAGATTATCACTCCCAAATTACTGCAGAGTTCAGCCGCTCTCCCTCGCCTGCCTTTTTTTCCTACAAGACCAAGGTGAATGCAAAATTTCACTTCACTTTTACTTCACCAACTGAGTGAAGTTGGCAGATTATTAGAAGGTCATACAAAGCTTTAGAATCAGCAGTGTAATTACTAAACAGAGAAATCCAACTTCTCTCGTCCATATAAACACAAAAAAAAAAACAACAACATGGTGACTCAGTGCTTAGAGCACTGGATTAATGATTGGTGGAAATTGTGGGTTCGATACCTACAAGTAAGCCCAATGACCAAGGCTAGTCACTCTCACTGCCCTCCAAGTGATATATTTTATCATCATTTACAGCAATCATCTGTGAGTGCATAAAGTTGTGTCCTTCAACAAAAAAATGATGGGAAAGAGAGGAAAAGTCATTTTAATGTAGAGCAACAACAAGTGAATTTTTTTTTTTCCGTATTTTAGAGAAACACTGCAAACAGTAAAATCTGCAATATATGTTTTTAAATATCTTAATTACATTATTATTTATTAGTTGCAGTTATTTAAAACTTATTTCAGTTTGGATTTTGCCAGTCTTTGCTTTTATTTTTGTGTTTTATGTGTTTTTTACAGCTAAATACTTTTGCTTCTGAAATCATTCGTTTGCTTCTGTATTTAGCACACCTCGCTAACATGAGCTTTTAATGTAGTGAAACACGTACTTAAAGAAGAAATACAACATTAAACATAACGTTTGTATAAAATTTAATTGCAAAAAGTATCTGCTGCTGTTGTGCACTGGAACCCGTTTGCTCCGCTGTGAAAAACGATTGAAGCTGGCAAGGTGGGCGTGGTCTGTCTCAGACGAGGGTTCCAGGGAACCAGTCAGTCCAAAATCAGTTGAACAATGGAGATTTAGGGGGAACGCCTTTTTTGAGGCCCCGCCCACCCATAAAAACTGTGCCAAACCTCAACAAAACAAAAAATAAAGCAAAAGCAAAAGAGAGATTCCAGAAGCAAAAGACTTGGGCAGCAAAATCCAAAAAAATCCACAGAAAATGCACAAAAACACAAAAATTAAAGCTTTAAAATGACTGGCAAAATCCAACCTAAAATAATTTTCAAATAACTGCAAAAAATAATAAAGTACCCAAGCATATTTAAAAATATATATTTATTACATATTTTTTTCTCTTTTAAATTTGCAACATATATTTTCTCCTTTTGGTTTGTAAAATTTTGATTGTGGATTTTTTTTTGTGTTAAACCTTTGGCACAGAATTTACTCTGTAGTATCACTGACTTAAAACTATTGTTTTATAATAATGTGTTACAGATATGGCCGCTGAGCAGACTTCCCTATGTGTGTCTGTGTGTGATCAAGAGACTGTGTATTTTTATTTTTTATTTATTGTCCACATATTTGTCTTTGCCTAAAATCTACTTACAGTTATTGGAGAGCTACCCCACTTCTAAAGCATCTGATGCAAATTTCTAAGAACCAACACAGTCCTCAGAAACAAACCAAAGACACTGTAAAAAAAATTCTCATGACCCCGTCAGAACAAAGAGTGTATTTATGCAAGACAATGCTGCCCTTTCTTTACCCATTACAAGCTAATTGGAAGTAATGCATTCTACTGGCTGCTGTGTGCTGGCCTTTTATTTTTATAACCCTTATTGTATTTGCATGCGCGGTGGCTTTGTTGGCTTCTTGTAGCTTGAGTTTGAGTAACTAGACTCAGATGTTTAGTAAAAAATCCTCCACCCATTCTGGGAGCAGAGCAGCAGTTGAAGGAGAAAGGGAGAAAAGGTTGAAGTTTTAAAGAAAGTAACCACAGAACCACTGCTTAGCCATACGACGGTGACAGCATATGGGCTAAACCGCAGAGCTGGGGGTACTGCGCAAAACTGAACATTCAAAATTTAACAGAGGTTCTGCTCCCTCCTGTATCATTGAGCTCTTCATCATCACCACAACCTCCTGCAATTCCAAATCCAAAATCCAACCTGCCCATTTGCCTGCTGGCTTGTTATTCCTGCGGAGCTGCTGGAGGCAGAGGAGGGAGAGCGTAAAGAAGCTGAAGGATGCGGCGCAAAGTCCTGCTCTCTCATTAGTGTCAAGTAATGATTCCAGATTCACTAAAGGCCCCACTCTCTCTTCTCTATTTCTCTTTTCCTTTTTCTTTCTCTTTCCGTCAACTGTAGTTTCAGAAAGCAGAGTGGGAAGAAGGGACCGGTATGAGTCAGTGGACATGGCGCACCAATGACTCCAGCTGACAGGAAATCAAAGGCCGCTGCTCATTGTTACAGGCCTCAGTTGGGACTCTGCTCGCCGGCTCCGTTGCTAATTTTGAGACAGAGTTAACGTGAGAACTGAGATTCAATGGAACCTTCATCAAAGGGTGCACTGTACATCCTGCCACTTCTCTGCCCAGATCAACCTTGACTTCACAAAGCCACTACTGCTGAGACAGACCCTGCGGTACTGGAGGGCCTGGGGTCAAATGAAGGCAAACTTAGGGAAGTACACTCATCCACATAATAGGCACACCACCACTACCGGCGCTCTGCCCGGGATCAAACCACAACTGAAGAGTGACACTTCCACTCTGAAACCCAGCCTCGTACTAAAGAACACTGAAAACAAACAGTCTGTTCTAGTTCAAGAATTCTGGGAGAAAAACACTGTAGCAGTGCCAGAAGAAGAAGAAAGAACGGGCGTAAAGAGAGGTGGGATTTTTCCCTAAATGTGTGTTTTCTTGATTAAAATTGTCTTGGCTTTGTAGGAAAACCAGAGAAAACATTCTTACCCTGCAATCCTGACTATTAGATGTAACTTTAAAAGAGTTTTACATCCTTAAAATAATAATAATAAATATAATAATAATAATAATAACAATAGAAGTTTTTTTTTGTGAAACCATGTAACAAAAAGCTTGAATAATTCTACAGTTTCTTGTTTGTAACTTACAGATCCATAAAGGTATCCTATCCAATGACATTTGCAACATCCCATGGAAGCTAAAGAACACTGCACTGACCTGCCTGGGATATGCATGCTAAATATGGATATGTTTCTTTGTGTCCCTTGTCTCTTGTCTGTTCACACAGACAATTCTAGTCAGATGCTACCAGTCACAATCATTACCACCCACTGTGCTGTACATTGTACGTTGTAATGCCTTCTGTGACATATTCCCTGTAAATAGACGTGACACTGTGGATCGAGGAATGTTAAATACCTGCAAACAAAACTCCAGAAAATGGAAAGTCTCTTCCATCTGGAACCCACAATCAGGCTTCACCCAATTATTGTGAAGCAATAACTCACATTGCTTTGGCACAAGCACAATGACCAGTGTTCAGCATCTTACAAGATAACACCTTACAACTTAAACAGGTGTGGATGTTTCCAAACTATCCTCCGAGTTAGCATTTCAGGATTCATTTATATCCTGCTTTTCTATGATGTTTGCTATGTCAGTGTAAAGGTCGTAAAAGGATCTTTAGTGAAAGCATTGTTTCTGTTTAGAACATTTACATTTAAATGCCTAACTAAAGCAATTCTAAATAATTCACCTGCTTTAGTGGTTCTCTATTATGCAGAACTTTAATATGTATTTAAATAATTTCCTAAAGGTTCCTACTGGTATGATGAGTTATACAATGCTACTATTTTTTGATAGTACCCTTACAAGTTCTGTATTAATTTGCATTATTTCTGACAAGTTCTAACAAACTGTTTTAAAGGAAAATATGAAAATATAAAAAACATTTTACAACCAACAAACCAGCCATTTAAATGGCTCTTCTTATAAGCTTAACCTTCGCTAACTTTATTTTTTTTTATTTGTGCTTATTATACTTTATTATTCAAATTATTTATCTATTTATTTATTTTTTTGTTTTTATTGTAATCTTATTGTTTTTTAATAATGCTGTTACCATTTAATGTATTGTTTATGAAGTTCCTAATTTTAGCTTTCTTGATTAAATACTTAATTTTATTTTTAATTCTTTTATTTTTCAGTATCTTTAAGTTGTAAATGCTAGGCTGCATTGAAAATAAGGGGTTAATCTAAATGTATTACTGAGTGAAAATAAAGATTAATTGAACCCATGTTCCATGTCTTGGTGATATATATAAAAACAAGCCCCTGTGTGTATGTGTGTGTAAAAGCAGGTCAGGGATGATCCTGCTGCTGGTGTAGAGATGAGATCCAGGTCTGGATGGTGTCCCAGCTCAGTGAGGGAAGCAGAGCCGGATCTTGTGAGGGAAAGCCTGACAGATTTGCGAGACTTTCTCACACACTACACAATCATTCAGGCAGAGAGGCAGCGGGACAGGACTCGGGACGAGGGCTGTGAAGTGAACAGCGACCTGGCGGCGGCGGCTATCTACCCTTCATTTACTTCAGGGCGGGCAGGTTACAAATCTAGCATTAGTATTCCTTCCTTAACAACATTACAGCCTCTGAAACACAGTCACAAGACCGTGCTCTTTATTTCTGGATGCAGTTCAGACGTTTACACTGCATGTACGTACCACTTCTTTCTCACGGGTACCAGTCTGACTTAAAGAGAGGCCTTATTTTAGACTGAACTCTGAATCGGTGGCAAACATAGCACCCAGGACTAATTGGCAGAACCAGACTTGGTATCTGATACACAGCAATGACTTTGTTCTCCAGACAAACAGTCACAGCTGTCTTCTTTCTTTCTTTCTTTCTTTCAGAGAGAGAAATAAGGACAAGGAGAGAAATCAGTGATACTGTTCATAACCTTTGGACATCTCATGTGCTCTGTAATAACCTCAATTAGCCCAAAGACACCAGACAGAACAGTGGAAGAGATAGCGCCCTCTTTGTCTGAGACTTCCCAGCCTGAGGTTAAACACACAATCAAAGTGATTCTCATGAACACAGGAACTGATGAAACAATGGGAGTATCTCAAAAAAGAGAACTCAACGACTTATAGGCTTATTCCATCTTCTTTTCTCTCCTCTGTGTTTCTCGAATCACCAGCCAGAGTACACACAGGCTAGCATCACAAATCACGCTGAGAATCACATTCACAACAGCCTCCGCCCTCACCGGAACATCATTCGGCAGCGTGCTACACGGCAAATGTTATTCAAAGGTCAGAAAGTCCTGAGACGTTCTCCTCAAGAGCCAGCTTGCAGAGTCTGGTCACAGCCATTATTAACTTACTGTCCACGTACCAGCAGAGCATGGGAGGTGAGCCAGCCCAGAGAATCATAAGCAGGCAGCGTAGTCATCCATCAGTGTCTGTACACAGCACGTATTCATCTTCACTCTGTGGGTCTGTCAGTACAGTCACAAATAGGCCAGACTAGAGCGCTGAGTAAACACTACAGCTTTCCACACAGATCAACACACACACACACACACACACTTATACACACACAGGCTGCAAAAACCATGCAATGACATTAGCAGAGATACTCAGTAACGTGTTAATGTAATCTGACTTCTTTTTTTTTTCAGTAATGAGTAATCTAACGTATTACTATTTCCAATCCAGTAATCAGATTAAAGTTCCTTATCCAAGTCACTGTGCATTACTATTTTATAATATTCCTTAGTAAAAAGATACTGTAGTGTCCGGCTGGGCGTGTTGAAAGGATACAAGAAAGATGTTTACAGTCGTTTTATTGCTGGAACTTACAATAGTTGCTGGTGGCCACAACAACGCCAAAATAACAACAATCTAACAAGCTAACAGGCTAAAACTAGCACTCAGGATGAACACAGACACTGCCCCAATCACATGCTTTTCTTATACCCTAAACACAACAGTGCATGTTTTAACAGTCAGTAAACACAGAATATTACTGCAGGTTTACCACAATATACTACAGTACAGTACAGTACTACACACTTACAGAACCCTATGAATCACAAAAGTGGAGTAAAGCTTCCAATAAAGTGAGTTTTGGCAAAATTGTTACTTTGAATTGGCAGCAACTTAAAAGTAACTTAGTTACTTTAAAATGGAGCAATCCAATTTACTTTTTAAAGGCATAATTAGTAATCAGATTACTTTTTTTAAAGTAACTCTACCATCACTGGACATCAGCAGTGGATTGATTTCCAAAATCATTTTAATTACTATAGATGAGGTCCCCATTTAATTTGATTACCAATTCAATTAAGTTTCATTCTCTATTGATTATTGACATATTTCAATCAAACTAATTATGTTGTTGGATATAAAAACAGTTTTTAAAAAATATTTATACGCAGTTATATTAAGGTTTTTCCTGCATTATTACAGCTTTGCTTCTGACTAATAGAGTCTGATTTTAAAGGTTGATCTCAGGTTTATTTGAATCAATACTGAATCACTCATTTGGAATACCCAGCTTTAAATGCAGTTAGGCATACATTACATATGTTAAGAAATAAGCCTTACTGGGCTCAGCAATACTGGGCCTGGGGCAGTGGTTCTTATAGAGCACTGGGTTATTAATGACAGGGCTGTGGGTTCAACACCCAGCTTTCACATGTCACCACTGTCGGACCCTTGAGCTCACTGTCTTCTGGGCATCGCAGCAATGGCTGCCCAGTGCACTGGACAAGTCTACAGTGTCTTTACTAGTGTGTGTGTGTGTGTGTGTGTGTGTGTGTGTTTACTGCACAGATGGGTTAGAAATGGAGACCACATTCCATCTGTGTTCCCAAATCCAGTCTTTGTCTTTTTCTACTGTTTATACTGGTCTCTATTAATGCCAAAGTGACACACCTAATCTGGAATGCTATCTAATTCATAGTTTATTGGTTTTTGACTGTCAGTTTATTTCTGAAGCATAAATGAGAGAGAGAGAGACACACACACACTTTTACAGGCGTGCCACCAATCCAGGGAATAGTAATAACAACAGACTGACACATTTTGTCTGACTGGAAGTCTATTTATAGCTGTAGTGAAGAAGCGAAGACAGTGAGACGACAGTAACTAGAGAGAAGGGTGTGGAAGAAGAAGACACTGTGAAAAGTACAAGTGTGTGTTTGTGTGTTTATACGTTTCATTTTGTTTCCCCCCCTCACTGTGAATGTTAACTTGTTGTGTTCAATAAAACTACGCAAACATAGTTTTTTATGTGGTATTAGTTTAAGCCATAGACTGTGTATAGCTGGACAGAGCATCGTCTCTCAAAAGCGAAGCCACCACAGGTCGGGCGCCCCCTGCTGTTCAGTTGCAGAAAGTTGTGTAATCCCACCCATCCCCATAGGTTTCAATGGCAAAACAGACAACTTTCAATCACGTTTTTCCCAATATACTGTAATTCTACCTCCTTTATTTAAACAGCTAGAGTAACCTCTGCTTATACTGTCAAATTTTATATCCCCACAGAATTCGTTATTAAACATGTTATTCAGCTCTATTCAAAAAAGGTGTGGATATTGAAAAACGGCTGGTTATGGGCGGGACCAATAACAGAGTCAGCTCAGTTCTGCAGTCTGTGACCACGAGGCAGTCCTCAGGGGCGGGGTTATTTAAATGAGTAGGCTGTCTCTCCACAGTCTTTCTCCCTCCTCTAGTCTCTACTGCACAGACTCGGGTATCAGGATCGCCAACATGGCGGAAGATTTTGGCTTCATTTTCATTGAATGAATGGGAACGGAGACACGACGTCCATCTTTTTTACAGTCTCTGGTTTAAGCATATGGTGTTTGTCTATTGTTGTGACTTAGATGAAGATCAGAACACATTTAATGACATTTTTTTTAGGTTAGGCAGAAATCTATGTAGTCCCAAAGGGTTCACATACTTTTTTTCTGCAACTGTATGTGTATGTGTTCAATAAGAACCCAGTCAGACTACCCCTGTTGATTTATCTCTGCTATCCCGCCTCAGGCAAAAGCCTGCTACTGTTTTTTACACAGAAAAAAATACTAAAATAAATAAATAAAAAGAACTCCAAGCCTCTGTCAGCTTTTTGTTGTTTCGTAATAGTTTTGACCTAAACATCAGTTACAGCCAAAAAGACATCAGGACAGCATTGCTTATGTGCCGTATCTGGAACGCTGCACTCAAAACCAGAGGCTGCCTGAATTGTCCCCTTCTCCCCGGCTGCAAAAATAGCTGGCGATATAACTTGCTTTTGTTTTGACTCGTCGAGAGCGCTCGCTTTCTTCAGTCGGCGAATAAATTATCGCGGAATAAACAGATAAATAAGCGCAGACGAGCAAATGAATAAATGCAGAGCAGACCTTAATGAGCGCGCTCATTAGACTGGGTGATTGCTGTTTGGAGGTAGTTTAATTCGATCTGCACCCCAACGTCTGCGATTCTTTATTGTGCTCTCCACTCTAAACAAACAGAGATTGCCTCATTTGAATTTGAGAGAGGTATAACTATTGATCCTGCACAAAGAGAACTGCCACGTTTTCTCTGCGAATACAAATGACGCTAGTTTCGTCCCCATCCCGACACACAGTAAAGTTCAGCTCGAGTCACTGTCACGCTGTCTGCAGTAAACTGTTTACTTAATACGGTGCCACTTTAAAATAAGACTACCTTTATAAAGGGTTTATAAATGGTTTACAATTAGTTTATTAATGATTACTAATTCGATTGTACATGCCTTAAAAATCATTAATAATCAGTTATAACACATGCGTAGAAAGGGCAACAATGACTTGTTGATTGCCAAATAGTGAACCCACAGCCATCTATATTGTTGCCCTTTCTATATATGTGTTATAACTGATTATTAATGGCTTTTAAGGCATTTACAACCTAATTAGTAACCATTAATGAACCAATTGTAAACCATTTATAAACCCTTTATAAAGGTAGTCTTATTTTAAAGTGGTACCCTTAATACACTCTACACACTACTCTCTAGCCTGGTCACAATAGCTGTCTTTACTGGACAATATATTGTCCCAAAAATAATGTCGATAAATGATCATTTTAAGACCATTTTATGTCACTGATATAATGATAATATATTATTATGCAATTAAAAGAATATTGAGACATTTTAACTGGAACACATTATATTTTTCAGATTATAAAGCGCACCTAAAATCCTTTCATTTTCCCAAAAATCAACAGTGATCTTTATAATCCAGTGCGCCTCATGAATGATTACTAGTAGTCACGTATTAAGGAGCAGTAAAGCCACTCCGTAGAAGTACAGTGTTATAAGGGTAAGTTTTCACTTAAGTTTCTCCAGCACTAAGGCTGGAGTGCAACAGCATTAGCATTAGCCACTAACCATAGCGCTAGCTCTTTCAGCTCATTCAGAGCCATGTATATTGGACTGTGTTTGACTGTATTCTGCGTGTTTGCTGTGTTAAAACAAGCTATGTGGGATGAACCGCTAGCTGATAGCACACTGGGTTGCCGGAACATTCAGAGTTCCTCAGTCTAGCCACAGTTAGCGGCTAATGCTAATGCTGCTGCACCCAGTCTTAGTACTGAAAACTCACCCTTAGACAAAATATTGGAAATCTAAGCTTACTGTAAACAAATAGAAGTACTTTTTTTTACACAAATAAACAGTTTTAAGGAGAAAAATCTGTGTAGATTAACATCCAGAGCTTGTTTTTTTAAGAATTAGTTTTATTTGCTTATAAGACCCTTTCCACAGCTTCCAAATTAGAAGGGAAACATGGTGACACTCTTGCTCACTTCAATGTAGGCATTCTTACTAGTGTTGCTTAATGCGATTTTTAATCTGGCGTGCCTTATGTATGAAAATAGACTAGAAAATAGACATTAATTGATAGTGCACCCTATAATCTGGTGTGCTTTATAGTTTAAAAAAAAAAATATATATATCTTTTTTAACATCCTAAACAAATAAAATATAACTTAAATTGTTTTACTTACAGCAGATTCACATTAATGATAAAAAATAAAAACCTAATGGGCAACATTGAGGTCTGTAATATGATTAAGCTCACATCCTTATACTGAATGATAAATCGATAACGTAATTATTATGACAGGCCTATGTACTAATCTTGAATGCAGAGTAAGCAGATTATGGCCTGTGGGCAGGCCGAGGCTGAATTTAGCCACAAAGCTTCGTGTCATGCGGTCATGTGATGAAAGGAGCATGTTGTCACATTAGGAGTCATTCTCTGATTCTCTGAATAGATATTGGGGAAAATGAAGAAACAGAGACAGCACATATATATATATATATATATATCAAACAGGAGATGACAAAGCACAATAATATTTGGACAAACCCTGCTTTGTGCTGCGTATGAAGGATGGAGGGTGTTGCTACAGCGGTAGGGAGGGTGGAGTTGTATGAGCTTTCTCAGAGGTGCTGCTGTTGTTTTAGGCAGTGGGGGGCTGTGTGTGTTGGGGTTAAATAAACTGTCAGAGTGTTTGGGTGTTTGGTGGAGTTAAGCTCACCCGGTGTGGGTCGTACTCAGCGCCTCGCCGCCGGGACTCTATCTCCTCATACGCAGGAGCAGCCCCCTCTCTCCGAGCCTGCTGATACTCTCTCCTCAACTGCTGGATCCGATCCATACTGCTGCAGCACAACACCACACACACACAAAACAAACTGCTTATTTCCATATTCACACATGCATGCATAAACATGGGCAGGGCAAAGACTTTACAGCAACTGATTGAGGTCAATGAAGAACATCAAGAAGAAGAAGAAGAAATGTGTGCATAATAAACAGAAGCAGAACACCTTCCCTGTCATATACGCACACCAAGTTTTTAAAACCTTTAAAATCAATCGAGTTTAATCAGATTAATCTTGAAAAAAATGTTTTGATTAACTGTGATGTAGCGCATATCGTCGCTGTCACACTTATCTCCATTTTCTCAGATTTTTAGTTTACTACATAATTTGAACAGACAAATTCTCTCTTATACTGTGCCAAAATTTCTTGATGAATGAACCAATAGAAACTCTTCAAAATTATTTTTACATTTACTTTCATTTGAAGTTTTTTCTCCCTCCTGTAAAGGTGCTGTTTTGGAGATAAGTGTTTTTTATATTGGACAGCGACGATATTTAAATGTAAATTAAAGAATGAATGTAAAAAATTTGCAATGCAATTATTATATTTATATTATGGCTATTAATTAAAATTCTAGTACATACTAGTACAATGTTTGAGGGGAGATAAAAACAGTGTGGGGCGCTGGAATAAAGAATGCATGATAAATGAGATCAAAGAAACATTTTTAACTTTGTTTTAAACATCTCAGCTTGGTTGTAAGGATTTCTGAATTAGAACTTAATTTGTTGAGTATAAAAGGGTGTTTTTTTTACACCTCTAGTTGGTTTCTATGGTCCGTTGATGGATCAGTTGATGAGTTCATTTACATGGACACAGTTTTCTCCCTCTGTTTGGTTTAGTTTCACACAGGCATAAACCATCACCAGTAAACAACGTGAGCACATTTTCTCCTCTGATTGGCCAGAGCTGTCTGAAATGTTTTTTTTCTCTGTGCTTTTAAACACAGTGTTTTCAATGGTAAGTACAGCACACATGTAAAATGTAGTAAATGAATAAAAGTGGGATGACTGCGAGCAGTGAATGCTGCACAGACTGCGCTCAGTGTGTAAACAACATGGAGCAGCAGAGACAGCATTTGCTTATAGCAGTATATTACCTGGCTAATATATCAGATTAAAGCGCACCTTATCAACAGTTTAGCTCAATTAAAAAGAAGTATATTAAATAGCTGGGTCAGATTGATATCAGATCATGTTTCCACCACAAGCAAACCACATCAGAAAAAAAAATTATAATAAAAATCTGCGCAATGGGCAATGGGTGGGGGCGGGGCAGATTACGGCGGAAGTAGTGATCGTAGACTGTTCATTTGTATGAATTTAGGGCACAGGTTTATTCACACTAAAGACAAATACAAGTCCCTTTAGCTAGACTAAGCTCTGAAATGAGCTGAAATGAGCTAATTTGTAGCATATATTACTCTTAAACACTTATTTGCTCAAACAGGGGGTAAAAATAAAATAAAGAAAATGTAGCATTGCTATATATGCAACACAAACATACCAAAACAAATCCAGAGAGGGTAGGGGATAGAAACTCAATACAATAACAGATAATTCAATTTTTTGCGACAGTGCACCTTAGGGATTATAATGTAATGCTCATATCTCAATGCAGTAATATGTGACAATACATACAATGATGACACATTTCGATAGGAACCCAGGGCTGAATAAATAAATAATCAAACAATCATATAAATAAATAAGTGAAAGTTTCTATCACTACGGCACAAAGAAATTGCCTTTCCAGACACAACAAATGACTTGTTTATCTAACGCTCAGACAAAGAATGTGTGATATTTTCTCTCTGTCCGTGCTCAAATATTGTGTAGTGTCACAGGGCTGGGGAAGTGTGACAGTGCTGATAAGAGCCTGCCAGTCATTTCACGGCTGCTCACACTCAAACACACACATCCACGACTCAACACTCTCGCCACAACCTTTCCCCAACCCAAACAACACACATGCAGAAAAGACCAGTCTAGTTTTAATAGCCCCCGTCAAAACACACACTGCTGTTAGGCCTGCTCTGTTATCATTTCTGAATTTATACATTATATGTCTAAATATTTGTTGGCACTTCTTCTAATGTCTGATCCTGGTAGAGGAACAGATAAACCTACAACTATTACCACCATGTCTAATTCCGGACATGAGCTACAAAGGAGTATACAGCTCTGAAAAGAAAAATAAGCGAGCAAGAAAATCGCTGGAATATAATCACGAGGAAGATGGATGATCACAAGCCATCAAACCAAACTGAACTGCTTGAATTTTAGCACCAGGAGTGAGTGGCATAAAGTTATCCAAAAGCAGTGTGTAAGACTGGTGGAGGAGAACATGCCAAGATGCATGAAAAATACTGTGATTAAAAAACAGGGTTATTCCACCAAATATTGATTTCTGAACTCTTAAGAATATGAACTTGTTTTCTTTGCATTATTTGAGGTCTGAATGCTCTGCATCTTTTATGTTATTTTAGCCATTTCTCATTTTCTGCAAATAAATGCTCTAAATGAAAATATTTTATATGGAATTTGGGAGAAATGTCCGTAGTTTAAACATATACCTATAAATAGCAAAATCAGAGAAACTGATTCAGAAACTAAAGTGGTCTCAATTTCTTCCAGAGCTGTAAATTCTACTTAGATACTTTTACTTCAGTTATAAAATGTTGATTTAAACAAATAGACATGTTCTGTCTGTCTGTCTCAGATTAAATTGAGGGTTGTACTGTATTTTAAGTCAGCAGTGATCACTTGTTCCAAGGACAAAGTGTCCATTTATGTTTTATGTAGTTTCCCCTTTACAGTCTGATGTCACATGAGTTGTTTTAGGGATCTCATCCTTTTTTTAAGTAATAAAGTTCCTGTTTTCTGGTATGTTTACTCACCTCTTGACATCTAACTTCCTCTTCTTACATTTTCCAGAAAATGTGTTTGTTTATAAGTCCAGTATTCAGCATATTGTGTAATTGTGAAACTTCTGGAGAAGTCGTAAGCTGTTTCTGAAGTGACGTCAACTTTTGACCACTCTAAAATATCACAGCTTTTTCCTTTTAAGGCTTGTGCTACTGAACATCTGAATACTGAATAGCTACAAACTGATTTATATAGTTGCTTGAATATAAGGCACATTAACTTATGAACAGAAAATGTTTGTTTTAGATTAACAAATGTATCCAAAACTTTATTGTATGGGATTCACAGTATTTGTAGGTCATTTTAAATATTTTTCATAGGGGGCTCATGAGCTTATTAGGGTCTTTCCCCCTATTGGTTTTAATAGCTTGCACAGCAGACAAAATAAATACCATACATTCCAGAGGGCTGATGAAGTGGGAACAGCCCAAAACCACTTAGACTTTCACTCACTCTTCCTAAACACGCTGTAATTAAAACCAGCACCAATGCACAATTCAGCACAGTAAAAAGTTCAATATATACATATATTATACATGTAGTATATTAGTTTGGTAATCAAAGAATCTTGATACTGTTCAAATATACAGTATGAGATTTTCCGGGAAAACACTGCACTGACTTTAGACTTGATATAAAACACAGTGGATCAACACCAGCAGATGACACAGCTCTCTAAACCATCACTGATCATCAGTAAATTTTACATTTTGTTTAGAAATCAAGGGATCAGAGTCTGAAGGAAGAGTGGAGACACACACAAAGTCCAAACAGCTCGAGGTCTAGTGTGAAGTTTCCACCAATCAGTGATGGTTTGGAGAGACATGCTGGTCATCTGCTGGTGTTGGTCCACTGTGTAATATCAAGTCCAAAGTCAGTGCAGTGTTTTCCCACAAAATCTTACAGCACTTCATGAAGCTGTGGATTTCATTTTCCAGCAGGATTTGGCACACTGCCCACATTAACAAAAGAACCAATTGGTCTTATATATTATTATTTTCTAAAACATTGATTTTTGGTTTTAATTGGCTGTAAGCCATAATCATCAACAATAAAAGGAATAAATGCTTAAAATAGATCACTCTGTGAGTAATACATCTATAAAATATATAAGTTTTACATTTTCAACTGAATTACTGAAATAAAGTAACTTTTCAATGATATTTAATTTTTAATACAAAAGTATAATTTAGCTCTTTTTAAAAATTGCAAGCAGCTTTCTTTGACCTTTAGCTGCTTGAATATTGAACAATGTGCAAACTTATAACTTGTACTTCAATTAGTTAAAAAAGTTAAAATATATGAGTAAATCTTTTTACTGCTTTCTGACAGAAACACAAGCCTACTGAGATTACCTCTTGCAGCTACTATGTGTAAAAATCTCAATGTACTTCAATAAATTAATGATTTCATTTTGAAAATTGCATTAAAACAGAAAAATTGGTTGATCAAATAATGATTGATTAACATCCCAACACTATCCCAAATACAGTCAACCTGTTCATACTGGTCATTTTTATGCTTTCTTCTAGTGTATAAATAAAAAAAA
Source organism: Astyanax mexicanus (assembly GCF_023375975.1). Lineage (NCBI taxonomy): Eukaryota > Metazoa > Chordata > Actinopteri > Characiformes > Acestrorhamphidae > Astyanax > Astyanax mexicanus. The sequence continues at coordinate 36,779,149 of NC_064418.1, forward strand.
AATGCTAGGCTAATGCTGCTAACAGACAATATTATTGTCCCTATTTGATCTGGGAAACTAATAATTTGTGTGTCGCTAATTTACGGCTAAAATATTCCAATAATATTCAAGCTTATAATTATGATTCTGTTCATATTGTGCCTCCCTGCCAGTTCAGCGGACACCTGGGTAAAAAAAGCAGCTATGTGACCACTGTTGCATCATACTTGCACACTTTCACCCAAACACACACATACACACCCACTTCAATAAAGATCAACACAGCCTCACCTCAGAATAGATTGTGTGTGTGAAGGATGAGCTGTGCACAGAGGGTTAGGGCACCGGGTGGGGAGGTGTGTACAGGAAAGACACGGTGAAGGCGAGCGTGTGCCGGGCCGACAGCAGCTCATCTACAGCTGGAATACTCAGAGTTATGCTCCTGCCTCCCTGCCTCCATTTTTCACTTCTCAATTTCCGTGATGGAGGACCGCAGAGAACAGAGCAGAGACATGTAGCAGCATCCATCTTCTGCTCTCTCTCTCTCTCTCTCAACAACACTCCCTCATGGCCAGTTTACACTATTTATGGGCCACCATACACAAAAACCAGAAAGAATTAAAGAGAGAAAAAAGAAGAGAAAGGGGAAAAGACAAAAACACATGAAGCTGAGACTGAGGCTTCTATTGAGGATAACTGAAAACAAATGCATCGCCATGAAAACTGCCATAATGGAAGATTCCTGTTGTCATTAAAAAATTAAAAAATAAAGTTCTCCCAAAATCAGGACAGGTAAATACTAGTGGTGTCAATCGCTTAAGAAATCTAATCAGTTTAATTAAGACACATCATTCTGTGATTAATTGCAATTAATTACACTTGTTCTCTCTTGTAGATTTTAAATTGATATATTGTTTGTATATTTCCTGACATGTCTTCTGTTCTGCAATTTTTGCACATGTTCCCACTGTGGAATTAATAAAGGTTCATCTTATCTTATAGAATATAACTTATTAGTGAAATTAGTGGAATTATAATAGTGGAATTAACAGCGTGCATTAAAGCTTTAACGTTGATATCCCTAGTAAAAATACACATAGCTCATTACGTAACTTGAATTAAACACTTCAAAAAGTAATTTATATATATATATATATATATATATATATATATTTTTTTTTTTTTCCACCCAATCACTGACTTAAACACTGTTTAAATCATTTCTTCAATAAAGACACAGCATCGAGAACTGAGTCAACCTATACAGACCCCCCTCCCCACACACACTAACACAACAGTAGCTTTACTGTGGCTACTGATGGGAAGTAGAATGGATTCCACACCTAAAGTAAAAAAAAAAAGAAGCCTGAATTTTGTAAGAATACTGGCAACAAGCAGGACGACAACAAGAGAAGCAGAGAAAGCATGCAAGAGAGAGAGAGAGAGAGAGAGAGAGAGAGAGAGAAAAAACAACTGCCATGCAATTTATTTTGGAAGGAAGCAAGGACAAAAAACTGTCTGAGGTCATTATTTTGGGAAGACATTGGGAGCTGCAAATCTGTTTTCAGTAAAGTTTTGGAGCAGCACAGCCTGCTGCAGGAAGACAGACTGTGACATCAGCTAAAAGGCTACAGCACTGTGTCCAACCAGACAGAGCTTTTATTTAACTCGCCCACAGGAGGCATATCTTCACCAAAACCACCAGAACCAACAATCGTCTAAATACACTCCGTGACTCACGACAGGAAGTGAATCTAAAAAGTTAATGACCTCACTTTGTACTGAATCCACTCCTTATCCACTGTAATTCTGCAGATTTCAACCTTCATTAAGATGATGCAGGGCAGTGGAGGCTCAGTGGTTAAAGTGCAGGGACATTGATGATAAGGTTGTGGGTTCGATTCCCTGGTCGGCTAAGCTTTCACTGTTAGGTGCTGTGAGGAGCATATATATATATTTGACATTCAAAATGAATCCTTTAAACACTGTAAAAAAGGATGACTCATTTAGGTTCATTTGTATGCTTGACTCGCTTCATTTAAAGAAAAATAAGTGTTCAGCATCACTTATCTCAACTCACATGTGTCTGCTCCCTGCTCTGCTCTCTACTACTCTGGTCTGCTGCTGAAAGCTTGCTTTAATCTTCAGCTTCTACACTTTTCTCTGTTTTGTTCCCTTTTACTCTCTTCACACTTACTAATCCACTTTTAGTCTGCTTCCTCTTTGCTCTACACACCTATTAATCCACTCTCAGTCTACTTTTATAGACTTTTTCCCTCAGGTTTGCTGGATTAGCTGTTTGCTGCTGCAGTTTGTTTGTGTAAGTTTCTAATTTCAACTGAAACAAGGTGAGTGCTTTTTTTTCTCCATGGCTTCTGCTCAGGTTTACTCCTGTTTAGAGTGTGGCATGTATAGCTTAGATCCCTTGTCCACCGATACTGGTAACAATAGTGGTATTTGTACTAAGTGTGAGATAGTTAGCACCTTGGTGGATAAGGTGAATAAGTTAGAGCTGCACGTCCAGGGTTTAATAAGGGATAGACAGCAGGATTCACTGTTAGCAGCTCCGGGTGTCTCAGGGAGAGTTAGTACCCCCTCGACTCCGGCCTTAGAGCCCTCACAGCGGGGCGAATGGGTAACGTCTCGGCGGCATAGTCGAAAGGCTAAGGCTAATGCTACCGCAAAGGCCACAGCCAGCCCACCTGAACACCACGCTCCCCCAGTTCACGTGTCAAACAGGTTTGCCCCGCTCAGTGAAGCACCAACTGAGGAGCCTGTTAAAGGTACTCTGGTGATAGGAGACTCTATCGTCCGACACGTGAAATTAGCTACTCCTTTAGGGGCACCAGCGGCAACAGTTACCTGTTTACCGGGAGCCAGAGCACCGGACATTAGTGGCAACCTCAGGCTGTTAGGGAATAGGAGATATTCGAGGGTAGTCATTCATGTAGGGGCCAATGATATTCGTCTGCGGCAGTCTGAAGTAACTAAGGCTAATGTTAAAGAGGTGATTAAACAGGCCCAGACGCTGTCCGAGGAAGTAATCTGCTCTGGCCCCATCCCAATGAGGCGTGATGATGAAGCTTACAGCAGGCTTTCTTCCAAGTGGTGTGTCCAAGTGGTGTGCAGAAAATCATGTGGGCTTTATAGATAACTGGCTACACTTTGAGGGCAAGCCTGGTCTTTTAGGTAGGGATGGTGTCCACCCCACGCGGGAGGGTGCTGCCTTACTTTCATGCAGCATAGCTCATAGTCTTTTAGCTAGTCGGCAGAGTAGTATTAGAAGCTGCTGACAATACAGAGCCGGGACCAGGCCGCAGACAGAGAGGCTTAACCGACCGTCTGCGAGCTGCAAAGAGACGTTACCTAGATACCGATGTATTCAGACTGTGTCTGTCCCCCGAGTCAAACAAAAACCTCAGAAAACTAAAACAGTAAATCTAAATAACTTAACTTATATTAAACAATCATATCCAGACTGTAGTACTAACACTTCAAACCTAAAGATTGGTTTACTTAATATCCGATCTCTAAATTCAAAAGCAGTTCTAGTGAATGAAATGATAACTGATCAGAAATTCGATATTCTGTGTCTGACAGAAACCTGGATTAGGCCAAATGAATATGTAGCATTAAATGAAGCCACCCCTGCAGGCTATAATTATATACACAATCCGAGATTGTCCGGTAGAGGAGGTGGGGTCTGCATACTTTTCCAAAGTACCTTTGTTAGCAATCAGAAACACTATGATAATTTTACTTCTTTTGAGCTTCTTTACACCAGTATAATTAATCCAGTTACAAAAAAAGAATGCATTTTCTTTAATTAACATCTACAGACCACCAGGGCCCTATTTAGAATTTTTAAAAGAATTTAGTGATTTTGTCACAGACTTAGCAGTAAGTAATGATAAAGTGATTATAGTTGGAGACTTCAACATTCATTTCGAAAAATTGGATGATCCATTAAAAAAGGCATTCACATCGATTTTAGACTCAGTTGGTATTATTCAAAATATAACAGGATCTACTCATTACTGTAATCATACTCTGGATTTAGTTTTGACCCTGGGTGTGAGCATAGATAACCCGAATATTCGTTCTCAAACCTCCGCAATTTCAGATCATTACCTTATTTCATTTAAATTACATCTCAGTCATAATATATGTACATCCCCTAGCTACTCTGTAAAACGTTCAATTACGCCTTTTACAGCCCAACAATTTACAGATAAGCTTCCAGTAGACCCAGTAGAACTAGACAAACTAACCGAAGGTTTAGAAAATACCTTTCGCTCTACCTTAGATGTTGTAGCACCCCTTAAACATAAAACAGAGAGACAGAAAAAGCTTGCACCGTGGTACAAGGATCAAACTCGTAACTTAAAGCAGTTAGTACGAAATTTAGAACGTAAATATCGATCAACTAAACTGGAAGTGTTTCACTCTGCGTGGAAAGACAGTCTTGTAAAATATAGAAAAGAACTTAATAAAGCCCGCTCAGCGTATCTGGCCTCACAGATCGAGATAAATAAAAATAATCCTAGAGTTCTCTTTAGTGTTATTTCCAAATTAACTAAAAACCAGGCAGGTACTGAACCTCAGATCCCAGCCATTTACACCAGCAACGATTTTATGGACTTCTTCGATAGTAAAATTGAAAACATTCGGGATAAAATTAAACAGATAAATATTACATCCTCTCTGTCATCTGGTCTGGCTGATCTAGAACAAAACCCTGTTACTGAAGTTAGGTTGGAAGTCTTAAACCCACTTCCACAGCTAGAACTAGAGAAAATTATCTCCTCTTCAAACAGCACAACCTGCACACTTGATGCTGTTCCCACAAAATTAAAAACAGGTACTAAAACAGGTACTGCCAGATATAATTAAACCTCTGTTAATGATAGTAAACTCATCGCTCACCCAAAGCCTTTAAAACAGCTGTAATTAAACCTCTGATCAAGAAACCAAATCTTGATCCTAGTGTACTGTCTAACTATAGACCTATTTCAAACTTACCCTTTATTTCTAAGATTTTAGAAAAAGCTGTAGCCCAACAACTTTGCTCTTACCTGCAAAGAAACCAAATCTATGAAAAATTTCAATCTGGATTTAGGCCTTATCATAGCACTGAGGCAGCTTTAGTTAGAATAACAAACGATCTACTTAGGGCCGCCGACCAAGGCTGTGTTTCCCTACTCGTACTTCTGGATCTGAGCGCAGCCTTTGATACAATAGATCATACTATCATTTTAGAAAGATTAGAGAACATGGTCGGTGTAACCGGAACTGCCTTAGCATGGTTTAAATCGTACTTAACCGATCGCTATCAGTTTGTGAGGTTAAATGATATGTCTTCCAGTTATACCAAGGTAAGATATGGAATTCCACAAGGCTCTATATTAGGACCGTTATTGTTTACATTATATATGCTCCCACTGGGCAAAGTTATTAGAAAACATGATGTGAATTTTCATTGTTATGCAGATGACACTCAGCTCTTCATATCAGCCAAACCTGATGACAGAGTGAGATTAAAGAAAATTGAGGATTGTGTAGAAGATGTAAAATCATGGATGTCGCACAACTTCCTCCTATTAAATAGTGATAAAACAGAAGTTCTCCTATTAGGCCCCAAAGCTGCTAGAAATAAATTATCAGACTTAATGCTAAATCTGGCTGACTTCTCAGCCACACCTGGTTCAGCAGCTAAAAATCTTGGAGTTATTATAGATTCAGATCTAGCATTCGATAAACACATATCTAATGTTACTAGAACAGCTTTTCTACACCTCCGTAACATTGCCAAACTAAGAAATGCCCTATCACTGCATGACGCAGAAAAACTAGTCCATGCCTTTATTACCTCAAGGCTAGATTATTGTAATGCGCTACTGTCTGGATGTTCCGGCAGTAACTTAAATAAACTTCAGCTAGTTCAAAATGCTGCAGCCAGGGTCCTTACTAAAACTAGAAAATTTGAGCATATTAGTCCAGTCCTGTCAGCACTGCACTGGCTGCCAGTCAAATTCAGCATAGACTATAAAATTCTCCTGTTAACGTATAAAGCCCTACACGGGCTCGCTCCTGAGTATTTACGAGACCTCATCTCCTGAACCACCGCGATTACTTAGATCTCAGGGTGCTGGTTTATTAGTAGTTCCTAAAATTCAGAGGAGCTCTGCAGGAGGAAGAGCTTTCTCTTATAAAGCGCCTCAACTCTGGAATAATCTCCCCGAATATGTTTGGGACTCAGACACAGTCTCAATCTTTAAGTCTAGACTGAAAACTTACTTGTTTAGTTTAGCTTTTGGTAATTAATGTTTTTCCCTTTAGATAAGGCTGCAGATTCAGGGGTTCATGGACAGAGGGAATTGTGGTAAACTGAGATGCTGGTGCTGCTGTTCTCCCACTGCACACGGTCAATCAGGTTTGTGGACGGTGGAGTGGGTGGATGCCAGTGTTTCAGGGAGCCTCCATGTCTATGTTACCTTCTGGCTCTCTGCCTTTAGTTAGGCTGTTTTATTTAGATCTGCCGGAGTCATTAGCCACACTGTGATAATGTTTTATATTCTCTGTTTTACATAAATCCAGTCAAAACTAATTCCATCTCTCTGCCTTCCTCCGAGTTACTGACTGCCCACCTGTCTGACCCGATACCGAGGGATGTTGGACCCTCAGGCTCTCATGTCCTCTGTCTGGCCAGACTGGAAGTTTCTGAAGTCAGCTCTTCTCCATCCACCACCACAGATCAGCTGCTCATCATCCATCTTACTCTATAAGCCATTAGTGGAGCTGCTATACACCTGAATATATAAAACCTATGTGGATGTATGAAAGACTTTTTTAAATTAATTTAAAAGCCATTTGACCAGTGGTAGGATGGTCCCCCCTTTAATGTGAGTCTTGGTCCTCCCAAGGTTTCTTCCTCCTCCTGCAGCTCTGAGGGAGTTTTTCCTTGCCTCCGCGCTCACTGGGGGTTCTGTATTATGTATTTTCTATGTTTAATCTTTTGCCTGACTCTTTGTCCTGTAATCATGTTTCTGTGAAGCTGCTTTGTGCCAACACCAGTTGTAAAAAGCGCTATACAAATAAATTTGATTTGATTTGATTCTGTGGGTTTTTGTGGTCTCAATATGGCTTTAATTTAACATAATACTATTAAAAATTCTGCATGGCACTCATGTGGCACATGAGTCAATGCGTCAATCTGAGGCACTAGTGTTTTCTTAAGTTATGAAAACCTTATTTTCACCTAACATTTTCACATATTTTTTTATAAGATTTCTGTTTTAATAATTCTGCTTTGGATACAAAATACAATCTAAGCTTGCTGTTATAATTTGGCTAAGTGTTACAAAAGTGTAAACTGCAATTAAAATGAAAAATACAAAACAACTCCACACCTTTATCGCCTTGTATTTGCCTCGAAATAATAATTCATGCTATTCAATTATCTCTTACATTTCTACTGGGAGCATTTGGCAAAAAAAAGACTAAAAAAAGTGTCTTTAAAGTGTGAACACACTTCTGGGTTCTTTTGTGACCTCCTGGATGAGTTCTCCATGCCCTTTTAGGGTCATGTCAGTAAGCCAAAAGGTTAAGTAAGTGTTTACTTGGAGCATTTTCCACTTAGTTGCAGATCCAGCATTTCGATCTGCCGTTTGAGCCCTGTGCAACGTCTGATGAAGGGTTCTGTACCTAGATGTAAAATGAACTTAATAATACGTTTTGGGATTCTTTTTTTGCCATTTAGCACATGCTCACACTAAAATGTGGTAAATGTTCAGCATAAACATGTGGCATGGTCAGCAAGAGCTTATCTGTATAAAAGTGACAGAGCTTTTAAACTCGATCACCCTTGAGCTTTTGCCACGACCAAGGAACAGCCAGGAGCAACTGATCTAAAGACCTCAAAGACCTGGAATGGGATAAAGGTTCTAATGAGTCAGTAATGTAAGATGGTTTAAGCCTGTGCAAAACCTTAAAAACAAATAAAAAAAACTTTAAACATGACCCTGTAGTGAACAGAGAGCCAGTAGAAAAAGGCTAAATCTGGAGTGACATGATCTCGAGTGCTTGTAATTAGTCTAGCAGCTGCATTTTTTTTATTAATTGTATATAAATCAGAGAAGATTTACTAATTCCTTGTAAAGTGATTTACAAATCGTCGCTGTTTAATGAAAAACAAGTATCTCTATTTTTGTTGATTTTTAGTTTTATGCATAATTTGAACAAACAAAATGTCCCTTACACTGTGCTAAATTGTATTGATGAACGGACCAATAGAAATACTTAAAAATCACCTGTAATAAACTCTTTTTACACTGACTTCCATTCAAAGTTTATAAGGTTTTTCTCTCTTTTGTAAAGTTGCTGTTTTGGAGATTCAAGTATTAATGAACACCTGCAAAAACCTGTATTTTCAGGGTTTTTTTTATTTTAGTGTAACCCTAGTGATTATTATTTTATTAATTTTTTTGCTTGAACTGTACCTGACCTTACTAATACTCTTATAGAGGAAAACAATAAAATTCCCACTAATCCCTTTAATATAAAAGCTTCCCAGACGATTAGGGTCTGTTGATTAATACACAGCTTTTTCCCTCTATTAATACCCTCTCTCTGTCTCTCTCTCTTTACCTGAGAAGCTTTATTATACCTGCCATTTTAAACATGCCCTTCAAGATCATCTAGATAAAACACCATCAGTCATATCATTTCTGCATTTATACCTAGTCTCCAAGCTCATCATAAACCTACAGGGGTTGGACAATGAAATTGAAACACCTGGTTTTAGACCACAATAATTTATTGTCCTGACGGACAGTTCTGGTGGAACTGTGTGAGTTGAGGTGCACATTGAATTCTGCCGTGATTTGGGCAGCCGTGGTTTTATGTTATTTGGATACAATCCGGGTTAGCACCTGAACATCCCTTTCAGACAGCTTCCTCTTACAGCGTCCACAGTTAATCCTGTTGGATGTGGTTCGTCCTTCTTCTTGGTGGTATGCTGACATTACCCTGGATACCGTGGCTCTTTATACATCACAAAGACTGTCTCGGTCACAGATGCGCCAGCAAGACGTGCACCAACAATTTGTCCTCTTTTGAACTCTGGTATGTCATGCATAATGTTGCGTGCATTGCAATATTTTGAGCGGAACTGTGCTCTTACCCTGCTAATTGAACCTTCACACTCTGCTTTAACTGGTGCAATGTGCAAATAATGAAGATTGGCCACCAGGCTGCTCCAATTTAACCATGAAACCTCAGTTACATTGTTCAACCCCTGTAGCTGCTCATGCTCAGACATCCATCCCTCAGATACACTAGAGCCACAGGTTGAGAGCCTAACACTGGAACACCGAATGTCTGAAAGGGAGAGTGACAGAATGAGAAAAGAGAGAGAGAGAGAGAGAGAGAGAGAGACAGAGTGTGTGAGAGAGAGATTACCGATCACAAAAAAGAGGAAAAGGCCACAGCACATGTACCCTTTTCTGTAAAGCTGGGAGAGGTAAGCTGAGCTTCAGCACCAGGTGGCCTCATCTCGGCCTTTCTCCTTCAACAAGAGGGCTGTAGAAAACCGCCACACACATGAAAAGTTCAACAAAGGCTACAGATATCTATTTTCTCTTTCTCGCAGAAGCCAGACATTAACTATCGCCAATGCTATCGATTCCTCCGGGCAGTGGCAAAGGCTATCTGATTGCAGAGCCAGGGAATTAGTGCTTAGTCCCCACAAAAAAAAAAAACAAAAAAAAACCATGAGCCGTAATTTTTATCTTTTCTTTTCATGCGTAAGTGATTGGGTACTTGGCTGGCTTCCACAGGGGCCTGGGAGATGGGAGATATTAAAAATGAATAGAGCCATTAATAAGACGCACAATAACCTGGCCACACACACACACAGCCATGTGAGCATGTGAGTGTGTATGATCCGCTGGCCTGCTCACAATTCTCACTATTCTGCTCATTCAGTGTTTTTTCTAAAAAAAAAAAAAAAACAAACAAAAAAACAAAGCTTTTGTTGGAGAAACAGTCTCTTTCGACTACACTTTGGAGCAAAATGCTGTGAGGATTTGATTGCATTTAACATTAATAAAAAAAAGAAAAGAAAAAAAAAGGGTTTTGACAGGAAGACAGGATGCTGGATGATCAACACCCCAACTCACCCCCAAAAAAATATTAAATGGAGCGACATCATTCCCGAAAACACGGTTCTCCCTTTCTCTCTCTATACAATCAACGTCTTTGTTTTCAGACTCATAACCCCCAGCTAGCACTCAGTCCAGCCTTTTCCCTCCACGTCTATTAATTGTTTTATGGTTGAAGAAAGCGTAGAGGTCAGCAGACTAAGTGTGGGGTAAATGATGGCTTTAAGCTGGAAGCCACATAAATTACCAACACACTGAAGACGCCAGAAGAGCTCCGGCCATTACTGCATCTCAGAAACGGCCTGCAAAATACTGTCTCACACACACGACGAGAGAGAGAGAGAGAGAGAGAGAGAGAGAGAGAGAGAGAGAGAGAGAGAGAGAGAGAGAGAGAGACAGAAATAGAGCAGTAAATTTCTCTCTTCTATTCTGGTTTCATCTCCTTTCACTCATTTCAGTTTTTCACACTGTCTCTCTTCTCATTCACATCATCCATAATGCTTTGCTCTCTCTGTCTGAAGTCAATTCAGTTTAAAATATTGTGCTTTTATTGGCATGGTTGTAGTAAGTGCAATACTGACAAAGCACACAACACATAACAGTAGGATTTAGGGCTGCACAAAAAATGACACTGGCATATTTTGTTTATCTTTGATTTATATTTATATATGGGCCATTCCACCGAAGGAGTGCTATTTGCTTATTGTATCTTTTCCTAATTAAACTTTTTTTTTTATCTTTTTTCAACAAGTAACAAATATATTTAACTGTTCAAAACGTGTAATGGTCAAACTCAGTTATCTGGCATGAGTGTTTGATATTTTTCTTTTGACTGGATAAAAAGCTCTTTGTGTGTGAGTGAGTGTGTCTGCTGGTCATTGGTAGGTAGTGAGTCCAGGTACACAGAAATGAGCACAAGAAATGAGGGTAGGTGCTCCTTTGATACACTTTGCATTATCATGCTTAAAATTAAAAAGACTCATCATTTTAAGTGGTCTGTTGTTTTTTTCCAGAGCTGTGTGTATATACTGTATATATATATGTTTATATATATATATATATATATATATATATATACACACACCATAACGTACCGTTTGATGTTAGTTTATACAAGGGTACAATCAATTATTTGACTTTACTTTGTTATATAGTGTTATGGTCAATTGTTCAATAATTCATGCTATATTTGTAAAACAGCCCCCCTTTAACTGAGCCTGTAAACAGCCCACTATTAATATTAGGAACTGGATTTGTGATTTCTACCATTGCTCAAATCAGACATCAGACACATCATGCATTGGCTTTGCTGCAGAGTTGGTATGCAGGGAGGAGGAAAAGAAAAGTGGCTGAGAGAAAATGCGGTGTGTGTGTGTGTGCGAGGTCTAAGCGGCAGTGCTCCTGCCTGAGCTGGGAGAAGAGCGGAGCAGATCTCTCAATTTTCTCCCCTTCACTAATGGTGCCGGGCCACTGCGCTCTAATTGGTAGACATTTCCAGAAATGAAATATGACAACAAAAGATAGCCCCCAATGACAGGTCGGCTTCACGCCGCCCTAACCAGAAGTGACAGCACTTTTTAAATGCCATTTGCAATTGAAGAAATAATTAGAAATATTTTGGCCAGCATAACATCATTTGGACAAGCAATCAATGTTTTTTCCCTCTCCTCATTTCCCCTCTCACCCTCTCTCTCTCTCTCACTATTCTAATTTGCTGCTGTGCAGGTGAACTCCAATCACACTCAGCCGCTCAGCCTCTCTGCTGCTGCTGCGCTGCGTTAGAGGCATGCTGAGTGGAAAGATTTGTGACAAACAAAACAAAGGAAAACTCCTTTCTTATTTTTCTATTCTTTGTTTTTTTACAGCATTTCTTAAGCAAAGTATAAAAAAAAAATTCCAATAGAATAAAAATAATCTGTGTTTGAAAATGTTGAAGCAGACTAATTAGCTGGTTGGGGTGGCTGCTGGGGTGGATGAATTCTGCTTTTCTGCAAAAATGCTTGAAACCTTAAACCAAGCTGTTGCCAAAAACAGAACCCAATGCTGCTCAGGCAAGACTTGTTGCTAAGCTACAATACATCTGGAGAAAAGCACTAAGTGAAAGCTTTGAGAGTGTGTGCGCGAGAGTGCGATCGGGAGTGTGTGTGTGTATGTGAGAGACGAGAGAGAGTAAGAGAGAGAGTAAGAGAGAGAAAGAGAGTGTGTGCGAGTGTGTTTGCCTTCCGCTCCCTGTATGCATGTACTCCATTGTGAGGGAGACGTGGATTTTTTTTTTTCTTTTCGTGAGTGAGTGGCAGCCGGGAAGTTCTTGAACAAATATGAGAGGCCAACCTCGCCCTCTCCTCCTTCTCTCCCTCTCTCTCTCTTTCTTTCTCTCCCCTGTTCCCTCTTTCTTTCTTCTTTCTTTCTCTCTCTCTCTTGTTCTTTTCTCAACAAGAGGAAGAGGCACAAGCACACAAACACACAAGTCCCACTCCAATTACCTGCAGGAGGAGGGATGGAGAGAGAGACAGAGAATGGAGCAAGGAAGAGAGAGAGAAAGAGAGAGTGATGACAGTGAGAGGAAAGAGCAGGTGAGAGTAAAAAAGAGAGAGAAAGTGAGAGACTGGGGCGGAGTAGAGAGGGGCTCTTGGATTTAGGGAGACACTTAAGACAGCAGCTTGGCAGCGTGTAAAAACAGCAGTGGAGCGCGCGAGCCTGGAGCGTTCATTCACTCGGCTCAACACAACGGCTGATTAATTAACAGGGAGCAAAGCACTCCAGCACTCATCCAACCTGCACTAAAAGCTTTTCTTTCTCCATCTATTGATTTATATAATTATTTCGATAGTGAGGCGGCTCCGGGCTTGCCGGCAGAAGAGGTGGAGGATGGAAAAAGGGGGGAAAGGAGGGAGGAACGGGGGACAGAGAAGAAAAGCCCTGGCTGTGGTACACTTAGGCTTGTTTTGGCACGGAGAAATCTTTCGGCGCTCTCTGGGCGCACAATGGTGGCTGATGGGCTGGATGAGGGAACCCAGCTGACCTGCAGAGTGGTGGTTGATGGATGCGTGCTGGGTGTACAGTGTAGAACCCGCTGGTCGGCTGATCACGATTGGCTGGGTGTTGCTGGGTTTGTTCGGGGGAGCCTGGGGGGGGTTATTGTTCATGGGCATGTACAGAACACCAGTTGCTATAGTGGGCTTGAGTGAGGCCTACAGCTTTCTTTCTTTCTTTCTTTTCTTTTCCTTTCCTTTCCTTTCTTTTTTTATCAGTCTATTTCTCTTCAATCTTTGCCAAATGTAAGGAGGGTCTACAGAGATGGAACACCACAGGTCCTCTCTCTCTTTCTTTTTCTCTCTCTTTCCTTAAGTCACCCTGCACAATAACAACCTCCATACCCCACCCAACACACCCCTTCTTCTCTTCTTCTTCACTTCATCTTCACTTCATCTCCCAGGCTTCTCTCTCTCTAGAGGAAGAATGATTAGTTTTTAATTGGAGCAGAGCAACGCTCAGGAGGCCCACAGTAGAGTAGTTCGAGTACGACGACGACTATTTTTTATTTTTTTTTATGTTTTATTCCAGGAAGAAGAAGAAAAAAAAAAAAGCCCAAGCTCTCGAGAGCCGCTAGCTCTCAGCCCCCCTCCCGGCGTCCACAGCTGAGGGCTCTGGCCCCCGTCTCTCGCTCTTTCCCACAGGAAGAGTGCCTCAAGAGCCCCGCTCTTTTCAACCTGCACGCCCTCCAGATCGCCCGCTCTTCAGCCCTGGCTCTCAGATGAAAGGGAAGATGGAGAGGCAGAAAACAAGGGCTGTGAGGTGGAGCGGCTGGCCGCAGAGTGCTCAGAGTGGAGAATAAAAGCGAGGCTTTGTGGGCGCAGGCTGGGCCTGGTAGCGTCCAGCTCGGAGAATGAAGCGAGAGAGAGAGAGTGGAGAGGCTGAGGAGACCTGGTCACATACATTTACTAATTAAAGGAGAGCAGTCTGGAGACGGCTGCTGGGGGGGTCTTTTATATATATATATATTCAATGGCAACATGTAAAACTGTGCAAAGAAAAGGAACTGTAATTTCATCTCAAATCAAAGCAAAGCATTACAACCTGGAACCAACTGCCTGGCTAAATACAATTTTTTTTTTTTTACAAAAATGTTCCAAAGCCTGATTTGTTTCACTGTTGCACATACTTTACATATCCTGCATGGTACAGCGTACCAGACCCAGGCCTGCTTGAAGAGGTGGGTTTTAGGCATGGTTCAGTATGTATACAGCTCTTAATTACAAAAAAAAATAAGAGACCACTTCAGATTTTGAATCAGTTTCTCTGATTTTGCTATTTATAGATATATGTTTGAGTAAAATGAACATTGTTGTTTTATTCTATAAACTACAGACAATAACAGACTCTCAAATTCCAAATAAAAATATTGTCATTTAGAGCATTTTTTTTTTGCAGAAAATGAGAAGTGGCTGAAAGAAAAAAAAAAAAGATGCAGAACTTTCAGACCTCAGATAATGCAAATAAAACATGTTCATATTACTAAAAAAAAAGGTTTTAAGAGTTCAGAAATCAATATTTGATGGAATAACCCTGTTTTTTAATCACAGTTTTTCATGCATCTTGGCATGTTCTCCTCCACCAGTCTTACACACTGCTTTTGGATAACATTCCTTTGAAACTCAAGCAGTTCAGCTTGGTTTGGTGGCTTGTGATCATCCATCTTCCTCTTGATTATGTTCCAGAGGTTTTCAATTTGGTAAAATCAAAGAGACTCATAATTTTAAAGTGGTCTCTTATTTTTTTTCCCCACAGAGTTATATAGTGTGATCGCTAAGCACCCTCAAGCAACAAACTCCAGCCTCTGTAGAAAAAAAATATTCGTTTTAGTTACATATCTTTAGACGGGTAGTCTAAAGTTCTGTGATTCACCCCTAAAGGACATGCTATACAACAAAGGTGAGCGAACAGCCATTAAATGTCAGAGAAGCATGTTGCCTGACCTGAAAAATAATGCATGATTTTATATAAATATTACTTATGTTGAATTGTGAGCGTTTTCTTGCCTGCTTCACCAAAGTAACACAGTGCAGTTAGCACCATGCCAAACCCAGTGTGTTAATGATAGAGACGCCATAATACATTTTACAAGTATGTGGCACATCAAAATGAAGTTGCCATTTTAAAGTAAAATGCTACATAATGCTGTTGCTGAGATTTATACAATTAAGCTGACAGACTTTAACAAATGCTATATTGAGCAGCGCTAATAGCTTTAACCTTAGCCTTAAAATAGCCTTAAAAGCAATATCTGCAGAAAGATTCTGACAACCTTGAGAACTTCCACCTTCTGAAGGTTAGCCAGTGCAAGGTTAAAAACTGCACGTCCTTTATCTGCCGTGACGTCACAGCAACGGGGCTGACAGACCACCACTGATTTCACATGAGTCACCTGAGCAGAGCTTCCAAGAAAATCCAGGCTGCCAAAACTACAAGTCCATCAACAGGTGTTTGAGGCAACATAAGGTCGCGAGTTTCAGATCAAACATCTCCAGCTCTGCTGCTGGTAGGATGTGCTCCTGCAGAGTTAGCTTCCTACGCTAACACACCTTGTTCCAGAAATCAGAGCCTCGGCTTACTCTGATTAGGCGTGGATCAGGGGTGCTCGGTCAGGGCTGGAAATAAATTCCGCAGGAGAGCGGATCTCGGAGCTGGAGAGAGACGGGTTGCCCGGCTTAAAAGGAATAGTTTGGCATGAAATCAGATTTACACAGTGTTTCCTCTTGATCAGCTAAGACTTGTTTGGTGAGTGAAGCCTGCTTTCTCAGTTTTGCGCTGAAGCTAAAAGGCTGTTACAGCTTTCAGGGAAAACATGAGCATTAAACGCTTGAGTAAAACCATGTTGAGCTGATAAGTACTGTAGTGTTTTTTAACACGGTTTGATACATTGTTATATATAAACATGGACAAAAGTACACTGGATAGCTGAAAGCATGAGTCGTGCTTATAATAGCCTTGTCCAAATACACTCAAACGTATTATTATTATTTTTTTTTATTTTATTTTGGCCTCTGTTAATGGAGCATTTTGAAAATGCTCTCAAAGGTTGATATTTTTGAAAATTCTCTGTTTTCAGAGTTGAGTCGGGCAAAACTCTTTAGTGCCTATATAGTGCGATTTATCATTTATAAAACATCTACATCTATAGATAGCACTAGATTTTAGATTTACATGGATAAATAATGTTCTATTACAACTATATAATGCCCTGATTAGATTTAGAATCTGTAAAGTTGTTATTATTTAATACATTGTTAAAAGTATAGGTTCCTTTGGGGATTTTTTTTTTCATTTAAAACTGTGTTGGAACCTCTTAAGGTGCTTTAGGGCACCATACTGCATTTTTCGGATAAATAAAATTAAAATTAAAAGGTGCATTAAGTCAACCCTAGTAAGGATGCCTATATCGAAGTGAGCAAGAGTGTCACTATGTTTCCCTTTTAATGGGGAAGTTGGGGAAAGCACCTAAGTAAACAATTTTATAATTCATCATCATCAAAAAAAAAAAAAAAAGTTTTCTTTCAAGTAAAACAAGATCTGGATGTTAATCTACACAGACCTTTAATTTGGGTGAGTATAGCGCTTCCGTTTATTTACAGTAAGCTTAGATGTCCAATAATTTGTCTAAGGGTACGTTTCTTTTAGTAAAGTTTCTCCAGCACTAAGGCTGGGTGCAGCAGTATTAGCATTAGCCCCCAATTTATAGTCTGAAAAATACGGTACTTTTTTAAACAAAAATCTTTTTTTTTCTTAAAATGCATTAAAGGGTTTAAATGGATTCAAATGGAAGAATCCCAATATTTACATTTGAAGAAATGTAAGTACTTTTTAATACAAGATTAAAATTCAGTGTTTTTTCCTTCTTTGTCTTGTTTTGATGTTTGACACCATACAGGACAAAAATTCTTATATAAACATTATTATCTCTGAACGGACAAAAATATGGAGGGTTACACACCTGGATACATGGATGTAGCCTTTGTTGAATTATTTATAGATTTTTTTTTCTGCTGACACATTTACACCACTTTTACACCTGCTCATTTCATGTGTATTCTTGAGTATCAGGAGGACATCTGGATAAAGCCAAGCCCCAAAAAGTGCAAGTGTACTCAAAACAAAGACAAATTAAAAACAGACATGAATTGGATCACTCAAAGCTCTTCAGGAGGTAATACAAATCGTGATCCACGTTATTGCAACCCTTTTTCTTAAACAACCAAAACTCCCTTAGGTACAAATGAAACACCAGTGATAAGTGCTGTGCAATGAGCAATCGGATTTCAATCTGAAATTTCTAACCGGAGAAATGTTGAATGTTTGCAGCCAACAAAACCTTGGGGGGGTTTTTAAAACATTTCTTATTGTTGTTCGTCTCGCTGCCTGACAGTGCTGTTAGCCAATCAGAGGCGATATGTTTGCATGTATGAATATTCATGAGCAAGAGCCGAATCCTATTGGTTCTCCTGGCCCACTCCTCCACCAAACTAAAGCAGTATTATATAGGATCACTGGAGCACTTTTTTTATTTTACAAAAAAACAGCTCACATGGCATTCGTTCATACTACAGACCACAACTAGAATTTTTTTAAATTTATGAAAAAACGATGAAATGAGATTTTAAGATGCTGGTGTAAACAGCGCAATGTTCTCCACATGCAGTTATGCTCCTTCCTGGTCAAATCCAACATTATTATTTATCATGCTAAAATATGAGCTAATTTATTCCCATAATTTCAGATGTAAAAAACAAAACTGCAAAGCGTGATGAAGTGCCGGAACTGAGCAGAGCACAGAATTTTATAACAATTAATGACTCTCTACCTCGCTGGCCCATGAGATAGCAGCAGGGTTGAGTGGCCTTTTTTATGACAGTTGCGTGCAGCAGACTGTGCTAAATTGCTGGCCTTTCAAAATAACTTGCCTTCTTTAATGGCTCTCGCTGGCTGGTATTAAATCATACGGCCTCTTTGCGGCACGGCGGCTCTCTCGTTTAGCAGACCGCTCGAGCGCCGCGGTGGTGCTAGCGCCGGCGTCAATGATGTATAGCTAATTCATCACGCTACGTCAACATGTCTTCCAGCATCGCATCAGCAGCCTTTCAGCAAATCCAGCCGCTAAACTTCACAGAGCGAGGGGAGAGGAATTAATATGCAGCATGAAACACGCACAGCTCACCTCCTCACACCTGCGCGACAGCTGAGGAAATTAGTCAGGTTTTGTTCATCCGAAGTGGCAGACCGTGTGTCATGCGCTTTAAGCTAAAGTCACTCATGGCTGGTGTGGGGAACAGTGTGTGAGCAGTGTGTGCGTGCTATTTATTGCACTCAGCTCCAGTCTGAGATGGTCATAAATGGAGGAACAGATCCGGAGGTCTAGCGCTGCATCTCAGACACTCATCGTACTCTCAGGTTTTTTTTATAACTGATGATGGAAAAGTTGTGTGAGCAAGAGCAAGTCCGTGTGTGTGTGTATATATATACTAAATTGAGACCATACAGAAAGTTTTTTCACTCTCCTCATCTCAAAGAAAAATATTTTGGAGTGTTCACTTTTGTGGCTGACCTACTGACATACTGCTTTTACCATCAACTATCAATTTCCAAACACTAACTAATGGAAAAGCTTTCTAAAACCAACTAGACAAGCTAATAGAACATCAAAGACATTGTTTACCGTATTTTTCACACTATAAGGCGCCACTTAAAATCCTTTAATTTTTACAAAAATCCTCAGTGTGCCTTATAATCCAGGTTGTAATAAGCAGTAAAGACACTTTGCTGAAGTACAGGGTCATACAGAAGTTTCAGTTTAGTTCTCCAGCAATATTAGCATTAGCCACTAAGCACTAGCTCCTTTACACTCTCAGAGGTGAGCATTATCAGCCGGTAGCCTGCTGCTAACCCTGGCTAGCACTGCTGGAGCAGCATTAGCATTAGCCCCTAACCAAGCTAAGCGCTAGCTCTTTCGCAGTCCAGAGGTGAGTATATCTGACTGTAGCCTGCATATTTACAGTGTTAAAACAAGCTACATGGCAGGTACCGCTAGCTAATATTGCTCTGGCTTACTGGAACACTTAGGGTTTCTCAGTGTAGCGTGGTCAGGTGGCATTAGCCGCTAACCGTGGCTAGCGCTAGCGGTTAGCTGCTAATACTAAGTGCGAAAAATGTGGTATAATGTTCTGGAGTCCTCCTGTGGTAAAAACTTTTAAAACCTGAATTCAAGTTCCCGCAACGCTCAACATGACTTCTGTTAACAGATTAAATCCTGCCCTCAACCAAAATGAGCCATCAGCTTGCTAGTTATGCCTTTAGCGGAGGACGATTGGAAAATATTACTATTGCATGTATTAAATCAGATTTTATCAGTGATTTAAAAAATATTTTTTTAACTGTTTTGACCTAAGGTTTCAATTATTTTGCCATTCAC